>NC_135482.1:37049474-37674020 GCF_052094955.1 Ictidomys tridecemlineatus | reverse complement strand
ATCCAAGGTAAAATATGACTTCTTTTCCTTTATTAGTCTTGGCTTTGTGCCTCTTAGAGGAACAAAAATCAGGATCCATTTTTAAATAGAGTAGCCCATGGAATGACATTTGAGTACAGATCTGAAGGAAGGGCAGAATTGAGGTGGGGCCTTGCCTGGTAGTTGGAAGAAAAGAAAAGAGGTCATATGGATCAAGAAAAGGTGGGCTGAGGAAGCACCAGTGGCTTTTCAAAAGGTAACATGGGGCCAGATAGTGAAGGACCCATAGGCTTTTATCCTGAATGAGTTTGAAAGACCACTGAAGGATTTTTGAGCAGGACAGTGCTTTTCAACTTGGGAGTTTTTTTGTGATCATTTTGAATAAAATGTTCTTGCTGGAATAGACTGATGGGGGCAAAAATGGAAACTAGAAGAGAATATGTTCTTTGTATGATTGTGTTTGAAACAAAAGTGCTCCGTATTTTTTCTTTCTATGTTTCCTAGATTCTGTGTCCTCTAAGTACATTAACAGAACAGTGAAAAGCACAAAAATATGTTACCATAGAATTTTCATAAAAGTGGAGCTAAAAATGCCCTCATATAAGGTAGAATTTTTATAACACTGATTTTATTATTTTAGTCTGTTACATGTGCTTTTTCAAGTTATCTTGCCAGCAAAATTTATAGCCTTTGGGTAATTAGATAAAAGTTGGGCTAACTTCAAGGCATCTGAGAGAGTATCAGAAAAAAATATTTTGTTTTTGTTCTGTGACTGAAAGACTTACTAACGCACTTATAAACATGTAGAGAAAAAGAAGCGTGAATGTCGAGTGGGCACAATTGGCTCTAAAATTTAACTTCCATAAAATGCTTAGATTGATATTGCTTTTCAACAGAATTATACTTAGAAAAAAAGGTTTTGCTTTTCAATGTTTACATTTAATTTAATTTTAAACCAAATTTTGTCAATATTGACATTCCAAATGATACCCATTCTACTGAATGAAGGCTGACTTTGAAAATTGAAACATATGTAATGGTAATGCCATATCTTAAAATGAACTATCATCTAAATGTTGTTTATTATAGTAAAAAACTATAGAAAATGACTAGAATTAAAAGATATTTAAAATGTTTATACCTGTGAAGGTGTTTTAATCAGTACATACTCCCAATGTCTTTGCTACAAAGGATTCAGCAAGGATTTCTCTATTGCCTAGTAGGAACTGAATATTTAATCAAATATTTTAGAAATTTCCTTCAAAAGCCTTTATTCAGGAACTCAGAGAGAATATAATATAGTTAAAGAGTTAAGAAAGACTCAAAAGACAGTTTCAGGGGGAAAAAAAAGTATAGGGTGGTGTATTATTTGTTGCCACAGTAAGAAAATGGATACTTAAGAATCATGGTGTCTAAGTAGACACATGCTATTTGAGGTAAAGACATTCAACAAGTCTTCATGATCTCTGTATACTATTAAGTCACCTGATCTGGCGAACTGTATTCAGTATAATCTGGAATGCCAGTGGGTGCGTGAGGTTTAGGAGAAATTATTTTCTTTGGAACTGAAGCAATAATGGTTTTCTACCTCACATCATAGTTGTGTATATTATTTCTCTTCCCTGCTAGAACATGGGCTCCTCTACTATCATCTTCATATCCCAAACAATGTCTTATCAAGTTTATATTCATTACATATTTATTAATGGAATGAAGTATGGGCTTTCTCCTGAAATGCTAACACATAACTTCAATATCCAGCCCCTTTTTTTTTTGAAGAAAACTACAACTAATATTTGCTTAAGAAAGTTAGAAAGTTGACTGTGTTTTTTCAAATGTGATCTTTGCTTTTTGAAACCAGGCTTAACATTTTTAAGATGAAAATATTTGAATCAAACTAATTGAATTTTATTTCTAAAGAGGATTGCTCAAGTTTTGTACCCAAAATCTATTAGTAGAGCATTGAAACAAAATTATATCTAGAATCTAGTTAGTATTCAAATTACATTATAAAAGTAGAATACTAATTCCTGTCATTAGTAGAAATTAGAAAAGGTGTAGTTTTTAGAACTCAGACATAAGGGTATTTTAAAATATGTTTTGGGCATAATTTTTTAAATTTCTCTTATTTGGGAGGACCAAATATTGGTCTCATTTGCAGAAGACAGCACATGTGTCTCTGTGATGTTGATGTATTTAGATTGTTCATGTGTTAACTCATAATTCCTCTCCTGGTTCTCTCTCCTGTATATCTTCTATAAAGTTAAATATTTTTGGTGGATGGTAGACCCATCGCCATTTAAAAACTTTAACTCTTCAAGTTGCTGAGATACTCAATCTACTGAGAAATGATGTATAAAAAATAGTTTGTATATGCTGGACACAGAGAAGTGTTAAATGATAATTAAATGATAATTATCTTCACAAGAGTTATTCTATTTACTAGTCATATTGGAGTTCTTTTCTTTTTCGGTGTGCTTCAAAGATCACTACTTTCAGTCATCTGCTTATTGCCTAGTTCTCACAATTCAGCAGACCTCTAACTGGTTGGCCATTGGGTCATATCTTTGATGACTGCTGAGTCCTGGCGCATCAGGAAACTAAAGGTGTGATTTGCATTTTAGCATATCATCCTCCTCCCTCCTGCTCACTGTCAATTCCATTTTCACATTGGAGAGCAAAATTCTAAAGACATCTTATATTCTGAAGTTTCCCACATCCTCAGGTTTTACTACCTGCTTCTCCTTAAGAAATCATAATATTGCCCTGTCTTCCTTATGGTAACAAATCTGTACTACAAAAAGACAGCTGTAATTAGATTAATACCTAAAGCCAAAGATTTTCTTTTCTCCTCGATTCCTTACTCTTTCCTCTCCTGGAACTACTGTCAATTTTCTGACCCAGTTCTCCTAGAGTGTCTGGTCAAGTTCATTTTTGTTAAAACAATGAAAAAAACTTATTTCAATATCTATAGTTAATCTATTGACAAGCATGTGCTGAAGTCCTACTTTGTCTAGAGATATTTGGTAAGCACAGATTCAGAATTTCTTATTTTGATGTTCATGTTTCCTAAAGGTTTCACAATATTTTCTTAGAAGTTATATGCCAAATCTCCTGTGTATGTTTGCACAAGCAATTTTTTCAGAGAATTTTATCATATTGTCAAAAGATTAAGACTCCAAAGTCTTAATCTTAATTTACCACTTTGGAGTCTTAATCTTTCGACAGTAACTGGGGAAAATGTATGTAACACATGTCTAGTTGGGGAGCTTGCAAGATAAGTGCAGCTGACACTGTAAATGACAGTATGAAAATAAGGGTAAATGATATTCATATGTGAAGAACAAAGGAATTTAGTAATAATAATCAAGGAGAGGAAGAATCAAGAGGTCTGAAATTAGAAAAGGTATTGACGAATATTCCATGGCATTCCTTTCCTGTGGGAAAAAGGCACAAAAAAAACTTTGGAATTAGTACTGATTTGATTGGGAACAGAATGAAGAACCTGTGTCCCAGAGATCATTAAGTTTTTGAGTACAAGAGTTATTAATAGTTTCTGTGGTTTAAAATATCAAGTAATAAAATGATACATTATATATCATCTTTTAGTTAATCTTCCTTAGGCTTAAAAGGATTCTGATTTTTAAATCTTATTTTCCAGAATTTTTTATGAGGTAATTCCTAAATAGCAATGATATCATGATATATAATTAAGAAAGTCACTGTTGTCCAGTTACCAGGGATAAGCACTGTTCTCTAATAGCAAATTATATTAATGACAGCAGCTTGCACTGATCTACACTAATGTTTTGTTTAGATTTCAATTTTCTCAAGTATATCCAGTACATTTTTCTCCCTGATCTTTGGTTTATCTAATTAGAAGGGAGAGATGTTGAAATTTTATGATTTAGGAGAGAGATATCCACTTGAATATCTCCGTGTCACCTCAAAAAATAAGAGCTTAGACAGCTCATGACCCTCTTCTTTCTTCTACTCACAGCAGTTCCTTTTCTTTCCCTTCCTTTCCAGAATTCACTGTTTCTATCAATTGCAAGGTCTTTCATTCTTCAGCTCATTCATCCTTCCCCAAATTGATCCCCTCCTTCCCAGAAAACTTTCTGACCTTTCTCTGCCATCTCTCTTTCTCACTTGCTACTTACCTGCATTTCCATGACTTCTGATCTCCTATCCAGAGTCAGATTCTGTTTCCTCTCTTTCATTTTAAATATTGCCCTGTCTTCCAGGCTTGGATGAAAAATAACCATCTGTTAGACTGTTTCTGTGGAAGTCCACTATAGTAATAATGTTTCCAAAATGAATCCTTTTGCTTGTTTGATACATAGCCATCATAATTCATGATTTTTAATAGTTAACCTTATTGATTTTTTTAGAAGTATCTTACTTATCTTCCCACCTGAACTATAATATTGTAAGTAGGATCAATTTATTCTTCTTTTAGGTTTATTGTTTGTTTTACTTTGATTTGTTTTCATCTAACACATCATTAGGCACAAAAATGGGCTCTTGATATGTGGTTATTTGTTAAGACATTTGCAAGGTTTTAGGAGGAAAATAACCATTAACATACATTGTAATTTACAGTGTAGAAAATACTTCCACATGTTCTTTCTCATTTACTAATTGAAACAACACTATTATGTATCATCTCCATTTTATAGATAACAAATCAGGCTAGAGAGACTCACTGATTTGATCAGGAATAGAAAAGTAGTAAATGGCTAAGCCACAAAATAAATTTAACACCTTAACTTTATACCCAGCTTACCTTAAATGTCTTCTGAGGTTGCATTTTATATAAGAAAGGCTAAAAACAACTGAAGAGCTTCTAATGTCTACTTATCAAAGAGAAATAGATCTGGAACAAATTTGTCAAGATAGCTAACAGAAGTTCTGGATGTTATTGAATTTTGAAGTAACCATAGTGAAATGACCGTTCATTGGTATTTACTTATATAGAGAAAAAAGTAATTTAGTCAGCTTTCTGAGGTGTTGGATAAAAGGAAACTTTGGCAGAGGTGTCCCTAGAAGTCTGTTTGTGAGAAAGGTCTCAAGTCATGAATTTGGTGACATCTGTTAAGCAGTCTTTCCTCTAGATCTCCTCTTTAAAGGTTAATCAATGGCTACAAAAATAAATCAAACACAGGCAGAGATGCCTGCCATCTCAGGCATGTCTTCTTAAATCTGCAAAGCCAGTCCTGTGAAGCTTTATTTAGTGATGACAAATATTCAAATAAATTCTTCCATGTGCATAAAGTATTCAGGAGATACTAGAACATCTAAGAAAACCAAATATACATTAATAGCTACATCATAATTTTACATACTGGTAGTTTTTTATTCTATTCTTCGATATCTATTATTTTGTTCTTAGTGTTTATCCATCAAAGATCAAGGTCTGCCTGATTTTCCTTCTGTACCCTTGTATGATTACTTGAACTCAAGGTGTGGTGAATCCTTGCTGACCTTGAACCATGCTAAGTGGTTTCAATGGGATAACATTTTACTTGGTTTAAAATACCCAGGTGAACTCACCAATTCACCTCTTGGATTCATTGATATGGACAATACCATCCTTTAATGTTTTTAACTTGGAAACAATTTACTTGATACCCACAAGTAATTTTAAAAATAAATGCGTCATTACTCAAATAATAGTAAGTTTTGAGTTTTTCAAAAATTATCTTAGTCACACATACCCAAATAGTCAACCACCACAATTTAGAAGATTAAAAAAAGAATGTTTTAAGCCATTCTTCAATAATATGACATAGGAGAAATACTTTAGGAATATGAAAAGTCACCAGCATAGACTCCAAATGATTGATTTGCATGTCCTCTCCTGTTCCCTGAACACATGCTTTAAAAAAAGAGCCCCAAGCTGGGCATTGTACCAAACACCTGTAATCCCAGTAGCTTGTAGGCTGAGGCAGGACAGAAGCCAGCTTCAGCAACTTAGCAAGGCCCTAAGCAACTTAGCAAGACCCTGTCTCTAAATAAATTATGAAAAGAGTTGAAAATGTGGCTCAGGGTTAGGTGCCTCTGGGTTCAATCACTGGTACAAAAAAAAAAAATTACAACCCAGGAGCCCCAAAACTTTAGATTTTGAGAAATAAATTGAAGACATAATTTGGTCACAGAAAATAACACTTATTTTGCTGGTCTGACTTAACATTCAATAAAAGAAGAAACACATACTAGGAAATTGGGGCAAAGAAAGTTAAATTATTTTGACTTTTTATAGAATAGAAATATATATATGTGTGTGTGTGTGTGTGTGTGTGTGTGTGTGTGTGTGTGTGTGTGTGTATGATTCAGCAACACACTTGATCACTGCAGACTATCTCAAGGAAAAGTTTTCAGTGACAAATAACAACGAAGAGAAAATAATTTTTCTGAATTCCATAAAATTTTTTAGATAACTGGATCTGAATTCTAATTTGAGATGAGTCACTTTGACAGAGAACATAATTCAAAACTTTGAGAAGGAAAAATAGAATGTATAAATAGTATACATATTATATAATGTTCTCATGATGGTTTGGGTTCTTCAGTGCCTCAATTGCCCTCAGTTGAGAACTTTTCTACCAGAACTACTTACCAATCCTCATTAGGAAAGAGAGCACACAAATGAAAACAATTTCAGAGGATTTGTAAGCAGTGTATTAAAAAAAAAAAAAGGTGTCTAGTAGTAGATGATAGGTTACTCCTTCAAATCTGCCAATCATGTTTCTTCCCTTGCTTTATTTTATTTATTTACTTTTCATTGGCCAATTTTGAGAATATGTGGACAACACAAAAAATAAGTTTATTGAGCTGCTAACCAATCATATTTCTGGATATAATAGCATAACTATTTTTAAATGTTTGAAGTTTTTTGTTGTTGTTGTTTATTTGTTTTATTTGGGAGTGCTGGAAATCAAAACCAGAGCTTTATGCATGCTAGGCAAGTGCTCTACACTGAACTTCACCTCCAGCCCTAACATGCGTATTTTTAAATTGAACTCTCTAGAAATTCTGTGTGTTTTGCAAAATTTCAATCAATATGAAACATAACTTTGAAAGTCAGGTCATTTGTCCACCATCTGTATTGAAGTCGAAAAGTCTAAGCAAGAACTTTGACAGACTGCCTAAAAAATAAAAAGTCTGCAAACTTAGATCTCATGAAGTTCAAACCATAAGGAGCTATTATGGAGAAAAAACACAGCCTTCTATCTGAATAAAATTTAATGTACTATGATTTCTGCTAAAACTTGGCCAATGAATGTTAATATGAAAATGGAGTTCTCTTAAGTGACGATACATTGCAACCCTACAGGTAGATTTAAGACTAACATTTATCTCATGTTACATAAATAACCAAAACAAATAACACAGATTGCATGAAGTTAATAAATTAGAAATGAATTTAACATGTTTATAGATTCTCCTGTCATAACCAAGGCACTGATATAAGACATAGTAAAGTTGCCTTCTGGTTTCTACTCAAGAATGCAGTATTCAGGGTTTCTCTTGCACACAAACCTTTCACGGGACCTAACTGTAGCAAGAAATACGTTTTTGTAAACTTGGCAGAAATAATATATTTTAACCACATAGTTGATGAGAGCACTAAACTCTTTCCACCTAACTTTGTATTCAGATTGTATTATTATTTTTTCTTCAGAAGACTTCTGACACTTGCACAGATGTCAGGAAACTCAACACCTGGACCAACATCAACACAGTTTCCCTCTGCCTAAATTTCTTTTCCTCCATTCTGCTTGTCAGAATTCTTCCTAACATTCTAGGTTTACCCCAAATACCTCCTCTTCTATGCAGGTGTCTGGGTTTTTTATAGTACTTTGATTTTATATCTATTTTCAGCACTAATCTTAGTCTTAATTTAAGACTGCAAAATTTTTTTACTGCTTTTTTTTAATAATCAGTGAAATCTAGTAATAAATGTACCCAGCCTAGATTTAAGCTGACACAAAGATTTGTTCCCAAGTCTTGTGACTTTCCAGCTGGTGACACAAAGCAACTTATTTAATCTCTTACTTTCTCCAATCTTCAGCTTCTTCACTATCAAATGAGCATCAAAATAATTTTATCTTTTTCTTATCTTTTTATCTTTATCAGGATTCAGTAAGATAATGCATATTAAGTGCTTATCAGAGAACAGACAATACTAAAAACTTTTTATGAGCTAGTTATTGAAATTATAGTATTTGATGCCAAGCACAGAAAGATAAGCACAACATCATCTCATTTAATATAGATGTTTTAAAAAGTTGAACTCATAGAAACAATGAAATGGTGGTTACCAGAGGCTTTAGGTTAGGGACAATGGGAATATGTTAGTCAAAGGACACTAAATTTTAGTTAGATAAGATTAAGTTCAAGAGATCTGTTGTATCATGTTGACTACATTTAAAAACAATATGTTATTTATATGGAAATTCCCAGGAGAGTAGATTTTAAGAATTACATCACAAAAATGTATATAAATAACTAATTTATCTATTCCTCAGTATATCCACATATAAAACATCATCTTATATCCTATGAATGTATATAATTTTTGTCTGGATATATTTATGTGTGTGTGTGTGTGTGTGTGTGTGTGTGTGTAAATCAAGCCAATTGGTTATATATATATATATATATATATATATATATATATATATGTATGTATATATATATATACATACACATATATATACATACACACAAACATCATGTTGTATACTATACAATTTTTGTCAGTTTAAAATAAGTAAAATTAAAAATTAAAATTATGACTAAGCCGGGAATTTTGATATATTTTCCTCAGCATCCGAAAGAATATCTTGAAATTAAATCTTCATTGAAATGAGTTATTTTATAATAAAATTAATTATTTCAAGACATGAAATAAATCACTTTGAATACAAAATGAGAAAAGATTTTTTAAAGTTTCCTCTTAAAACTAATTTAAGACATTAGGATTATAGGATTAAGTAATCCACATATTAAATAGAACAACCAAAAATTCTTCAAGTTTGATGTTTATTCTGTCAATTGCTTAATGTAAAATAATATTTGTTTTAGCAATTACCAAAGAGTTAGCATTTGTGTGCTTCCCACATAATAAACAGTCTCTAAAAAAAGTGTTTGGTGGTTTGAAATGTGGCATTTTCATTTGAAAAAAAATATGTTATCATGGAAATATTTTCCTTTTTGATTAAGATACTTTAAAATAGTTTTGAAATCTGTACAAGCATTCCATGTGTTGTTGTTAATCTGTATTTTTTGCTATTTTGCAAAATATTTTAAATAAGACCATCTATTTGAAGCTATAGGACCTCAAAATAAAAGATTGTGATATGTGCAAAGGATTTGAAAGTGAGAACTAATTTCTAGTATACTAAGAACAATGAAAATTTCAAAAATAGCAATAACAATCAAAATGTTTTCTCAAGTTTTATTGCATAGTGGGAATTATGGACGAAATTGCAATTTGTAGCCACTGTAATAGGTGAACTTCCAGTCTAGAGAGAGCAGGCTGTCCACCATCCTGGGGACTTTTAAAAATGGTAATGGAGTGGTGTAGAAGAAATCAAGCAAATGAAAGAAACACAAGAATAGGAGGCAAGGTGGGCCATTTAGATGCCAAGCATGGGTGGTTATTGTACCTTTAAACCTTTCCCTCGTATAAATGTAAGTGGGAATAATTATGTCTATTTCAAAGATGAGTGGTGCATAAAAGCACCCAGATCAATTTCTGACTGCTAGACCCCATAGAC
The DNA here is from genome assembly GCF_052094955.1 of Ictidomys tridecemlineatus. Lineage (NCBI taxonomy): Eukaryota > Metazoa > Chordata > Mammalia > Rodentia > Sciuridae > Ictidomys > Ictidomys tridecemlineatus. The sequence continues at coordinate 37,664,256 of NC_135482.1, read as the reverse complement.
TGTGCTATAGAATTAAATGAAAAGTTAGTATTGGGGAATCCAACTCAACATATTCTCAAAATCCTTTCATCATTCTCTTTCATCCCCACACATTTGTGTAAATATAGGACTATATAATTCTTTTCTACCAACTTAAATTGTTAGTTCTCCTATTTGGACAACTATTTTCATGATTGATATTTATAAACCATATATCCTTATATAAATGGAGATTTTGCAGAATTTAGAAGTTAATGATATTTCCATTGGTTATTTATTATGTATATATTATTATAAACTATATAATCAAAGCCTTTGGATTTGATTATATAATTAAAACCATTGAATTCTGTTTTTATTAAAACACTAAAATTATATAACTTAAGATATTAAAAATTATATATGAAAAGAAGTTATCTTATAATTATCCTTATTCATCCTTGAGGAATATAAAAAGAAAAAACATAAAATATGTTAATTATTCATTTCTGTATTTTTAAAGGATAATAAGGAATTTAAAATTCAATAACATAAAATATCACTTTCTACAACAAATTTAGTTTCAATCAATAAAAACATATGATTAGAAAAGTTATCTTCCTTAAATCTCAGAACTTCACAATAATGATCTTAAGTCCTTTTGACCAGTGTGCAATAAATTTATGACAATGTCATCATTCAAATAAAAGATGGCAATTTTAAGGTAAAATATATCTTAAAGTCTTCTTATTTCTTATACATGAACTATTCAAATTGCAGACAATGCATTTAAATATGTAATTCATTTACCTTAATTAAACTAAAATGTCCATAAAGTAGTTTTTGTACTTTTTCTTCTTTAAAATAGCATTTGAAAAATTTTCAGTCTCATTTATTTTTAACAAATGCCAAATATCAGAATATCATTAATCATTTTTTAGCTTAAAAGAAAAGTGACTTTCCTTTCTCTATAATTCACAATAAAGCATAAACACATTGCTATCATTAGATAGCAATCATTAGAGTACTTTGGATAAGATTAAATATTCAATAGCTAGAACTTAAACTGTTTTGTCTCATATATGTGTGTGTGTGTGTGTGTGTGTGTGTGTGTGTGTGTGTGTGTGTGTATTCCCCACCCCAGGCTTAGATACTGTCAAAATCTGGAAGTAGATCTTCATCATTGTATAATACTCTTCAAGCCTGAAAAATGGCAGTCCAAGACTTGTGTAGACACACTTACATATTTTATCCTGATCCTTTAAGAGGTGTGTCAGATGATGCCTTAATACTGGTTCAAATTAGATCCCAAGCATTGGTTGGTTCAGTGACACTCCTGATGATCTACATAATTTATTAAGTGCCATGGGCAGCCCCTGTGCTTGGTCTCCACATTTATTATCTCAGACAAAACACACACAAAAAAATGTTATTGACCTACTTCAGTTTTAAAATTTGGAGATATTCCCTTCTCCAATTGTTTTGAAATATTATGTTGTTTAGGGAAAATAGTACTGAATATAGTGATTTATTTTACACGGTCCCTGTACACAAGAGTTCTACCTGGGCAGAGCTGAAATTCCAAAAGCAGGAAATGAACCAAATATAAAGGACATTTGGAGCTTGTGCTGAAGCAGCCTGCTTCATGTTTAGGTCTTAAAGAGATGGAATACTTCAAACTGAAAATTCATACTAACTGGAACTTCCCAATGTTATGAAGCAATTTTCTTAAGGTTTCTGAATGCTTGAATGTCAATGGTTATAGTTTATGGATCCTTTCCCCTGTCTACATGGTTGACAAAGCATCTTCTAGAGTCAGAGTTTTACTTAATCTCACTGTCTCACTTTTCTTATATGTAAGATTGGAATAAGAATAGTAGTACCTCATAGATTTATTTTGAGATCTTATGTGATTTAAATAATGCTTGTATTCTTGGTACTATGCCTCGCATAATCATTATTGGTATTGCCCTTGTTCTCTTCTCAGACATAGGTTATCCCCATACTATAATAAAATGAACCAGTTTAAGAGGGGAAACAACAGTAAAAATGCAGGTTGGAGTCTGAATGTTTACTTTCTTTTTCTTTTTTTTTTTTTTATAGTTGTGTCAAAGAATGACAAACAATATAATCCCGATTCTCAAAACTTCCTCAGCCCTCTGATCTTCCCAGAGTCACAGAAAGTAGGATTTGAATGGCTTTAATCTAGTTTGTCTTGGTAATAGACCCACAGTCCATCAAGAAACAAATGCCATTCTGTGGCTCTAGTTAAACAGAATTCATGATTGTTTTTTCCCTTAGGACTGCATTGCAACCTCAGAGGAGAATGGCAGCCAGCCAGCGGGTCCTGCCAGCTGGCTTTCTGCTATACTCAGGGTTTTGGAGAACAGGAGCACAGATATTTTTGATCCTGCAGGCCAATTTAAGCACAATTTATAATGCAGAGAAAAACCTTTGACAGTGATTTTACATGGAGGGAAGCTATGTCTTTAACATAAAAGAACACAACAATTTCTTAGTATCCATCTTCAAAATGAATATTGGCAAATTATCACCTAAAACCAGACCTTTCTAATGGAGCATATGTTCCAAGAGTTGATTTCAAATCTAGTAAAAATATAAAATGACATAATTGTTGATGTTGAAATATTTAATTTTGTCCTTCTTTTATTTATCTCTAATACTTCTTTAGTGGGTGTTTACTATGTGCCTGGAGCTAGCATGGCACTTCATTAATTCCTTGGTGTCTGGCTTGGCAAATTCTGCTGTAATATTGTTGTTTACATTACACTAACCCTAGAAGACTTGCACATTATACTAACTCTAGAAGACTTGCTCACTGAATATCACTACTTCCTAATAAAATATGTGATTAAAATTTCTCATTTAACTCTCTTAATAATTGAGATTTTTGATAAAGTCCTCAAGTTGTCTCTAGTAAAGGGGATTTTACCTTGTCCTAAATGTACTCCTGGAGCTAGAACAGTGCCTGCAACAAGTTAAAAGTAAAAAAACAGCAAATAATTCAATGACTAAATATGAAAATTTTAGAATACACAATATTGTTTAGAGAAAATAAGCAAAAAATGAAAAGCTAGAAGCCCAGGATAAAAATGTTTTCATTTCCAAAATTTATATGATATTGTCCAGATACAATTTTTCATTATGTTTATAAAGATATATAATATATACTAAATGTGCATTAATGTATCATAAGGTAAAATGTCCAGTCTGTATTTAAGCATGGGTGTAGGTAGATATAATCTATTCCATCTAAAAGTTTCAAAAATGCTTGTGAAATGTTAATATTTTTCACCTAAAAGAGATTTTTCTTTTTTCTTATTCAAGAAAATTATTTTTCTCTGAAATTCAGTATAGCTCTTTAAAAAATTCAGTTCTGTGTTTAATATGCAGACTTAAGTATAATTTGATTTTTCTGAACCTGTCTTATAAAACACTGTGTGGAAACTTCCCTTCTAATATACTTAGTTCAATATGCTTTATATATTTTTAATCTATCAATGTTTTTTAATGAAACTCCAAAATAATTTGATAGGTTATTTTATAGGTAAAATAGAATATTTCCAACACAAAGGCCCTTTGAAGAGAAGTCATTAATTTTTTTTTATAAAATCGAATTTAGCTCAGATTTTTTGAACGTAAGATCCTTTAGAAGCACAAATTAAGAAAATTGTATGAATATTCAGACTTCTTATCTAAATTAAAAATAGCATTGTCTTGCAATCATAGTGTAAGACCAAACACAAATGTGACAAAAATAAGTGGCCATTGAAAGTTGCTAATGCATGCATAGAGTGGATACTAAAAGAGGCTGTGATTTTGGAGAATAGGAGCACAGATATTTTTGATCCTGCAGGCCTATTTAAGCATAATTTGAAATGCAGAGAAAAACCTTTGACAGTGATTTCACATGGAGGGAAGTTATGTGGCCAAAGTTCCATTGTCTCCTGGAAAGAAATATCTTGGTGGAGAAAAAAATACTGAAAGGATATTTATTTGTTTATCGTTTTATTTTTTCAATCAGCAAAAATTAAATTAATTTATATCTATTGCCTAGCACTCGTCTATCTCTAAGATTAGATTTGGAAGCAAGCTACATATTGTACCTACTCTCATAAACTGACACTGAAAAGACAGAAGTTAATGTCCAGGTAAATATAGTGAAATCAGGTTGATTTAAGTGTAAGAAGGAAATAAGACTAGAGAAAGTCTGGGGGTGGGAAGACAAGGTCAATTTAGATTGAATGGTCTAGGGAGTGTCCTTTGAACTGAGAACAATATGACAGGAAGCTCCAGCTAACAGAAGATCTTGTGTCCTGTTCTCTAGGCAAAGAAAGAGCTAAGGCCACAGGAGAGAGAACAGATCTTGGTGTGTTTGGAGAGGTAAAGAAGGCATGTTTGACTGGAACACAAGCTACTAGGGGAAAGGAGTGGAGAGGAGGCTAAAAAATGCCAACTCCTGCTATCTTGGAGCACCTGCTCCTGCTACCCTGTGGGTCTCAGAGGCTATGAAAAGAGTTGGACTGAACTCTAAGTGCAATGGAGAATTATAAACAGCATGGCAGAGAATCTTACTTATAATTTTAGAAAACCGTTTTGTGTGAAAAAAATTATTCAATAGTCTTTATAGTTACATGACTTTGGATCTCTGTTGGTGATACATTCTTGTTTCTTCATTCAAATATTCAACACTGTCAAATATGCATATGATTTTTAATGTGCTTTTTATGAGAGCACTAGAAGGCAATTAAAGCATTTGCCACAATATTTTCCTTTTCATTCTTTTTCATGAATACACTTTAAGTTCTTTTATGAGATATTTCAATTAAACAATACCCAATTCATTTATTTCACTATATTCTTCTTACATATAACTTCACACACTATTTTTAAAGGTCTGTGTATATTTTTCTCTATCTGATTGACTTGATATTAATCTATTGCTTATAGAAAGAGTAGTCATGAACAATGTTTTGACAGTTCAGCCATTTAATGTTTAATGGAGTTTTTTTTCATGATGATCAAAATTGCTTGTTTTCTAGAAATATTCATTTTTAATTAAATGTTGACCTTTTAAAAGCATTTTTTCCCCAAAGAAGAGATTTTTTTTCCATGATTGATGAAGATTAGTTTAAGATTTTATTTTGATGTAGTAATTTTCCTTTTCTTTATTTTCCAGACATGAATATCTGCCAAACAAACACTATATTTAAACCCCTGAGAAGTTCAAAAGGGACTGGAGATTAGCAAAGGGAGTTCTTTTATATTTCAGTATCCTCTGTAATTAACATTTCTGTCTCAGTATTAATAAAACTAAGCTTTTGCCTGCTTCTGAATTTCATTTTAGTGGTTGAGGCCATTATTATTTTTGTGAAAAGACAATCTAGCTGTTAAAACTAACACAAGTATAAATTGGTGGGTAATTGGAAGAGATAATTTGCTATTATGAAAACATGTCCAAATATTTGTTCACATAGTTGTCGACAAAATGGTGATTGTAAGATCAACTCAGTTCTCCTCCTCAGACAACAACTGGTTGTTGAGAGGGCTTGGCCTCCACAGTACTCATTTGGTCAGATTCTATCACACATGCTTGAAACAGCATCTTTAAAGCATGGAGAATATTCTTAATGGAAGAAATGTGGATGTACCTCTTTATATTCTTGGAGAGTCGCCACATACTTTAACTAATCTCTATTAATTCTGATCATATAAAGATGCCTCATCTTAACATTGTGTAATCAGTGTCATTGATTCTTGAAAAATAAAAATACATTTGCTTATGTAGATTGTTAAGGATTCCATTGAAAGCAAAGCTCAACATGTAGTAATAGTAAAAACATGACTCATTTCAGGGAGGTGCCCTCCACATCAGGCACACAGTATATATTTATATATAGCCAACTCTCAGAATATGAGTTCCTTATAAATGATAAAGCAAAATAGTCTAGTTAATATAAATTTTCAGACAAATAGAAGTTATGGAATAAGAAAACTTAATTCACCGATAATGATAGCTTTCACTTATTGAAATATAATAATATTATTCAAGAATACCAATATTGGTTTTCCTACAGGAATTTTTTGTTTCTCTAGAAAGTGGAAGACCATGAGTTGGTTCAGAACAAATACCCCAAATGGATATACACATAGACAAGAAACTTAAGTTCAGCTTTCTGCTTATATGGGAATATGCATATTAATTATAAAACAAACAGGAAGGTAAGAGTTGGTTATTTCACTAGAAACTGTTTTGTCTGATCCTGACCCTATAGAGATACAATATTCTATTATCTGATAGTTATGGAATGTGTAGCTTGGTCTGAAAGATTTATCATCTTGAACTATTAACAATTTGAAGTCTCAAATAAACATTGGATGCACCATTTTCAGAAGGTCATTTGTGGGATTATTTTATAAAGCAGGGACTATTAGTTGCAATCTCACTATTCACTCTGCTAACATAATTTCTGGAGGGTTTTACTGGGGTCAAAACATTAAGTCAGCTGGATTTGGGAGCAATTGTACAGAATGAATTCTAACCTCAGGGATTCACAACTGTTATTTATGTCATGTCTGGTTGGAAAGTAGTATATAGTTCAAAACTGTATAAAATTTTAAAATATCAAACGTGAACTCCAACTTTAATGCAAATATGGATTTTTTGTGTTTTATATAAAAAGTAGAGAAAAAAATCTCAGAATACTTCATCTTTTCTATGTAACATAATTATTTGAAGAGTGCAGTAGACTTATTCATTCTGCATTTGTTAAAAATGTTTTGTTTATTGCTTAAAGGGATACATATAATATCATGATAATTTCAAAAATTACAGAATGTTTTATAATATTCTGAATGCTTACATGATATATGTATATATTTAATCCTCATAATTTTGAATAACAAACAGATTTTCATTTTATATAAAAAGTTATACATATTTATGAAATTTTATGTATTTGTAACATTTATAATTAGCATACAAATATTTTAAGAATATTTTGAATTCTCACACATATTCCATAACAAGAATTCTTTGTACCCTTTAAGATATGAAGCAATAATGTTACCCCATTCATAGTTTTTACTTCTAAAGAATCATAATAAGGGCCGGGGTGGATGACTGAGTGCTTGCCTACTATGTGTAAGGCCTTGCATTTGATACCCAGCACCACAAAAATAATCACATAATGTTGTATTTCTTCAATTTAATATTATTAAAAGCCTAGTTGGATTAGTGGAACCAAATAACTAGTATATTCTGTTAAAACAAATAATAATTTAGATAGCTATATATACTATAAGTGTATCAGAATAACAATTAACCTTTAGCTATAAAACATTTTATTAATCTCTATTTTTATAGCAAAGTGTTAAAATTTGAGCCCTTATAATAGTTTTGTGGTGCTGGGGATCAGACCCAAGGCTTGTGCATGGAAGGCAAACACTCTACCAACTGAGCTATATCCTGATCCCCTTATAATACTTCTAAATTGTATTTGTGATTTATCTATTTGAAAGCTAATGCAAAATTGAGATACACTGAAAAGAGCCATTATTACCCTAAAAAAAATGTTGATGGTTAAGTAAGTATTTAAAGGGTGCCTTCTCTAGTAAAATCACTGTGTTGGATCTGTGGATAACAGGATGTACAAAACAACACAGTCCCTATTCTCAAACACTTTGCAATATGTCCACCTAAATAACTGCCCAGGATGAGACTCATAATTCTAAACTAGATGATTATAACAAATCAACATCAAACACAGAGAGGCTATGTCAGTGTAGAAAAAGCTGCAAGATAATATTTTTTTTTGTCATTTGAAGGGAAAACACCAGTATTCCCTATTAAAAAAAAATTGGTACACATTCAATCTTATTACAGGAGTAGCATTATATGAGCCACAGTCTATGAAACATAAAAGTACATAGATGGACATACTTTGTGTTCTTTCTAATAATGTGTGTGTTATTTTAACCCAACACATCAAATTTACATGTATTTATCAGTGTATTACCTTACCAATTGGGCAAAATTGAGCTAAATGTGTTTTAGAAGTAATCTCTTTTAGTAGATGATTTTGAAAGTTTGGACTTGACTTTTTACTTCATGAACTCATTGAATGGTTTTAAACATCTTATAGTTCTTAGTCTCAGTGGAATCCTAGAATCCTAGAATTAGAAGGCCAACGAAGATTAATTAAGCAATTTCCCAATTAAGATGTCTCCTTCAGCCCTAGCAGATGTTTTCTCAGTTCTTTTCCTGAATATATCCAATAGTGGACAATGTCTACTTTAAAGACAGTCTGTTATTTTAGGACTGCTCTAATTTTGAGAAATTATCCCCCTATTTCCTGTGGACCGGGGAAAGTTAACCCATCTTTTCTTAGTAGCACTCCTCCATGATCATAAAGAGGTCCTATTGGGCAACCCACAATTGCTCCTCAGGAGAAGTAAAAATTATAAGAAAATAACTGTGACCTAGCTATACAGTTAACACAAAACTGGGTCTTACTATTATTCCCAGATTCAAGAGTAGACTACTACTGATTTCATGGAGAATTGGAAATGCTCCCCATCAGAATCACTTATTTATTGACAAGTTGTGATATGGTGGAAATTAAAGGAAAAGCAGTAGTAGTTAGAATAGCTAAACTGTCTTGAGAACTCATTAATACCAGAATTGCATACATATGTCTTATTCAATAACACCATTTGTGTGCATTAAAAAAGAAGGAATGGTTCGAAGAAAGATAAACTGTTTTAATACCTCTGGCATTTTGTTATATACTATTTCCAATATGCTAGAATTGGCTTTGAATACTGTTATTTATTTTAATTTTAATTTCAGTTTCAATAAAATATAGATTACTGAACATTGAAATACTATTCTTTTCAAGAGAAATGACCTTAGAAAAGCAAAGGCAGATTACTTGACCTATTTAAACAATTTGAAAAATTATAGCAGATTACTATGCCATTAAAAATGTTGTAAATAATGTAAACCTGCTTATTTCAGTTATGTGATGCAGCATGAAGTTTTTATTTTTTTCATTTCTTTCCCAGGGGGGCTGCTCATATTTCATAAACATGAATAAGTTTTTCCTCCCCTGAAGCAAGATAAAAAGATATTTGTAACTTAGGAGTACTCCTTGTCATGTATTTCAAGGAATCTAAAGCAATCAAAGTAATATTTTTAGCATACTCTTAATTAAGCCAGTGAATAAAGCTACAAGTAAATAATTTGTGCATTTAAATACTAAGATTATATATGATGTATCTTCTAATAGGAGATTTATTTATTTTCAAATATTAAGATAGTCTTAAAATTTACAAAACAAAATAGAATACTAGTCATATAAAGTTCTGGTGACTTTTTATTATGGGTATTTGTATATTCAGAAGAGTAAGAAGATTTAATGTAAAAATGTGGGAGTTCTGGGCTGGAGTTGTGGCTCAGTGGTAGAATACTTGCCTAGCATGCATGAAGTATTGCATTCGATCCTCAGCATCACATAAAAATAAAATAAAGATATTGTGTTCACCTAAAACTAGGGAATAAACTATTTTTTAAAATGTTCACTCCTTTATTTAACAAATGGCTTGGAGTACCTGCCAGGTGCTTGTAAATGCATCAGTGAACACAACAGAAAAGGAAGTCTACCCACATGGAGTTTATATGCTAATAAGGGGACACAGATAGTTATACCAAACAGTAAAATACTTACAAGGTCAGCCAAGGAAGGACTATGGAGAAAGGAAAAGGAAAACAACAGTACCCACAGCAGAAGCATGAGCTTTGTGAGGACACCCACCCTAGAACTGTTAGCTTGGAAGGTAAGGGATAACTTGAGAGATCTGGGCTCTTGTGGAAATTAGAGGAACAGAGCATCAGTCCTGTCTTGATTCAAGTCCTGATCAGCCTGGGAGTGTCATGGCATAGGAAATGGCAAGAGTCCTGCCCAAAGAAAGTGACATTTTGCGCTCCACCTTCTTCTGCCAAAATCACAGCTTCCCTAGGTCATAGTGATCATTCTGTCATCTCAGTGTAACATCTCTTCACTATAACATTGATTCAGAGCCCATTGTGCCATAATTAAGACATCATAAGTACATAAGAAAACCTTGAATTCCGACACTTTGATAATACCTACAGGCATGATGTTTTGTTTTAGATTATTTGAAGATGAGATTTTCTCGTTTTGATTAACTAAACTATTTTATGTGTGACAATGTGCGATTACAAAGAGAAATTAACATTTATTGAGGACCTTCTCTTGCTCAGAGGCAGGTACTTAGTGTACATGACTCAGTAAAATATTTCAAATAGGTGGGTGTTATGAAATCCCATTTTAAGATAAGAAGACATTTTGTGGAGCAAGCAAGTGGTGAGCAGACAACTGAATCCAAAGTCTTCATTTATTCTTTCTGTCGAAATAGGATGTGTCTCAAACCACTCTATAAAACATATTTGTTTTGTAGTTGATGATGCTATTACAATTTCATGTACAATGTGGAAAAATCCATGAGATTATATGAAAATACATTAAACCATATAAGATACATTTGAGTTCTCTGGAACATCGCTTCTCTAATGAGTGATCAAGAGATTGAGTTCCTTCAGCAAAACAAAGTGATCAAGTTTAGGTGTGGATGCTGAGAGATTTATGTCCTCAAAGCCATCCTTTTTTTTTTTAACAAAAGTTGCATACTTATTAGAGCATTAAATACTAAATTGTCCTTTTAGGACTGATGGAAGTCTCAAAAGATGAGCTGTCTGAAGCCAAAATACAAAATGCTATGTGCAGTTAGGTCAAACACTCTAATCAGCCTCCTAGTTATTACTGTCAAAAAGCTACTTTTTATTTTGTCAAATGAAATAAAAAGTGAGCTTTCCTATCCTTATAACCAGAAAAAAAAATCATCAAAACTAAGTTCCTGGGACTTAGTAGAAGCTAAATGATCAAGACAGCTGCTTATCCAAATCTAATACTCTGCTTTATGCTTTGAAAGGAATGAATTATTTTAATTACCTTTCAGATACAGAAGGGAGAAATGCTTTTCTTTGTCCATATCCTAGAGTCTGAAATACCTAAAATTGCTCAATCAGCACCTGTGTTGTTGTATTAAAAAAATATGTGAATTTTGTTTTCTGTCTTAAAAATGAAAATAATTGCTTTGGTTATTAAGAGAAACTCTCATACCACACAATAACCCTATTCTGTATTTTTTAAATTTTGCTTTTCTTATCTCCCCATTTACACACACAAAGGCATACATGCTTTTTGTATAAACAACTCTCTTATGTAGATACATAAGCGAAATCATTGGCAAATGACATTAAGAGTTTTCAGAAACTTGACGGAAAGAATCTGTCAAGGATTCTCTGGGTTTAAAATTTGTCCTGAGTTGGCACAGTTTAGCCTGGAAAAAAATAGCTTCATCTTCTTTAATTTCTGTTTATATCCACAGTCTATAAAATTCTGTGAAAATTCGATTTACTCAAATAGTGTTTATGGAATTTCTAATTTAAAGGTCTAAAGATCTTTTCTGACTTCATTATTCTCCTTAAAATAACTAGCCTTAAACTTAGAGAATCTGAGAATTGATGAATTTTCTTTGAGTACTGATTATGTTTTTTCTAAATATTATGTTACCTTAAAGGTACATAGTACAACTTACTTCAGAGAAACCAGAAGATCAGGCCATGGCTTCTGATCGTTCTGATAATTACATATCTTGACAATATAAAACTGAGCAGAACTCAACACTTCTCTCTTACACCAGAATCTATGTCAATCATTCTGTTCGACTGATCAGAACACAAAGCCAAATTCTTTCTCCATCTAATTATGAAAACAGTCATGTCTGCCATATTCTTTGATAATATTTCCAGTTTACCCTGTGCTTCATCTCTTATTGTTGTTATAAACAAAATAGACTCAAGAAAATATTACAATTAAAATGTGTAGAAAGCACTCATGAAAATGTAGCAAACTGACTCTACTATTTTGACTCTTACAAAAATCTCTAAAGTAGGAGGTTGAACTTTTTATCTGTCATTTGCAAGAAATCAGTTTTGTTACTTTACTTGGGATTGGTCAGGTCTATCATACTAGTATAGCACTGAATAACTCTCTTTCTCTTTTCTCCTATCCTTCCATTCTCCCATTCATATTTTCAATAATTTATTGTAAATATTTCTAAAGTGAGTGGCCATCTTATATAAATGTATGATTGGTTCAGTGACTGTCAGAGATCAGAGTATGCCATTGTTTCTCATCCATTTATTTACAAAATAGCTCTCACGATGAGTTATTTCTAAGCTGCTTTGCTTCATCTATTTACTTCCTTAAGCTCCAAGCAAAAATGATGTTTTATATTTTTATATAGATAAAGATTTGGCCTCGGTTGTCCCCCATGAAGGGAAAGTACAGATAATGACTATAATCAATGTTATATTTATTTGTTTTTATAAACATAGCCATCACGAAACTAGTACTTCAATAACCAATACCTACCTCAATAGAATTCGTTTTACTTTTTAATTTTATAATTTATTTACCACAATCTGATAATACATAATTTTAATTAATTGTGCAGAGTCAAATGCCACATACAACAGGTTTAATTTTTAATATATATGCTCTTTCTTCAAGCAACAATCATTAACGAAATTATATAACATTACTTCTGATGACCAGGACCCTCTCCAATGTTGTTTGATTCCCTCCACCTCTGTTCATATATATTCCACCTGGCAATATCAGCCCTCAACACTTGTATTTTCTGCTTTGGTCATTTATATCCCAGAGTCATTATAATCCAGACCCAGAAATAAATTAGAAGCTCTTTCCTCAACATTGGGTGGGACTTGAAACCATTTATCTACTACTTCATAAGCTTCCTAAGGGCAATTGTCACCTTATATTTGTATCCAAACGGCTAGCCAAGGCACATAGTTGGTGCTTAATTAATGTTTGTTAAGAAAATGCATGAATGACTGGTTGAATAAACAAAGGGATGGACCTAAACCCTGACCCCTGCTACTGCTTGCCAGTTCTTTTATCATGTATTCATTGTCCCAGTTCCAAAACATTCAGCTCAAAACATTGAACCTGGGTTAATTTTATTAGAATGTAGATGTCAAATAAGAAAATGGTTTAAGGAGTTTTCCCACCCTTCATATTGATTCCTCATCTTGGCATAAATCCCTGGATATTAGTACCCATCCAGTTCAGACTACAAACATATATTTGTTCATTTATTCAACTGGTGTTTATTGGATACAAAGGGCAGAAAAAAGAAGCAAAATCCTTGCCATCATGAAAATTAGTCTACAAGGAGAAAAAGGAATCAGACAATGATCACAAGAAATGCAAACTTATAGCTCAGAATAATGTTATAAAAGAGGGTAGACTATAAATGTCCTGTCCGTAGAGCTCATAGTGAGGAAAGGTGACCTTATTGGGGAAATCAGGCTTTCCTCTGCAAGGTGCACATAAGCTGATCCCTGAAGGACAAACTGAAATTTAGCTGGGTGATAAGCACAAGAGAGCAAGCAGAGGCCTGAAAAGGCCACTTTGTGCCTAAGTTCGGGAAATGTGGAAAGGCTGTAAGAAAAGATCAAAGGAGTAGAAATAGTCATGCAGGGCTTTTCAGGTCATGTTGAAGATTTGTTATGAGTGATGGGAGGCCCCTGAAAAGTGTTAAACAAGGGAAGGAAATGACCAGATTTCATTTTTAAATTATCACCCCAGCTGCTGTGTTGTGAGTAGACTGAAGGGGCACGAAGGTGGATGTGGAGAGATTAGTTTGTTGTCAAGATGAGTTTTCAGGCTTGTACAACTAGATGGATGTGGGTGTTATTCACTGAGATAGAAAACACACTGAGTGTGTGGGAAGACCGTGAATTTGATTTGGGACATGAATGTGTGTTTGGAAATAAATCCTAGGAGAGATGTCTTATAGGAAATTGAATATATTGGCTCAGAGCTCAGAAGAAATAATTTGCGTTTAGATGGTAACTCATGCTGTAGGAGGGGATGAGAGAATAAAATGGCAAAGAGCCTGAGACTGAACCTGGGGCACACCACTATGTTGTAATCTATATTAGAATAAGACCCCAAGTGACAAGAAAGGAGTGAAATGAGGCAAATGTGTAACAAAAGACCCAGGAGACCATATTGGAAGTGGGAGAGAAGATACTGCCTGTATTGAAAACTCCTGTGAGATCACTTAAAAAATGTCCATTAGATGCATTGACACCCACATCATTGGAGACGTCAGCAAGAGCTGCTTCCAGTGAGCAAAGTGGAGATGAGTAGCCATAATTCTAGCCTCTCTTAGGTTTTTTGATTGTGATGTTGGTGACTCCTTGGGGAGTTGACTTAATTCCTGGGAAAGCCCTTTCCAGTGGTCTAATTTCTTGTTTGCTCTTCATTCCATAATGAAGTCTTAGAGTCCCCCTACCACAGGATTGGCCACTTGGTTAAATTACTGAAAAAGGCACTGGCTGCAAATAGAAAAATGAAATTGAGAATAATGTTAAACATACTGAAATTGCTGAGATAGACTATGTCAGAAAAAATATGATTGAAAAAAACAGGGTTGAGAGAGCAGGTGTGATAGATACATTTAAATGGAAGTTGAAATATGGATTTGAATAGAGAACAATTGAAAATATTTAATTTCACAGCTTATCATTGTAGTTCTGTGAAGCCTACAAATGAACAGACATTGTTTATTATTATAATATCGATATATATATATTTTTTGGTACCAGGGATTGAACCTATGGGTTCTTAACCACTGAGCCACATCCCCATCACTTTTATTTTTTATATTTATTTTTATTTGTTCAATTTAAAAATTTCCTCTGATGATGATAGGTAATGACTTTTATAAAACACATAATGCTTCTTCATTTTTTTTCTGAACAAGTCACCAAGATTTTTTCAGTATGAATAATTTGGTTTTTATTGTGTTTTGTTTTGCTTTGCTTGATTGATACTCAAAATCTTCTGCAATATTTATTTGATCTAGTAAAATATATTATTTACTTGACTCACAATGATGGACACGTGAAATGATTAAGCACAAAGTAATTTAAACCTAATAATTAGTGATATAGATGCTGAACAAATTAACCTTATACATCACTAGTCACATACATGGGGAGATTTAATAGGTGTAATGATTTCTTCCTATCCAAAATATTGATTGTATCTCTGGAGTCCTGTAAAATGTTAAGTATCTTTGATGAATTGAAGTATATTGGAAAGGACATTCAATTGGATATATTTTGAAAAAATCAGTGTTTTATTTAGAATTTCTGCATGTGAAAAATATAAATTTTCACATTGATTTTCAATGAATTCCAAGTTATTTTTTAAAGAAAAGCCTGTGTGATAGTTAAATATTATCTGTCTTTTTTCTGATAATAAAATTTTGAAAAAATACAGGTAATAATATTTAACTATCACACAAGGGTATACTTTAATATTATCTGTATTTTTCTAATATTAAAGTTCTGAAAAAATATAGGTAATAATATTTAACTCTCATAGAAGGCTATTCCATGAAGTAGATCAAATTATATTCCATGTTTGTATGATTATGTCAGAATGAATACCCATATTATTTGTAACAATAATTAATTAATAAAAACATAAAAAGAAACATAATTTTAAAAGAAATGTATGTGATTTTTTTTCATTTTTTTATTGATCAAAACATTACAGAGCTCATGATATATAATCTTTCATACATTTGACTCATTTGGGTTTTGAACTCCCCAAATACATATTGCAGACTCACTTCTGTTACATACTCACATTTTTACATAATGGCATATTAGTGGCTATTGTATTCTGCTACCTTTCCTATCCCCTACTATCCCCCCTCCCCTCCCCTCCCCTCCCATCTTCCCTCTCTACCTCCTCTGCTGTTGTTCAATTCTCTCCCTTTTTTCCCCCTCCGCCTTGCCCCTCATAACCTCTTATAATTTTGTGTATCACTGAAGGTCTCCTACCATTTCCATATGCTTTCCCTTCTCTCTCCCTTTCTCTCCCCCCATTCGTCTTAGTTTACTGTTAGGCTTTTCCTCATGCTCTTCCTTCCTGTTCTACTCTTAGTGGCTCTCTTTATATCAAAGAAGACATTTGACATTTGTTTTTTAGGGCTTGGCTAGCTTCACTTAGCATAATCTGCTCTAATGCCATCCATTTCCCTGCAAATTCTATGATTTTGTCATTTCTTAGTGCTGCATAATACTCCACTGTGTATAGCTGCCACAATTTTTTTATCCACTCATCTATTGAAGGGCATCTAGATTGGTTCAACAGTCTAGCTATTGCGAATTGTGCTGCTATAATCATTGATATGGCCGTATCCGTATACTGCGCTCTTTTAAGGTCCTTCTCGGAATAGTCCGAGAAGGGCAATAGCTGGGTCAAATGGTGGATCCATTCCCAGCTTTCCCAGGAATCTCCATACTGCTTTCCAAATTGGCCTCACCATTTTGCAGTCCCACCAGCAATGTACAAGTGTGCCCTTTTCCCCACATCCTCGCCAACACTTATTGTTGTTTGACTTCATAATGGCTGCCAAACTTACTGGAGTGAAATGGTATCTTAAGGTGGTTTTGATTTGCATTTCTCTGATTGCTAGAGATGGTGAGCATTTTCTCATGTGCTTGTGGATTGATTTTATGTCCTCCTCTGAGAAGTGTCTGTTCAGGTCCTTGGCCCATTTGTTGATTGGATTATTTGTTATCTTATTGTTTAATTTTTTGAGTTCTTTGTACATTCTGGATATTAGGGCTCTATCTGAGGTGTGAGGGGTAAAAATTTGTTCCTAGGATGTAGGCTCTCTATTTACCTCTTTTACTGTTTCTCTTGCTGAGAAAAAAACTTTTTAGTTTAAGTAGGTCCCATTTGTTTATTCTTGTTATTAACTCTTGGGCTACGGGCGTTCTATTAAGGAATTTGGAGCCGGACCCCACAATATGTAGATCGTAGCCAACTTTTCCTTTATCAGACGCAGTGTCTCTGTTTTGATATCTAGCTCCTTGATCCATTTTGAATTAACTTTTGTGGCTGGCAAGAGAAAGGGATTCAATTTCATTTTGTTGCATATTGATTTCCAATTTTCCCAACACCATTTGTTGAAGATGCTATCCTTCCTTCATTGCATGTTTTTAGCCCCTTTATCAAATATATGATAGTTGTAACTTTGTGGATTAGTCTCTGTGTCCTCTATTCTATACCATTGGTCTACCTGCCTGTTTTGGTACCAGTACCATGCTGTTTTTGTTACTATTGCTTTGTAGTACAGTTTGAGCTCTGGTATCACTATACCTCCAGATTCACACTTCCTGCTTAGAATTGCTTTTGCTATTCTAGGTCTTTTGTTTTTCCATATGAATTTCATGATTGCTTTATCTATTTCTACAAGAAATGCCTTTGGGATTCTGATTGGCATCGCGCATTAAACCTGTAGAGAACTTTGGGTAATATCGCCATTTTGATGATGTTAGTTCTGCCTATCCATGAACAGGGTACATTTTTCCATCTTCTGAGATCTTCTGAGATCTCTCTCTTTAGGGTTCTGTAGTTTTCTTTGTATAAATCTTTCACCTCTTTTGTTAGGTTAATTCCCAAGTATCTTATTTTCTTTGAGGATATTGTGAATGGAGTGGTTTTCCTTATTTCCATTTCAGAGGTTTTGTTGCTGATATACAGGAATGCCTTTGATTTATGCGTGTTGATTTTATATCCTGCCACTTTGCTGAATTCATTTATTAACTCTAGCAGCTTCTTTGTAGATCCTTTTGGATCTCTTAAGTATATTATCATGTCATCCGCAAATAGCGATAATTTAATTTCTTCTTTTCCTATTTTTATGCCTTTAATTTCTTTTGTCTGTCTAATTGCTCTGGCTAGTACTTCGAGAACTAAATTGAATAGAAGTGGTGATAGAGGGCATCCCTGTCTTGTTCCAGATTTTAGAGGGAATGCCTTCAGTTTTTCTCCGTTTAGGATGATGCTAGCCTGAGGTTTAGCATATATAGCTAAAGGTAAGTTGAGGTAAGTTACTGTTATCCCTAGTTTTTCTAGTGTTTTGAACATAAAGGGATGCTGTACTTTGTCAAATGCTTTTTCTGCATCTATGTGATTTTTTTGAACTACGAAAGTGGAAGTTATTTTCAAATAATTATTATTTTGATCACCTATCAAATCCATCATTTAGCAAAATTCAGATGAAATATAAAAATCTAATTAAGCTTGATTCAAAAGGGATATTTGGAGACTATTTTTGTGGGTGGGAAAAGGGAGGTTGCATTACTGTTGAAGGATGATGCATAAGTGGGGACTAGAATCACAATGAAAAGAAACTTCTGGTTCCTGGTTTGTTCCCGGAATTGATAATGGCAATAATCTGTGACCTCTGCACCTGCTGTTTTCCTATGCCTTAGCCACCAAGCAGTTTGGTGAGTTAAGCCTACTTGAACAGCAACAAATTAGACAGTAATTTGTTTTCTTTTATTGATGCACATGTTATATATACGTTTCCACTTTAATGTTCTCATTTACATAAATGCAAATAAGCATATGAATTACAGCTCTGAGGCTGGTTTGACATAGTTTATAGGTCCCTACCCCTTTGATGTCTGTTTACAGATACATGCAGCTCAAATGCAGTCCCATTTTTGGGGACTGTGACATAGCTAGTGATAGATGGCATTCTTGGCATTTGCAAGGTTCAATCCCTAGCTCCCTAAACAATTCAAAATCAAATAAACCTTTTTTTTTGTTTTATACTCAATAATTTTGAATTTGATTCTGAATCATTTGTGTTTTCATGTGTAAACTCATAATTAAATATTTGCTTTTGTGAGATAGGTATGCAGTATACAGAATTTCTGCATATAAGATAATGATAATAGAAAACATGAAGATTATAAGTGCCACATAAATAATACAGGATGTAGGGGGCTGAATTATATCAAAGAAACCAAAAGTGGACACCATCTTGGGGAAAGTAGATTTTGAACTATACTTTAAAAAATGATCCAAAATTCATTGGAAATCAATTATGAGCTTCTGAAGATTTTACAATGGAAGGTGATGTCAGAGGTATGTTTTATGAATGATTGAAAAGGTGACTGGAGCAAAGTAGGTTAGAAGGTAGGAGTTGATTCTGCAGGTAAGAAAATGTATTTCTGGCATTGTTTTACTAACAGGTCAATGGTTCCCAAACAGCCCCAGTTACAGCACATCTGAAGAGATTTTTTTTTAATGTGCAAATTTCTAGAATACTCTTCCAAGGCTGATACAATGGGTGTAAGTTATGGCCCCAGAAGCAAAATTAAAATTCTGCAGAGTGATTTTGATGCATAGCTGAGGTTAGGAATCATACGACAAAGCGGTCCTCACAGATAAAGGCTGGAAGCAGTACAAGATGAAAAATATGGTCAAATAGAAAGAAAGGTAGAAATGACACAGAAGTTATTTTAGTTGCTGTTGTTTCCACAACATTCAAGATGACAATTTTTACTATAATTTGAATTTAATAAAATGAACTTGTCAAAAATTTTGTCACCTTTTATTACTATATTTATAGATGTATTTAATGTCTTTTTCCTGACAATTTTTTTCTCATATTGATACCACAACAAATTTTGTCTAAATAAGCTTAAAATATTTCTTATTTCAATTTACTATGGCTAGAATTTATTTTAAGAGTTTATATTCTTTTACAAGAACACTGATGTTTAAAATGACTCTGCTTGCTACCATAGATAGATATTGTTAAGGAGAAAAATAACAAATGACAAGAAAGATAACAATTGTTTGTGACAGTTTTAAGGATGTTATTCTCTCCTCTGCATCTCAAATTCTATGTATCTACAGTAAGATTTCCAAATGCATAAGAATAGAAGCTGTGTTTTTATTTTTTTAAATATTCATTTAAAATCTTGATGTTTAATTATGCTATGTTAATAGGGATATTTAATTCATCTTTAATCAGATGTTTCTGTACCTCAATGAAATGTAATTTTATTTTAATTAAATGGCAGAACATGCTAAAGATGATGGGGAAAGCTATAAGAAAAGAACCCCACTGGAAGAGTCAGGTTTCAGCTGTTGATTTTGTACATGTAAAGTAGCTCAGCTCTTTAGTTGAGCCTGCCAGACAAATTTTGATATCATGGTATAGGGCTGATCTGTTGAGCTAGGATTTTCTCTAGTTTAGTTAATTGAAATGTCTGAATAAATTACTCAGCTAAATATATGGTTTTCTGTTAAAAAATATTAGTATCATGTCAAAAAACAAAGTTCTGTTATGAGGTAAATAATGACAGTAATTTGCAAATAAGTCATTCAAAACATTTTTAATTAAAAAATAACTAAAGAGGGCCCAGATTTGGTTATTGAAACCAACAGTCTTTTGATGACTTATTTTCCACTTTTATCCCATAGATCATTTTAACTAAATCCATTTATTTCTCTTCTATTCTACCCCTTTGTTTATGGGCAACTAAATAAAAGTTTATTACTTATATTTTTTATCTCTTGACTATCCCTTTTGTATTGTGTACTTATAAAATAAAGGATGTATTCTTTATTTATAAGGACCTTCATTAGTTTCATGTACCCATTGAAACTATCAAAATCCTGTTTAATTACTTTTAAAACTCCCTTCTCTGTCCCAGGCTCTGTGTTTAATATTTAGTGTAACCATAGTGTATGATACTTAATTTCTTTCCTTTTAAAAGATTTTATTATCTTAGAGCAGTTTTAGATTTGCAGCAAAATTGATAGGAAGTTAGAGATTTCCCTGCTCCCACACATGCATTTCTGTTTAAAAATCTTACCTTGAAAACCTTTCTTTTCAGTCTCAGTATAACTTTTCAAAGCTTTCACAACTGACACTGTGCTTTATTAGAAAGTTCTTTCTTATATTGAATTGAAATGTTTTCTTATATTTCCACCTATAGTTCAGTCCCCTGTGGCTGTACAGAACACATTTTATTCCACACAACAGCCTTCAAGTATTTGAAGACAGTTAGATTCATCCTCATACTTTGTCCCTGCTTGAGGCGGTTCTTCATGAGTCATGGCTTTGATTTCTTACCATCTTGTCTTCTGAGGGTTTCCCAATTAGTCTGTGCACCTAAAGTTAACTCCGGACCCCAGCTTTAGTCTGAATATCACAAGAGAAAGTAGGACCCTCTCTAAACTTGCTCTTGAGAATGTATTTTCATTGAACACTCATTCTACCCACCCACACATACCCAAATACCTGCCTGATCAGATGAGCTTTTAAAATATGGTTTCATAATCTTGGCTCATATTAAATTTAAGGTTGATTAAAATTTTGACCTGGGAAAGGACTCGAATATAATTTGTTGCCTAAACAAAAAAAAATAAATAAAATGGTTAATTCTTAAAAATTTATCTTTTCCATGAAAATATATTTTAGGGATTTTAAAAGCCATACCTTGATAAAGAGGTTTGTAAGCCTTTGATAAGGTTTTTGAGTACTCTCACATCAAAAATAATTTAGTTCAGAAATATACAAGTAACATCAACAGAGATCTTCTGCTTATTAGTCTCTAACATAGAGCATCTACACAATGATGTTAGGATTTCTAGTTCAGGTGTTTTTACATTTTCTAATTTAAGAAAATAGTACACTTTTTCAGACTCTGTGTTTTAATGAAAAAAAAAAACAAATTATGGGTTTATTACAAATAAGTGGATAACTTTGTTGTTGAAGTTTGGAGCAAGTTCATGCTCTGAGTTTGATTCCTCTAGGGAAGAAACCAGGAAAGCACTGATGTGAGAATAGCCTTTCCCTTGCTGTTTTCTCCTTTCCAGGAAGGTTATCTGCCAAAAGGCTCATCCCTATCTGTAAAACTGCCAGCATAAGTCCAGGCAGTTTGCATGTGTAATTTGCTTTTTCTGGAGAGCCATATCAGGGCAGAGTTGGCTGATTGAGGGAATTAAAAGCTACAAGCTCTGGGACAGGAGAGATGCCCAGTGGGCATATGAGCTGGTTACATTTTGGTCTCTTTTCAAGTCAGGGAGATACAAACTCAGTATATATGGAAAAGGCTGAAATGCCTAGACTTAGAAAGCTCATTACTAAGCGCATTATTTAAGTAGCACGCACACAGAACCACCTAGACAAAAAAAGAAAGTAATATTTAAAGAGTCCAGCTGGGGCCAAATTTTATATAAAGAATAATCCATGTAGGCTTATTTATCATGGGCAGAAAAAAGAATACAGTCTGAATGGCAAAAAAACTAGTATTAATTGTAGATCATCCATATAAAAAAATATTATGCATCCATACATGATGATACTAAAGAAAATCCTTTAATATCTTCATGAGAAATGTTTATGAAAATCAGATTTCAGTGCAATGTGCATAACTCATGTTTTTAAATACATAAAATAATATATTGGGAGAAAGTAAAGAGTAATTGAGATGGAGATGGAGATGTGGAGACAGTAGAAGAAATGAAAGATGATAAAATAACATTTAAAAAAGATTTATTATTATATAGTAGAGTTGATGATGTATTGATTTCTAATTTCTGTCATTGTGACAAATATTCTACAGGTGATATGTTTACTATTTTATTAATAAATACCCATGTTTAATTTTTTTTTAAATGGCAGATATGAAAGTAAAGTTTCTAGGTTACAAACAATAGAAACCAGCTGTGAAGAATTTGAGCTAAAAAAGGAAATGTTTGAAGGCTGTCAAAGAACTCTCAGAATCTGCAGGGTAGCTTGATCCAAACTTTGGAGAGATGTCAAAGGAAAGCTGATACCAAGGGAGACCAAGAAGCCATATGCAGAGTTAGACCAGGCTAAGCAAGGGAATAGTCTGCTTAGATCTCTTCCAGTGGTGCTGTGCCAATTGACAGTCAAACTGTACCACAGACACTTGACTCCTCTGATCCCATTCCGTGAATAACTTCCCTTACATCTTTGGTTCTCTTTGCCAAGATTCAGAAGTTTATGGTGGGGTCATATATATTATTCACCCATAGCTCATAGCATCTGCCCATGCTCCCCACCCACAATTGAATTGGATAGTGTTGGATATTAGTGGCAAATGTTCTCCACATCAAAGGTCGGAATGGTATAGTAAAGTTGGTACCCCTCTGGAGATCCTTAAAATTCTTAAAAATAGATTTTTATCACTACAAGGAAATATGAGTTTGTGCGTGTTGCAATTCCTAAGATGCTGGGACATTTCAATAATTTGTATTATGTGGTTCAGGCAAAGTAGAAATAAATGCATTTCCTGTAGACCAATGCAAGACTGATTTATGCATGCATGGCCAGCTCAGACACCGTATTTTAGTGTCAATATATTGAAGAGTATCATCAGGGTAATTCTTTTTGTTCAAGAGAGCTATGACATTTAGTCTTTTTGAAATACTAAGGGAGAATGAATTATTAAACTGACTGCCAAAAGCCAAATATAAAAAAATAAATATTTTCATTTTTGAGTGATATGTAGGGATGTGTCTTCTTTTACCAATAGATTTGAAAGAAAAATGTAAACTAAATTTAAATTATGCAAATACGCAATTAGGTTAATAATGTAGTGACAGGTTCTTCCTAAGGAAACAGTAACATTTAATAAAGGTATTCACTTCATTTTTATGAGATGTTTTACAAGATCATGAAGAAAGTTATAGATCTAGTGTTTGCTTCTTAGTTGTTTTACGAGCTAGTAGATGACATACAACAAATGAAAATGAAAAGACAAAGACAAATATGTGTCATGGACAAATACATGGCTACATCATCTATGAGCTAAGGGATGCTGGCATGGCGTTTACACTTGGAGGTTATTCTAATAATTCAAGAAGCAATTAAAATTTCAATTCATATATTTTAATTTCTTAATTTTACCCATTCAAATTAATTTTTATAAACTCTTATAATCAAAAGATGCCTAAATAGGCACATTTTATTTAAAAATGATTGTAATTACTTTGAGAAAAAG
The DNA here is from genome assembly GCF_052094955.1 of Ictidomys tridecemlineatus. NCBI lineage: Eukaryota > Metazoa > Chordata > Mammalia > Rodentia > Sciuridae > Ictidomys > Ictidomys tridecemlineatus. Next base: position 37,640,237 of record NC_135482.1, on the reverse strand, counting down.
AAATTTAAGAGATTTTTAAATATTGTTATTAATTTGGAATATGTAAATTAAGTCTCTATTGGCAATTCAAAGCCTTCTATGATCTGTTCTTTTGAAATTAATTCTCTTCCTTTCCCTTCATGTTTCCACTGAACTTTTCTTTTTTTCCTGTATTATCTGATTCAAGTTTGCATTATATGATGCTGGTAGTAATGAATTTTTAATGATTAGGAGATCAAAGCATACACAGGTTAGCTAATTTGTTCAAGGTCTTGCAGTTTATAAAGAAGGAACCAAGAGTCAATCCTGAGCAGTCTGACCATGTTTTCAGTCCCTTACCCACTGGGAATATGTATTTTCTTCCCTGGATCATCATTTGTTTGTTTATTGTGTTTTTTGTTTGTTTTTGTGTTTTGTTTTGTTTTTGAAGTTGAGGCATCCGACTTACTTTGTTATACAACTTCCAAAATACTTAGGACTATAATGAATACCAAACAAGTAAAATCGAAAGGGTATAATGCCAAATTTCTCAGTCTAGTATATAGTATGATTGTAAATAATCTGTCTCATCCTTTTACTACTTTAATATATTTTCCTAATGTTCTATAATGAAAAGAAGACAACATATGGGACTAATAAAGAGCAGAATTCTAGTGAAACATTGTTTTCAACTTATTTCTCCCTCCCCTTATGACTGTTAAATCTCATCTATTGCTTCAGTTATCTAATCCATGAAATAGGACTAGTTTATGGAAGCGATATCCAAAATTGTTGTTAAAGGTTCATTTATTGAAATACTTAGCAAAAGGAAATCTACAGATACTAGCTATTATTTTTAAATCAAAGTATTATAGGGGAGAATATTATCATGTTATTAATAAAAGAATACTGAAGTTGAGATTATTAAATAGGATCCTATACATCCTTAAAACAGATTTTTATCTATACAGGAAAGTGTTGTTGCATATGTTATATAATTCCTAAAAACTCTAAAATACTTTAATAATATTCCTGTGCAGCTCATGTTGAGATTCTAATGCTCAGGGTGGATAGAATAAGCAAAATTTGTACACAGAGATGTTTCTGACGAGACTTCTCATTGATAAGCTGCCTCAATACAGTCATATTTGATGGTGAGTTTTGTTTTCAGTCTACTTATATGCATGCATGGAAAAGTTCACAGGGCACTTCTGAGATTCTTACAGTATTATTTGCTAATTTAATTTAATGTTTCTGCTATGGCTTTAATCACAAAATGTTGAAGGGACATGGGTAGGGGAAAGCAAATGTAGTAAGATTATGATAATTTTTTAAATAAGAAAATAGCAACTTTTAGCATATATTTTTTTAATTCATGGAAAGAGCATAAAACACATTTAGGTATCAAAGAAGGCAATAGAGTATATTTTAAAATCAAATGCCTTTTACTATCACTACAGGAATTTATATATATGCACATATATTATCATATCAAAAGGTTTTATCTAAGTATTTCTTTGAAAAAGTTTTCCTAGTGTTTCACAAACCCAGAGAGATACAAAAGTACTTAATTTTCCCCTCTGTAATTCCAAATCAAGTAAGGATTCATGAACTATGAGATTCTACAAATAATTTGGATAACTGGGACTGCCCTATCCCTTATTCTGAGCATAGGAGACATTTCTCCATATTCAACATTATTTTTATAGTATATACCAACATACTCAGCATATAGTATATGTGGTCAACAAATATATGATGAAACTATAGTCATGTGACATAAAGGACTTGTAGGTATAAGACCTCACTTCAACCATAGGCTTTGCCACTTCCTGATTATTTTTCTTTGAGCTAATAACTTATAAAATAAAATGTCACATATTATGTTAAATTATAAATATAAAATAATTATTAATAAATAAAATTAAATATTAAGTTTCTAAGAAAGTAAATGTATTTATTTATGAAATTAAAAATATTTTTCTTAGATTGTATGAAGAAAATATATGTAAATGATCTTTTCCAATTGTAAATGGTGATTGTTATAAAACCATTTTGAAGGTAGAAATTACAGTGGTATCACAGAGACCTTAAATGACATCAAATTCAAGGACACCTCCAGTGCTTAATTATGTACCTTTATAGTGACTTGATGAACATTGGATAAGTATTTAATTTTAAATTTAAGTTATTATTAACTTCATCCCCAGCATGTCTCAGAACATTTCCTTTGAATTATAATGGTATATTCTTTTCAATGTATTCCTCACCCATTTAATCCTCACACAACCCTTTGAGGAAGACACTATGACCATTCCTAATGTACAGATGAGAAAATCTAAACAAAGAGTTGTAAAGTTACTCGCCCAAGGACTCGCAGTTGGTAAGTTGTGGAACCAGGACTTGAATACAGACAATGTCTAGAATCCATTCTCATTACCAGCACAGTATACTATCCCCATGATAAATGCAATGTGACAATTCCCTCTGTTTCCTGCACACAGTTGGGAGTGAATTAAAGGAGCATATATTTTCATTTTTATAACAGTCTGGTTTCTAGACGAGCACAAGCCAATAGAACTTTCTGAAGTGAAAGAAATATTCCATATTTACACTGTCCAATCCGATAGCTGGTCATTACATTTGCCTTTTGAGCCCTTGATATGTGGCTAGTATGATTGAGCAACAACTTTCTTATTTTTAATAATTTAAATTTAAATAAGCTTATGAGGCCACTTCAGAGCACTTACTGAAGGCTTTACATCAAAGAACCTCATTTTTTTCTTGTTAGTATGTCTGACGGCTGATATTTTTATGGGAGATGTTCTCCCACAGATCTAGCCTGGCAAGATCAAGCAAAGTAATGGAGTTTACACATTGAGCAGAATTAAGCTCAAATTTGGCTGTAGTGCTTGTAATGTGTCTCTGAGTCTGGAGTTGATTTACACTTAAATGGGGATAATAATTGAGCTATATCATAAAGCTGTCTTATTAAATTTTTATTTTGACATAGTTTCAGAGTTATAGAAAAGAGACAGGAATTGTACTAAGAATTCCTATATATACATCACTCAAAATTCCAAAGGTTAATCTGTGTGAATCTGTGTGTGTGTTTGTGCATTACCCTTATTTTCTGAACCATTTAAGTAAAGGTAGGTAGCAAATATGATCCCTCCTTTCTCTACTAGATACTTAGGTATACATTTCCTAAAAGTAAAGACATGATCTTACATAAATCAGGCAGTTAACATTTGCTAGTCACAATACTATTATCTAATCTACTGATCCTATTCAGATTTCATCAGTTGTCCCAATAATGTCTTTTATATCCAAAGAAAATATCATGTTATGCTTTGCATTCAATTCCATGCCTTTTAAAATTTTTTTTCTGAAACAGTTCTTCAATCTTGATTTGTTTCATGACATAGATATTTTAAAAATAAAGTAAGCCCAGTTATTTTGTAGACTGTCCCAATTTAGGTTTGTCTAATTATTCTTCATGATTAGATTTATTTTAAGCATGTTGATGGTCATACCACAGTAGTGATGGTGTTTTCTATTTAGTGAATCATGTGAGAAGACATGTGATCCCCAATTGCCCCATTAGAATGAGGTTAACTTTGATTACTTTATCACCTTGTTAAGGTGATGTCTACTGGATGATGTTTTCTAGTTAATGTGATACCAGTAACCCCAATGTAGCTATTATTTTCCTCTTCCCATAATATTCTTTGAGAAGATAATTTGAGAATAACTAACTATGCTTTTGAGTTTTAAATTTTCACCAATATGTTTTAGCATTTATTGATGATTCTTTTGTGAATTATTCTTATAATAGTTGCTAAATAGAGATTTTTTAAAACTTTCATATTTTCCTTGCACATTATTGGGGTTCTACCTAAGAAATATCTTTCCTTTATCCTTTATTATTTATTTATGTCAGTATATACCGTACATTATTCAATGAGTTATAATCCCTTATATCTTTTGTGTGTGTGTGTGTATGTGTGTGTGTGTGCGCATATATGTGTGTGTTCAAATATCTGAGATTTGAGCCAGTCGCAGTGGAGCATGCCTGTAATTCCAGGAGCTCAGGAGGCTGAGGCAGGAGGATCTTAAGTTAAAAACAAGCCTCAGTAAAAGTGAGGTACTAAGCAACTCAGTGAAACCCTATCTCTAAATAAAATATAAAATAGGGTTGAGGATGTGGCTCAGTGGTTGAGTGCCCCTGAGTTCAATTCCTGGCACACCCTGCCCACTCAAATTCTAAAATATCTGAGATTTGATCTAAGGGAATCCCTTCAAGTTGAATCCTATTTTGGTTTGATGTATCTCCTTCACTCCTTTAATAGTTTACTAATTTGTAGCACAAGAAGTTTTTTGTTGTTGTTGTTTTGTTTTTTTTTTTTTTTTACTTTCCCACATTAGCTCTAGAATCAGTAATTTTGCCAAAATGTTTAACTCCTTTAGAGAAGAAAGAAGTTTTTCATTGAACATGTTTCTTGCTTTTCATTGAACATGTGTCTTGCTGCTGCTGGATGTCCTTATCTCTGGGCCCTCTCAGAAGATAAAATCCGAATAGGTGTATTTAATTATTTATAAATATACAAATGTATGAATACATACACACATATGATTGTATATATCACTACATAATTATTTCTTCTGTTATGCGTATATTATACTAGCTATCCATCTTAAAAGCCATACATTCAAACCAACACCTCCAAAATCAACACTATGGAGTTCATTCTGTCTTCCTCTTTCTTAGTAACTCCCTTTTCCAACAGAGAAAAACTTGGCTCCCATTGGCCACAATTTATTTGCTCATCCAACAATGGAACAGTTGTTATTCCATGAATCTGACAGGAGGAAAAAAAGCTACTCACTAGAATTAAAGATTTGTTTAGAGTTATAAGCATCTTCAGACTGAGGATACACAGTACAAATTTTCAAAGTCCCAATGATTCAAAAGTTAACTGAATTTCCCCCACCTGGTAAGCTGTTATTTATTTGAAATATGACTCTGTTTATGTTTTTGTTTTAGATTATTAGATTGAGGACTTTTTCCCCCTCTCGTGCTTGTTGATTTTATTTAAGAATGTGTTTATTTTTTATTTTATTTTTTAGTTGTAGATGGACACACAATACCTTTATTTTTTTTATTTATTTTTATGGGGTGCTAAGGATCGAACCCAGGGCCTCACACATGCTAGGCAAGCTCTCTACCACTGAGCCACAAACCCAGCCCGAAACTCAATTTTTTTTAGCCTGAACTATACAAAATGGAAGGATTAAATACATATTTAAATAAATGTTATTTAATCCTTCCTTTCTTTACAGAGCCATTTTAAAGAGCAAATACAGTTATGAATATTTTGATTTGACACACTAGGCACACGTTTAGGTCTCAAAAGTCTAATCTATTCTTCCAATAGTATTGATTTATACAATTACACAAGTGCTTTTTACTTTATACATTTTCCTGTCTTTGAAACAAATTCCAATGCAAATGTGTGTATAAAACTCTTCTCAAGCTTTGGTATTTTATCTCTTATTAGTAACAAATTATTTTGAACCCTTCTCAAAAGTGTTCACAAAATGTTCCTGTGTTTGATTTTCCAGTTAAGAGCCAATGGCCTATTTTATTCTTTAAAAGCAGAATGTGACTACTGCATGTGGCATAAGCATAGTCTTATTGTAGGAATAAAGTAAAAAACATATCAGGGTCAGAATTCATTTCAGTGGAGCTTTAAATGAGAAGAAAATAGCTGTAATTCTGTCTGAAGGTTATAATTGTTCGACTGGAGTGAAACAAATAAAGAGTCCTGAGGCATGTCTAAAGAAATGAGAGGATTACATGCTTAACTAATTCTGGAAGATAAGGTTTCCAGATTAAGTCATGCTCTGCAAAGGGAACAAAAAAAAAGCAAGCATTACATCATTAGAATCAATTTTATTTTAATGCATTTCTTTAAAGAAAAAGCTTTGTTTCTGGAACTATCTAATATTGCTCTTTTCCTCATGGAGTATTTTGTGCATATTAGTGAGTCCAATTTGTATACTTTCCTAGTGATAGTCACTAAATAAGTCAGAGAGCAGATTTCTTTTCATGGTTAAATGCTTGCATTAAAACTACAGATCAAATGAAGTACATCTTCCATTAGATGAAATATATATTGTTAATAAAGTACTCTTTTACTTCCTTTTATGATCACTCATAAAAGTTCGTGAACTTTGGAAAAAAATTTAAACATTTAATTTTACTATGATCTAATTAATAAACAATAAGGAAACAGGAAGGAAATATGTATTTATAGCAAACTCTTACATGACAAAAATAACTATGAATTTTACTCATGGGAAGCAAATACATCAAGATCAAAAATATAATAAACAAAGTACTACCAACAGGAAAATATCTGTAACAAATGGTTACTTTCAGATATACTTTCTATATTCTCAGTAGTCTTTAAAAAAGTATATTATTTTCCATATCTTAACAGTACTGTAAATTTAGATTAGAATTACAAGCTGTATACATTTAAAATGTTATTTTAGCTAATTTTTGGTAAATTTCACATTTCAGTTTGAAGGGCACATTTAATTCTCTAGCATAGCTAATATTAGAAAACGTTGATTCATGTATACAGAGGCTTTTATAGATGTCCAGTTATATAAAGAATATTCTTTTTTTTTCTTGATACCAGAAATTGAATCCAAGGGTGCTTAACCACTGAACCACATCCTCAACCCCTTTTAAAATGTTTTATATTGAGATAGGGTCTCATTAAGTTGCTTAGGGCCTCAATAAATTGCTGAGGTTGGCCTTGAACTTGTGATCCTCCAGCATCAGCCTCTCTAGTTGCTGGATTACAGGTGTGCAGCATCATGACAGACACACACAAAAAAATATTCTTCAGCAATACACTGATGCTTACTCATAGGTTAGTACACAGTTTTCCCATTTTTTGAATCTCATCTTCCTCATGAGGCAAATAAAACAGCCCTCTTTCTCTTGATCCCCAAGAAACTAATAAGTCCGTTTTCCTTGTTTCCCTACATCATTTCCCCTCTTTAAAATTTCTTTCTTTCTTTTTTTCTTTTCTGATTTCTCATACAACCTTTTTATTCCATGCTCTGTTCTCGTTACTGAAGAGGTAAAGGAATGTCCCAGCCTTGGCTATCAGGATGCATGTGGAGTCCAACTATACACTAAACCCCAGGATTTCCTTGGACTGCTTGGGACACCCACCCTTTATGTATGATTATCTGTATGAGAAGATGGATTCCATGTTCTAAACAATTCAACTACAAGTTTTCCTGTGAGATTACTTGGGTATTGGTTTTGTTTTTAATTTGGTGTCTTTTATCCATTATGAGATACATCCCATTTGTAATCTTCAACCATGGTTTCCTGCCAAAACTTTCCTCACCCTGTTGAAATTACTTATCATTTACAAATGTCCAGAGTTAGCTTTTTACCCGCTAATACTTTCCCTCTGAATTAAATCCAGAAAGAAAATTATTCTAATAACTTTGTTTCCTTTCTCCAGATACAATTATTAGCATAGAAAGAAGCAGCATTTACTGTCCTTTCTACTTTTATTTCAGTAAGGTTTTTAACAGATATCAAGATAACTGGGGCTAGGGTTGTGGCTCAGTGGGAGAGTGTTTGCCTAGCATGTGTGGTACTGGGTTCAATTCTCAACACCACACAAATAAATAAATAAAATAAAGGTACTATGTCTAGCTACAACTAAAAATTATTATTAAAAAAAAAGATAACCGAAGGCCCCTCATTTGCTTCCTCTCTTCTGGCCTTGAAATTATCATTAGAAATAAAACATTCATATCTTTAGCCATGCATCTTTAGCTAGGTAAACCCTTAAGCAGATGCTTCTGTGTCTGTTCCACTCAGAAAAATCTATGAACAACTACATGCCTTGCTTTTCAGGATTTGTTCTCATTTTATCAGCTGGGATTTGAAAATATGCACTTGAACATGAAATAAGTAATACTAATTGATACAAAGTCAGAAATATTCTGCTCTTATAAGACTGTGGAATGATAACTTAGATGTAATTTGCAACAGCAATAAAATAATTTTGGACATTTTTTCTTCTTGGCTCATCTCATTAGTATCTATTATAAAAATATGATACTCTATTACAAAGCACAAATATTTGATTCATTCAGTTGGGAATAGTTTATATAAGATCTCATATAATATTTTACCTCTGGACATAAATCATTACCCCACATTTAGTTGTTTATAAAAGATGGTACAATTTAAGTGTATAGATAACTTTATGTGTATTTCTAGGCTTATTTTACTTATAGATAAATAATTTAATATGCCCACCACATAAAATTCCATACAGTTCATAAGCAGAGAGACACTATGACCTCAGAAATCTTTGTGACTTAAGTAATTATAAAAGCCAAAAGTTGGAAATATAATTTTAAAAAAACAGAATTATGGAAATAGAAATGACTTAAAAGTTGGGTGACCTTAGGAAATCTGAGAAGGTCTTAAGACAGTCTGTTATTACTGATAGTTGTACTGAAGGAGATGGTGAATTCTAACACATTGTGAATCAGGAATCCAATTTTGCATTGGGTTAACCAACAGGAATTATCCTAATCTAGCACAAATGTCCATTTTGAGGACAAAGAATTTGAAAGTTAGTGACAGTTACTCCTATTATTATCTAGAATTATGATGGATAGATTTAATCTAAAATTTTCTTATAAAAGTAAATAAAATAGAAATAATGATGATTATAATGATGATTAAGCTGAATATTGACTAGTATTAGCATGAATCAGGAACTGTTGAGTATAACCAAAACATATAACCAAAATTTTCCTCCAGAAACCCTGATCTTAAGAGCTGTTGTTAAATCCCTGCAATTCAGGAAGAATAAACATAAAATGTTAATATTTGAATTCTGTCAAATAACATGGCATTATTTTACCATATATTTCTAATTGACCTTTCTATAATCTGAACCTTGTATCTTGCATATAATACTATCCTCCATGCCCATAGAAGGAACCAGTAAAAAGGGACTATCAGGTACTATATAGAAAAACAATCTCCCTCTAATTCAATTTAGTTTGAGTCTCTACTAGGTACAGAGTAGTTTAAAGATTAGATTTAAGATTATTAACTAAAATAAAGCAAGTTTGCATAAAATTACATATAGTTTTATCTTAGGTCTGAAATAATAATAATGATAATGAAGTCAGAGGAAATCCAGATGAACAGACAAATTTATTGGCAGCAATTATTTGGAGGAAAAAACACATTATTTGGTAATTTTACTTTCTAACTTAACAATTTAAATAATGGTTGAATGATTTATAATTGGAAATTATTTCATATATGATTATGAAAAGAATGAGTTTTTTTTAAAAAACAAACCTTTAGCACAAATAATATACTGCAGAGTTGGAGAGTTAAAGAACATGACAATTGTCTGACCACATGACTTTGTAGATGTCATTTCTTCCTTCAGTTTTCTCACCTGCAAAATGTGATTAATAATTATCATAATTGCCAGGTTGTTGAAAATGAAACATGAGAAATATAAACTGCAAATTTCAAAATATATTTGGTAATTATATATGTACTATTTTATACTGAATTTTAGAAACATATATAGAATTCAGAGAGAGAAAGAGAGAGAGAGAGAGAGAGAGAGAGAGAGAGAGAGAGAGAGATAAATTGGGTAGACCCATTTGTAAGAACAATGAAAGCAAAATCCAATAAAGAAACTTTTTTTTTTCCTATGAGATTGACATTTTTAGATTGCATGTCTAAGTGATATACAGAAGCTGTTGGTAGAGGAGAGACCAAAATAGTGGAGATATTGATCAAAGGGTACGAAGTTTCATTTGCACCAAAGAAATAAATTTTAGTGATCTATTGTGCTCTTCAATTAATAATAATATATTGTCTATTTCAAAATTGCTAAATGCATAGATTTTTAATGGTCTCACCAAAAAACTAAATTATGGTAGTGAGGTTATGGATGTTAATTATTACAACTAACTTTACAATGTATACACAGATAAAACATCATATTTCATAAATATACAGTTATTTTGATTAAAAATAAATTACTAAAAAACTCATTTTGAAAAAAGAAGGCAGAAGTTGAAGGAAAAATAGAACAGAAATATATTGGAATACATTTTCAAACAAGGTAAATAATTATTTATTGATGGAAATAGGGAGAATTGAAGAAAATTTGACATAGAAAACCATAAAATCAGAATTTAGGGAAAAAATACAGAAAATTACTTAGAGACTTTTAAAAAACAGCACCTATCTTGAAGTCTAAGAATGGGCTTTAAATTTAATCTGAATGGTTGAGGCATCTGTCACTCCTACATACTGATAATGACTAATGGGTTAAAAACATTTTCTAATACTCTCAGTTTAGTTATACCGTATAACTATAACTGGAGGTTGGAGAATAGTCAAAACTTAAGCATAATTCAAGGGTGTAAGCAAAAGTCAATCTACTGAATGTAATTCATGACCTGTGGCTTCAGATTTTTAACAGCAACAAGCAAAGCTAGGACATAAGCATTAGAACAAGACAAATGGACATTCATATCCCACTTCTATAGTTATTTCATCTTGTGCAAACTACTTTTCTACTTTGAGCCTCATTTCATTTGTTAAATGAGAATAAAAATAATATCTATTCCATAAGGCTGTTGGAAGCAAAAAGTAATGTGTTGCAATATGTGAGACGGAATAGAGGCTCATTAAATGGTAATATTGTTATAGTTGTTAGTGAATGCCCCAGGCATTGTGCATTACTGATGCAAGGAGTTAAATATTCAGAGAGCTTCCTTCTGCCCATAGAATTCAGGACTTTTACTCCACATTGTGAGAATTCAAATCTGTTACTTAGAAATGAGTGACCAAGTGCATGGGCATGATGTAGATTCATTTATTCTTCTCTTAGGAGTTATTTGAACACTTTGTTTTGAGAAATATAACAGACTTTCTGGAGCTATCCTAACAGCTTCCAGTGTTCTGTGCCCCTTGCTGGCAAGTACTGTCTTGGAATAGAGAAGGACCAATTTATCTAATGCTAGGTCTGGAGAAAAGACAGGCCCTTGGATGCAAAGTGTGCCTGTCATGCAGATGACTTCCCTAATCTAATGAGGTGGAGAGCTGAGCAGTCAGGAGAGACCTAGCACTAGTAATAGCAGAGTCAGTTTTCTGTACTCACTTGTGCCATCCATGTATGAATAGTTAGCTTAAAAGCCACTTTTTACAAGCATTCCTAAAATGTGAAATAGCTTGACAGGGATGACACTCCTAGGGATGACCATGTGCTAGTCTGTGCATGGCTGGTATACGAGGACGGTGTGCCTGCACCATCATTTTCTTCTACTGTAGGTGTCTTTCCTTTTTTCTTCCATGACAATTTGGTTTTTAAAATCTTTCTTGTTAATGAAAACATACAAGACTGAATTTTCTTCTTCCTCCAAATCTGTATCTTTAGAATGTTGTTTCTATATCCATATTTAGGTTCATCTGTATTTATTGATTTATGGATTATATTTAACCATAGCATAGGGCTGGCCTAATGAGAGGCTAACTGTACCCATATATTCACTCACCTGATAGTCAAGGGAATATATGCTACTATATGCTTTCTGTGCCTCAGTTTCCTCAATAGCATCAGTAGGAGATTGTCAGTATTATCTTTTACTTATAAGAATATATTAACTACTAATTGTGCTGGTTTTAAAACATCTTTAAAGCTATTTATGCCTTCAGAATTGTTTGATGTTATATAAAATCAATATTTTTTAAAGTCTTACAATAAACTGTCAATTTTAAATGTTTTGATTTGAATTTCATCAGAAAAGCAAAATCCACTTCAAAATAAATATTCTCTATGAAATTTTGGAAATTTGTGTAAATAATAACATCAAATACAATTCACATGTTGTGCCCTTTTAAAGTCATCATTTACTTTCTGCTTGATTCTCCTGGTGATTTTCCATTGTCTTTAGGGGACAGCATGCAAACACTCAAGAACTCATTTAGTTCCTATCAACTCTTACATATAAAAATAAAAGATTAAACAAAATTATATAAGCATTTCATTCACTCGAAGATAATCAGCAAAACAGACTTGCACATTCTATTTTGCTAAATTAGTTTTTGCTTTAAAATAATTATCATTTTATAACATCACTTCAATTATAGGCCAAGAAATTCTCATAATCTTTCTCAAACACAGAAATTTATTCTTACTCATATAAAACATTTCAAAGTTCCATAGAATAACAAATCCCTGTGACATTAACATTTCCAAAATTATGAAGGTTATCAGGCATCACACACCTGGTATCCTTGGAACTTTATTTGATTTTGAAGTAAGCCTCTAGTGGTCAAAGTGAGTCATATTTTTGATTTTTCTCAATATAATTCAATAATTTTTATTAAACATAATAATGTCTCAAATATTTAGCATGTTTTCTGATAAGATCATAAGAAATTTACTCTCAACATTTAAATATATAATACTCAATTGTTAGCTATATTGTATGACATTTAATTGACCTAAAAATAGTTATACCTTCCATGCAAATGAGACTTTGTCCCTTTGATGATCATTTTCCTATCCTCCTCCACCGCAAACTCTAGTTTCTGGAACCCATTATTCTGCTCTGCTTCTATAAACTCATTTATTTTAGATTCTACATGTAAGTGAGATTATGTGATATTTGTGTATTTGTCTTTATTTAGTTTATTTCACTTAGTGTGTTCTCCAATTTCATTCATGTTGTTACAAATGACAAAATCTTCCTTTTTAAAGACTGAATAGTATTTGAATGAGTGTATGGGTGTGTGTGTGTGTGTGTGTGTGTGTGTGTGTGTGTGTGTGTGTGTGTTTTATATTTTCCTATATCCATTCATCCTTTGATGGACACCTAGGCTGATTCCATAACTTGGCTAGAATTTTATTCATATAGTACTAGAGGTCCTAACTAGAGAAATTAGGCAGAATAAAGAAATTGTAGGCATCCAAATTGTAAAGAAAGAAGTGAAATTATCCTTGGATGCAGATGGAATTAACTTATATATAGAATATCCTAAAGATTCCACCAAAAATCTGAGCAACCATGGAGAGCAAGTAGGATTCTCATGGTGGCACTAAAGAATCCCATTCACTGGGTGAAAATGGTTGTATTTCTCATGAAGATTGCTTGAAAGTCCAAAGCTGAAACACTACTAAGAAGGTTCTGGGAGAGTAAACTTGGGTCTTATTCATTCACCGAATTATTCATTCAATTAATAAATTTTTGAGCCCCTGCTTTGAATTAGGCAGTTATGTTAAGACCTGAAGTATAATATAGGCATGGTTCATAGTCTGTGCAACCTAAATTTTATTGCCTTGGCAAAAGTGTTACCATCAGGAGGGAGGCTAAGTGATAAATTATAGAACAGAATAGAAGTAGGATCCCTCGGAAGAGATAAAGGAACACAGGAGAGTGGAAATTGAAATGTAGTTTCAGGTTGTGTTACCAAAACAAAATTATACACAAACACACATATAAATCTGTCATATCAATCCGGTCTAAGACTCATGCCCTCTTATGTACTGATTTTAATTTGTTGTTTGCCAACAGAAGACTCATAGATAGCAGTTAAGAGAAATCTACATAAATCAAAACAAAAAAGAGGTAATTCTTCCTAGAATTTCAAATCATTAGTGCTAAGAACATATATAAGCAAATTAGTTCAAAGTCATTTGAAAGGGGTGCACTCATCTGTAGCCACCTTAGCTCTATATTAAGGAAGAGTAACCCCTATTTATCATATAATGTAAAAACCAGAATTTTGGTAGCCTCATAAAATATTTCAAAATATTAAGAGTCAATTTCCTTGGAAGTAATGAAGGAGATGCAATAATTAGACTCAATATAAAACAAGCAAATTTGGAAAAAATTCTTTTCATTATCATCAGAATCCATTTTCAAGATCTACTATATTTATTTCTGTTAGAAATACATAGGGAAAGTTTTAAGCTTTGTCTTTAAAGAATGTATGATTTAAAAAAAATTCCAATATAAGAGCTTAACTGATAAATAAGTCTCATTATATTTGGGGATGTTGACATAGGTGAGAACGTAGACTTTTACCTCCTTATTGTAGCACACAGTCAAGGGACCAGCCTTATCTCTAGGCTTCCTAGTAGTTTGAACACTGTGGTTTCATGAGCCCTAAGGAGTCTTAAGTTTAAATGGTGACGTTTATGCTTGCTACTATATTTTTGGAAAATTAGAGCTTGATGATTTTAGATTTCTTAGACCATTGGATATATATTATATCTTTTGAACTGCTTTCAGTGTGATTCTTAAAGATTGGCTTTGGAGGCATATTTTCTCTATACTTCTGCTCTGCTTTTTAAAAGGTGTTATTTATAGGTAATATTGGGAGGTATATTTAACTATATTTAACTATATATATTTTCCTTAATAAAGAAGCCAATGTTCATGGTTACTAAATGATTTAAAATGCATTCTTTGGGCTGCCTCGCTAGTGCTTGCCTAGCATATGTGAAGTATTGAGTTTCATCCTCAGCACCACAAAAAATAAATAAATTTTAAAAAAGTATTGTGTCCATCTACAACTAATAATACATATATATTTTTAAAAGTTTGTTTCAAAATTCACTTTTTTGCTTAATAGAATATGTGAACAATAATTCTCTCCAGATTAAATTCATTTTATTCCTTTATTTGAGAATAGTGCAATAGGAAAGAAAAGCCAGAACTCAGTCTAACTATATTACATGGTTAATATAAGAAGCAGGTGTTAAGAGCTGGGGTGGGGGAATGTTGGGCCGTATGTTTATTAATTGCTTTAACCAAAATTTAAAAAAAAAATCCTCATATCTTGAGGACAGGAGATAGCTTTACAACTTGAAACAAGGTCCCCAACCTCCATGGGAAAAAGGAGAGCCATCTTTCTTGATAATTACATTTCAAAGGAATGGCTCCAAGGTCCTTGAAAAAGGCATTTCTGGGTTATAAAACTGGCAAGAAGCTTTTTTAAAGATTTACATTTCAAAGGAGAAAAGATTTTTGCAATTGCAAATTTTCTATAGTAAATGCTCTAAGAGAAAGGAGATCAAGGGCCTGAAGTTAGGAAGAAGCCTGTCTGAAGTTTAGTCAAGCTGAGGGGAAAGTTTAGGCCATTTTGGTCAACACATTCTGTTGTAACTACGTTGCAACTTGGACTTCTTTTTCAGAGTCTTCTCATTGCATATCTTCTGGATGTGTTTCTGGCACTCTCTTTTAAAACAGAGAGGAAAAATAGAGATAATGTATTTTATACTCTCTTTTTCTCACTGTTACTCATTATTTTTTTTCTTCAGGAGCTGCCCTTATGGCCTTTAAATTCTATTATGTTGAGTAGAAATTAGATATTTATCCTAGTAACAAACAACAGTGAAAACATATCTTAAATTATCTGAATTGTAAAGAAGATGATCACTTAAACTATTAATGGTAGTATTTTTAGTATTTTCATGGAACATAACCATTCTGATGACTAGAAAAAGAATGTGGTTCTATTACAAAGATAAGTACATTCAAAAGTGAGTCACAGTGAACCACTTAAATAGAAAAACCATGTTCTTGCTACCAGCCATCTTGCCTTCAACCTGCAATTTAAAAACAAAGGAACTTCCTACATTTGTTAAGGAGATAGTTAAAATTAAAAATTCTTTTTCTCCTTTAGAATCTTCTAAACCAAAAGCTATGATTTCTGGGAAATTCTGTAGCACTACAATGCTGAAAATGATTCAAAATAAAAGTGTTCACAAAACAATTTCAGCAAGAAGAATTAACTAGATAACTCTTAGTTCTCTGAAAGCTACAGATTTTAATATCTGTTGTTTGGATGCTGTTTAGGCTAATTGGGTATCATTTTCCAGTCCCTTGGGAAAAAGTAAATGTGACTGGGATTACTGAGGTCATAAATTTTGTGCTGCCAATGTGATGCTGACTGTACTGTACAAAGGGACTTGAAGGAAAGATAGTTAAAAATTCATGTAAAGATTGGAAACTAGGAGTCCTTAAACTATATTATAAGAAATTATAGTGCAGGGGCCGGGCCGGGGGAGTGCTATCGTCCATTTTTCATTTTTTCCATTATTTGCTTTCACCATTGTTGTAATCTTCTCTCTCTCTTTCTTCTCCCTTCTATTTCTCCTTTAGCACTGCTTTTCTCTAAAATACACAGGACACAGAAAGAACTTCACACAGCCATCAGGGAGCAAGTCCTGATCAGGCAGTACTCAGTAAGCTGTGTCTGAAGATTCACCTTTTCCTCTGGGTTTAATAGGATAAAGCTGGTAGTGGAATAGAAATTGAGAAATGTGTCTCTACTGATAAGGAAACTCACCATAAAGTCTGAATTAGCAGCAGTTCACCAGATTTACTTCTGGAGTGTTTCATTGCTATTGTACTACCTGTATTATCCTTTGGCTTCTATGGACATATGATCTGAGATAATGACCCTCCATCTATTTGCACAGGTGCTAGGTCCTAAATCATGTACACACACACACACACACACACACACACACACACACACATGCATGCATGCCAAGCACAATAAATTCTGGAAATAAAGTAAATGCTATGAAGTCTTATGATCTATCATTCATGATTTACTCATAACACAAATTGAAGAATGATTTTGAAATAAATTGACAGATTGGACTAGAGGCATAAATCTACACTGTCTGGGAAGTAAAGCTCTGCACAGTAGCACTATGGGAACAGCTGCTGTCTTTGTATAGCTCACACATCGGCTGCTTTTGTAGACTCTAATGAGGACAAAACCGATTAGCAGATTAGAAATTGCCAGATATCAGAGATACTCTGTTTAAGAATTGTTTTAAAAGATAGTATTTTTAGCTAATGGTATTCTTTGTTTCTCTGAGGATTTATAGAATGAACATCTTATGTGTGCACACCTGCTACTTCAGGAGAGTATCCACCCCGTAGCTAGCAAACAACACATGCAGAGGGGCAGTTTGCACATGTGGAAAGCCATAAAATCAGTGCATTGCTGAATTTCCTACCATAGATTAAACCTTTAAATCAAGTTTTTTTCCCTCTAAACTAAAGCTAGTTCATAAAATGAACTGTTGAATAGGTTAAAGTAAAAGAAAGCATTTCAAAGGATATTTCATTTAAATGCAAATGTGGACTATGAGTTATTAAAAGGAAGGCAGCTTTTCATATTCTTGTTTTTCTAGACACCTGGGATCAAAGTCACCTCTTGAACTTGCAAAGTAAGGTTCTAAACTTAAATCTTACTGTTAGGATTTAAGTTCCTTGTTACTACTGCTAAAAGACAAATGCTACCTAAACCTTTATCTGAAGCATTAATTTTCGGTAAAGACAAGAGAACTGAATTAACAGGGGAAAGGGTAGGACTCGGGAACATTTGGGTCATGGCTTTGGAATCAGAGCTCTCAGCAGTTGCATGCATTGTGGATAATTAAAATCGATACAAAATAATTACACAGTTACAAGGACCAGGTACTTAATCCAGTCCTGTATCCAGAAAAAAAAAAAAAAAAAACTAACTCTACTCTAAACTCACCTCTCCACAAGCATTTGGGTTCTAGGAGATAAATGGGGCCCTGCATTGGCTTTCTGCACTTGTCAAGAATTTTAGGTCTGAGGCTAAATAGCAAGTGTTTAGAAGGAGGTTACATTTTTATAAGCACAACATCAGCATCATACACTGATCTACAGTTGCAAGACCAGCCATGGAAGTTACCAATGGCCAAAATGATACCCATTTTTTAACTTACATTCACAGAGATTTTTGATTTCCCTCATGCTAAGTAGTTTCGTCAGTTTTGCTTCCTCCATGAGCCTTACCAATCTCAATTGGCATCAGTTATTTTATTTTGGTTTCTTTATTTAATAAGGCTTTGAGACATATCATAATTCTACAATATAGATATAGATATAGTTTAAGGACTCCTAGTTTCCAATCTTTACATGGATTTTTAACTATCTTCTCTTCATGTCCCTTTGTACAGTACAGTTAGCATCACATTAGCAGCACAAAATTTATGACCTCAGTAATCCCAGTCACATTTACTCTTTCCCAAGGGACTGGAAAATGATACCCAATGTGAAGTGGTATTTACTATTTCTCCACCTAAATGAGAAGTCCCTCAATGCTGATCCCCAAAGCCTTGTCCAATATTCTATTCTTAGTCATTATCCTGAAAATGCTGGTTGATAACATTTATTTCTAGATCTGATTGAAACTAATTCTGTTCTTAGGGTAGAGGAGAACAACTATGAGAAATGCAGGGTTTCCTCACTTATTGCAATTTTCTATTCCAACATTATATTTCTTTTTATTCCATTTTTAAAGCTCCCTTTTTATTTTATGAGATCAAACATTGTAAGAGCAAATTCAAACAAATATTTCCAAGTTCCATTAATGGTCCACTTTACTTAAGTAAAATTTATATGACAAAGCTACTCTTGCAACAATAGATTCTGGGTGGTTCCTTGAAGCTCAATTTTATATTTTACATACATTTTTCCTAAAGTGCAATGGTTATTGGAGTTTTTTTGGGGGGGATATTTTTTAAAATTTGTTTTAAATAGTTATACATGACAATAGAATGCACTAATATACTTTGATATACATAGAAGGGATATAATTTCTCATTTTTCTGAGTATACACATTGTAGAATCATACTGGTCATACGGACACATATATACATAGACTAATAATGTCTGTTTCATTCCACTATCTTTATTATCCCCATGTTTCCTGCCTTCCCCTCCTTACACTTCCCTCTACCTAATCTAAGGTAACGTTATTCTTTTTTTTTTTGCCCTTATATATTTACTTTTCTTTTTTTGCATTATAATTCTTAATACACATATATTTCACAATTTTTGTTATCTCTGTTTGTATATAAAGTATGTTGACACCCAATTCAAGTCTTCATACGTGAACTTTGTATAATGATGTCCATCACATTCCACCATCCTTGCTAATCCCCTGCCCGCTCCTTTTCCCTCCCACCCCTCTGCCCTATCTAGAATTTATCTATTCCTCCCATTCTCCCCCTCCCTACCCCACTGTGAGTCAGCCTCCTTATTGCAGAGAAAACATTTGGCATTAGTTTTTGGGGGATTGGCTAACTTCACTTAGCATTATCTTCTCTAACTCCATCCATTTACCTGTAAATGCCATGGTTTTATTCTCTTTTAATGCTGACTAAAATTCCATTGGTATATATGCCACATTTTTTCATCCATTCATCCATGGAAGGACATCTAGGTTGGCCCCATAGTTTAGCTATTGTGAATTATGCTACTATAAACATTGATGTGGCTGTTTCCCTGTAGTATGCTGTTTTTAAGTCCTTTGAGTGTAGTCCAAGGAGAGGAATAGCTGGGTCAAATGGTGATTTTATACCCATTTTTCCAAGGAATCTCCATACTGCTTTCCAAATTGGCTGCACCATATTGGAGCTTTTTATAAATCTGTAGAATTCAAAATTCCTAAAGTAATGTGTCAAGTTACATAAGTGGACTGGTCCAATAATACTTTTACTTTCAAAAAAGTCAACATTGGAAAACTTATTTGCATCTGCATTACTAAGTTGAGCTGGCAATGTTGGATATTTAATTGTGTGCTCTATGAGAATAATTGCAACCAGAATCATACCATTTAGAACACTCCCTAATAGAATTGAGGGGGGGTGAGGGAGAGAAACACTACTTTAGAAGAAAGAAATAGATTATTTTCATTGTTAAAGATAGTCTTGGAAAATTTCTATCTTCCATCAACTACCTGCTTTGAAAAGATAGCAAATTTTCCATCGGTATTCAGCCTCAGGACGCCACATGGAAGTGCACCCATTATTTTCCTTTACATTGCCATCCTTGAACACTGTTCAAAATGAAAGATGCCTATTAGAGGAAATATTTCCCATTGATTGTTGGGTCTACAACCAACTGCCTTCACAAGTACTTTTTTTTTTTTTGTATTCTCTGACCTATATTTCTTTACAAAATTCTGCTTCTTCCTCCTGGAGCTAATAGACACCTGATTAGTCCACCTGTCAAGAGACAGAGGCAACCCAGGTAAAAGTACTTTATTTCATTCCCCAAGGGAAAGGGAGACAGGGAACTGAGAGGGGATGGCATCCTTCTCAATTCCCATTGTCACTCAAGGATCATCACTTTTCTCTCATGCACAGCCCTTCCTCTGTACGCACTTCTCAGCACCATCTTTCAACCATTGAAAACACTAGCATCTGGCTTACTATCTTCCTTTAGTCCTCTATCCAAATCTCCTATTGTACAACTCCAATGTCTTTGTGGAGAACCCAACAATTTACCTCAACACTCTTCACTCACAGTCTTCTCAGCAAACGTTATCAAAGCTAAAAACAAAAGTAAACAATTAACCTTGAGGTCCTTATTAAAATACTTCTCTCTTCCACCCTCCTCCTCTTCCTGTTCTCTCTCATCTCCATTCAGCTGCTATGCCTTTAACCTTGTAATGGCCAATTTAATATTCCAAAAGCACCCCCATGAATCCAGGTAATCACTGCTTCTTATTACCACATTTTCCATGTTCTTATCCTGCCATTCAAGAACCTTCAAACTTGGCCCTCAACCTTTGTGCATTTTATAATTTATACAAGATTATAATTAATCCAGTGAATCTCCAAATATACCTAGCTTTCCAGACTCCAAGTCTGTCTTGTGACCTCTTGGCACCTTTTTTAGCCTCCGAAACAGGAAAAAAATAAACAGCTCTCCTTCAAAATGCAAAGTATCAGATATTCTATATGAATGTCCCCACGTCCTTTATCTGAACTTACACGGAATTGTGTCCCACTTTCTCAAAGAATTCATTTATTTGTTCTGTGGCTAACTGCATTTAGCTTAAGTCTGCTTAACTACATAAAAGATGTTACCAAATTATAGTGTTAGTAAAACTGAGGATTAGTTTAGTGACTGCCTCTAATTATCTTTTTCTGATTTTTCTCTCCATTCCTCCAAACTGTAGTTTTATAATGTGTAATGCAAGAATGTTGGTTAAAATGGGGTTTTAAGTACTGTATGTTTCTATGAAATCATTAGTAAAACTAAACAGTGCTTTTCTGTTTATTTTTCCCATGTCACTCTCTGTATAACAATCTAATAATAATCTAATATTCAATAAACATTCATTGAATATGAAGGAAGTAAATACTTAATATTGTGTTATACAGACCCCAATAACTTTTAAGAAGTTTTTAATCAATTTGGGGACCTTCTTTAAGTATCTGCCACCTCTTTTATTACGTCACTAAATGGACTTCCCTAGTGAGTCCCATCATACAGGTGACTTCTTTAGCCCATAGTATACTAAAACTAGGATAAAAATAAAAATTATAGAATGAAATCTTTGGAAAAAACAGTCTTTTAAGTCCTAGTGGCAAGTTATGAAATGTTACAAGGCTACAATGGCTTTAAATGACTGCAAAATTTCTCAACGACAGCTCATCATTATGGATGAGCTTGTAAAATTGGCATTAACAAGGTCTAATCACATAGTCCATTGTGGCTGAACCTCATACTAAGTCAGAAGTTATAACTTCTTTCTTTTGAATTGGTTGCCTATTGTCTCAATTGTTGTAAAACTACATTGATGTTTCCTTAAATGATATTACCTTGCACACATTACAATTATTATCTACAGAAGCCTACATTGTTTTATATTTACACACTGATAAATGATATTGAAAATGTTAGTTTATTTTTATGAAGACTTCAGAATTTTAAGAAAATCTAAAAAGGATATATTCCAACAGATGCTAAGTTTTAGTGTAGCCCATTATACCCTATGACTAGAGGATAGTTTTTCTTTTTTAAACATTTAAATAACAGTAATATTGGCAAATGTTTTCATTCCCCCTGCTATATGTAATACAGGAATTATTTTTCTAGCTATTAAAGAGATTAATTTTATTTGTATTTTTCCTGGAGATGAAGGCTCAGTAAAAAATGAAAATATTTTTGATAAATAAGTTACTACAAACAGTTTCTATGTAAAATGTAACAGTAAGCTTATAACTCAGCCTCAGGACTTTAATTTTGTTTGTGGAACCTCTTATATTTCCAAGTAGACTTCAGGTTAGGCTTGTTTATCTTGAGAATTCAGAATGCAAATGTAATGACCAAATTCCCGAGGTAAAATGTACCTGATGAAAAGTCCCTTAGAGTATTATTTTAAAGATAGATTATTATAACTATTTACTGAAATAAATATAAAAAATAATATTGTAATCAAATCATGAGGGGAAAAGTTAATCTGAATTAAATTAAAACAAATAAAATTAAAATATAATAAATTCAAAACAGAAATGTACCTTATTTATCACCACCTTACCTTATTTATAATAGCATTGGATTTCTTTTTCAAAATAATTTTTTGAGAAATGATTGTTTATGTCTAAAATCTAATTTTAATAAACACATAAACAAACATTGACAGATAGCCCTCCATCATAATAACCAAGATAATATCCAATATGCAAAAGTACTTCAGATTAATAGAGAATAATTTTGAAGTAAAAATGATCATGTCCCTTTGTTTGGGGACGTGCTTTTAGCATTTGAAGCACATAATTTCCTAAAAGATGTTATAGAGACAAATTGTACTCAGATTCAAGGTGAAATTTTCAGAGTAGTTTAGGTCAAAATCTGAAAACGTGTGAGGATGACAACCTTGATCACCCCTCCACCACATTAGTCTTCTCTCCTGACAGCTTTTTTGTGAATAATATACAGTCAACAGATATGTGGGAAAGAATTGAGCTTGCAAATGATTTGACAACTCAGCCATTTTATTTGTTTTAGAAAAAATAAGTAAATATTTCTTTTTTATAATTTATTTCCTTTTGTAAATGTAAAATCACCTTGAGTTTTTTTTTTCTTTTCTTACATAAGTATTTGTGGATGGTTAACTGAAAGTTTATAGCCTATATATTCTTTTACATAAATATTTTCTTTGTATGATGTACATGTACATACACACATAAATGGTACATGTATGGCATCTATGTACACACATATACATATGTGTATACTTTTTTCTATGTAAGGTAGCAAACTTCAGGCTCATGATATCAGGCAAATGTTACCAGGCCAAACATCTCTCCTTTGTTCAGAAAATGAGATTAGTGGTGCTTATGTGACACATTGAATCATCCCTCTTTGGTGCTAATCTAGTGAAATTAGTGCAGTGCTTCATTTATAATGTGGGTTTTGACAGTGTTATCAAAGACATGAATCTAATGACATTAGGGAAATTACTTCCTTTTATATAGAGTGAGTAAAAGATGGATCATTGTGCTCACTTTGCCTTTGTCCTCTGTCTGCCCCCCACAACCAACATGACTCCTGTGTTCTACCTTAAATCTGAGGCCAACCTCTCTTGCCTTTATTCCTTTGGAAAGAAATAGAACAAGTCTAGTTTAAAACATGTGGTTTTCTCTTTAATGTCACCACTGATGTCTGATATTGTTCAAAGAAAAATGTATGTTCCTCTTTTATTTTTAATCAGTAATATCCATAAGAAAAAGTTTAGGCTGTAATAGATGAATAAGATTACAACAGATGAAAAACACAAGAAGGTTTATTGTAGAGAAATCTAAAATAAGTCTCTTTTGGCTCTTCTTTTAATAAAATGTTCTAAAGTGTTTGAAATCCTAAAGAAAAGTTTCTGAAAGATTATATCTTACAAGAAAACAATTCTTCATTCTATAAGAATGAATTTTGTCTAATGCATGTGAAAGATCTAACTAGAGATATATCAGGAAACAAGAAAGACAAATATCTTGTCCTTGGGAAGTTTATATTCCAGTAATGTTTAGTGAATAAAAGGATATATTTATGAAATCTGGAGCTGTTCTTAAAGCCATTTGACCCAGTGATTCTTTAGTATGCATAACATTAATAAATACTTTTTTGATGATGTTTGTTCATGATACTGATGGTCAACGAAGTAGACTGACTTTTAGCTAAAATATCCTAATATTGAAGTGAACAATAGACATTAGATTTGATCATAATGCAGTTTATAAATATTTATTTTTATGAGTTTTCCACTAGTATGAAGAGTATTTTGTATTTCTCTCTCTGAAAAAAAAATAATTTTTATTTCCTAATAATGTTTAAAGGCATTTATTAACTATTAAAGATTTTTTCTACACTCTGGTAGAGATCCATATAAGGTTTTGCTATTGTTACTATTCCTGAAAGATTTGCAGCCTTTACCCAGTTTTTTTTTTCTTTATAGAGCTACTTAAGTTGTTTTCATTTGTTTAGAAAAGCTTAGAACAATTGCAAGAGAGACTGTTTAAAAACTCATACAATTTAAACAACTTGAGTCTCCATGTGGACAAGAAATTAATGTAAGTTCTTTATATAAACAAATCTCTTCAAAATCTTAATAAACATTTTAATAAATTAAAATGTGTCCATAGTGTAGTAGCATCTTAAAATACCAGCTATAAACTCCCAAGTTTGTTTTTAAAAGACTTTAAATGATAATAGAAATATTGCATGTGAAAAATGATAAACTTAACAATAATTATAGAAAAAGATGCAAATATAATACATAAAGGTCCTGCAAATCATTTAACCTTTTAATTAGGAAAGGAGAAAGGACCATTCCTCAGATAATTTTCTCAGTCAATATTACTATAAGTCATTGTATTAAAGGCTTTCAAAATGAAAGAATTAGTCATAGAATAACATTTTCTTCAATTAATGACATATTTAATTTTCTTATTTAGTCATATTGCTATCTTTACTCCTAATCAAAATATAATTTAGTGAATGTATTATTACATTCAGAAATTAACATCTGGCTTGTAAAAAACACTTAGGTTAATTGCTGCCTTTTAAACTTTTATAATAAACTGCCACAGAAAATTAATGATGCTTGCAGTATTTAGCATAATTCATAGCCCGTATTTTAATGAAAAATATACTATTACTAATGATATACATTCTGCAGATATAATATATGCCAATGGCTTGTCATTTTGTGTCTATTGTATATAATTCTATAAAATGACAATAGATTCATTCTGTTTATTAATTTAGACTTCACAGAATAAAATTTGCATTCATTATATTCATGTGTATATAGCATTGTATGAATTTAATCAACCTAAGGCATGGCAAGTGGTGTTTGACTGACAGTTTCTTAAGATTGTAATCTGGTCAAGAATTCATTTTCCTTTCATCTTATCACAGACATATGAGAATCTTAAATTAGACTGAACAAGTTAGCATTTTAAGCAATATCATTCCCTTCATGTGCACTATGCCTGAAGTGAGGTCAGTGTCTGCCTGGTGTCCACGGAGAGGGCCTTCATAAGATGCTCTTATACAAGGTACATGACATCTCCAGTCATGGCGACTCAAATGGAAGCTCCTTAGAGAACCGAAGTTAAAAATCCCTTTTTTTCTACAGCAAAATAAGCAGGGTCCCTTACATTACATTACATCAATTGTCGAATTTAAGTACCTCATATGTGGAAACCTCTTTCTTTCATTAGTCCCACTGAAGTAAGTGGTTATCTTCATACCACTGGCTAGTGATTGGCATTAAGAAGACATGACGTATCCCTGAATGAATATGGAAAGTTGATTTTGGAGACATCAAAGAAGTATATACTTCTATATATTAGTAATTTTACTATAGAGAAAATTCTGAGACTATAGAATTACTATGGAATACTTGCAGAAAAGTTAATAAGCACTCTATATTAATAGTCAAATTGTCTATATTAACAATGAGTGTGAAATAAAATTTTATTGTTTTTGCAAAATAATACCAAGCAATCTCCATGCAAGGCTATAATAATAAGTAAAATATGTCCACTGATTTCAAGAGAATTTTAAATGAGTTTAGATATGAATTTTCACAAAATAATATAGCTCAGCTTTTAAAACCTTAAGAAAAATCCAGTTGGACAGACTTCAATTATAGCACCATTTAATTTGTTGATCACCTTTAAGTATCTGTATTCTAGAGGTTTATGGACAATGGCAAGTGTTTCTGACAAACAGGAAATATGGGAAAATTTAATTATATTGAATTACCTATACTATAAAAACTTTTAGGATATATTTTCCCCCTTACTTTTATAGGAAGAATAGGGGTAAGAGTATAGTTCAGTGGTAGAGTGCTTGCAGTGGGGTGTGAATCTCTTCAGATTTTGTTAATAGATAATAGGTAATTTTGTATTAGCAACATTTTTCTGTAATATTGTGCTGCAGGCCACCTTTTCATTCAATTATATAAGCCATAAATGTACTGTATCAATACATATAAGCCTACTTAATAATTTTTGGCACTACAGCATCCCATTAAGTTGATGGACCACAATTCATTTAAATACAGTAATGACTTTCTAGAATGTATTTTAATAAATTATAAGTAAGGGTGTAAAATGAATAAAATAAGCAGATAAATAGTCATGCAGTACACATACTTCCAGAGGAATTTATATTTTGACAGAGTTTCTGTTAAGCCCCAGTGATAGAAAGGGATTAATATCAGTAAAGTATATATGAAGTTCCAGGGGCTTTTTCATTTATTATTTTATGTAATGACAGCAAGATTTGTCTGTAGAAATTGCAAGCATCCTTTTACATCAGAGGATAGTATATTTCAGAAAGGTTAAAGTTCATTATTAGACACATGACTAATAGACTCAAACCTGATTCCTTGTTCTTGCAAATGACGAGAAAGGTAATTCAGATGCATATGTATCCATTTGATTAGATCATGACTATTTAATCAGATGGTTTGAGTCAAATTGTTTTTCTTAACCATAACAACCAAATTGTATTTTTGAAAGGACATAAAAAGATCGTGCTCTTCTGTTTTCACTTAAAATCCATCTTGGCTGTTCAAGCCAAAATGGATTCACCATTTCACTGATCATCAAAGAAATCAAGTTACAAATACTTACAGGAAGAATGAAGGATTTCTATGCTTGAAATTTGTAAGTACAAAGTGATATCACCATGGACATCAAAAGGTGAAGTTTTCACATTCAAAGCTTTTTTGTACTGTATTGGAGGTGGATGGTTTGAGGGAGAAATGAGGTGATCCACTATGGAAATGGCCAGATAGATTCTCCCCAGAATTAGTGAAGTCTAGACTCTGAAGAAGAGTAACTCATTTCCCTACTTCTATAATCCTGTTGCTTTCATAATAAAACCTCACTTCTAACATTTTACAAAACAAAGGCTTTTCTTTTGGGTAAAAGTTTTCAACATTTACTATTAGTCTATTATGAGACTCGAGGCTTTATTCTCTTATACATTAAACACAATTTATGAAACAATTATTATTTACTAGATTTGTGTTGAGCGCTAATATATGAAAGCAAATTAGACATAAAGCTGATCTGTGAGGTACCTACCAAGGTAGTGTTTGAAAGATACATGAGCAAAGAATTGATACAAAAGAAGATATCAATCAAAATGAGATTCCCGAGGCAATTTTGGGTTCTAATACAAAAGACATGAGAACTGGTCTTGCTTAAGTTTTCAGGACAACAGTAACACGGTATTTAATACTATAAAAATTTTAAGTAATTGGGACACTCCAAGGTGAGAACCATAAATTTAACCATAAGTTTAAAGTGTATCATTGGATATATGATCTCAGTTTGTAGTTGCATAAAGAAATGAAATGTCTGGTTAACATTAAAATAAGACTTCCAGTCCCTATTATGAGTCAGTGCGTGATCAAGATGTGCAGCCCACATTCTGGCATCATGTTAAAAGACAGATGAATGACCAGATTTTTTTGTTCACCTGAGTGGTTATTTTGCTGTTGTCTAGTTGCAACTGCCAGCAACTCCCAGTGATTTGGCTAGGAGAGGGCTTACTGGAGCTTAGGTGTCGTTCAGAATGTCTCTAGAGTCTGCACTTCTGCCCATCCTAATGACCACACTCAGCAAGCACCAGCTTTTGAAGGAGACTCCACTAATTAGCTTAGTTGATATAGCATCTGGTAACTGGTTGGTGGGATAAACAGAAAAGACTCCTGAAGTGAAGGATGGAAAAATGAATTCTCCAGTCCACAGAGACCAAAATGAAATTACATACAGCCTAAAGCCATAAGAAGCTCAATCATTTACATTAGGGGCGTCTTTAACATTGCCTGGCTCTAAATGCTGGGCCCAAAAAGA
Organism: Ictidomys tridecemlineatus; assembly: GCF_052094955.1. Classification (NCBI taxonomy): domain Eukaryota; kingdom Metazoa; phylum Chordata; class Mammalia; order Rodentia; family Sciuridae; genus Ictidomys; species Ictidomys tridecemlineatus. The sequence continues at coordinate 37,611,953 of NC_135482.1, read as the reverse complement.
GGCAGATAATTAGAATTGTGCAATACTCAGGACTTCAGTTTAGCATCAGTTTAATAATATTAAAAAACTTGTTCATGGATCTGTCTGCTTTTTCAAAAATTAAAAGAAAAAAAAACCTGAGAACAATTTGATCTATCCTACTCCAGCAGACACTGATGCAGGTGGTTTAAAAACAAAGCATTTAATCAGGCAGGATTTTACTTAAACTACTTGATGGTTCATCATCCAGTCTCTGTTCCTTGTCAATTGTGCCTCTCTGAGCTATTATTTACAGAATATTTAAAGAGCCTGGACTGCATGTGCCTCTGTCTTGCTTTGTATTGTACTATAAATTATAGCTCCAATTTGTCTCAAATTCGGCATAGACCATCAGGATGCTGTGACTCATCCTCTATTCAGATGAATACTGTATGGTAACTATAGTGAAAAGTACTGTTGTCACTTTTAATTTATTTGCGGTTCTGGAATATTCCTAGACTACAGCTTTGTCAGGTTTTAAAATCACTCTGTTTCCTACATCCCCTTATGGTTCTGTTTTGTTTTTCCTCCACACAGGGAAAAAAATAAATAAATAAATCAATGGCTTAATGAACACTGTGGATTTTGGCCTTCTAAAATGTCCATGGTTATACAAAGTTGTTCAGCATGACAACCCTTTCTCCATCAAGAAAAGAGAACAGTGTTTGTAGTGTTGTTGAACTAGAGACTAGAGAGTTTGTTTGAATCACATTGTACGTCCTGGGGGTATATTATTGTTCTTATTTTCCTTTTTTTTTAAGTTATTACAAACAAAGCAAATCAGACTTGGATTAAGGAAAGGAAAAAATAATTTTTGAATGACAAAGCCTACGGGGATAGAATTTTCACTTCCACCTTTTAGCACTTGATACTTGCAATTAAATTAATATTTACTTTACTTCATGCCTTTACCCCTGGAAGCAAAACATTCTATTTTCTTCCTCACCATACCTTCAACCTGTGACCACATAGTAGGTATAAAATAAATACTGGACCTTATATTTAGTTGATTCATCATTTAATTTTCAGCACAGAGTGTGGCACATTTTATAAGTACAGGGAGGGAGTGCTCTCATGGAGACACTGACCCATACTGCATGCATAATATCATCATCAATCCTAAAGCCTGGTCCATATTTGAGCGAGTTGAGGCATTTTCTTGAAGTCTTGTCATTGTAATAATCCACCAGAAGCAATGGCTGAAAGAATTTAAGCACCCAGCAAACAGGAAATAAAATGAAATTTAAAAATTCAAACATGGTATGAAGTTAAGAAAGCACAAATATTACTTTGCAAGGGGAAAGTTTAATTTTTTTCACAAAATAGGTTGGGAAGGAATGAACGTAGGGCATGGAGAAGGAGACAAGTAATATGTGGGAGGAGAGGGAAGGGGAGAAGATAGTAAGTCAGATTCTTCATTAATGCTAACCTGGTTTACTTTGGGCTCCGTCCTAGTCAAGGCTGATTTTTAAACTCCTCAAGTGTGAAAAACAATCCTCAATGGTATTTCTATGTCCACTCATATTTTAATTAATTATATTTTAGGGTCAGGGATATGTAGGCAGAGTATTCAGATTTACATGGTAAACAGGCATTTAATAGAATTCTTGGACTACTTAGAGAATCAGAGAGGTATTTCTTCTAGCTACTTCATTTGCGGCCTTAGAGAAATAATGCATTAATCTGCAATTAGATCATGTCATCTTTCAGGATGTTTAGCTAAGGTGAAATGTGTAATTAGACATTTTAAATTGCATGTCACCTCCACCCACAGGGTTGACACATGTTGTTTTCTCTGTGGCACAGTTCTGTGTATGGATTCACTCAGTATATTCAGAAGTCACCTTGACCATGAAAATAAGGTTGCTGCAAATTACATCTTCAGAATTAACTCAAATTGTCTTCCACTATTTCTGATCTCAAACTTGAATGAGCATGCATTTCATGAACGAGCTTTTATTTTTATTTTTTACTCGTTCACATAAATATCATATTTTTTTCTAAATTTGAAGACGTAACAATTAGCTAAATTATCAAAATGATAAGCAGATGTAAGTTACATATTAAAAATGGTCTTACATGGTAACCTTCCCACCTTTCATTATGGTAAGAATACACATGGAAATTTAGAGAAAGAGAACATACATGTAAATTTCTTCTTATTATTGAACCCAGTTAAGTTTTATCAATTTGTTTTGCCAGTGATTACTCTGGAGGATTTTCCTTAATAATGGCATGTTTGTTATTATAAACAGTTTTTTTACATTTATTTTGTTTATTTATTTTTATGTTGTGCTGAGGATCGAACCCAGGACCTCGCACATGCTAGGCGAGCGCTCTACCACTGAGCCACAATCCCAGCCCTATAAACAGCTTTAAATATTTTAAGCATTTTTCACTTGGTACTTTGAGGAAAGATAAAGTACACAACTCATCAATATATATATATAAAATAATCAATACTAAGTTTTGAAGATCCATTTGCTAAAACATTCTTAAACAGATGCAGTATGGCCTGCATTGTATTTCTCTACCCTTTTGTTTCAATGCTAATCAGGAATTTGAATTCTATTTTGGGGCCTGGGATCATCTTGAATACTATGTGTAAAGGAAGTGATGATAGAATTTTTATTTTAGTGTTAACAACAGTTTTCAAGGGAGCTAATTAAAATCTTTATCTGAACCTTGAAGATGGAAAACTGTGAATGCAGGCAGTTCATATGCCTTTGGAGATTTTCTTTTCAATTTTATCATTTCACATTTCAAGTGTTTTTTTTTTTCATTCTTTCTCACATGCATGCTCTTCATTTTGATGTGAGAGTTAAGCAGTGTCTCTGAGATAGTTTGAAGTACTTAAAAGATAAAAACAAATTTTTCAAATTTTTAACAAGAATTTAGGAGTTTTGTGTCATTTTGCCTGGCCGCTAAATAGCTCATCATATTGAGATAGTATCTGGAAGATTCAGCAGATCAGAATTCAGAAGATGAGAGAAGTCTTTTTTTTTTTTATGAGAGAGAGAGAGAGAGAGAGAGAGAGAGAGAGAGAGAGAGAGAGAATTTTTTAATATTTATTTTATTTATTTTTAGTTTTCGGTGGACACAACTTCTTTTTATTTATTTTTTAAAATTTTTTCATTTAGTGCTGAGAATCGAACCCAGCGCCCTGCGCATGCCAGGCGAGTGCATTACCGCTTGAGCCACATCCCCAGCCCCAAGAAGGCTTTTTTTTTTTTTTTTTGAGGGTTCTTCAAACACACCATTGGGTTTTTGTCAGTCAATCCTGAGTAGTAATCAGTAGAAACTCACAGAGAAGTAACTGCGTATTTATCATATGTGGTTTTAGTCGGTATCTTAGTCCAGTCAACTGCTATAACAACATGCTTTGGACTGAGTAATCTTACAGTTCTGGAGATTGAGGAGTTCAAAATCAGGGCATCAGCAATTTGATTTCTAGTGAGGACCCGTTCCTTATAGATGCAGAATTCTATGTGTCTTCCCATCACACAGGTTCAAACAAGCCCCCCTGGGCACCTTATAAGGACACAAATCCCATGCATGAGGGTGGAAACCTTCAGAAACCAATCACCTCCTGGAGGCCACGTCTCTTAATACCATTTACTTGAGGGCTGGGTGTCAACATATGAATTTCAAGGAGAATATATACCTTGAAACCATACCAGTGTATGTAATTGATAGCCTTACTGTCATTGAACTGCACCTTTGTAATGTCCAAGAACAAAACAATGTTTTCTTGCCCTCTATTTAATAGTTTTCTGGGACCACATATTTTATATCTGCTAAGATATTATGTGTGTGTATAGATAAAAGGGGGAGATAAGTGGACAAAGAGAGTCAGAGAGGGGGAGGAGAGAGAGACGAACATAAGTACTCAAATACAATATCTATTTGCACTATGGTAAACCTAACAAATCAACTGTATTTTCTTGTGTCCTTTGCAATTTCAGGATCAAACTCATAGTTTAATATTTTTCTGTGTCTGAAAATAAATGTGTTGATCTTTATGGCATAAAGTGGTATAAGAGGTCAAAGTGAGTGGATAACAATAGAAATTTCTGTAATAAGAGAAAATATGTAAAATAAAGGTACTGTACTCTGTGTTGACAATTTTTTTCTGAATACAGTGTGTAATGATTTAGAAGGTAGTGTCTTAATAATAATGGAGTGCCAGTATTCAAGAGGGCTGGTATTGTTTGTGTGTGTTTTATAAATAATTCGCAAAAATAAAATAACATTCTGAGAGATATCTGGAACCTTTTCACCTAATGTATTAATATAAAGCACACAGGGATTTGGAGGCACAATGCTTCCATTTGAACCTTGGCTTCACCTCCTGTATTTCTATGTCAGGCAATTTATTTAACCTTCTTAAGCCTCAGTTTCCTTATTTATGAATTTGGGAAGATGATAGCATCTATATCAATAAATTGAGTTGAGAATTAAGTGAGTTAATATTCCTCTCCCTTCCCTTACTATAAAGGAGACTTCAGAGAGTTTTCAGGTCTTTCAGGGATACATGGCCTAAGTACCTGAAACAATTATGATAATCATTTTAAGCCATCAAAAATGCTTGGCAAGGACAACATTTATGCAGAGGCTCTGTGTTTTGGTAGCAGATTACTCTATGCTATTTACTGGTATTTGACCCCGTCTATAGTTGTTTTGATCCATAAGGAGTAATTATGGAACTCTGAAAAATATAGATTACCATGCTACAATATTTTACCATTATGAAGAGTCCCCTTTTGATTTTTATGCAGAAAATAATAATGTGAAAAATAGAGATACAACATTATCTTATTATCACAATTTACTAAGAAAGAGTTTTTATTTATTTTGTTTGTTAATGGTAGACACCTTTAAAGACATTGGTGATATTCAGAATCATTAAGTAAAAACCTAATCATTTTTGAGTAATTTTTCAAAGTACTTAATCAGTGTAAGTAAATGTACAAACTTATTTACCACTGAGCTCATAACTTTTAAAGTTATGAAGTCACTGCTCTGATGCTGAAAGTATATTTATTTTTTTACTTTATAATATCTTACATGGTATTTCTTTAATCAACTGTCACAACTATCTTTTTATGAGTGTCAACTGCCTATAGACTCTGAAGAAATCTCTATTGCTACATCTTCATAATTAGCACAGTGTCTGACACATGGTATATGCTCAATCAATAGTTTTTAAATGTATCAATAGTATTGATTGAAAATGTGTCAGTTCACTTTAACTTACTTCTTCTTTATTGATATTAGTTAATTTCAAGAAGCAATAAAGTTGGCATTGAGAATTTGTAGTAGAGATATAGAGGTAGGAAACCTGGTAAATTGAAAAGTAGTTGAAGAGTTACATGATCAGATCAACATCACTGAGCTATGACTCAGATCTATGAAAACCAACAGCTACTACAGATAATTATTAATCTATTGATACTTGCTGTCACACATTTAACACAACTTCAAATTTATCATCAGTTAGGTGTTGATCTTGCTACAACCCTTGCTGATTGACAACTTCATTAATAATTAAAAAACCGAAACAATAAGTGAAATAAAACTCAGTTAAAATGATTCTATTAGTAATAATTAAATAGTTTTAAAAATTAAGTTAATTGGATAGTCAAAGATACAAGTGAAACAGAAAAAGTGAAAAATATATAAAACAAAACCTCTCACATTTTACAGTGGACTCCTTGTAAAATAATTACTTGCTTATATGTGAAAGTTCTGCTTATGATGATAACACCTTTCATTGATAAGGAAGAGTCTTCCATCACTGACTTTTGATATTCAAACATAAGAATCCTTTAATTATGCAGTTACGAGGAAATTTGTTCTGCATATTAAATATCACCTTTCATGATTGTCTTCTTTTCCTACCTGCATAGCCTGCCTGGGTCCCCTATGTATTTGATGATTTTCTGCTGGAACAATTTAGCCATGTTTCCTTTGTTTGGAGCACATTTAACCCATTTCTCAAAATCCATCTGGGCTACCCAGCCTTTCCTGACTTGAAAAAGAAAAACTGAACAGCAGACCCAGATCAGTGATTTTGATGAAAATGTCTAGCAGAATGGCCAATTTACCAAGGACCAAGGAGAAAGTGTTAGAAAAAGATGCTGTTGAAAGTTGAATATCCCGGATTCCACCAGGTATCACCTAATTGGCAGAAACTTATGGACACCTGCTTACTTTTCCTATCCATTTATTGGAGAATATGTGTGTGCATACCTTGATTATTGAGAAGAATACCTAAAAAGTATTTATGGGTCTTTCTTTCCTTTCCTGTTTAAATGAAAATTTTTCTAAATATCTTAGAGAAAACGCTCCTACTTTCTCATTCTACTGCTTGCTGAAGCACTTAATCAAGTATTAAGCTTAATACTTAGACTATTTTAACTAATATAAAAAAATCCTTTGGAATTGATTTTATTAATTTTATTGTGCAGTTTATAAACAGGCTCTGAAAGATTTATTAATTTGCCTCTAGTCACACAAACAGTATTCTGTAGAGCCAGAACTGGGTCCTGTTTCTATCAAAAGGAAAAGCCTATGTCCTTTGCATTTTTGGAGGAATTGAAATTCTCCGAAGCAGCCCAAATGCACTAAATGCTTTTTTTTCCTTGAGCTTCCAAGGTCATATGTACATTAGAAAACAATAATAACCTGTAATCTTGTAAGATATTTTCAAATAGTGCTCCCCTAATAAATAAACATTGAAACCCTACAGAATGTAGAAAATCAGTAACATTGTACCAAATTGTTTGGTTAAGAAATTATTTAAGATTTTAAGTCAACTTATTCAACCTACATTTTTATTTGCATTTTAACATTCAGGTGATTTTCAAAGGACATTAGAAACAACTAGAAATTTATGTACCTTCAATTTTCTCTCTTATTTTCTAAAACATTACATAGCTTCATTTGAGATCATAACCTCTTAGATTTCAGTTTGAACTGCAACTTTAAAGGAAAAGAATGACCAGTTTTGAGTATACCTTTGAGGGAAGTGTTCCTTATGAGGGAAGTTATAGTGTGAGATAAAGGTCTATCTCCCTTCTCCAAATACCTGTGAATAAATGAATTATGCTTCTGAGTCCCAGGCAGTTCAAAACAACAACAAAATCACTGCCCACAAGAGCTATCACTTAGAAGCCAAGGAATCAATAAACACTTTAGATTTCTATTTTTAATATATTTCTCAAATCAAAACTTGCTCTCACACATTTAACAGAAGAGGTTTGTCTATCATTTCCTTATCATGTTTTGTTTTTTGTTTATATAATGCACACAGAGTCCCAACCAGTTATATTCATGCATATATGAAATTTCAGTCAAAATAGTAGGTATTAATGATTATGGTGATTAAATTCTATTACTTGCAGCTGTAATGTAAATAAAGGAAAGTGTACCATACTTAATTTCATCTTGTATCATTTCTACAAATGTGAAAAACTTTCAAGATCATTGTAATATCAATTCAGAAGAATATTTATAGAGCCTGAGTCTATAATATTTTATAACATGTAAAATTATTTTATATGTATTAATTCTTAAAATATGTTAACTTTAAACTTCTTTTTGTCATTTTTGAGCAAATCATTCAGTCAATTCACTTATATTTTGCAAACTGATTGATAGAAAGCTGTCCCAGACAGTGTTCCTGAGTTTTTGAATCAGCTGGAAAAAAAGATTTTTTGATTAAATATATGTGCTTATAAATCTATTGAGTATAAAACTATATGCAGCATCAAATGCAATAATTTAACATGTTTGCTTAGAGTTGTTGAAATTACAGTATTATTTAAATAACATGTTTGCTTAGAGTTGTTGAAATTACAGTATTATTTAAAATATTTATAGTCAAATAAGCTACCTTTTATTAAAATACTGGTTTTTATTATAATTCACATGGCCTTTAATCCTTCCATATACATTTGATATTACAATGACATTTATGAATTGGAACTACTACTTTAAAATATAAATAAGCATGTACTCCCCTAAAAAGACTTTTCCACGTGAACACAAAAGAGAGAAGTTCATGGGTACATATTCTGATGGAGGATACTAGCAGGAGACAGTTAAAAAGAAACAATCAGACATACAGGTTCTAGTTTACATTACAGAGCAATAGAAGGGCTTCTTAAGAACACATGTACCCATCACAGACACGCCATAATGTCTACCCCACTTCAAACTAATAAAAACACTGTTGCAGTGCCAGCCCTGTAAGGAGCTGTGTGGGAGCAACTCAGTGGAAAAGTGAGATAACAGTTGGAAATGCCTTCATGTCCTTTGGAAGCATAAGTGCATTTGAATGTTGTGACATGATCAGAGAGGCCCACAAGAAGCAATTTTGTTTCTGAGAAATGTTATCTGAAGAGCTTGGACTACAGGATTCAAGAAACAAAGATACAATACAAATTCAGTTAGGAAGAACCATATTCCAGAACTGTTTCAAAATTTCTTATTGAGGGGAAGATAATAGAATTTACATATTTCTAAAAATATTTTTTATTTTGAAAGTCTGATAGTATGTTACTAAAGAAATTTAATAAATAGTAACTCTACCACTAATATGCTTTGCTCTTTTGAAAGACAATAAAGGAGGAAGTAAAAGAGGAAAGTAACTGTTTTGGATTTTAACAGTGTTTAAGTCCATTCTTTTATATATCTTTTAGATGTCCTCAGTTTCTCTAAGAAATTCTACATAAGCCTTTTAAGTAAGGGTATGAATTTTAGGATTTTTGTTTTGGTCAGAATTTTTTGTCACAATGTAGATATATATTATATAGTCACACTTTGGCACAACATGCAGAGTTAATGCTCATCTTTTGAATGAATAAATAGATATGTTTAAAAATTGGAAAAGAGAAACACTTTCCTGATTCAGGTAGTCCTACCTAGTTTTCTTTGTCTTGAGAAAAAAATTTAAAAAGAGGAGTAAAGACCTTTTTCAACTAATGAAGCTCTTTGGTGAGCTAGATGTATTGATAAGCTCCCTGCCTCTGGGACATCAGAGTGTACTAAAGATGAATGGAAAGGAAAGAAGCCAGTGCAGCAAAACCATTAGTATCATGTTAAAGAAGGGTCTGGGGATGCTTTGGGGTATGTGGGAAAGATTCTCACGTCAGTTGGGTTAAATATGGCTTTTGAGAGGAGTGAACTCCATGATAGATTCTTGAAATTTTCAAATAAGAAATATAGGCCAGCTAAAATTGTAAATAAAGACCTACCATGTTTATCTCTGGAGAACTCAAAATATTAGCTTTTACTTGAACTACAAAAATTTATATTAGTCCATGGGTCTGTGTCCCCATGCTGGCACTAAGGAATATATGGGTAAGGCAGAAAGCAATATCAAACTATTAGAATTGTAATTTTTATAACCCAGAATGTTACCAATTTACTCTCTAAAATTTTTCTTAAAGATACTTAAATCTTCATTTGGCTTCTCTAAAGCAATAAATTTCTGTACTCGAATGTTCATCGTTTGGAATATTTAGCGCTTCATTTTTTGTTGTCTTAAGTTTGCTACTTCAAGCTTTAAGCAGGTCTTATCCTTTTTAAGTTCTAGTGATCATCTTAGATCACTCTATTTCTTAGAGGAAATTTATGCTGACCAAATCAGCTGTCTTTGTGGCAATTGATTACATGCCCTTTGTCTTTCTAACAGCGAAAATGGTGTTTTTATAATCATGTCTTCTACAGTAGGCTGAATCATAAGCAGTATATAACATGAGAAGATGATTGCTTAATGAGACTCCTTAGGCAATGTGAAAACTAAGCAGAACACTCAGTAGTCAGCCTTCCAGATTATATAAGCAGCTTATTGAACTGAAAGAATTGAATACTCCATTCTTAGCTTTTCTGATTGATAAACTTAAGGTATACTTAAAGTATAAAGTATAATATCAGGTACTTACTAAATAATTATGTTCACTTTTCAGTAACTAAACATAATTATTTAGTAAGTACCTGATGTTATACTTTAGCAACTTTATAGTAAAATCTGTTTGAGTCATGTCACTGAGAACCAAAGACCCAAGGTGATATTATACCATTTCTGTAGTTTTTTTCTTTTTTTTTAATGTCATTGACAACAAAGTGTTTTATAGATTTTTTCTATTTGCTGTGGTTTGTTCGTTTTAAGGGTTCCTTTGGTTTTGGCTTGCTATGGAGAAGTTTAGTTTAATTTTCTAACTTAGACAATTATTTCAAATGAAGCTGGGTATATAATGGATCATACATATACAGGAATTATTGCACATGATTGTTATGAAGATTAAATTACTCAATACAAGATAAAGTGTTTGCAACACTGCCTAGAATGTGGTAATTCACTTGACAGCATTCATTGTGGGACACTTTAATATTTTTTACATGTACTTTATTTTGTTTTGTTTTGTTTTTGCATTACAATTCTTATTATACATATTTACCACACTTTTTCATATCTGTTTATATATAAAGTATGTTGACACCCAATTCTTGTCTCCATACGTGTGCTTTGGATAATGATGTCTATCACATTCCACCGTCCTTGCTAATCCCTGGCTCCTCCCTTTCCTTCCCACCCCTCTTCCCTATCTAGAATTTATGTATTACTCCCATGCTTCCCCTCTCTACCCCACTATGAGTCAGCCTCCTTATATCAGAGAAAACATTTGGCATTTGTTTTTGGGGGATTAGCTAACTTCGCTTAGCATTATCTTCTCCAACACCATCCATTTACCTGCAAATGCCATGATTTTATTCTCTTTTAATGCTGAGTAAAGTTCCATTGTGTGGACATTTTAATTTAGACTATAATCACTCCACAGATCAGGTTCTCTTGCTTTTCTCTGTGCAAACTCATTCCATCTAGTTTGCACAATGTAGTGTGTAAAATGATAAACACTGAACATAACTATTAGAAGACTATCTCAAAGTTTATAACTTAACTACATCAACCAAGTAACCAAATGGGTCAATTTTGTAAAGATAATTGGGAAATGTTATGAATACACACACACCACACACACACACACACACACACACACACACACACACACGCCACACCACTTGTCTTATGTGAATGAGAGTGGTAGAGTTTGGCGTCTGTTCTCATTCTTAATCTCTATAAAATAGTCTAAATCTAATCTCTATAAAATAGTCTGAAAACATGGCTTATGAGAACAAGTAATTTGACTACTAATGATTGGAAATATATAATTTTATAACTTAACTTCTACATTATTATACCCCTAAAGTTTACTCACCATGCCATTACCAAAACAATGCTTTTAAAATTTTACTCTGACCAAGCCAAATACCTTCACCCCACTTAAAAATCTTTGATGACTTTCTTTTTTACTTTATTGTAGTAAGAATATTGACACATATCTAACCTCTTCCCATTTGAACCCAGGGGCTTGCACATGTAAAAGATGCCTTGACCACTGAGCAACCCCTAATCCCCTTTTAACAGGTTTTTAAGTGTGCTATACAGTATTATTATTTATAGGCACTGTGTTGTACAGAAAATCACTAGAAATAATTCATCTTGCATAAGTTGAAGCTTCACATAAATTGAATAACTCCCTATTTCTCTTCCTCCCAAACTCTTGTAACAATTATATTTTTTTATTCCATAAGTTTGAGTATTTTAGATATCTCATTGAATCATGTGAATCATGCTTTTCCTTCTATGGCTGATTTATTTCAATTAGAATATTCTCAAGTGTCATCCATGTTGTTGCATATTGCAGGATTATCTCCTCTTTTAAGACTGAATAATATTCCATTGCATGTATACACCATGATCTAAAATCTATTTATCTTTACTCCTAGAAGAAACAGAGACAGACCATTATGGCATTAGTCTCTGCAACAATTTAGTGGGTATAAAGAAGCAATAGGAACAAAGATATGGCATTGCATTGAACTGGATTGCTTCTGTACAGCAAAGAAAGCAATAGAGGGAGAAAACAATGCATAGAGTAGGAGAAAATATTTGCAAACTGTATATAAAAAGACTTTAATTTCTGAAAAAAAACCACAAAGAACTCCTATAAGTCAATAGCACAACAACTAATAATCAAATTTTAAAATGTGCTAAAGACTTGAACAGACATTTCTCCAAAGAAAATATAAAAATAGCCAAGAAGTATGTTAAAAAAAATGGTGAACATCACTAATTACCAGGGAAATGCAAATAAAAACCACAATGATATATTATCTCACCCCAGTAAGAATGGCTATTATCAAAAAGACAAAAGATAAAAAGTGCTGTAGAGGATGTGGAGAAATTAGAACCCGTGAATGCTCTTGGTTAGAAAGGAAAATGGTGCACCTGCCATGTAAAACAATATGGAGGCTCCACAAAATTGAAAAATAGAACTATCATAGGATCCAGAAATATCACTTTTGAGTATTTATCCAGAATAATTGAAATCAGGATCTAAAAAAAAAAATACTAGTTCCTCCACGTCCTCACAGCCCTGTTTACCATAAACATGATGTGGAAACAACCTAAGGGCTCATTGACAGATGGGTGGATGAAAATGTAGTCTACACATACAGTGGAATAGTATTCAGCTTTCAATACCTTCTTCCTAAAGTGTAAGAAAATGAGTGAAATCCTCCTGTGATATGCAGGGCTCTGGGTGATGTCCTCCTTCTCAGCTTTAAGACTGCCCACTCCCACTTGACTTTCTGAGTGTCCATGCTCCTGGTCAAAGTCACTCACTCCCTTTGGAACTTTTGCACATGCTGAACTATCTCCCTGGAGGAATACTCTTCTTCACTCAAATAATATTATAATTTAGGTCTCAAGACAGTGGCTGGCACACTGTCAGTGCCTCTAAATAATGAATGAATAAATGAATGAATCATCAATTTAATGTGTACTTAGACATCATTATCCTAAATTCCTTTGAAGGCACGAATGGTGTGACTCTACTTTGTGTAAACCAGAGACATGAAAAAAAATGTGTTCCTCCACTATGAATTGAAATGCATCCTGCTGTCATGTATACCAAATTAGAATAAATAAATACATTTTTAAAAAGAAACTCTGTAATGAAGTATGACTTAAATTTTTTCGTTAGTAGTTTTTCCTCTATTTGAACTATTTTTGTATTAAAATAAAATCCAAACTCAATTTAAAGCTTCCCTCCATTATATTAATATTCATGTTATCTGAATTTTTAAAATTTCTTAACAGAGAAAAGAAGTCCTTTATCAGCTATTATTTTTTATCTGTTGTGTGTGCAGGTGGGTAGTACCTACTCTCTTTAGGATTTTGAAAGATTTTAATGTAAGGTCCAAAAATTAGCTGATGGACATCTGAATGACAACACATGGCAAACCTGTATTGAACTGTCACAATCATAATAGTCCGTATGCTGTATATGGAAGAAAAATAGCTTTCCTGTTTGTACTCTAAAGCTCTTATGAAACTGTGGACAAATGGAGATGATAAGGTAAAAAAAAATCTTCAAGGAGAAAATGTGCATAAAGATGTGTTACCACATTCATCTCCTGTGGCTATCCGTTTCCTCTAACGGTAGTCTTAAAATTAGTTTTTACTGTGAGACAAAAAGAATTCCTTTAAAGGAAAACACATGTGAGTCCCTGAAACTGATGATTTTTTTGTTGTTGTTGTTGTTTGTTTGTTTGCTTTTTGATTCTTCAACATAGGAAATGAAAGAAAGATATAGTTTTTAGGAAATGAAAGAAAGATATAGTTTCTAAGTATCATTATATACTATACTCATCAAGAAGGTTGTGACCATATCAAGATGAAGAATCTAAGATTATATAAAACTCTAAAATATTGATGAGTAATAACATAACTTTATTATTAGCTACTATTAATGCAAGTAAATCCTGATAAACTACTGAGGAAAATGATACAATTTATATACACTAAATAAAAATAAGACCTAATCTGACAATTAGAAATTATTCTTACTCTTATTTTAAACCCTAAAGCAGCATTTGTAATTTTAATCAATTTTACTTTTTACTTTCATCTCCATTCGTTAGCTCCACAACATCTTGAAAAAACAATATTTGTTTTCTGATTTAATTCTTAGAAAATAAGGATTAAATTTTGTGTGATTTTTTTTAAAAGCCTTTTAGAGATGTCTTTTTTTAAGCACTAGTTGTCACTTGGTATACACTGCTTAAGCAGATATATGAGCACAGGATAACACTGAGGAAATGATATACAACCCCTGCTCACCCAGAGCATACATTCTCTAATCCTCTATTTTTAGCTTCCTACAAGATATCTGTGCTTGTTTGACCTGATATTTCAAATTTAAAGCATTAAAGTTCAAATCAAATACGTGTTTTCCTTTCAAATCTACATTTAGATAACATCTTTAAAATTATGGCATGGTAAATAAAATTTATTGCTTTGCTACTCTTTACAGGAAGCATCTTTTTTGAGGGTCTTCACACGTGAGAAATGGAAGGTTTAATGGGGTTCAGCCATTTGTCAGTGATCCCACAGCTAATAAGTCCTAGAGCTTATACTTGAGCCAAGATTTTTCTCTGGGTCTCCCAACTAACATCATGTTTTACTCCGTCATCAAAGATACTATATTGCCTGGAACCCAGTAGATAATCAACAAATATTTTTAAAATAAATGACTGTAAAGGATTCCTATGGAATCAGATTTTAGTTTTTGAAAGGGTCTGCCATATTTTCTGATGGTTAATCAGCAATTTAGTGGGAAAGGATCAAAATTGGCTGAGCACTCTATTTATGTACTTGAATCACTCATTCAGCATACTTCACCTCTCTTTGCCTGGTAAATCTACAACTGATACCTCATCACCATTTTAAAATTGAGAAACAAGAGTTGAGCAATATTTTCAAGATGTCTTAACTAGTACCTTTTAGAGTTGCAAGCCAATTCCAAACGTATCTGATTCTAAAGACCCACAACCTTTCTACTTCACCATCTTGACATTTATTTTGCCTAACAATCTTTAAAGAGTAGTTTCCTCCAACTCCACAATTTTTAGCTTTTCAGAAGATGTATGTCAAATATTTCTGTCATATCACCTATGTCAGATAAATCAGGAAAAGAAACCTACTGACAAGGTAAGTCACCTGTGTATTTATTTGCAAAGACTTAGCCTGAACCCAGAAGTATGATTCAAAAACTCAGTGTGTGAGTTAATCCCCCATTAGGTTCTTTAATATGATGCTGCAGAAAGTTGCTTATTTCTCAAACATATTAAACACCAAAAATTAATACTCAAAACATAATTATCATTGATACTTGAATCACATATAAAGTCAATATATACTCCAAAACACTAAGTTTTCTAGTATGTTACTGAATAATTCCTTACTGAAAAACTAATTACCAAGGATAATGAATAAAATATTAGCTAATATATGAGTATAAACTACTAAGGGCAACCAAGGAGCTTTATTTTCTTGTGTCAGAGTAGAGAACGGCATCTCAGTCAGCCTGGCACAATGATGACATATTTTCTGAGCTGTTTTTTCTCACCTATCTTATGCTCAATTTAACAAATATTTATTGAGAGTGTATGTGGGCAAGGTGACACTAGGGAGGATATGAGAAAAACTAAGACATCATTTGTGCCCTTGAGGGATTAATAATCTGATGTCAAAAGTAGACATGTCTGCAATCAGCTGCAACCATTGGAAGGATAAAGTGAGTCCTTTAATAGGGGTATAAAGTGTCTGGTAGTACAGAGAGAGCAAGGCTAGAGGGCAGAGCAGTGTGGAGCTTGGATTGAAGTGGCAGGATATTAAAGGCAAGACATGAGTTATAAAGCTAAAACACATATGGGCAATAACACGATAAGGTCCTGAATTAGTGAGCTGATAGAACAGAAGAGAAAGAATATCGGGGACATTTCAGGGAAAGAATCAATAATATGTGACACTTAATCAGATGTGAGAGTGGAAATTAGGAGGAGTTGAAGATAAAATCAAGTTTTCTTATCAGATACTGAATTAAGGAACACAAAATAATAAAAAGTTATGGGGGCAGAAGACAACTTTCCATTTGAGATTTGTGGGTTCAATATCCTTGCAAGACAGCTGAGTAGATAGCCATCACTTATAAAGTTAGGTCAATGGTACAGTGAAGAGTCCAGCCTTAAAGATAGAGTGTTGGGCTAATTGGCATAGCAGTCATATTTGAAACTATTGAGAAGAACACAGAAATGAGAGCATTGAGGATCAAATGGTGGGGGACTCAAACCAGAAAAGGGGGTAGGTAGAAAATGAAACAAGGAAAACACAACACTAGAAAAATCAAATAGAGCACACATTGACACATAACCAGAGATTTGAAACAAAGAATCAGAAGGTGCTCAACAATTTCAATGATATAAACAAAAAAGAATTGAGAATTAGGTGTTGGATTTACAATCATGATGTCTTCACAGACAATAGCAATCTATTGTCTGGAATAGGGAAGCCTGATCACTCAAAATCAATTGACACACACACACAAAAATCACTGTAAAAAAGAGAAAATGAATATATGGTTGAAAGAAGAGAAAATGTGAAACTAATATTTTGACTTTTGTATGGAAAAAAATGAGCATGTTTGTAAACTGGTAGGGGACAAAAGTAGAGAAGAGACAGAATATAGATTGTTTAACCAGTGCCCATAGACCATGTTTCATGTCCTGAAAGCATAAGGAACATATTAAGCATGTGATATTGTGTGGAGGTGGGTAGGGATTGAACCCAGAAGCTTTCTACCATTGAGCCACAATCTCAGTCCTTTTTCTTTTGAAACAGGATCTCTCAAAACTGACCTCGAATTTGTGATCCTCCTGTTAGACCTCCTGAGTTGCTGGGATTAGACATGAGCCACCACGCCCAGCTATTAAGAACGAGAATGTTTATTGGAAAAGTCATCATAAAGGATGATGATAAGGTCCTTTTTAAAAGGACCCAAACACCCCAACCATAACAGTAACTCCTCAAAAAAATATATAGATACTTAGAAATCTCTAAAATATATAGACAGAACAAACATTTTATGAGCAATGGCCAAAGAAACATGTGGACATTTAATTAATTCATTCATTCTAAGTTTATGTATAAGTCTTGCAGCATTCCATATACATTTATAAAACATTTGAAAGGGGGCGACTGATGTATCTTAATTTACTCTGAATTTTGAGAAAAAAAAATAGGACTAAAGGAACTGTATTCATTACTTCAATAAATGATTCTTAAGTTCTTACCCACCCTGTGCCAGGGAGTTCAGGGTACCCTTGAATAGTCAGACAGAATACCTAACCCAGACTTGAGTGAGACCTTGCCAATATACTGATATCTTACTACATTAAGTAATATTTTTAGCATACATAATATCCAAGCTCAGACATAAAAATCCATTCATTTATTAAATATTTATAAAGTGCCCATATAGGCCAGACACTGTTCAAAGAGTAGTATAATGGTAATATGTATTTTCTTAACAATATATTGTTTAAAACCATTTAAAAGTTCAAGTGTATTAAATAGCATGAACATTAACAACTAAATCTGTACAGAAAACTTTTGAGACAAGAGCAACTTTTGAGACAAGAAACCAAAGAAAATTCAAGGACATGTCTGTGTGCTTTTGGTTCTAATCTTTCATTTCTCTGGATTCTAATCTCAGCTGCAAATTATTGCTATTTCCCTTTCCCCTCTCCCACTCAAACAAGTCACAAAGTCTGCTGCAATTTGAACAATCCATTGCTGTGTAAGCTTAATTTCTTGGTTTATTCAAATACAAGAATCAATGTGCTGCTGTAAATACTGATATGCCTGTATTATTATTGTATATTGATTTACATTCCTTGGGATAAATGCAGAAGAGTGGGATAGCTGGATTATATGGTGGTCCCATTTGTAGTCTTTTGGAGAATTGCAATATTGCTTTTTGAAGCAGTTGTACTAATTTGCAGTCCCTTCAACAACATATGAGTGTACCTTTCCCCCCACATCCTCACCAGCATTTATTATTATTTGTATTCTTGATGATTGAGATTCTATCTGGAATGTGATAAAAATCTAAATGTAGTTTTGATTTGCATTTTCTGATTGCCAGGGATGTTGAACATTTTTTCATACATATAATTAGCCATTTGTATTTCTTCTTTTGTGAAATGTCTATTTAGTTCTTTTGCCCATTTATTGATTTGGTTGTTTGGGCTTTTGGGTAATTTTTTAAAATCTATTCTGAATATTAATGCCCTGAGGAGCAGGTGGCAAAGATTTTCTCCCACTCTGTGGGCTCTCTCTTCACACTCTTAATTGTTTCCTTTGCTGGGCAAAAGCTCTTAAAATTGATTCTATTCCACTTATTGATTCTTTGTTTATTTCTTGAGCTTTAAAAGTCTTGTTAAGGAAGTCAGTGCCTACATCAATATGTTGGAGTGTTGAACCTGTGTTTTCCTTTAACAGTTGAAAAGTTTCGAGTCTAATTCTTTGATCCACTTTGAGTTGACTTTGTGCAAGGTGAAAAATAGGGATATGGTTTCATCCTTCTACATATGGCTATCTAGTTTTCTCAGCACCATTTGTTTAAAAGGCTATCTTTTCTCCAACATATATTTTTAGTACCTTCATTGAGTATTAGATGACTGTATCTATGTAGATTTGTCTCTGTATCTTCTATTCTATTACATTGGTTTTCATGTCTATTTTAATGCCGGTACCATACTGTTTTTGTTACTATAGTTCTGTAGTATAATCTGAGATGAAGTACTATGATGCCTCCAGCATCACTCTTTTTGCTAGGTATTTCTTTGTTTTGTGGGGAGTCTTTCAGTTTTCATGTGAATTTTATGACTGATATTTTTAGTTCTGCGGAGACTTGTCATTGATTTATTCCAGCACAATTCATAATAGCCAAATTATGGAACAAACCCAGGTACCCATCAACAGATGAATGGATAAAGAAAATGTGGTTCATGTAAACAATGGAGAATTAATTACTCAGCCACACAGATACACACACTCACACAAATGAAAGTATGACATTTGTTGATAAATGGATGGAACTGAAGGACAACATGAGAAGTGAAATAAGCCAGTCTCAGAAAGTATGTCAAATCTTTTCTCTCATATGCAGAAGTTAGCAAGAAATAAGGAAACCAAAAAAAAAAAGTGGGGGAAATTCCATGAAAATAACAGTGAGATCAGTGGAGTAGGGAAGAGGGATTGAGGAGGAAGGACAAGGGATGGGAAAACAGAGAAACTGTGGAGTGAAATTGATCCAATTATGCTATGTACCTATTTGAATATACCATGGCAAATTCTGCCTCTATGTATATGTATAAACCACCAATTAAAAAACCAATAAATATCTAAAAGGAAGACCAATAGAGTAGAGGAAGGAGAGCAGGGGAAGGGAGAAGTAGAGGAAAAGGGGAAGCCCTAGGCATTGTTGTGGAGAAAAATACATTCCATGAATGTATGGATATATCAAAATAAACCCCACTATTGTGTAAAACTGCAATGCATTTATTTAAAACAAAAATATTGCTAAAATGAGGTTTGTAACTGACTCCTATACTTAATGGCATGAAATTAATTACTGAGATTTTATTCTCCTGAGATGTGCATACACACACACACACACACACACACACACACACACACACACACACACGTTTGCCAAAAAAGAATTTCCATGCTGTGTGCTTTTTCCAAATTTATTACCTGCACTGTGAATCACAGTTTACTTAAATTCCCACAGTGATCAAGTGTTACTACTGCTGCCATCATCAGCTATCTAGTTAACAATATACTAATCTCCATTGTTCAATAGATCATATGCAAACAATGTGCCTCTCTCATGATTACTATCAAATCTCTAGACAATATTCCTTTCCTAACTTATCATATAATAAAGTCTAAACCCCCTTTAAATAATTTAAAATCAAATTTTAAAATAAATTTACAGAAGGAAAAAAATATTCATTTGTCCTTGCAAAGGAACAGAGAAGTAAAGGCAATCAGATGAACAAAAAAATGGGTTGTTAAAATTCACTGCATAGTCTGTATTAAAAGGTTTTGGAAATAAAAAAAGATGAAAGTAGATGCATTGTTTCATGGATTAAATCAGCTTTTCAGAGTGTCTTTTTCAGATCAGTTCACCAAGAAAAATTATATAAAATTCTTCATGTCTTTTATCTCATATTGAAAAATATAATAAAAGTTTTTTTCTGAAAATTTTTACTATAAATTCTAATATCCTAATTTTAATAATAAAGAAAAACCATTTTTCTGAGCATTTTAGGTTATTTTAACTGTATTTCTGGAGAAAAGTAGTGTGCTACGTTGGTTTAACTTGAATTACACATAATAGCAGAGTTAATATATAGTCTATAATGAAAGAGTGAATTTCTTTACTCATTAGATTAATAATCAAATAATACAAATGATACTTTAGCTTGCTACCAACAAGATGTGAGGATTTGGCAAGTGAATTTCCATTTTTGAACATTATTTTCAAGGAGGAAAATCATTGAGTCAATCTGAGAATCTGGTAAAAATGAACAAATACATAAACAGTAATTCTATATAATATTTCAGGCACTGCAGATTTGAAGTTATAGTCTCCATAAAAAGGCAATGAAATCAAGAAATAGATAATTTCCAAAGTATTTTTTGCATGCTACATGTCCATTATCATTTGAAAATATTCAATCCTAAATTATTTCCTTAACTGGAAGAATAGCATTGAATGGAACAGGTAGAAAAGCCCCACTCGGCTACTTTCTCCCTGACTTTTTGCAAACGAGTCTTCTTAGGTAAATACCTTACAGGACATTGTGACAAAAAGAATACTCAAATGTAATTATTCTTCAAATATTCATCTTGGGAGATTTGCTGGTATAATTTCTGTGCTTTCTTATACATAAGATCAAAACCTGAGATAATGCATCATAGACTAATCAAGTACATTTTCTTTGCCAAATTTCACTGAATCATTTAAGCTACATTGATTATAAAGTTAATTTTCCATATTTAAGTAATACCCTGAATAACCTTTTAAAAAATTAAACTATGGAAAAATGAACACACACTCCAAATCAGGAGCTTCATGAGCAAAAAAAAAAAAAAAAAAAAATTGGAAAAATGCCCATCTTCAGAACATTTCTCTAGACTGTGTTTGGAATACGAAAACAATTTATATCAAATCCAGTCAAATGTATGCTACATATGTTAATTTAGTGCAAATAATTGTTAAAGTAGGAAATCTCACTCAAGATGGTCTAATAATCTTCCTGTTGGGTGTGGGGTGGAGGCTACCGTTTCTCTCCTCTACCAGTGTTCTTCAGTACCTTGTACCATTCCTGGCACAGACTAGGCTGTTAGAAGGTGGTTTCTGAGATAATTCAAGAATGCATTCATCAAAAGTCTCTTCAGTTTCAACATGTAGTTTCTATACAACACAGGGCAAAGCAGGTTCTGGTGGAAATTGATAATATTCTTCAAGCCACATGACTGTGTGGATGATTCAGATTTAATCCATGTTTTTAAATCTGTTACACACTGTTCCTGCCACAGACTCTGCTGAAGTCTACTGCTTGCTCGTAGGCTCCTAGTCCCAATGACAGATGGTTTTTAATCTTTGCTATTTGGCATCCAGAATGGTTGCGTGTTGCTTACTCATATATTTTTCTCTAACATGTAGAATCTGATTCTGGTGGCTATCCTTTCTGAGAAATTAGATATATATATATTTTTAAAAACCTGTAGCAATAAGAGAAAGAATTTAAAGGTTTTCTGATGGGAAAAGTCACTCTATACTTGTGATCACTGTGGGAAAGGGGCACACCTGCAAACAAGGACAATTGTGTAAATTATGTGAATTGTAAATCTCCAGGTTCAGTACTTCAGGAATTGATTGATTACCTTATGCCCAATATTTTCTTGGGGACCCACATGTGACAATTTTACTTCTTTCAGATTAGAATTCTTTTTGACAATGGAAAGAATCTTTCTTCAGTGCTTAGCTTCTCCTAAATCTCCACTGTGACACTTACCAATTTATAATATTTTGCTTTATTTTTATATATGCCTCCCCAACATTTTCAGAGGAAAGAATCTTTTTTTCCCTTTTTTATTCCTATGACCTGGCTCAAAACATTACAAAAACCCAGGTCCAAAAAAATAGACATACAATGAATACTCTCTGAATAAATCATAGATTTTAATCAACTACTTAGAAACAGTCTGAGCTGGAGTCAACAAACCCTTGACTATTTCAGACAGGCAAAATGGATCTCAGAAACCACTCAGAGAATAAAACTCTCTCATGTAGCATTAATTCTTTAACTCAAGGACTAAGATTTTCCCAAGCCCAGTAAACCCTTGAATTTTTCTATGCAGTATTATGCCAGAATGATCGTGGTCCATTTGTTGGCAAATAGAACTGCTTAATAACTTTGGAGGCATTATGAAATTCTATGCAGAATATAATGAAAGCTGCAGGGGATTGTGTTCACTCTCTTGTAGTAGGAAAACTTGAATCCTCAAATAACAGGGTGTTGCCATGTTAGCTTCCTCCAGAGAATTGAAGAACAAACTATAAAGAGAGTGGAATTGTGTGATTAGTAGCAGAGTCACTAGAATCTGCAAAGTCTTGATTCAATTTTTTAAATGTACTGACTTATTTTGATTGATAAATGATATATTCTATATATTTAGGGTGGGCATACAACACAATGTCCCCTATGCAAAGCCTTAGTTTTTAACTGGTACAAGAATCAGGTGAATCCAGTGGAATTCTCCTTACCTGTGTTTTTACATTTCTGGAAAAATTATATACATTGCTGAGTCAAATTTTGAGAACTTATATTTTTAAATCATTTCTTTAAATCTTCAGATATGAGGTAGTAAGTCAATTTATAGAAATCTGAGGTAAAATAACTTTTTTAGCTTTAAATCAAAGAATAAATAAATGCAATAAAGAATACATTAAAGAGAATAGAATAAAAGAACAAAAGGAAAGAACGGTGGAAAGGTAAGTTTTTAAAAGAAAGGAGAGAGGAAGGGATAAAGAAAGCAAGGAAGAAAGGGAATTATTAAAATATTTGGTAGAGCACCTCTGTACAACTCAGATGCTTCTGTATGTGCAGTATTTCAATATCTTTCCTAGGTAAATAACAATGTCTTTCCTTTTTATTAGCCCTGCTGCAGCTGCTGTTGCTTACAAAGAGATTCACAAATCAAAATAGACTCGGTTAGCTTTTCAATAATTCTAAAAAGGTGGGGGAACATTGCCAGGGAAGGATAGCTCTCCAGTATCCTAACATGGAGTCTTGTTAGCAAAACAAAGTGTGAATTGCTTAGAGATAATTCCCTGCTGCGGGTAATTCCACTGGGTGCCTCTGGGGCGGCACATGCTATTTCACCTCTGTAGGCCAATCCCATTGCATGGGAGATGTCAGAAGGGATATGAAAAAGTTGCCTTTTTGAAACGTTTATTCTTCTAGAGTTTTTTAAATGTCAGCATGATTCATACCTATTGGTTCTTAGCCTGAAGCACCCAGCACAACTAGGAATTGAGGAAGCTGGTGCTGGGTGTGAATAATGAATGGATTGCATAAGCAGAAGTCTATATCCAGTCGATAGTAAAGGCATGTGCAGAATCGCAAGCCAGCATTTTCATGGATTCTTTCTATCCTTCTTTCTTCCTCAAGGGGAAACAGGAGATCGAGAACCAATAAGAGCTTGAACAACCAACACCGGACTCAGACTGGAAGACTGTTCTTCTGCCTGTTCATTCCTGTAAACATCACTGGAACTGTCTATTAAGGTATTTGTAAACCCCAGACATTTTCAATAGGTTTCGTTGATGATCTAGCCTGTGTCCCAGCCACATCAAGTGACAGGTGGCAGGGGAGCATTAATGCAGAAGATTGAAGAACTTTATTGCTTTACAAAGAAAAATCTGAAATTATAACTTGTCTCAATGTTTTTGAAGGGCTGGTTTAGTTGGTGGGGCACTAGCCACTGGTATAACATTTTTTTGTTTTCTCCTATTCTCATTTTGCACTTTATCAAATCCAAAGTTGTCATGGTTCATTATCTGTAGATGATCTTGAGCAGCCTTGCATTCTAAAAGAATATGCCGTGGCATCTGCCTCTGTGCTTCTGTGGCCTGCTGTACAGATGATATTTTAGCAAGAGTATTGGGTAGGGGGCAGGAGGGGAGAGCAGACTTTATCTCATACTGATATTCTTTTGTGCCATAGCACATCTCATTCTTTCATATATGTCTCATTCAACAGTGAATTGCATATATCACATTATGACTATTACAGATGTTAGAGCACATAATCAGGGTTGTAAAGTATCTGCTTGGATGTCTTAACTAATGAATTCCATCAAATTTAATTATCATTCTTTGACTCTTCATTAACCAATCAAATTATTCCTTTGATCTAAGCCATTTCTAACATACTTTTACTAGGCATAAACACGATCCTATGAAGTAAACTGGAGGTGATTATCTCACTGACTTTTATTTGGAGTCCCAAGTTCCTGAAGTGTTAGATGTCTAAAAATTACCTTTTCCATGAGTCAGACTGTATATAAGAGAAATGCCACAGTGGGAAACTCTGTCTTGAAGACTTTATACCACAACTTACATTTTAGTATGTTTTTTATTTTCCTCCCTGAAGAAGTTCATTACAATATGTCATCAATAGTAAAAGTTTATAGGCATAAATCTACTATGCATTCCTATAAACTCACCTACTTATTAAATAAATATGCACATAGCTCAAATTATATCACAAGCTGTTCACTTTTGGGGATAGATTATTTCAATGCTAGATGTTTCTTCTGTCTCTTACAGTAAGATGCTACAGTATAAGATCCCAGTTACTATTGTTGAAACATGTTTCCAACACTTCATGATTTCCATACAGGCATTATTAAAACAAACAATGTAGGACTGAAAAAATGCCTATATGTAAAACGTGTGTATATATTTATACAAATATATATACACACACACACACACACTCACACACACACTGTCGGGTGATTCCAATGCACTCTAGTGTAAGGCTCACTAATTTAAAAGAGTAAGAAAAGCAGCTTATATGAAAATATCATAAAACAAGTCTAGACACGTAATTGATATCAAAGTAAAACATTGAAATGAAATAAAATTTAGATTTAAAGTTTACTATGCATTTACTTTTCCTGAGACTGTACAAAACATTTTAGAGTGCTTGTTTCCATTTTGGTATTTGATTACATTTTAAATATTTTAAAATAAAAAATTCAATATATAGTGTTAATTAAGGAACTCAAGAATTCAGATATCTACCAATTTAAAAGCTTCCCCATGTTGCCAAATAATCAGTGAGTTCTACAAGAGCAAAAAGCATTAAATTCATAATTTTTATAATTTTTATAATTTTTTAAATTTAAATATTTAGTTTTATAAACATTGCTAAAATAATAAGTCTTTCCTTCAACATTTTGTATATCTAATAAAAATCTTTCTCTAGGAATTCCAACCTATCCATTTGTTACAAATTCCATCGAAGCAACTTCTTGCTTTCAAAAGATACTTCATTGGTACAATGAAGCTGAAACTTTGGGGCTCAGTTTCCCTCTTTTTCATAAGTGAACATTTCTGTATTATCTATTCTTAAAGAATTTTCTCACAGTTTTATTTTTAGTGCAAACAAGTTAAGACATTGTTCGCCAATTTCATATGCCAAACTCTGAAGTAAGTATACACTTAAATGAGAGTTAGGGGACAACGAGCTGTTTTCTGAACCATGAAAAGACAGGATGTTGTGATTACCTCAGGCACTGGAAAAGAGCAAAAAGCATCATTAGTCCTAGTAGGAAAACTACAGAGAACATTTGACCCATAAAAATTAATTCTTGCTTCCTACATAGCACAGTCCATGGAGATCAGGATCAAGAAAGGGAAAATGGACAAAGTCTTAGGTTTGCCCATTACCTCACTTTGTAAATTAAAATTGCACTGAAAAGATTAGAATAATTTAAATTGTCATTTTCAGTTAGTTTTAAAGCTTACCTTTCGAGTAATGGTGGGTCCTATCTTCAATTGGGTTGTGTTTCAAAAGTGTGATTTATAAATTAAATGTTTGGGGCTCAACACACATTCTACACAAGAAATAATGTTAAAAATGATATTTCATACCTAGAATCAATTTTATAAGTCCACAAAATTATAGCAAATTAATGTGATTTGTAATACTAGAGATTTGAAGAGTAGAAAACAATACTATATGATTCTTAAAAATGAAACCAATTAGACAAATTGTTTTTAAATTACTTATTTACTTTGACTATCAATGTGAAAGGAAAGCAAATTTGATTGTAAGTAAATAAGCAATTAAAGGAGATGGTGGGATGCTTTCCTAAAACACAGAGAACGTAGGGTTATGCTAAGAGCAGCGTTGTCCCGGGCAGAGGAAAAGGAGATGGAGAAAAGAGATGCTGAGTGGTGCTGAGGAAGATTGGCAAAATGCTCTCAGAACAGGTATCCAGCAGAATTAAGGTAGTATTATGATCTAGTTATTAGATGCAAAGGATGCTCATTAACAATCACGTTTATAACTCTTTTAATGAGTGTCAATACCTATAGCAATAGCATATCCATTAGAAGGCAGATGTGTAGAGGAAACAGGTAGCAGAAGCAGGGAGCATCAGTGCAACTCCAATGAGAGCAGTAAATGCAGGGAAGAGAGAACTTGGTGAGCTCCTGCCTTCCTCCAGTATCTTTTCTGTGAATTGCTTGACGTAACAGTCAAGGCTTCACCGACCTCCACTAAGGAATTTTACAAACACAAAAAAAGGTGTTCAAGAGAACCAAATTTCCCAATTGTCTGCTTTTCCTTATGTAGCTGTTCATTGAATTTTCCAAACATTTATTGAAGGCATACTGTGTATTATTAGGTACTGTGTGAATTTTGTTTCTTTTAGCCAACACGTTAAAACACAAAGACTATTTTGTTCTCTTCTAATTTCGTACTTTTAAATTTAATTATTTCCCTTTATTAAATTTGAATAGCTGGAGACAGCAAGTGGCATTGTGCCTAGAGATGAAGGGCAAGGAGTGTGAATACCTCAAGAAATAAGGCTCGAATAAGGGGCTGTCTTATCAATCTATCCTTTGGACTTCAAGGAAGTTTTGGAAGTCCTAAATACAGTCTCATCCCTTCCATGGAACCTAGTAAACAACTGTGAGAAGTAGAAAGCAAACAGAACTATTTCCCCATGTCTAAAATTATCTGAGGAAAAAGTAATAAATTCAAAATAAAGGCCTATAATATATAGCATGTCTTGATTTGATATCAGCCTCAATGCTAGGCTGACCTGGTATGAGAAGCAAGAACTTAGAAAGCAAGCTAGATGCTTTGGCACATCCCAGCAACCTGGGAGGCTAAGGCAGGAGAATCACAAATTCTAGGTCAGCCCCAGCAACTTAGCAAGCAAGATTCTTTCTCAAAATCCCAAAGAAAAAGGACCAGGGTTGCAGCTAGTGGTTAATTCCCCCTGATTTCAACCACCAATTGAAATAACAAAACAAGATTTTAGAAAGCCATCCTGGAAAAACATCCCATAATTCTTCATCAACCCTAATTTTTCAGTAAAACAATAGTCTATAACAACTTCTATTACTGTTTAGGTTGAGGCACAACAAAGGTCATCATGTAAGTTTCTAAAATTAGTCTTAACTCTAAAAATTGCATTGCAGGAGAAAATAATGGTTCATCTTCTGGTGAAGAAAGTGGTTAAGAGGTATTTTTTAAATACAAAGCACCTCTCCTTTCTATTTTATTCTCAAGAAACATGAGCAAAAGATAAGATGGATCTTAGAGAGCATTCCAAACAGTCTTCAAACAGGAGTTATTAAGGCCTATGTTATCTCAACCTCTATTAGGCAGCTTCAGGAACCACTGTGAAAAGCTGGCTTAATGAAAGGATAGTGGTTCCACCTCCCAGTCTTGTATGGATTTCCCACATGATTTTGTTACCTCATTCCTTTGAGTGGATACCTAAAATTGCTTGACTGATGCTGTGCCATCAGGTTTCGTAACATCAAGAATTTTGGATTTTGTGCCTTATATTTAGGTATCTAATAAATCTGACTTTGTCTCCTATTCTTCTCTGGTCCAACAAATCTTGTTCATGTTGGAGCCTGAGTTTACACTTGTTCATTCAATGATGATTCTTTTAAGTGCTTACAAATGCTGGTCACTCTTCTAATCTTCTTATCCAGGTCCTACTTTCCATGGAGATTTCATTCTAATGAAGAAGGAGAAAGAAATTATAAGAATAATCAGACCCATCAAAAGATTGTTAAGTTCAATAAATATAATCATATATTTTTCTAATTTTTACCTACTGTTTTTCCTGTCAATCAATGATTCTGCTCTTCATTTAAACCTTATTGATTCTTACTGTTTTCAAATAAAATCATTCTGATCCACTTATTTTAACTCTTCAAGACTTTTAATCTTCTTAAATGGAAGGGACAAGGAAATTCATAAATTTACATAATAGACAAGCTGAACTGTCTGAGAAGTCTAATCCATATAGCTAGACCTGAGTAATGCCAGGGTAGCTACAGTGGGACTATTTCAGAATCAAATACCCCATAGCCCAGGCATAAAAGGCATCTTTTCTAATCCTTAGTCTTTTCTTAATTACATTTTGCAGTGATTAAGTGTCCTATACTGACACATCAGAATAAATCTTCTCTGTGCTACCTGTCTGACCAAGTATTTTTGGTATGGATTAAATTCAACTAGCCACTTATAAATTCAGTGAGGGTTGTATGTATCTACTCAACATAAAAAGAAAGACTTCTGAGAATTCGCTGTGGTAATAGGAAGGTAAGTTATTAACTTGAGGATACTGGATATATAGCATGGAATAGATAATAAGAAAAGAACACAGCAACCTTTAAGGAGGTTTACATTCATGAAGAAGAGATTAACTAGTAACTGGAAAGAAGTAAAAAAAAAAAACAGACATGAATTTCTTAATAATGTCCCTTAAACTCATTATCACTGAATTATCAGTTGAAAATAAAGTAATTACACTAAAAAGCAACATTTAATCAGAGTAGAAGCTCTAATTTAATAATACAAATTATTTTTTCATTTCCTTATGCTGATATTTATTTCCATCATATGAAATATTTTATGAACAAGTTAGATGCCTTCTATTATAATTTAATAAAACTAAAAGTTTTGTTGCCTTTAATAATTCATCCATTTAGTGTGGATTGTTTTTTTACTTAAATATATTTATGCCAACTGTTAGCAAGCATTAAAAAGGGCTTTCATTTGTCTTACATTTAATCATCCTTAAGAATTGTGCAGCTAAACATACCTTGAACATATGCACAGAAGAATAGTAAGGTTCACATGAGCATAGAATAGAACTTGATATAATCCTATAGAAGAGTAGAAACAAAGAAAGAAATATAAAAAAAGTATTTTAAAAAACAGAAGGTGAGACAACAAAAGTTTGTATCAAAAGGTAAAAATTTGTTTGAATTGCTGTAGCATGAACACTGAAAAGCTATGTTACCCTCTACTGGATGCTATAACAAAATGTCATTGGCTAGGCAACTTATAACAGCAAAAAATTTACTTCTCACAGTTCTGGAGGTTGGGATGTATAAGACCCAGGTACTAGTTAATTTAGTATGTTCCAAGGGCCTGTTTCCTAGAGGACTGTCTTTTCACTGAAATTTTACATAAGAGGAAAATATAAGGGATCTCTCTTGGGCCCTTTTTATAAGGGTATTTATGCACAATCATGATCACCTTCCAAAAGCTTTACCTCCTAATACCATCACCCTGGCATTAGGATTTTAACAGTGGAATTTAGAAGTAGCAGGACAAACATTCAGATTATAGCACTGTCCTTTTCCTAATATTGTCCTACTGATTGACAGTTTGTTTCATATCAACAGTCCTTGTGTACTGAAAAGTGATTTTCTGAAAAAGAAAAAGGTACCAAGTAATGGAATAGTAGTACTACCCCATGTAGTTGGACAGAACTGCCAACCATTGAGTAACTTTTCAAGAGGGTAGCTTTACCTAGAACAAAACCTAAGAACTCCTAAACCTAAGCCAACTACTATGACAAGTTACTAAGACATTTACTAAGAAAATTTTAAATACCTTTACTACTGCTTAAAGTATATAGAAAATTAACAAAACAATTACAACATTCACAACCTATGATGGTTTCTTGCATATTGGACTGAATTTAACAAGATAATTAGAAGTTCATAGCACCTTAGCAATATGATGGCATATAAACATTATAGTATTCTTATTTTATATACTTCTTCAGGCTAATGTGTGTATTAAGATGGTCATACATTGAGAAAAAATGAAAGGTAGAATTTAAGAGAAAATATGAAAAATTATGTTTAAGGAATAAGCATATTTTGTTAAATTAAAATTTGCTATCAAGTGTACTGAAATCGAGGCAGTTTTTGTTTCACCATAGCTGAGAAGTTGGCAGGATGCTACTATATAAAATAAGCATTATTCTGGCGTATTCAAATAAAAACATAGCAAGAATAATTCTGGGTTTAATCACTGTATTAGAGAATTGCATTCAAGTTTAAGTCCAACAACTGAAAAAGAACAAAATATAGAAATAGCAACAAAACCATAGTTATTTATAGCACAACATAGCTTTGTAAGAAAAGAACAGAGAAAGTTTCAAGATGATAAAATGAAGAAAACAAAAAGGAACATCAAATGTGGGCTAAAAGTAAATGTACATCATTACAAGAAATGTTGTACACTGAGGACCAAAAAGAGAGAAAACTGCTTAAATTATAGAAAAGAACAATGAATACATGATATAACTAATGTTCTGCAGAAAAGAATGTTGAAATCTGTTCTTCAAATTTTTTAAAGAGTTATTCGTCCTTGTGAAAAATTTTAATATAATTCTGCCTGACAATGGAGAAGTACATTTTTAATACTTCCTAACTCTAATATATTTATAGATAAGAAACGAAACTATATTTAGTATGGTAACTGAAGATTTTCTGAAATAAGAGTACAATATCACAGTTTTCTAGGCAACCAGTTATTTTATGATTTTTTTTATTACATTCTGAATGAGCAAGGAAGAGTCCAAAAAAATATCTTTTAGGAAAAAAAAATATTCTCTGTCTAAAACTGGTCCCCATCAAGATGGCAGCTGAGACAGTTAATGATCAGATTAATCCTTTGGGGACAGTAAATGTTTTGACGTTATATAGGAGGAAAAATGACCCCTCTGCAAAAGATCCAAAAGAGCTTTCTTCAGAAATCAAGCTGCTGACCATTTCTCATAAACCTCCTTCATCTTACTGAGTACATTTCAGATAGAAGAAAAGAGAGTAGCTTCTTAATGTTGTCTAAGGACTTTTAATTCTAAAAATATTGGAGGTGGTTCATCTGCTCTCATTAACTTCTATGTATAAATAAAAGGAAATTCTGTTTTATAATCTAGTTTAATAATTTAGACTATTGAATAAGACATTACAAACTGATTTATCATCAGTATGATTCAAATCTATTTGAGATGCAGAATATTCTCCTTACAGAATCTACTGAAATCAACAAAATCATTTCAAAAATTTGTTCAACCAATGAAAGTATTTGTAGTTGAGAAAATCTATTTTATTTACCAACATCCTTGTTTTTTATTTTTTATAAAAGCACTTTAGAGGAGAAAAAAATGAAAACAAAACAAACAAACAATATATATATATGCTATTTGCCTGCTTTCATGTAGTCTAGTGTCCGCAACATCTGGTCTCTCTGATTCAATTATGTGTGGACACACAGGAAAATATTTTCTCAATAGGCTCTTCAAACTAAACAAAAATATTTAAACCAAAATTTTAACAGTTTGCATTTTTCTACTAAAAGAAATATCTTTGGAGAATAGGAAAGATGATTTATGTATATAAACCTGAACTTAATTTAAATAATCTTTGTGTTTCTCATAAATTTGAATTTATCTTGCCAGCCAGCAAACATTTATTCCAGGTTCTCTTTTTGTCTATTATTCCACTTTTTTCTTGTGGAGCTCTGATGCTTTAGAACATACTGAAATTTAAAGAAATGCACTGTTTTCCCTAAAATCCCTTCCTTAGAGTTTTTAGAATGAAACAGTTGTTATTTCTTTCATATGTGCCACAAGTTTTACATTGTTTTCTCTAACACACTATGGTAACTGAAAATCACCATTGTTTTAATTTACTGTTAAAAAATTCAATATTAATTAATTCATTAAGTAACAGTTATATATATATATATATAAAGTTTATTTGATTTTCTATACTAATGATTCTTATTTACATATAATGAAATTCAGAAGTCTGTTGATGGGGTAAAAATTACTCTTACTCATTAAGAAAGGTTTTCCATTCATGTCCTAAAACTATATTTTTCAGCTCAAGGAATATAAATCATCTAGTTATTTTCTCTGGATGCTGAAATTTAGTTCGTGGAACAGAATATATATCTGTTTTTATACGTCTCTCTGTAATAGGATTCTGGACTGTGGTGAGTGGTTTTCCATATATGCATGAAAGATTAGATACATATTTTTCTTTTTTCCAAAAATATCATCAGCATTGTCAGTTTCAGAAAATAGGTGGAAAACTGCCTTAATGTTTCTGATATTTCTTATTGAAAAATGGCACAATGAAGAATCAAGAAATACTAAAATTTTATGAAGCATGAGCATAAAATAATAAAACGTTTTTAAACTGACATACTGAAGTTTATATTCAAATAAGTGTGGTTGTCCTTTTACCATGGTCACCTTGGATTTTAGAAATGCTGCCATTGTCCAAAACACTTTGGTATCAGATTTTTATTTTATTTTGCTGTCTTTAGAGCCAGTGTATGCACCAGGAAGTATTCTTGAACATATACCAGGAAGGCACTGCTTTACTACAATCAGCTCCACATGGACAAGCCCTGAGTGCTATGAACATTTCTTTTAATGAGTTTGTGTCCACTTAAAAAGAAATAGGCTCTTGCCAATTATATTTTTATTTAAATAATGCTTTCCCCCACCCAGATAAAAAGACATATCTATGAGATAGAAGGAATACTCTGAGGTGGATGAGTTCACGAGTTTCCATTTGGGGTGAAGAACCTCATAGACTATGTCTAGATCCTTTTTTAAGCTGTGAGGGGAAAAAAAGAAAGGAAAGAGGAAAGGAAGAAAGGAAGGAAGGGAGGGAGGGAGGGATGGAGGGATGAAACTTAAGAGAGATTTAGGCTGGATCAATGAGAGTGTAGAACTATTGTTTTATATGCTTCTTGTTATATCTTTTAGTTATTTCCTTATCCTAGACAGGATATAAGATCCTTCTTCAAACCCATAGAGCTATAAGTGACCTGCACCTGTTATGTCTCTTTATTGGGCTATAGAATTTACTGAAGCTTTTAGCACTGTGCATATGAAGTTACTATTTGATATTAGCTCTGTATTAGTAATATATAAAATTGAGTCTAAAAAGACAGTATACATCAGGCCCAGATGGGTTCTCTGATAAATTTTACCAAACATTTATGGGAGAGATTATACCTTAAATGAGTAAACTACAATTCAGTATCTCTCAGAAATAGATGCAAAAAAAAAAAAAATCAACAAAAGCCAGTCCCAAAGCTATCATGACAGGTAAAAATGGTAATGACACTGTAGAGACACGTTCCACCTTCTATTGGAAACTTCCTCTAGTCAACCAACATTTAATCTTCTGAGAGCTTTTGTTGTTCAACATATATACATCATCTTGGCTTTTAACTCCACCTACGAAGAGGAAGTCAAAAGTAGTTACCTTGATTAAGGTAGTTATCTGAGAGGCATTTGCCAACTTTTAGGCACTGAATTCAATATTACAATTTTTCAGATTAATAAAATGTGATCAATATATTTGAGGTTCCACAGCCTTGTAAACTGCAGATGATATGTGAGGTGAAATGAGGAGAAGCAGGAACAGGAAGCATCCAGGAAAAAATAAAACAGAGATAGGAAAGATTCCTGAAGGAAAAATAAATGAGAGAGTTTAGATATCAACATATCTGACCCAGAGACTGTGCTAGAAAATTAGTGGAATCAGTAAGAAATAGATATTTTTATCAGCCAAGAAGGAGACAGAGACCTCAAGAATCAGAAATAGGATGGCAGAAATAATAGAAGAAGAATTTTAAAACTTCACATGGGAGTGAAAGAAACTGAATTCCAGAGAATAAACTTCTGGGTTTGAGGTCAATTAGTAGAGGGATTATTGGATATCATTGATTGTAATCTGTGTGTTAGGTGGGCCTGTGAAGGCTGTCATTCACTTGCAACCTCCAAGTGGTGTGAACAGGTATTAACTGCTCATTTGTTTACTGAGAATATCATTGCGCCAAGCACTGTGCAAGAAGCAAACAAAACACAGAGACCTCTGTCCTCAAAAAGGGACAAGGGGAGAAGGAAATAAAGAATGTGAAAATGTTTTTGTCACAACTCTCCTGCTATTGCATTTTCTTTTCCTGATTCTAAAAACTGTAATCCAATCCATCCATTTACATTTAAATCATGATGACCTGGTTTAAACTGTCCCATACAGTCACTTGTTCTATTATAGAAAAGACAATGTGCTTTCATATCTGCATGTGTTTTTAAGTACAAATTCTTATCTGTGTCTGCCATAGCTCTCTATATTGTAAGAAGTCTGAAATTTAGATTCTTTCTTAAATTTAATTATCTGGTACTTTCCTATAGCAGTCTGTCTCCTATTGACGTCTTAAATTTCATTTTGTTCACATATCTTTTATGTGTGTCTCCTTGATATTGATAACAATGGCTGGTGTAAGGTCTTATCTCCTTTCCATTCTGAAAATGTAATAATGAAGGGAAATACAAAGCAACAGCCACATCTGGTAGTTATCCAAGCATCCATACTGCTTTTACATCAAACTAATATTGGGGGAACGTGGTGTGCATGCTCATTCAAAGAGAACCACCAATGGCAAGGGACCATGCTTCCTTGACAGTCCGTGAAGGACTGAAGTGCTGGCATAAAGCAAGATAAAGTGGTCTTATGGGAATCTTGGTTTTACTTTCAAGTCACTTTAATTTCTTGAATGTGGCTGTGTTTATTTTATGACTATTTCTAAACCTCAGGGAAAAAGTGCACTTTTATTCTCACCTAACAATTTATGAATAGAAATGACAGAAAAAATAGGATATATTTTACTTTTACTCCATTTATATTTTACTCTACTTCTACTCTTTAGTATATCTTAAGTAATCATCAAAATCAAAGGCACATTTGAGGGAAAGAAAACATCCCTTCTGTGGAGGGACTTTTACATCTTAGAGAAACTCTTCCTTACTCCTACCTAACTCATATTCTTAATACTGCAAATTCAACTTGTTTGAGTTTTTTTCCTCTCTTTTTTTTTTCTTTTTAAAAATTTGAATGGAAAAAAAATTGTAACAAGGCATCATGTCACTTTGGCCTATAGCCAAAACATTACAGCTCGTTAGTACAGATATTTAAAAATTATGGACCCCTTGATAGCTAAGTTTATTTCTTTTGGATTTTACAGATGAAAATAAAATTTAATTTCTGACTAAAAGGAGGAAAGAACTACTCATTTGATATCATTTTATGTAAACAAGGAATAGATTTGAATATGTAGCACTGTTTATTTAAAAATGGGGATAAGGCATTTTATTTGCAAAAACACCTAGAGAAACAATTTAGATTTTCAGTTATGATTAGAAAAACTTGGATATGCAGCTTTCCCCTTTCTCTGAAACCTTTCATAGGCTAACAATTTTTTGATGTCCTAATTTTGGGTGCTGTTTATAAAATTGATAATTGATATTTTGTTATTTATAAATTATGCAAAATGTGCTTAGGGTGTGTGTGTGTGTGTGTGTGTGTGTGTATAATATATTTAGGCCAAGTTGATTGGGCTATGTATGGATCACTGTTTAATAAAAAGACATCATTTTGCAATGAAGATTATTATAGGAAGGGCCTTTCTTTCCTATAAACTTCACTGGGTCCTTAAAGGATAGACTTGGGGGCCCTTGGCAAGTTGAAATCCAAGTGTCATACCAAGGCCCTGTGCCTGTTCATACCTTTGCCCTTTCTCCAGCTCAAAGCCACCTACTTGTCAGGAAGAGCCACTCTTAGAAAAAGAAAAGAAAATGGTTCCTTCTTTACCTATACCCTGGGAGCCACAAACACCAAATATCACCTGGAAGTCATCTGGAGGATTGAGTGTTATTTTCAGAGTTTTTTTCAGACACTAATACACCCATTCTTTAATTTTAGCTTTACCAGATACCTGTGAGACCTTGGGCAAGGTAGATAAATGGTCCTACATACTAGTCTCATATACAATAATTTTAAATGGTCCTCAAAACATCATCTCTAAGGCAAGGCATGATATTACCAAGCCTTTTTGACTTCTAGTTTATCAGTGGCCTGAGGTTTTATTAACATACAGTGTAAGTCGGGCACAGTGGTACATGCCTGTAATCTCAGCAATTTGGGAGGCTAAGGCAGAAGGATTGCAAGTTCAAAGCTAGTCTCAGCAATTTAGCAAGGCCCCAAGCAAATTAGTGAGACTCTGTCTCAGAATAAAAACTAACAAATGGACTGGGGATGCGAGTGACTCAGTGGTAAAGCACCCCTGGGTTCAGTTCCCCAGTACCAAAAAAAAAAAAAAAAGTGTAAAATAACACTTGTTAAACAAATGGTTGCCGATTAGTGAGCCACAGAACCAAATTTGTTGTTTGTGACTAGCATTTTGAATGAAATAGAATAGGGAATAATCAAAATATAATTTATTTATAAGTGCAGTATTATTGCTTTGTGAACTTCTGTTTCAGTTATTTATTTGCACTGTGTGTATTGAATTGTGCTATTAAATGTATTTCTTACCAAATTTTTTAAAAAAAAAAAAAAAAGATAAAAAGTCATTGGTACAAGAAAGTGGGCCATCTAGTACAAGTTAAATAGAAAACCCAAAAACCATGCCACAAAGACCTGCACTCAAGAGCACAGACCAGCACTCCAAAGCACTAGGAGGAAGCAGAATAGTGATTATCTCTAATATCTGTGACTGCCTGGGAAAGTCTTCTCAGCTGTCAGGTTGCTGCATTAAGTAGCTGAGCATGCAACACATAGAAGCTCACCTACTCCCATCTAGTTTTATGCTTGTGGGAGAAAAGCAAATTGATTAGTGCATCCTTATTTAGTTTATGTAAGAATTGCTCTTAGAGAACTATGTGTAAAACTAATGGTAACTGTAATGATTGCAGAGAGAATGTGTTTCTTCCATACATTTCCATGTTTGTTCTCTGACATTTTGTGTGTGTATAACCACAAAAAATGGCTATTTATGCTAACATAATCCTCATGCCTCAACCCACAACTCATCCATTCTGAAGGCTCTATATCTAACGATTTAAAGCCTGTAAGATATTTCTGTATGTTCTAAAACAGAATATGAAACTGTCAGGCCTAAATTATCCTGGACCTCAATATGTGAAAGAATGTATAATGATGAGAAAAATATATTCCTTATCAGAACAAGCAGGTGTGCTCCAATATTGACTGAGCTGCATAATAATCTGGGCATAGTATACTTTGCAAGGAAGGACAGAATGTTCAAATACTTGTATTTTCATTTGCTGTGAATTTGGTATTTTTCCCTTCAGAATAACCATTTTCCATGTTAATGAAATCAGATAGGTGCATCAAATTAGCCATCTTTGAATATTTGAAGGCTTTGACATGAGGTCACGTAATACCAATTTACATGTTGCTTACTGGTGTGGATCCCCATTTAGAAATAGGTCTTCTGGCTTTTACTTTTTAAGGAGTTGCACAACCCTAACATCTATCTCTGGAAAGAAAAGCAGACACTCTGTGCTTATTTATGTTAATCAGACAGTGGTATGAGCACCAGGTGTTTGGGAAAGACAAAGATAAAACCAAAACAAAGTCTTAAGACTTACATAGCATTTTTTTTTCCTGATTGATTACAGACTGGTGGCAAAATAAAGAAAGTTATGTTTCTTCTCTCATAAAGTTATAAAACCTCATAACTAATTCAAATGCACGCTTTTCTTAAATAATATTGTCCCTTTATTAATTTATTTCTGAGTAGATATACCTCACACTCAGCCTGCCCATGTAATTTAGTTTTTCCAAGGTCTTGTTTTCTCCAATCATTAATATTAATGATCTACTCTTAAGAACTGAGCCGCCTAACTTCACTTTGTATCTTGAAGCATTAACAAAGCACTAATACAAGTCTACCATTTTAGTTGTACCAGGTACAATCAATGAAATATTAGATGTTCATATATGGTTCCTTCATTTTTGAAGAGAGAATAACAAATGGGTGTTGTGCGCTTTGCCCCTTTATGAGACATGCACTGAGTGGCCTGTTGCTCTGTCTGGCCCTTTCACATTTATTTTAGAAGTTACATCATGGTTGGTTGGTTTTTTTTTTTTTTTCCTTTCTTTGTTCTATAGATGTGGTTTTAAAACTATTGTTCCTGACCATCACTACCCAATGCTGCAGTGTTTTTGATTTCTTCATGGAGAAGACCATCTTGCCTGTGTCTGCTGGGCTGCAGCTCACCAGCACAGACTGAGTACTGTAGAGCTGTATATGTATGCAAGCCAGCTATTCTAAGCCTTCCCTGCACATGGAAATTGCCTGGGGAGTTCATAAAATACTGACGACTGGGTTTCACTCCCAAGATTCTGATTCAATTGGTCTGAACTAAGGCCTGGGCATCAGGATTTTTACTCCTCCCAGGGGGAGCTTAATACTCAGTGAAGTCTGAGAACTACTGATTGAAGTTTTGACAAGAATCTCCAGGCAGAGATATATGTCTTTGGTCTTATTAAAGCCAGACCTCAACTTTGGAATAGACGGAGACTTCAAGTCTGTATAGATTTTTTGTAACCCATTTTGTTAATTTGTTAGCTACCATTTATAAAGTTTTTTTGTTTTTTTTTTTTTTTTTTTGTTTTTGCCATCTGCCCCAAATTCATCAGAATGGAGTTTAGATGGCAACAGGAGTGAGAAACAATATCCATAATAGCCTTTAAGTCACTCTTTGGTACCCACTGCAAGATATCAAATGATTTGGGCAGCTTTCTCCTGAGAGTAATTAACATCTGTGTAAAGATGTAATCACCTGAAGCAGCTATGTAAGCAAGAGAAATCTCAAGAGCTTTCCTTTCTAGCAGCAAAGAAATTGTATTACAGCAGCATTTTGCCAGCATATCTTAGAACATCAGTGTAATCAGTATTAGAATGAAGCATTGTAAGACCAAATAACAGAAAGAGATTAATTTCTATTAAATATCTACAGCTGTTGGCTCTCCAAAGTAGATTAGGCTGGGAAAGACTAATGGAGGATTTTTACCCAGTCTCCTTTGCAGTCTCCTTTGACTCTGTGCCCAGTTCCTGCAGTTGCTACTGAGATTCATCAGAAGAGGAGAAAAAGCAACAAGAAGTAGATCCAACATGTAAGCAATCCCCAAGTTAATTAGAGATTTGAATGAACTGTGGTGGTATGTGGAATCTGTCTTAATTTACACTGATAACAAAATACTTTCACTTACAAACAAAGATTTTCTTTCTCTATGTAACATTATTCACTGTAAAAGCAAAACTTACCTAAAGTTTCTGAACTGAACTTATTGTTGTCTGTAACCTCAGTTTCACAAATGATCCAGGTCTATCTCCATCTGATAATTAAGAAAGACCTAGAGATATCTCTAGACCCATAATTACATGGGTATAATTTTACCTCTTTCTTTCTATCTTCATATCATTTACTTGAAAAGGACTGAAAGATTCTGCAAGCTTTTGCTGTTACTTTTACATTTCAATGCCTCAGTGCATTAGGTAAACATTAAAAATAACTTAAATCATATTTTTCAATGAACACAGTCTTTCTGTTCCATATAGAACTCTAGTTGCTTCCAAGAAAATCCTATGATCCCCTGTACAACCATGGTTTTAGCTTAGTCAAATGTTATTAGGAACAGGCTTTCACCTAAGGGGAATTTGGTTTGAGGTTTTATAGAATAAGGGGAATCTTACAAAGATATCTTTTTCTTTTGACACAAGCTAGACTATATGGATATCAATTTAGTGGAAAGCATGAATTGGGAGCTCTGCTCATTTCATTTTTCTCATTTGTTTTGTTGGAATTTTATTAAATCCCTGAGCAAAAACTTTAAATTTCCCTCGATGCTTTATGTTTAATGGTTAATGGTAAGGGATGTTCTTGAAGAACCTCAAAGTTCAGAAAGGCCACATTGATTCCCTTTGTTGATCAAAAATTGAGTTTCTAAATAGCACATCAAACAGCCTGTGAGCAACGAGCCTTTTGGATGCAGTAATCCCATATTACTCCCTAAAACTCCATCTATATGCTTTATCTACTTAACTCCAACTTGGCAAAATAAAGAAAATGGGTCAAATACATCAGAAAGATGAAAAGCAAAGATAAATGAAGAAAAGTAGCCTTGGAAATGCAATGCTTTAAAAGAAATTCAGAGGAACAGAGTTTGGATTTTTCACAGGATAAATATAGGCATGGCCACCATATTTTAACAATGTTTGAATGGCAAGTCATAGAAACCACTTAAACTTGAGTCAATGTCAGTGATTTTATCAAAAGCACACTAGGAGGTCTACATAACCCAAAGAAGCATTAAGCTGTAGTATTTCAGAGAGACTGGAATCCAAAGCATCTGCAGGGATCTCAGCAGCCGGAGCATTCTCCAGGTTGCTGGAAATCCCTTAGAGGCCCATAAACTTAAGCCTCTCCAACTCTCAGCTTAAATTCCAAATTGAGAAGAAAATAATTTGATTTTTTTTCATTTGAGTAGAAGAGTTCATCCCATATAAATCAGTAATAATCAGGAAAACTCTTCTTGGATCAAATTTATGCCCCTTGAGAGTCCTGTGTGGGCAGTTATCATTTAAGAGGACCCAGATAGTTAACCCAGTAGGATGCTGTTAGGTAAGATTGTCTTCACAGAATCCTTAAAATACAAAAGAGATAACCAAAATGTAGGGAAACATGTATCAGGTTATTCCCAATGTCTCAGGCATTTCTATTTTGCCTAAATTGTCTCATATTATTTACTCTTGATTACTCTGCATGAAGGGAAGGGAGTAATATTTTGCTTTTTTAAAAAAATGGCTAACCAGTTCATGAATAATATTGAGAAAGGGCCACTGTCTTTTCTCTTGAGTTGTTCAGTGAATGCTAGGAGTGGCCTTCCCTCTTGGAAGCTGGCTCTTCCCCTAATTATGTCTTCTTCCAGTTGCTTTTGCTCCTTTTCTTTCCCTCTTATTTAAAAGGGGGTGGGGTAACAGAGTGAAGGGAAAATAGGAAGAAGGATAAAGAAAAAGGCAGTGGGGAAGAAGAAATCCATGGAGAAGACTAGAGAGTCTTTGAAAGGGCTTTGCTCAAACAAGGTGGGCCCTCACTCAAGAGCCTTTGGAAAAATCAGAGGCAGTCATCACCTCCAGGAACAATTTTAGGCAATTGGAAGTGGCCCTTGCAGTCACTTCTGTCCCCTCCCCAGTGCCCCTAGGGCTCTGAGCCTTCCATCCATATTTAGCAAAGAAGGCCCCAGTTGGTTTAAATTCAAAACAAGTTATAAATTGACTCATATCATATCTTTGCCCCAGAACAGGTTTTCATAGATTTGAGAAGGAACAGGATCCTCCCAAAGGTGAGAGAGATAGCAGAAATGACCCTCTCTCTCTGCATAGTTGTCCTAGTGCTGTCCTTAATTAGAAGAAATTTTATTTCATTTAGTAATGAGAACAAAAAATATTGAAACTAAGACCAGGCATGGAGATATTGTACAGATTTTGATGTCTGTTTCAATTAGCTGAAGAAGGAGTTGGAAGAGCACAGGAGTCAGAATTTCACTACAAAATAAATTCACCTGTGGTCCTTAGAAGGTAACCCTGCATGTATGAATTCAGTGCAATCCTTATCTGAGATCTCAAAGCAAGTGCCACTTGCTCTGCTCCAGCCACCAAGCTGTAAGCTGTACGCTGTGCCATGTCTGAGTGCTCAGCTCCTAG
The DNA here is from genome assembly GCF_052094955.1 of Ictidomys tridecemlineatus. Lineage (NCBI taxonomy): Eukaryota > Metazoa > Chordata > Mammalia > Rodentia > Sciuridae > Ictidomys > Ictidomys tridecemlineatus. Next base: position 37,569,716 of record NC_135482.1, on the reverse strand, counting down.
CATAGTGCCTGCAAATGGAGTCACCAAGTGGCACTTACCAAAAGGACATTAAGTTATGAAAGGTGTCTAAACAACAATGTGACATATGGAAAATCTTCGGAAACAGTGTAGAGTTAGCAGAGTGTTTAAAAGTGGGGGCCTTTGAGTTAGATGAAATTAATTCAGATCATGATTCTCCCATTTTCTAACTTTGTGATCTCTGCTGATTTGTTTAACCTTTTGAATCTGGTTTCCTTTTCTGTGAAACTGGGATAATGACATGAGTTTCCCTCCTCAGGGGATTGTTCTTAACAATAAATCAGCTATTGGAATAAAACATTTAGCCCGTGTCACAGTCAGTCCTCAAAAATACTAAGTATAACAAATTGTCATCTAGCACTCTTCACAAAGTCCAGTGAAAATTTGGCTAATTCTTTGTGTTGGTAGAAAATTTCAGCCCATTACACTGTATTTATCAAGGACTGGGTGGAGTAACAAGAAGTGATGGAAAGATCTCCAGCTTAGCTGCTGCCTTTGAAACTCCAGGCAGCCACACTCAGTGACTGTGACATAGAATAGCTTTTAGTAGCTCTCTTTTCTACCAACTAACCAACAAATATATCACAAATTATTCAAATAGGAAGCTCTGATCCAGCAAGTATTTTTAGAAATTCATATGTGCTGTTTTTCTTCTATATGGGCATGACTCAAGAGCATTCATATGCTCTTGGCTGTGATCCCCAGTGTTTCTGCATCTTCATTTGTAACACCCTCCATTGAAGGGGGCCACTGATTCAGAGGCAGACTGATGTGTGATCTGTTAAGGAGGAGGGATTCTTTTTAGCTTTTGTTTTGTTTTGTTTTGCAACAATAACAGAGATTGAACCCAGAGTCTCATATAAGCTAGGCAAGCACTCTACCATTGAACAATATCCTCAGTCCAAAAGTGAGATTCTTTTGTGTATCAGTATTTTTTATTTTCTGGGGTTTATTTTTTTTTAAGTATATCTTTTCTTCATATTTTTATTATTTAATTATTTATTTATTTGTTCATTCATTTTTTATTCTTGCCTAAAAGTAGGAGACTAAAGGTGCTGATTAAAACCAAGATAACTGTGGTGTAAACTGCTTCTGACAGCTCTTCTAATGGCAAGTTCCATTCTGATTTGGATCATCCTTCCTAGTCTAATCCCTCCAGCCTGACAGAAATAGTCTATTTTGGATTAAATTTATGTCTGTCAGAACACGTGATTAGTAGCAACTAGATTTAAATTAATCCCACCCCCAATATTTGACATGTGTTACAGATAGGGTAGATACCGTACATGTAATGCAGGGTCCCGTGAAGCATTGTATTAGAGATTATTTGGGAATCAGTCACTACCAGGAGGTAATGTATTCAGTATTGGTGAGGATGGGGGAAGGGATGATCACTAAGCATAGAAGCTGGCTAATATTCCTACAAAGAATTCATTAACTTCAACAAGATGTGATTTGAGAGAAAATGTTCTAATCACCACACATTTTAAATAAGCACTTGCACTTAATAGGTGCCAGGGTTATGATTATACAACTGGGTATTGCTAACAACTTTAAATATATCAGTGAGGTTCATGGAAATATGCAAAATGTTTGAAATGTAAAATAAATACAAGCATTACTGATATTAGATCAGATTATATTAAATTGTATTGGGGGGTGTTACAATATAAGACTGTATTTCTAAAGTAATTCAGAACTAATTCACCATTACTAAGCTGATTCGGATGCAAGCAAAATGGAAAGCAGAGTGCTTTTTTTTTTCAGGTAAGCAGTGGAAAGATTAAAAATTATAAACTTAACTTTTTGGAAACAAAATATTCCTCTTGTTTCTGAACATAAATGGTGTTTTTAAAAAATCATTTTTTAAAACTCCATGAACCACATGATTTTGTATACAAAAAGCCCTCTATCCTGAAAGGAAATCACATTGTGTCTCTACAGTTCTAGCTATAATTGCTAATATTAGACTTTATAACAAAGTTATAAAGACAAAGACAGTATTGCTTTATACAGAAATTGTTTTGTCATATTTTAATGAATTTAATATTGTTGGACCAAGTGATTTACCCTTTATGGTATGTATATTGGGCAGATACCTATATACTCAGATACTCCAGGAGTTGTCATCTAAAATTTCCAAGGATTTCTTTGCTTAAAAATAGTAAGTAGACAATATCATCTGTGCAATATTTTCAACAGAAATCATTTTAAATTCATTAGATAACTGAACAATGCCTTTCCAAGAAATTTAAATGTTCTGACTGCCAATGTGTTTGCCCACGGGATTGTTTTTTGTAAGCAGAGAACCACCATTATTCATGTATTCATATATATTCTTTTCTAGAGTAAAAGTTAACAAGTATTAGGGGCTCCAGAAGAACTCTAGTTTAACCATTTTAGTAGCTAAAAACTGCCACTCAATAACAAGCTCAGCTATTTCTCATGTTATTTTTAATGGACTAAAATATTTTATAAATCTTTTATGATAAAATTCATTTCAGCTAAAAAAAAAATGTACCCAATCCCATCCCTCTAATGAATCCAATGCTAAAGTACAGTAGAACATTCTGGAGTATCATCCTTCACAGATGATATAGAGGATAATTCTAGATCCTATGATTAATTGAATTCAAAAATTAATGTTTAGTTATTATTGTTGCTGTTTTTCTGTTAGAACACAAATTTTGACCCCAAGCTATTTTATAAAAGAGAATAATATTCAAATGTGGTATTTAGGGAGAGAATATGATGGGACTGAGAAGACTAAAGAGGTTACACTGCTCTCCCCACAATCCAGTCTATTGGTTGGCAAGATGGTGTGCTATTAGTGACTATATAAAGGCTACACAGAGTCAGCACATCACCATTATGTGACTAATTGCTTGGTGAAGTGCTTTTAGAAAAATTGGAACTGAAAGGCACTCTATACTACCAATTTATGGTCTATTCTTAGTGTCAATGATGCCTGAGAGAAAGAGAAAGAGAGAGAAAACAGCACATTGTAGAGGCTGCTTTTTGGATGATAATAGTTTTGTCAAAGTGATGCAGATTTTAAAGTACTCTCTTACGAAAAGGTACAGAGTTATCATCTGGTTTTTCTGATGTAAAGTTCATCATCTGAGTGTTGATTTCCACTTCAACTTTCTTCAACCAAATAAACCACATTTTTTTTTTTTTTTGGCTTTTGCTTTGAATTTAAAAGAAGCTAAACCGAGTACGTGGATTAACTGAGAGGTTTCTGCTTTTGGTAATTTCAAGGTCTTATAGTTCTGTTTTAAGTCTATTCTCTGCTTTCATGATCTGCATAGTAAAACTGAAATATTGAAGGAAAACGGCTTGTTGCAGGGTGAATGTAAATATTTATGGATCTTCTCTAAAAACGGATAAAAATAGACCTTTTGTTTTTGCTCATCCATTTAAAAAATTAAATCAATTTTACTATAATACTTTGATTAAAAAATCTAAATAAAATAAATTGCATGGGTAAAGTAAGTTTGAGGGATAATGACGCACATTGGTGTATCACGCTTCCTCCCAAGTCAGAACCACTATAAAATCAAAGCCATCAAGGCATTTGCTTAATGCTAATTTATTACAACCTTCATTTGTGAACTCTCTGTTTGCTCTCAGTTGAAGTTTCTTTGGCAGGAGAAGTGACAGTGCACCTGTGAACTCAAGATGAATTATCCCTTCTTTGGCTTTTTCTCCATTGTCATGTTCTAATTTGGGTTTTTTTTTTCTTGTTTTTTTTTTTTTTGCTTTTGCTTTTTGAGAGGATAGGGGATATTTTAGCTTAGAAGGATATTGTCTCACCATTTCACATTTTTTAGTCTTTTTCTAATGAATGAAATGTGACTTTGGGATGACAATTTCAGTGGCTAGGTAGCGAGTTATATACAAAAACACATGTCCTCATGCTGTGTCTGTTGAGATACCCTGAACTCTTCTTCTGGAGCTTATTTCATTTATATCCCATGTCTACTCTAACTGTGAATCTAGTTTAGCATCACTAAATGCATTACATTTGCTTAATGACTGTGTATTTCTTGAATCTCAAATTCACTGAGTCACTCCTTTGGGAACCTTCTATTGTTAAATCTGATAAGGAGATAAAGTGACAAAAACCAAAAAAAAAAAAAAGAAGAAGAAGTAGAAGAAATTTTGAACCCTTATTCATTTTGTTTGGAAAATGATCCCACTAAATGAACAGTATTGAGCTTTAAAAATATATCTGTTATATTAAGTTCAGTTTGAATACCAGGATCTCAATCTCATCCCCTAAGTCGCGTGTTATAAACTTCGGAGCACAGAAATCACTTTATCCACTACTGTAGTGGAACACAGCAGTTGTTTAACAGACCACAACAATAGTGCAAAATCATTTAATAAAGGAATTGAATGAGAGGAAAGCATCCAAAAGAAAATACCAGGAAGATTTAAGGAAAAGAGATTGCAATCTCTCAACTTAGAATTTGACTAGGATATCCAGGCCAAACACTCCTTTCCATTTTTTTTTCCCCTTGAAACTCATAATGCCTGATGATTGGTATCTTGAAATTTTAGTGTTATTATCACATGACCTCTCTTGGATCTAGTCCACACTGACCCAAATAATAAATCTACTTAAAGACTTTACAACCTTTGCTTTTCTAATGTACCTGATTTGCACTTTTTATTTATCTTTACCAAATGCAACCAGTACTACTCAATACTGGTTTAAAATATACACACATACTCAAACACACACATACACACACACAGACACATACACATACACACACATACACACACACACACTTGGAGATTGAGTCCAGGGATGCTCTACCATAAAGCTACATCCCTAACCCTTTTTCTATTTTATTTTTAGACAGAGTCTCACTAGTTGCTAAGGCTGGCCTCAGCCTTGAGACCCTCTTGCTTCAGCATCTCATTACTGGGATTACCCGCCACCATATCTAGCTCAGTATTATTAATATTGCAGTGTGCATTTAATTTAAAATATACTGTTCCAAGTTGTAACTTTAAGATAGATTTTCAGTTTCCTGTAAATATGAGAAGATACATGCTTAACCCACCACTGCAAAATTAGAAAACTTTAGATAAATTCAATGATAGTGTACTAGTAAAATAGATCTAATGTCATTGATAGATTGCTGCTTATCTGTTCCTGACTATAGAAGAGTATTTTAATGTACATTACGCTGTAGATTTTTCCAAACTTCAGAGTAAAAGAAATCATATACTAGGTGACTTTACATTAAATAATACCTCTCTCTTGTCCCTTTGTAAACAAACATGCATTTTCATAGTTGTTTGTGACTTGTTCCTTTAGTAATATATCCTGTTTTCCTAGTTTCTAGGTCAGGGCAGTCCCATTACATTTTCCATAATTCTATAGGAACTACTACAAAGAGGAATGTAGGCTTTGAAGTTAGATTAGAACTATTATTATTTTTTTAATCTGGCAAGTTTGAATTAACACTCCCTCTAAAAGGATTAATTTCTTTTGTTCCAATTTAAAAGTAACAATGGCTAGCATCTTGAAAAGCATCAATTATGTGGGAAAACTGCCATGAACAGAAACCATAGTAAAAATAGTGAAACTTCATCTTTAGAATAACTGTATTGCAACCACAGAGTCCATTTTCTATCCTTTCAAGTATCTAATGACTCTGGTTTTTAAAATTTAATAATCCAAGAAAGACAATCACATGTAGTTTATATTTATATAAGAAATGATCATGAAGAAAATTTACATATATAGATCATTTGATTTATAACTATCAGTGATAAAAGTTGCCAATTGTTTAAAATTCTTGAAGTAATGTATTTGTCCATTTAAAAATATATTGAATTTTTTTCTGAAAATAAATTAAATCATAAATATAAAGAGGATGAAAATCATAATTTCCATGAAAGCTATTACAACATGTAGTTCATCTAATTCTCACTGACTTTATTTGTGTGCCTGATAAATTCCATTATTTGACTAGAAAGCACTTAGAACACTAGTGGAAAATATTGAGCTCTATACAAATTTTGCCACTATGATTGTATACTATTTTCTTGAATTAGCATAAGTAATTGTATTTGAATAAAATTTCAATAGCATCATATTCTTAAGCTATTTTTTGTAGCAGTTAGCTTAGGGCTATAGATAATAGAGATCTGATGTTGCTATTGGTTTTAAATAGTTCATTAGTATAGTAGCAATTATTAATAAATACAGAGTGAATGATGCAATTTGGATGTAGATATGAGAAAAATACAGACCAATATTTTGAGTATTTAATATATCTCAGCTTCCTTTAAGTACCTTATCTTATTTCATTTCACAGCACTATTATCAGAAAAACATATTTTAATATGTAGATAACACAGATGGAACAGATAGAGATCCAGTAAATGCCCTAAGTTACACAGTTATAAATGATAGCTCCATACTGCTGACTCAAATTTTTTTCTGGTAAACAATGGCACTGGTTTTAAAAGCAGAATTTATTCAAAAATATGAAATTTCTAGTTGTATAATATCTCCACTGAACCCTAGAACATAGCATTAAAACTCTGAGAGAGGGCATCTCATGAGGAGCTTCTTATTGTTGTGAACACAATAGAAATTTCTGGCAGTCCTCTAAAGCAAATAACCAGTCTTCTCTGACTATGCTAATTTTACTTGTCTACAAAGAAATCAGCAGAGTACGTGTTTCAAGGGTCACAGCCAAAATCTTGTTTCAGGTAAGCAGTAGACCTTAGAAAGGGAGTATGAGTAAATTCATTATATATCCAAACTGATTTAAAATGAATTTACACGACAAAATTTTACTCATGTCATGAAAACCAATTAAACAAATGTTTGTTACTCAAAACAATACCCCCTTGGGCTTTGTGATATATTCATACATGCACATGGCACAATTTAATCAATTTCATTCCACTGTTCTCCCCCTTCCCACCCCTCCTCCTTCCCCTGTGAGCCCCTCCCTCTGCTCTACTGTTCTATTTTCCTGAGATTCCCTCCCTTTTCATCCATATGTTTCTCTAGCTTTCATATATGAAATAAAACATTTGACCCTTGACTTTTTAAGTCTGGTTTATTTCATTTAGTGTGCTATTCTCCAGTTCTGTACATTTAACAGCAAATAACACAATTTTATTCTTTTTATGGTTGAGTAAAAATTCATTGCCTATATAAACCACATTTTCTTTATTCATTCATTAGGAATCCAACTTTTGTATATAATTATATTGAATCAATTAAAAATAAAAGTAAATAAACAGAAGGAAGACCAGTAGAGCCAGGGGATGGAGGAGAGGGTAAGAGAAGAAACTGGGGAATGAAATGGAGCAAATTATGTGCATATATGAAGATGTCACAATGAGCCCCACTACTCTATCATGCACTGATTAAAAACATTTTAAAAAAAGAGTGTGGACTTGAATATCACACAAACTTGGGTCACAATCCAACTTTTCCCTTTATGAGACCCAGATCTAGTGTAAATCATTTCAACTCATTAATATATAGTTTCCTAATAGGAAAGATCGGGCTAATAATAGTGTCTCTCTCAGAACTGTTGCATATTAATCATGCATCAAATTAGTGCATGTAAAATACTTAACGGGATATTTGACCCATAGGAAGCACTCAGAAATGATCATTATTATTTTGTTCATATAGGAGCTTTATGATCAATACATATCAAATACTCTACAAAATCCTTAAGAATACACAGACATGACTCCTTCCTAGACATGGTTGGGGCCCTGTCTGAACAGGCAGGCAGTTAAACTAGCATAGGCCTTGCTGGTTTACTAATAGTTATCCCAGGGCGACAATCAGCAGAATTTCAGAAGCTTTCAATCAGTTTAAAAGCTAATACAGGTTGAGAACATCGATGGTATATTCTTCATGAGGACTCCAACCCAAACCCACATTTTCAAATTTTCTACCGCTATGGAAACACCATCGCACTCACAGATTAGGATAAGATCAGTACAGCAGTATGGATGAGTGCTTGGTTTATCTGTTTCTTGTCTTTAACTGGTTTACATTAAGACTATGGAAAGCCTTTTAGGATGCTAAGAGATTATATGTGGTAGCTCCTAATAACTACACGTGAATGTGATTATAAAGACTGTAAAGTTTTCTTATTCAAGGTCCTCTTCCAGGGAGGACCAAAATCTTGAAATGAACTAGAAATTCCAATTTCCATGTTCACTTGGATAGGATGTAGTGGCATTCATTAATTTCAGGATTTTCTCTCTCAGGCAGGTCAACTGTGACCATGTATGAAGACCACTTATTTAAGGTCTGGAAATTAAAGTATTAGATTCTGTGTCATCTCAGGAAACTTTGGTCGTTAGGACTAGCCAACACAGTAGTTTGCCAACGGTTGGCACTTAGATGACTGAAGTTGCCAAGGCCAAGAGGTGGCTATTATGGCAGGATGGTTTCCATAAGTCGTAATTGGAGTGCACAATGAGGGAAGAGGAGAGGGCAGAAGTGGCAGTAGCCATGAATGAGTTCCAGGCAACAGATGCTCCCTGTGAGAAACCAGTCAAGTTGCTAAGGACGATGGCAATACAAGCCTGGACGGTTGGCTTTTCTTGTCTCTTGGCAGTTAATAGGCGTGGATATTTGGTGCCATCTTCTGAGAGGTGCTGGAATGACATCTGCCCCATCTTTTGTATTTGTGTGTCTATGTATTACTTTTGTTTTGATCATCTGAAGTGAATGTGTGGATGATTCGATAGTCACAGAAAGATTTTCTCAGAGAGCTTCAGAGCTTTACTTAATAAATTTGACATGGTGGAGGACAGGAGGGAAAACCACGCCACACAGGACTCACTTCCTTCGTAACCAGCTGTGTCAAAGTTTACAGAAACAATATTATCGTGATCAATTTCTTAGAAGCACAGTGTACTTGTAAGTCATTAAGATTTAACATTGATTATTGGCTTCAGTTAACATAGAGCCACTCATATTTTGTAGCTCTGTAAATTTTTTTTAAGCCACCAGGAGGGTCTAAAAAGTAAAAAGTAAATTTGCATACACACAAATGTACTCCTAAGCTGCTGTGCTCATTAATATTTCAGTTTGTGGAAGTTTTTAATGTTTTCAACCTGAAATTATTCACAGTTACCTTGTTGGCCATTTTTCAGCCAAAGGGCTGTTGCTGCAGACAGGGGTGGCAGCCTGCCAGGAGAAACTGGGCATAGAAGAGATGCAAAGCTCCCCTCAAAGTTATGTGAGGAGAAAGGTGTGACTAAATACAGCAATGATTTAAACCCAACTGTGATTCAAGGACCATCTCGGGTCTCCCCTCCTCCGTGATGCTTTTTTAATTACTCCAGGCAATGCTGACCTCCCTGTTCTCAGGATTTCATGGCTCATAGATTACTCAGGTAGTCTTCAAATTAAAATTAAGATGTGTTCCGTAAGTTCACACACAAGTTATTAATTTAGATCATTGAAATTATTTTCCCAGGAGGGAGAAAATGTTTTACATAGTCATCGTATTTTTGGTTGTCAGTTTCATTCCTATTATTAGAGTATTGCTGGGATCAGTCCATAAAACCTTTTACCCATTATGTAGTAGTAACAGTACTGCAGAGACTTTAAGGACCTGTGTGTCTAGACTCAGAAGGTAGTAGAAGGGAAATATTGGGTAATAGTTACGCATCTTTTAGTTAACATATGTCAACCTTCATCTCCTCTTAGGTATCAGGAAAGGCTTTGTGATCAGAAGATGCATATAAGTCTTGGGGGCTCCATTCTTATTGGGTAGTAAAATAATTTCAGGTTAAAAGATAGAAAAGGGGCTAGAGGTGTAGTTCAATGGCAGAGTGCTTGCCTAGCATGCATAAAGCCCTGGGTTCAATCCACATTACCACCCTACTCACACTCCCCGCCCCACCTCCCCCCACACACACACACAAAAATTAAAAAACAGATAAGAGTTTAAGAACACATGACTTTGAATATAGGGAATGTATCTGTATGTGAGATGTGGATAATGGTCCCATCATTCATTCTACTAACAAATGTGACTAGGTATCAGGCATTAGTTTTAGGAGGCACTTGGGGATATAATAATTAATGTGTTAACCAGGATTGTTGCCCTCAAAGAATTTATATTTAGTAGATTAAAAGGAGAATAAACCCACATGCATATAAATAGTGATTACTATGATGGGGAATAATAAGTAGTAAAGTGAGTGCTTAAGGTCTATTTTTGTGGAGTCTGGTTACAGAAGGACTCTCAGAGATGATGACCTCTGAGTTCAACCTAAAGAGTATAACAATCATTCTGAAATATCTAGAAGAAGAGGACTGAGGTTTCAGCATATGCTAAAGACCTGAGGAAGAGGAACTGTGGTTCATTCTGGGTGCAGAGAGAAGAGTATGACTGGAGTTCACTAAAAGTAAGAGGAGATTATTAGATGAAATAGGCGGGGCATAGAATACAGGATTGGATGAGCCATGATAAATGGTTGGATTGAATTCTAATTGTGATAGAATGACACCAGAATATTTCAACCAGAGAAATACTATGAGTCTAGTTTATATTTGGAAAGCTTGATGGTAGCTATTGGGCAGAATATGATCTCCAGGAGAAAAGAGTTGGAGTTAAGAGAGGGAAGCATTCACGTATGGGAATGAAGAAGATACTGTGGAACAGAATCGTGACGGTGGGAATGGTGAGAGGTGGTCATACTTGGACCACTTGGTGGAAGTAGAATAGGTAGGTTTTGTTGAAGTACAGAGTGAGGGAAAGACGAGAATCAGATGATTCCCAGTGCCCTGGGCAAGGCAACTGGTTGGATGCTTAAGGTGCTCCCGACACTCCCTTGCTTTATCCATTTGTTCACTCGTAGCTTTTGCTACCTGTTGTCCCATCAAATGCCTTTGTGGACATGCGCAACAGCATATCTTGTGCCCCAGTGTCTAAAAGCAGGGATTGTAACAAGAGTTCAGTTAAACCTCCATCAGTTTACTTTCTCTACCACCTAAAGAGAAGAAAATATTATTTGAGAACAATTTTCTCTCACAGGAAAAACTGTGATGAAATTTTTAGAAACTTGAGCTTTGCTCCAAACATGTTTACGCTTCCAAGATTACTTGGAACATTATTATTCCATTTAGAAACTTTGCATCCAATTTAAAACCCAAGTTGTTCACTTTCATTAAATGTTTGTTATCTTGTGACAAGTTCTGTTGTGGTTGTTGTGAAATAAGAAGCTAGTATTTTTAAAGCTTTCTGTTTTTAGTATGTTCCATAAGAAAACAAATCTCTCTGAACACTTGTGTGTTATATATTCCTACATTAGTACTTTAAATCTTAGTGACTTTATCTTTACCACCTAGACGTTCAGTTTTCTTTCATTTATTTTGTTTTGGACTTCTACTTATTTATGCACGGTTATAAACTGTAGATTAACTAAAGCAATAGGCGACCCTGTTTTCAGATTCTGACATCCAGAATCATCTACTAGTTGTCTCCATTTTCCTTATTAATAAATATTAGGAAAAGTCATCAAAGAAAATCATAGCTATTAATACTAAATTACATGTATTGAGTTCTCAGTTGCTCCCTGGTACTGTGATAAACACTTGTGTATTTTATTTCATTAAATAAAATTAAATGCCCTATGAAGTAAGTAGCATAATTATCCCCATTTTACTGATAAATACTGAGACTTAAAAAGTTAAAGGCTGTTCCTAAGACCACACAGCTGTCAATCAGAAGAACTGAAATAAATTTCCAATCTTGAGTGCTTATTGACTTAAGGTCAATCCATTTGATGCCTTATTAGTTGTAAATGTTTATATTTTCAAAATTTTGAAATTCCATGGGTTTTGAACTTTATTTTTTTCTTCGTTTTCCCAATAAAATCAATTCTATTTTTTTACTATCCTTTATCACATTTTTCTCCCTAATCCACATTTGGTGCTTTTCTTCATAGGTACTTAGAGGCATTCTCTGTTTCATGACACTTTTCCCTCGTGACTGTCACTATCCTTTCTCCTGGATTCACAATGCTGAACTCTGGTAATATTTCCAAGATTTCTTACTTGCTTTTCAGCATCTGTGAATGGAATGCTTCTGTGTAGAGTCTGAGGTTTTATGGGTTTCTTTTTATTGCTAGATGAATACTGTGGCATTCCTATTACTGTAGGTTAATGTTTCTTTATCCTGTTCTTTCAATATTTTCCTAGTATGATGGAGAGAGACGTTAAAAAATCAATAGAATTAGAATTGAAAAGAGACCACGACAAGATGAAAATTGGCCAGAAACAAATTGAATGGTTTTTTCCCCCAGTCTAATTTTCAAGATTAGACCAGTTGTTTTTCTTCTTTCAGAAAATAAAAGATAGGGAGTATCTCGTACATAGCCCTCTCATGCCCTTTCCTTAGTCTGTTGCCTTCTATAGAACTGACATTCATTTTGAACAAACTCTCCTCAAAGCAATGTCCCAGGTGTTGATTGTGGGACCCCGTTGCTGTAATGCTATACTTCCCACTGTCTGCTCTCATGGAGACCCTTTTCTGCTTCCCTTGATCTGACAGTGAAGCAAGGAGACTCCATACACGACCCTTCCATTCCTCATTGTTCAATAAACTATTCTTTACATCACTCTCCATACTCCATGAATTCAACCAACCATAGCTCAAAATATTGGAAAAATATCATGTTTGTATGTACTGAATATGTACATATTCTATTTTTCCCCCTCTCAAACTCAAAATAATATTGTATAACAACCATTTACACAATATTTACTTTCTATTAGGTCTTCTAAGTAATCTAGAGACCATTTCATATAAAGAACTTGGGCATCCTCAGATTTTGATATTTTAAGTCCTTGGAACCAATCCCCTATAGGAAGCAATTATTCTCGATTAACAGCTCTAAAACATCCAGACCCCCTTGACTATTTTCGTCTCTCTCATTCATTATTCATCCCCACATAATAGAGTCATAGACTTCTGCTATCATTTTTTAAACTATACCTGTGGTTTCTCAATTTTTCTCTTAACTACACCCTATGCATTTTACCTTTTTACCAGGATTCGTTATTCATTTCAATCATGAAAACATTTTTTTTTTCTGGAGTGAAATCCTCCAAATGTACCCTGCATTTAATACTCACCTCATTCCCAAGCAGTCTTGCTCCCAGGAAGCTCCATTTATTTTCCAATATGTTTGACTTTCCTTCAAGGAAGGGATGTGGGTGTTTGGGATGAGGGTCATGGCTACAGAGAAGATGAGAAGGGATAAGAATTTTATCATCACAGTGATCATTTTTGAGAAGTTCTACCAAAATTTGATTTCATTTATTATTTTTTGCTAATTGTACATAGTGCTGGGGTAGAGTATGACATTTAACACATACATGCATGTACTGATCAAATCAGGGTAATTAACATTTCCATCTGCATATTTTATTATGTTTAAAGCACAGTGGGTAACTATAGGTTAAAATAACCTATTGCATATGAAGATCTATGTCTTAATAGAAACAATGTCACAAAGTTTCATTAGAATCTAATATAAAGCATTAAATGAAACAATATATTTCCATTGGTGAATAGGAGATTAAGGAAAAGATCAGTGTTCTAGTAATAGAAACTTTTATTTCACATTTGTTTCATTTTTTTTCAGTAAGTATTAAGCGTCAGGTAATCTGATAGATACTAAATATTCCATTGAGTATACAAGTAAGCAAGATATCTCCGAGTTACATACTAGCTTAAAAGAAATATTCAGCTCACTAGAAAGAACTATGGTGGGAGATGTCATTGGTACATAGAGGGAAATATGCAGATTTTATAACATGGGCATTTTATCAACTCAAGAAGGAAATGACATACCATCTGAGACTTGCAGAACGAGTCACAGTTAGCCCTATCCTAATGTTAAGGAGATAAAGTTGAAAAAAGTGACCCTAACCTCAAAGAATTCACAATACAAGGGCAGATTGCTTCCTGAGAAGTATTACTAGGAATAGTTAAACAAGGAAGGAATTTTATACTCATGACTTTCAACTTTGCTTTTAACTTAAAATTTACTTGAATTAAAAAATAAATACATAAACTATGCCTAAATATCATCCAAAACTTCCCAATTAACACTTTTGGATGTGGAACCTAGAGATCTGCATTTATTAGCTCTCCAGGTGACTATTTATAAAACAGGTGTTCTTGAGAACCATATGTAAATATTTTACATTTTCAGATTTTCAAGGTCACACCTGAGACCTTAAGGGATTTAGGGGTAAGAGACCTAGAATCTTCATTTTTAGGGGTTGGCTTAGTTGCTGCCTTAAGAGCATGTAAACCACACATGGAAAAACAGTACTCTAAAGTTTCCCAGCAGTGTGTATTACAGAACACAACAGTGGACTAGATACTAATAAAATTTTTAGAGGCAGATTGGACCCAATCAGGGGATGGGTCTCCCACCCAAGCATAGTCCAGCAGGTACTGCTCTAATACACAAATGGCAAACATGTCTGTGAAAATACAAGCACCTGTAGAGGCTTTTCCAATTCTCTTTGTTATTGTGACACTTCAGGGATTGAAGTGGTCATGTCATTGTTACATTGCTCTTGTTTACAGAAAACCGGGCAACATTTTTATATAATGTCTCCTGGTTCTTTGTGCAGCATGTAGGCAACAGCCGACAGCTTTCTATAGACACGAGTTCAGGCCACTGGAAAGCACAGCACATCTTGCTCTCTGTGCCTGTTTACAGACCACCCTGTTCTTCGGCCAGAGATCATTCTCTTTCTGTGATTTCTTACCGCTCTGTGGTAGAGTCATCTCACCTGTAGGGCCTACCCTGCTGTACAGGATCTGACTCCATCCCACCTCCTGCTGCAACTCCTTTGTTTTCTCCTCCCTTTGATGTGCCACACCCCTTCCTACTACTGGGCCCTGCCTCCCAGGTAGTCCCTTCTACCTGGAGATCTCTGCCACCTCTGCCCTTCCACAATGGCCTGCCTAACATTCATCTTCCATATGTTGTTCAGGAATCATTTACTAAAGAAGCTTGCCATGATTCCCTGTCAAGGTCAGTTTTGATTCAACACTATATCTATTATATAGAGGGCATTTTTTCATTTGTTTCTGTGTATGTTTTTATCAATTTATTTTCCTGGTATCTCTTTAACCAGACTGAAAGTAGAGACTCTGTGTGTGTGTGTGTGTGTGCACACATGCATGTGTGTGTCTTAAAAATGAGAGGTGCTCAATAAACATTGAAGTAAATGAAGAGTTTCAAACAGTTTATCAACATTATATTTATGATCTCAAACCATTCAGTGGGTTTATCAAATAATTATTCAATACTTACACTGGGTCCAGTAATAGGCATTGAGATTGTAGAGAGGGATTAACTATGTGTTAGCTGTGAACATGTATGTCCCTTGGTTGTAGTCAACTCTCTTGCAAGTGGATGTGATTGGATCACCTATTTGTATAAGTGGTGTCTTTCCTCACCCTCTTCCCTTCTCATCCAAAAGCAATTTGGGCATACTTCTGCTCTCCTTCCCTATACCTAGAAGATCTAAACATCAATGTCCCATCCAGCCCATTTCTAGAAAACAGTGCATCAGCTCCATTCTTCGCTTAGTCTATTTAAAAAGCCACACAGAATGTAAGGGCTAGGCAAAGCTCTTAGAAGGATAAGGTCATAAAAATTTTCTTCATATGAGATAGATTTCATCATTGTCAGTGTTGTTAAAATATCTAGGGTGTTTGGACAGCTGTTAGTGAAAAAAGCAAATTTAAATACTTTGATCAGGAACAACTCCCATAACAAGCACAATTTACCATTTATTAAATCTGCTCTAAACTGTGCAGAAAATCTGATTACAATTTTTTTCCAAGTACTAGACACTATAAAGGATGGTATAGAATGATTCTTCCCTTCAATCCTTCTATATTATGCCTGTATTTAGTGAAAATATTTTTTCTTTTGAAAACATCCTAAAACTTTCATGTTAAATGTAAGTTAAAAGGTTCAAAACTAAAGATGTACTCTGAGATAACCTAGGTAGCATAGGCCCATCTCCATTTTAACTGTTTGTAATGTTATCCTTTCACTTTAAATAACCAACCTCTTCTCATTTTGTTTGGTCTTTTTAAACTGCACACATTGGTTTATACCATACATTGTCTCTTTAGCAATTTACTATGGCTAATTAATATTTCTCCTACCTCTGTCATTCATTATCTTGCTAATGGTTTGGACTTGAAAAGTCAGAGTCTAAATAGCCAAAAAAATAAATGTTTGTGCATTAAATGTATTTATTTAAATAAGACTGGATCTATGTTATACTAGTTGTGTGAAGCCAGAATACCTGTGTCTAAGGAACCAAAAAATATATTATGGCATCTGTTTGTTTAAATGACTTTTAGGTGCCTAGTTGTCATAAACAGTTCTACAGGAAGGTAATTTGTTCAGAGGCTTATATGACTGACACAGTAATATTCTTATGCCATCAGGTTTATCCTTTATATTAATAAATGTCCATTTTCATACCTATTTACTATATTTTGCTGTTGCTTATTCTGCCATGTTAGGTCTGGTTTACCTACACCTCACAAATGAAAAATCTTGGGTAAGGAGAGGTTAAATGACTTTGCCAAGGTCATGCAGTGAGTCCACCGTAGATCTCAGATGAAAACAAAGAGCAATGAGCCATGGTGCCTTCTTTCCTGGGAGGTAATTTATCAAGCCCTTATCCCAAATCAAGATTAATTGGGTCAGATAATAGCTCTTCTACTTCACTGAAGCATGTTCAACTAATATTATGCCTTAGATCTATTATTTGTATGTTAGCATTTTTATTACAGTATAATACAACAAAAACCTAGTTAAAATAGAAGTTCCTCTGAAATAAATACATCTAGTATATCACATCCTTTCATGGTCACAACATCTGTGTGAGGTAGAACAAGTGTAGTCAGTTTGTTCACACATTTTGTTCTGTTAAAAGCTACAAAGAAGAGCAGGTTCATGACTCTTCAAAGCTCTCATCTCATGCTTGTTGTTTCTAGAATTAAGGCTGCATCCAGTGTGTTTCCTTAAGCATTATGTTTTCCTTTGGAGCCACATTGTTCCTATTTAGACAGCTGTCCTCACTATGACTGCTGTCAGACTGTTGTAATTATATTTCAACTGAAAACCATTGTTGCATTTTTATTTATAACTTGGTGAAGGAGGGCAACCTAAACTACATAGAGGTCGGTTTTTCAGAACTGGAATCAATTAAATTATTTACTAAGGGCACTGATGTCAGAAATATTATCCTCTGGTATATTTATATTCTTAAAGGGAAAAAAAAACTCAATTACAAAACCCAGGAGTGTTAAATGGACAACAGTGCTTTCTGCAACCTTAATTTGAAATGGATTTTTAAAATGACTGAAAGTTGTTTATAATGATGTCACTGGGAAGACAGTGCTTTTATTAAGCTCCTGTATATACTCTGGATTTAAATATCTGCATTCAGTGTCCTATTCAAGTTGGAACAGTTTAATAAATCACTCTTAACTAGGCATAAATTTGGAAAAAAATGATTTTTATTACAAAGATTGTGTGGCATGACAAATAAATGTACTATAAATCCATTTCACCCTACAGTGAGTCATTATAATAACTATAATGTCTTTGGACATTTGAAGAGGTACCACACTGGTCTCTTTAATTATCTACTACCAGTTGTGGGCAAGAGACTTATCATGTTTACATAAAGTATCTTAACATCCATCACCCACTTTTCACGTTACCAGCTGTGAAATTTTGTTGACCTTTTTATAGTCCCTAATGGAGGGAAAGTATAGTGGCTCTTATGTTTCACAAGAGTTCCAAAAGAAGACAACTAGCAGGAAGCTAGGAAGTTTTCTGCTTTATCATAAGAAAAATAAAACCTCAGATCAGGAGACAAGAATATTTGAAATAACAGTAGTATGTGCATTTTATATTTACTTGTATTAGGCTCTTACTCTGTGCTAACATCATTGCAAAATATTAAGATCCTAAAATAATCAGGCATGGCCCTCATCTTCAATGAGTTCACAGTCCACTGAAACAATCAAGCATGTAAGCAAATAACCACAATGTACTACTGGAGTCTCTAAGTGAGGTATGTGAACAAAGAAATATTAACTAGGATGGTTTGAAAAATATAGTTAAATTTCATCAAAAAGATAATAGCTTAAGAATTTTTTCAAAGTATTTTCTTTACTGCAGAATTGATAGAAGAGGGTCTTGTGAACAATGGGTGTGATACTTAGCTAGGAAATCTAAAACAGTATGATTTGGTGTGGGTGGGGGACTTCACTATACTCTAAGTGTGTAAGTCAAGAGCCAATGATGGAAGAAGAGATTGGAAATATAAATAGAGATTAGGTGAATGAAGGCCCTGTTAAGAAGTTTCAGGAATCAGCTATTGAAGATTTGTTTTACTAGAAAATTCACATAGTTAGATTGTACTTTAATAAAATGTCTCTACCAACAAGGCCATAAACAGGAAGAGTGACATGAGTCATCTGAGTGAGTGACAGAGTCCAGTAAGAAAGGCTGGTGATGACCCAGGCATGAGGATGAGGATGTCTGTGGGTGTGGTTAAAAAAAGAATTGATTTGAAAGAAAGTTGTTATCTTTTCCTTTTTATTGACACATAATATTTTTACATATTTATGGAATACAGTATAATAATTCAATACCCATATGTGTATACAGTGTGTAATGATCATATCAGGATAATTAGCACTTTTGTCTCTTCAAACATTTATCCTTTCTGTTGGGAAACTTTGGACTCTTCTAGTTATTTTAAATATATGATAAAATGTTGTAGACGATAGCTACCCTACTGTGAGAATCAAGTCCTCCTTTATACCATCTTATTGTAAGGAGTAATGTATCATGGTGTTTATGGATAATAAAGGCAAGGGAAACCATGGTTTCTTCTATTAAGAGGAGGAAATCAAGGTTTAGAACAAAAAATAATGTGTTTTCAGAGTATTTTTAAAGAATCATTATAGGTAAGTCTTTCCTCTCGGCACAAATTCTGGGTGAAAACCAAATGCTAGAAAAATAAAGGGGCACTAAAAATGGATTTCAGGTGATTGGATAGACCAAACTTAACTCATAAAAAGACTTGAAGAAAAAAAATTTTGGCCCTTTTGTTGTGGGAGTCCAGAACGAGGCAACTAAGCATTTCTAGAAGAAAGTTGCTCCTGATGGGAAAAGACCCATGAGTGGGTTCTTTGAAAGTAAAATAATTTCTTTAGTTGAATTTAGGAAAGACTTCTGTCAATCCAATTCTGTGAATTAGTAGGTACTAAACATTTTGTGTGAGTCACTGGGTTGTCTCTGAGACTCAATTATATTTTGCCTCACAGAATCATTTCTAAGAATAAGTGAAATAACATCAGTAAGGTGTTTTATGTTCTGCTCTGTATATAATAAGTACTTTGTAAATGGCAGCTGTTCATCAAACTCCTAGTGAAAGTAAAATGTGTGGTTGATTTATACTCCTTTATATCTCAATTTTATTTATTTATTTATTTATTTATTTATTTATTTATTTATTTATTTATCACTCCTTTATTCATCCAACAAGTAGTCTTTGGAGTCCTTTTACTGTATCAGATTAGAGTTGGAGATTCAGGATTATTGGTTATGAGCTGGCAGTCTAATGGGGAGTCAGAAATGCAATTAAATTAGGACAGTACAACAGAGTTTCATAGTGTTCCATATATACGTATAAATATTTAATTATTGGATATTCTTTTAATGTCCTTAAAATAATTTAATTTAAGGATTCTTTTATAAAACAACTGCAGAAATTTGAAGACGAATTAAGTTACCCAAGAGGGTACCTAGTTTTAATTACAATCAAAAGTTCCAGAGTTATGTTGTAAAACCTACGGAGGGTATAACTAATAAACCAGCTTATACAGTGAATGATTATTGTAATAATTTTAAAAAATATGATAAATTTTTAAAGGAATGTAGATATTGTCATTCACACAGTTTCCCTTACTGAGTTGCTGTCTGTACAGACACAATCAAGAGTAACCAGCAAGACATTTTTTCTATATGAGTTTTCTGTCTGATTGGTGCTATAGGTTAGTTGATTTTAAGTTCATTAAGCAAAACAAAATCAGAAGAAGGTAGAGGTGAAAAAACAATGTATAACCTTTTTCCCCGTCCAAAATCATTTCATGTTAGGAGAAAAAGAAAATTGCTGGCTAGAGATACTAGAAGTAGAATTTGTAAGTGAAGTCAAACAAAATGCTAATCATTCTTGTTATATGTATTAAAATGCTTTCCATTCATAACCCACTTATACAGTTAGGTGCTTCCAGTGATACAAAAATACATTATTTTTTTTCCACACCTCCACAAATTGCTTTTGTGTGATGTACTGCACCATAGGACACTTACCCAGAGAGCTGATGCAAAACCTCATTTTGAGAAACAAAAGCAGTGTCAATTTCTATGGCAGGAGAATGAATACTACATTCCAAGTTGATATAGGATCTGACACTTCAAATTTAAAATAAATTATTTGGAAGGCCCACTATCTTTTCCCTTGACCTCTGCATTAACAGTCTTTGTGACCTTGAATGCAAATGAAGTACAATACTACGGGTGTTCTTCATCAGTATGAATTAGCAGTTTTTAATGTATGTTTCTGTAATCATCGGTTTATTTTCCAACGTGTAATTTCTATCTCCCTAAATCAATTTAACCAGCAGCATGTTGTGAATGTGACTCATTTCATCTGTGCCTGTGGTTAGCATTATGTTGCTGCAACAAGACCACCTGACAGATTTCTGAGCCTAGGAAATTGTCCATTTCAATTAGCAGGACATCCAGGATATTTCCCTGTCAGGATAATAAAAACGTGCACCGATTTACCTCCTCTCAGAAAAGCAAGAAAATACTAGGCGCTGTTAATGCAAAGTCAACTTCTGTATTTTTCTTTAAAACACACAAGTCTTAGCAGGAAACCAATATAAATAACTAAAAACAATAATATGTATGTGCTTGAACTTAGAGAAGTTTGATTTCCTTATTCTCTGCATGATAGTGTATGTGCAAGGTAGTCTTTTCCTAATTCTTTCTCTTCTGTAGAAAAATGTGGACATATCCATGAATTTATATTGCTAATGTTGCCTGCTGTTCCTTGTCCACAGCAATAGATCTAGGTTTTCTGTGTCCTAAAGAAAACACTTTGAAGAAAATGAATTGTCCTAATTTTCAAATATTTTTAAATTTTATAACCTTTGAAAAAACCTGTGGTGTTTAATTCCTGGGTCAGAGATAAGGAAGGCAACTTAATGGGTGACAAAGTAAAAACAGAGTGTCATGATGACTCCAAATGGCTTCATGAAGAGCTGGTACATCTTTTCAAAAATATTTTAATGAGATTAGAAACTCTGACATGGTCTCATACTTAGTCAACATGTCATGCTGGACTTCTAATATAATTGCATATGTAACCATAGCTCTTTCAGTCCAGTTCAATTTCTCTATATTGTCTTCTTGATATATCAAATTTTTTAATAGTTTTTATTAGCCCACATCAGAAAGGAACCAAAAAAAAAAAGGAAAACAAACTGAAGCAAATCTCCTTTTAACTATAAAAATATCCCTGCCAATGAATGCAGGCACTCTTCAGATATACCATTTTATATGGTTAAGCTTCACAAACTCATCTCTGCAGCAGGCTGCACATTTAGCTGGAAGACAACTGAGTTATAAAATTGGTTTTGGACTATTGAGGAAAGAAATGGAGCTGAAGGGTAGAGATTCAGTCATGAGCCTCGTAAAATAGGAGCTATTTCTTTTTCTGGTGAGTTCCTCTCTAATACTGGTTTGTTTTCCTTTCCATGGAGAATGGTCATTATTAAGTTACCTCCGCCTGTTCCTCCATGCACAGTGGTCCCCAGTTAAAGTGTGTACATATATGTAGTTCAAATAAGCCTAAAAAATACTGTAAATAGCTCCTTTCTTTAAAAAAAATCCAATTATTGCTTTACAGAAAAAGAATCACAGCATTATACAATTTGTGAGCTTGAAGAATGAGCATCTGACTTCCAAAGAAGTCATGTTAAAGATGAAAACTGCTGATTAAGGTGGCTCCTAAATAAGAAAGTCAGCTAGTGATAAACAAATAGAGAGCTATCATATGTGCCCTGGAAAAGTATTTTATCTTTCTGTACACTGCATAATTTGACAATAGAATCAGCATGCCCAAATCTGTGCTTTTTAATTTTAAATTTATAGTGCCCAAACCTATGCTTTTCAATTTATATTTTTATTGTCTTCCCAGAGTTCAATTCTAAGTAGTAAAAAACTCATTCATTAACATTTTTATTCTGTTGCCAAAGTAAGTTCATTTGTTATATTTTATGTCTCTAAATTTTTCCAAAAAATCTTTAAATCTGTAACTTCATTTTGTCATCAGAACTGTCCGGTAGGGTAGCAATTCATACCTGTCTTTTTCTTTTCTCCAAATGAGAAAATAAAGAAGCTAACTATAATATCACCAAGTGTGCAAATCAATCCATACAGATGCTGACCACATTACTGAGTGCAAGTGGGCTTACAGTGGGAAAGAAAGGAAAGCAACTTATTTTCAGAGTGTGGACTGATGTGGACTGAACTATACAGAGACAACTTACATATGTTATTTTTGTGCAAAAATATTATCTCACTTTTCTAAGTGATAGACTGTGTCTCAGACTGGGTAAGTAATTCAACTGTGTAGAGACAAACCTTAGATTCAAATTGATGACTGTCACTCCCAAAGGAGTACTTGGTCTGTGCACCAGTATTTCTCAAAGTGTGATCTGGGGACTCCTGCAGGCCCTGAGAGCTTTTTCAGAAAAATTGTGAGATAAAAGCTATTTTCATAATAATACTTTTTTAAAAAAAATCATTCCCTAACAATTATAGGAGAGTTTTCCAGAGATTGAATGCAACAAATTGACTGAAAAAAATGGGGTCCCCTGTCTTCGTTAAGTCAGACATTTCAAAAGATTCATAAATGTGCAAACATTGTCACACTTCTCATTATATTTTTTTGGAAATAATTCATTAATAACATTAATTATGTTAACGTGGAATAGATTTATTTTATGTTATTATTAATAGTACTTTACATTTTTTTTTTCATTTCTAGTAGGCTATATATCTAACTCACGTACAAAAGCTCTTTTTGGATAGTTAATTTTAATAATAAAAAGGAGTTCTGAGACCAAAAATATTTTGAGAACTACATGTTACTCCAAGCTTCCTCACTGACTAAATGAGGAACTATAATATGCATACAGCAAAATACCCCAAGACTTAGGTTTCAGAAGAAAAGAAAATATATATGTTCAACAGTCCAATGCTAGAAATGACGTTTAGATAGAATCTTGCTGCCAAGCTGGTTTTTTATTTAACTTATCCTAGAAAGAAATTGGTAATTATTGTTCTTTGCTTGGAGGTCATGAGTTACGAATTGTCACTGTAACCAGATATTTAAATCTAACACTTTTAACTTAGTTCCAGCAAAAGTTTAAAAGGCCAAGGAAACAATCAATGATAAAAATTCAAATTCCAAAGTGAAGGGCTAGAATCACCAAAAGGATTTCAAATACAATTTCTAAAAGTTGGTCTGACAAGACCTCTCCTACCTGAGTGATGTGGAAGGGTAAGATGTGAGAGAAGCCAGGTGTCGGAAATTAAATAATTTCTTTGAATATGGCTGTTAAGGGTTATGAATCTTAGTGGAGAAGAGACAAAGAAAGCTTCCTTTTCCCAAGACACCTGGAGAATGGGGCTTTAAAGAAATTATCTGAAGTCCTCTTCTGTGGCCCATAGAGTCTTCAGGGCCCTCCCTACAGGCAATACCTGACTCACACCAGGAAAAGTCAAGGTGGAATACAGTGATTGACTCAAGGATTGGAGGCTTTCTTGAGAGCATTGTGTAGCAGAGAGGTTGCCAGAGCCAAGAATAATGAGTGATTCCTCTGGGGCCAAATTGAAGAACGAGCCAGGAATTCTTTTAAATTTTTTATTATTGTATATTTTATATAATACATATTTTGTAATTAATAATATATTAATTGTTACATAACTATGGTGTGTTATTTCATGCCTACAGAAAAGTTAGTAGAATTGTACAAAAAAAATCCCATATACTCTTTAGCAAGATCCATCAATGTTTTTATAATGTCCCATTTGTTTTATTTCTATCTCCATAAATCTCTCCCCCCACCCTCCACACACACATGCACACACATTTTTTTCTGAACTATTTGCCTCTACGTTGGAGACCTCATGCTTCCTAAATCTTCAATGTATTTTTTTCTAAGAATAAGAACACAGATGTGTGTGCTGAGGACTGAATCCAGGGTCCTACACATGCTAGACAAGTGCTCTCTCATTGAATATACTTTCTTATATAATGTTGTCAATATGAGGAAATTTCATATTGATGTAATAGAATTACCCAAACTATAGCTCAAAATGCTTCAAATTCTTCCCAAAAGAACTGCCTGGAAACTATCATGACTCCACAGACGGAGTGAACTGCTGTTTTCTCAAAGGAGGAGCTATGAAGGGCAAACGGATGACAATATATAGGATTCTAACCCATCTCGAGTGTGCACGGAAGATTCTAGGGCATTGGGCTAAGAATGGAAAGGACACATTCACTGGAGACACTATAAGGACCATTTGCTGAAAAATACAGTGGAGAAAGGAACTGGCAAGGCAGCATCAAGGTAAATTCAAGGTTGGTTGGAGAGCGTCTAGCCTGAACTCCTGTTGCACACAATACAGAATTGATTGTAGAGCTCCACTGAGGTGCTCAGTGCAATGAGAATATTCATGCTCAGCATCCAAGATCAGTTGCCATATTATAATCCATAGCCAAAATTTTCTTGATAGTATATTAATGTAATGTGTAATATGTCTTTTTTATTCTAGAGCTATAGAGGCATTTATTCACTTGAGAATTAAATATTAATTGAATGTCAACATCATAAAGTCCTGAACTGGGAATTGATTCCTGAACATCTCTTTAACATTCATTCACTCAAGAACTATTTACTGATAATGTATCAGACTTTCACAGCGCTAAGAAAAACATTTTTAATTAAAATGGACAAGATCCCTGCTTTCCTTGGAAGTTACTCTTAAGGGTACATCCTGCTGTCATTGATGAGCTTGGCAACATCAGCTCTGTGTGATATATTTTTTTGGGGGGGCTGGGGGCTACAGGGATTGAACTCAGGGGCACTCAACCACTGAGCCACATTCCCAGCCCTACTTTGTATTGTTTTTTAAGAGATGGAATCTCACTGAGTTGCTTAATGCCTTGCTTTTGCTGAGGCTGGCTTTGAACTTGAGATCCTCCTATCTGAGCCTCCCATGCCTCTGGGATTATAGGCATTTGCCACCGTGCCTGGCTGTGTGTAATGTTTTTATGTGTATGAGGTGCTATGCTTTTTTGCTGTAGTGATTAAGAAAGAATTTGAATCAGAGAATTGAAGCTACTAGAAAATTTAGTCCAGCCTCTTTCTCCTGAAATGATCTACTGTCCTCCTGAAATTTTGTTTGTTGGTTATATATTTTGGTTTTGGTTTTGGACATTTGGGTTAATAAGCACCTAGCTCTTCATTAATTGTGACAATCTGATAATTAATTGGAAAACAGAACACCTTTGTTTAAAATATGCTTAGGAAATGGATCTTTAGATGGATAGAATTCATCCATTCAGGAGCCACAAAGTACCTAAGCTAACTATTGTGAATCCAATGTGTGAGTATTGACAGGAGTCACTCAGTTTTAGTTTTTAGGATATCCAAAGACCCATGCATTGTTTGTTCATTTAAGAAGTTATGATTTGGGGGTTGGGACTGTAGCTCAGTGGTAGAGCACTTGCCTAGCACATCTGAAGCACTGGGTTCAATACTCAGTACCACATAACAATAAATAAATAAAATAAAGATATTTATCTCCATCTGCAACAAAAAAATATATTTTAAAAAAGAAGTTATGATTTTTATAAAAGTTTTTTAACATAATATGTATATTAAAATTCAGTCCTGAATTTAGAGTAATTTACCCCCAGATGCCAGAAAAATATTATAAAAATATTATCTCAGCCATCATTACTTTTACTTTAATGGGAATCATGAGCCTCATCAACACAATTCCTTTTCCTCTCAGTCAACTTTAAAGGTCTTAAATTCAAAGTCAAAACTATAATGATATTTGCTTCTTTAAATTCTTTGGAGGCTTTGGAGGTCCTGGAAGTGACATTTAAATTATATTGAACTTATTCATGTTTCTAATAGTCATTTTATAAATCATAAGAAATTAAGTTTAATAGCATGATTTGGGGTTAACATTCTAAACTCAAACATCTAAAGAGAAGAACCAGAAGTATAGCCTATATCATATTTCTGGCTATAATACATTAAAAATAAAAATATGATTAATTTCAGAGGTACAAATGTACATAGAACACATAAACAGCCTATGTATGTTGTATGTGTACATACATATATGTGTATTCTTTAATACCTCCCACTGTACCTGTATAAATGATCTTTAGAGAAGGTTATTAATATTATTACATATGTTTGGGGGAAGTTAATTTTGGTTTTCTAAAGAGAAGTTGCTTATGTCAATATGTGAGTGCATGACTCCTTCAAAATGGATCTTTCTCTCAGTGCTAGATATAATGCTGAAAATCACTCTTAAAAAATGACTCTTGAAATGCCTTCGGCATAATGCTATAAAAAGAATAAAAATTTAAAGCTTGGCTTGTTGATTTTATTCATCCTTTACTTGATTTCTCATTTTTTTCTCATTATTTAGGCATAATAAATTATTTAGGCATTATAATTACTTCATTTTATAATTTCAACAGATTAACTATTGCATTTTATGATTTTGTTTAAATAGTCTCAAGAAAGAAGAAAATTAGTAACCTATTGAGAATAGGAACTATGTCTGTTCCATAAATATATTCCACATATGCAGATATATTAATGCTTCCTGATCAAGCAAAGTTTTGTGTTCTGGTTATTAGAAACACAGAATTTAAGATCCAGAGTGGCTGCATACTCTTGATATGTAATGCTTTTGTTTAATGATCATTGGAAAAAGTCGTCCATTCTTATCTATTTAACATGTATGTATGTGGTTAAAAAAAGTTTCCATTCTTGGATAAAGAAACTGTGGTATATATACACAATGGAATATTATTCAGCATTAAAAGAGAATAAAATCATAGCATTTGCTGGTAAATGGATGGAGTTGGAGAATATAATGCTAAATGAGTTAGCCAATCCCCCCCCCAAAAAAATGCCAAATGTTTTCTCTGATATGTGGAAGATGATTCATAATGAGTTGGGGATGGGGGGCATGAGAGGATTAGATGAACTCTAGTTACAGCAAAGGGGAGGGAGGGGGCAGGGAGTAGAAAAGACAGTGCAATGAGATGGATACCCTAAGTACATGTATGCAGACATGAATGGTGTGACTGTACTTTGTGTACAACTAGAGAAATGAAAAATTGTGCTCTGTATGTGTAATATGAATTGTAATGCATTCTTTTGTCACACATAACAAATTAAAATTTAAAAAATAAATTTTAAAAATCGCCATTCTGCAGTTAGGATAAGCAAAAAGTCATATTAAATAAAACAATTTGCTTTTATTGTACAGAAATCACTTAGTTTCTTTGTTGATCCTTTTTTACCTTTAGGATATATTTAAAATAACTCAAAAATCTATGCAATATTATATATGATTTGAGAATTTTTTATTGATATTTTTGTTTTGAAATTGATAGATAACATTATATGCATTTTGTGGTGGGAGTATTAACATTCACCCTCTTTCCATTTTCAAGAGTACAATATAGCAGTCACCTTGCTGTACAGTATTTCTCATATCTAACTGTTCTTTTTATACCCTCTTACAGACCCATTGAATTTATTCACACAATAATCTAATCTTGATATTTGGAATATGCTTTCTATATTCTTTAAATGTTTAATTGATAAATAGAGATTGTATATATTCAAGATATAAAACATAATGATTTGATGCATATCATGTAATGATTGCCACAATCAAATTAATTCACCCATCCATTATCACCCATGCTGCTCCCCAGATACCCAGAATTTGTTCATCTTATAACTAAATACCTGTACCCTTTAATCAACATTTCCCCTTTCCCTTACCTCCAAGCTCCAATAACCATTGTTCAATTCTCTGCTTCTATTAGTAAAATTATTTTTTGTTTCATATATAAGTGAGATCATATAATATTTGTCTTTCTATGTCTGCCTTATTTTACATAGAATAATGTTTACCAGCTGAAAATGGAAGAGTTCTCATCTTTTCATGGTTGAGTAACACTCAGGGAACCTGGTACCATATCTGGCATATAGTAGACACTCAGTTAACCTTTCTGGAATACAAACATTTGAGGCTATGTCAATGACTACTCTGCCCCGAAATAAAAGGAATTATTCTCAGTATTCACCATTTAGGAGTAACTGATAAATGGTTAAGTAATGTGATCTTATGTTTTGTCTAAAAAAAATGTGCCTGTTTTTCTAAAACAAGATATTAGGAAATAAGAAAGCATAAAATATTCAATAACCAATGAAATAAATAATCATGATTATTGTGTCATTAGGCAAATATGTTATACCTTTTCTTAATTAAAAACTACATTTTACTGATGACTTTATCTCAAGAGCAATCGAGTAGTCGAAATGGGAATAAAAAATTTAAAAGGTTAGGTAGGGATTCCTGGTATTCAAGATGGAATAATAACAGTAATATATTTTCTAAGAGGATTATTTCAAAGGAGTTCTGATATTTTAAGTGAACAGAAGTCACACAAATATTTCATTCTTAGATTCAGTGGTTTGAACATTACTCTCTTATGCAGGAAGCAGTACAAGATGTATTTTTCTCCTAAAGTCCTCTATGGTAGGAGGATACTTTTTCATTCCTAGGTAATTTCTACTAATGCAGATATCAATTACGCTTTCAAACTTTTCAATATTTTGCCCTTGTGTGCTATGGGTAGTGCAGATTGTTTTTCTTCCATAGCCCTGGTTAATGCATTTGCAGATTGCATTGTAAGAGTCTGAGAAAATTACTCCATACATCAGCATCAACAGTGCAAATTGTTTTCTTCTTTAATCTACACACTGTGCTAGTATGCCACATTTGTAGAATCAGTAAGAAAAAAAAATTCAATGATTGACATTGTTTTGGAAAGTCATAATTCTGGAACAAATATGTTTTTGAATACTCACCCAAACTGAGCAACAGAAAAGTAACTGAAATTGAATATGAGCCCAAATGTATACTCTGTCCTCTTTTCAACCACAGAGATTCACACATTTGCAATTTTTGACTTGGTAATTCATGTAGCATCACTTTTGAAATCAGTGAAATGAAACTATTTTTTCATGCATGGCGAGCTCTTCTCTAACTAATGAGCCTTGAATGAAATTTTATTTATGTGGATGTGCTAAGTCTGAAAATAGCAGGTTATCAGGTAATTGTATGGTAATTAATTAGTTATAGCTATAATCAAGGTTCCTTTAAGAAAGCCTGCAGTAACCTTTTGCAAGTAAAGATAATTTTATAACCATCTGTGTTATCAAGATAATGATTTCCTTCATTTCTCAATTGTGAAAAGAACAGTGAGTCTTGTTCCCTAGCCACACACATAGCATAAATCCTAATATATTGAAGTATTTAGATTTTATGTCAGACATGCTTCACTGTCAATGCTTGCCTTCCTTTTTCTCTCTTGGGTACAGATTGTCAGTACCACATGGAGTAAACTTTAGGAAATTTTGTGATGTTAAGCCACACTTTGTCTCTCTCTTCAGTGTATCAAGAGTTTCAGTGTTTGTTCATACTTGTTTCTTTCATAAAAGTACACAGGAAGCAGTACAAGATGTATTTGCTCCTAAAATCCTCTGGGGTAAGAGGAGACTTTTAATTAATGAAATGAAACTATTTTTCATGCATGGCAAGCTATTCTCTAACTAATGAGCCTTGAAAGAAATTTTATTTATTGGGATGTGCCAAGTCTGAAAATAAGAGGTTATCAGGTAATTGTATGGTAATTAATTAATTATAGCTATAATCAAGGCTTTCCTTTAAGAAAGCCTGCAGTAACATTTTGCAAGCAAACATAATTTTATAGCCAACCGTGTTATCAAGATAATGATTTTCTTCCTTTCTCAATTGTGAAAAGAACAGTAATCCTGAGTATTTACTGAGATAAAATAGAGTTTTCCTAAAAGTTTTCCATGAAAGTACACTTTTATAAAAGGAACAAATGTACTATACATTTTATAATTCACTTTTTTAAGTTCAGTTTTTTAGTATTTAACTCAAATCATGTACCACAAATTTTGCCTATTCAAAGAAATTCTACTAAATTCTTTTGCTATAGTAATCTTCTCTTGAAAAACCTGCATTTGCTCCTGCTTGAGCTTTGAGACCTCCTTCTTTTTCTACACTGTGAGCCAGCCTCCTTTTCCAACCTTGTTTCTCTTCTGTGTCTCCTCTTCCCATACTGACCTCATTCTGCTCCTATACCAGTGAAGTTTCTAGAATCCACGCTCTTTTTTTGTCCGTAATTTTGGTCTAACTGAAACACTTACCTGTCAAAATTCAGGGTAGAAGAAATGATTATCCTCTAAGAACTGTACGCCATTAGGGCTTTTGCTCTTGTGCTGAGTTTTAGTTGGTATGAACAGAGAACTTATCACAGTCCGCCTTGAGAAGGGTTGTCAATGGATTTAACTTCATTTACATTTTATCTTCTGGATTAAAATTTCTTGAGAGCAGAAAAATTCCTTGAGACTTCTCATTTTTGTATTTCAAACAGTGCTTGGTAAAGTACCTTGTCGAAAGTGTTCCATTAGCAAAGTATTTTAAATGACTATATATTTTGAATAGATTGAATCAATTATTTTAGTGAGGCTCTCACAGAATAAAAGAAACAAGGTAGTTATTTATGAGATCTTTGTGATCCTTCCCTTAGTCTAATTTTTTTAATTTTTAATTTTGTACATGTATAAATATGTCACAGTAAATCCCACTATTATGTATAGTTATTATGAACCAACAGAATACTTTTTAAAGTAGTTTTGTGTTTAAATTAAATGGTAAGGTAGAGTAAGGTAGAGTCAGCTCTAATTTCCTAGAAGTTAACCTACATTTTCTTTAAATAATTTCTAAATTTAGATAAAACAGGTAGAGTTTTCCTTATTTATATATTGTATTGTAGTAGAGTTCAATATACTTCAATTCTTATTTCCTATAAACGCAATCTAAATTCTGGAATTATTTCTCATTTATATAAACTTCAGAAAGAATAAAGCATGTATGTGTTAAGCACTCACCAAACTTTTAAAGATTGATTAGTATAAATTAAATCTATTAAAATCAGCTTCTTTAATAAACCTGAATAAAAAAATGAAAAGTTAACAAAACAATATTGCTTATAATGTTAACTATTAATGCCAGTTATCACCTGTATTAAAGTCTGTTTAAAACATCATAGGAACATTTTCCTGATTTAAGTAAAAGTAGCATATAAATTTTATTCCTCCTGTAAATGCTTCTGGTTTTCAATTTTAAATAAAAATTTGAAAATTTTAATATTGTTTACTTTGAATTTTTCTATTGTAAAATTTGAGGCTGCAGTAGATTGTGCCTACTATGTTCATCAGGTCTTCCATGTTAACATAATTTTTTGGCATTTGTTTCTTTTTTAATAAATTAGTATGAACAATGTAACACAGGTACCATTTCTTGGGACTGTGAGTAATCTATGATACTTTGCCAGAAAAAAATTATTTTTGTGGTTTGTATCCCAAACCACCAATATTTGAGCTTTGACTCCCCATTAAGGTGATTTTTCTTATTGTTATCATATTATGTAACTTTGATATTAAACATGTCACAGAATTAATCCTGAATCTTTTACATAAAACTTAAAAGAGAAGTGAATAGTAAATGATCAAGATCTAAGAATTGAAGAATAGCAGTTAGACTAGGAAAGAGAAAAAGTGGGAGAGCATAAGAAAAGATAATATGGTGCATATGAGATTCCTACTTAGGGAAAACATCAACTATAAACATACATATGGAAAACTATCTCTCACACCCCTTTTCTTTTCAATTGATGGTCACAACACATATTTAATTTTGTAAGCTCTGTGTAAGCCTTTATGAAAATATGCAGATTATAAATATAAATAAATAAATGTCATGGAAGGTAAATAAAAATGATTTCCATGTCCTGCGTAATAGCTAAATGTCCTGTAGAAAATCAAATCAAAATCATGTACACATAAAAATCAGGAGTATAACTAGTGCTCAGTCTAATTGTATCTCCATGATTCAATAGTATTGCTTAAAGAGAAAAGTTCTTAGTTATAAGATGCTGTGTGGAGAAAGGGGACTGACTGAATCCTTCAACACTTCAACACACATTTATTTAGCTTCATATGTACTCAACAATGTGCTAGGTACTGTGAACTGAAGATTAGGTTCTCTTGGGGAGCTCCCTTTGCCATGGATAAACATCAGCAACAAATAAATATCAATATAATGCACTAAGTGATATGATAGAGTTTTTTTATGCACAGGGGACTTTGTCTTCTAATTCTATTTATACCACATAACTCCTAAAATAATACCATTAAAAAAGTGCTGAAATTTGCCTGTTTAGAGATAGAACTGTGGTTTCACATGAAGCTGCCTCTAGTCTTAACAATAAGACAGTTATTTGTATTCAACTTGGAATAAAGTTGGAGCATCCCATCAACCTCTGCCAACCAAGTATACTATTCTTAACACGGTTAGCATTTCAGTGATTTCTTTTTGTTGGCATTTTAATTCATGTTAAAATTGTTAGTAAAATTAAAAACCACATGTGGTCGATGGTATTACATAGAATTCATTTAAGTTTCTTAAAGTGAATCATTATATGATTATTTTCTGATTATCCCTTATTTCAAGGATATGGAATTGATTATAATAAAATCACTTTCTAATTTAAAAACTAACACAACCTTAAAGTATGTCTAAAAACAAAAGTTGCCTAGGGTATTCTATGGCAAATACCACACTGGAAAATGCAGCACAGATTCCTTGCTATAGTATGTAATTCTAAAAGAAATTTTAATTTCAAATTGAAGGTTGGTCTACCATTGATTTTATATCAAAGGAACAAAAACTCAAGTCCTTACAGTCCTGCCCAGAGTCTTATCTCTCCGAAAATTTGCCTACTCTGAGGAATTAGTCTAATATTTCTCTGAACATCTTTTGTCAGTGAAAATTTAGTTGCCATTCATATTAAACATCAAGAGAATTAAAGAGTGGAAGCTGAGAAAACAGCTCATCCATGTTATTGCCTCACCTGATCTGCTGTTATTCTTTTCATTATACCATTTCATGGGTGAAATGAGAATCTCTTCTACACTAACTAAAATAGCGTCAGTTTTTAAAGTGAAATTTTATTGAACTCCCACAAGTCTCAAATGCTACAGCACCCAACTGCTCTTTCTAGTGAAAAATTTAGTATGACTTAACGATAGTTTCCTTGTGGGATTTATTAGATGTTCTCCATTTCTCCCAAACACTTTTGGGGCTTTTTAAAGAGTATCTTTGAATTCTCCTCTGAATAAGTCATTCACTTAGAACTTCATATTTTTGTATTGATGGCCTCTGCAAGTAAAAGAAAAATTTTATCAGAAATAATTGGTTTGTTCTTATTTAAGGCAAGCATAATTCTTAGCATGTCCTCCTACCTTGGAGGTACCTTGCTCTGCTTTCTTTCTATCAATTCGTCTTCATCCATTGTTGGGTAGTCTAGAGTCCAGTGTGCTGAAACTGGAATTTCATATTTACATCCATTCTTTGACATTCTTATCATTTTCAACTCTTCACATCAAAATCTAGAAACTACTTTTTAAAACTTTGTTTGATCCAAAGTAAATGTTTAGAAGCTTTTTTTCCTAGGGCTTTTGGAATTAAAGAAATGTATTCATTATGTAGGCAAGTTCAAACTTTCCCTCCAAAGATTTAATATGTGAGTCTGCTGAAATAAACTGGCAAAAAGTTAACAGGAAAAAAGAAACATAAAAATTAATTTGATCACAGCTTTATATGACAATTCATATGGAAGACACAAAGACTTGGGAATGTAAAGTCGCCATTTTTATTCTTCAGTTAAATGAAGAAGCATGAATCACTATGTAAAACTATGATTGGCATATGATCTGATGGTAATGAATCCATGGGGGGACCCAGCAGGGCCTGTCTGCTCAGATTCCGTGTGGCCTCTCTGCACAGGATTCCTTTCGGTTATAGGGCAGAACCCTTACTGGGATGGGTATCTCACGACCTACAATCAAACAAAGTAGATCAGAGAATGTCCTTGTGGCCAAACTTCATACAGAAAAGCAGGGGAAATATTTTTAGATTTTATGGCTGGCTTTCAGAAAAAGTTGATCTGATTTGGATGAGCCACCTCAGGGAAGAGGAATTCTAGTTTCCATGATTTGTCTTAGGGGAGAATAAAGGATGAGAAACAGGAAGGTATGAGACAATTAGAGAACAACTTTGCTTCTGAAGATGTCACTTTAGAGTATCATTTCTGATTTCCAACAATTTAAAGGATTGAGAGAGTGGCTCCCTGGGTTAACATGGACGTTTATGTTCCAAGTTATCACATAATGTCGTTCACCCACCTAATACTTTGCAGCATCCCAAATTTTCACTCATCTATTGTAGACTTTAATTAAAAGAAAATGTTATCTCTAGCCCTCCATGACCATGGAGTTTTATTTCCTGCCCAGAGTCTATGTGAACTGCATAAAAATAGACACCCTGGAGTTAAAAGTCCTATAATAAAATGTTTTATATATATTATCATAAACACATACTAAGGGAAATCCTATAATATGAAATCATCATGTATAGAGGAGCCTGTTTTATTGATTTTGGAATAGTTTAATATAGAAATCATGATATTCAGGCAAAGCCCTAAAGGGTCTGATCAATTTAAAGAAGTTTACATATTGCACATTCTTTGCAAATTCTTCTTTTTTAAGATTTTTGTTGCTCAAAGATTAGATATTTTCAACTACTTTTAGAAATCTCAGTAAATGAGTTAATAAATGAGATAACTCAATAAATGAGTCAGTCTAGACACTTTCCTGCAATAAGCGTTGTTTGATCTCCGTTTTGCAGAAGAAGCAATTAAGATAAAGAAAATGTATATGAAATGCTTCAATGTGTTATAATAATTAGTAGAGGAAGATCTAGAAAATAGTTTTCCTACCTTCTCAAGGTCTATTCCAGCTCAACTGAGACCAAGTTGTGAGGGGAAAACAGGATTCAAATACAGACAGAATTGAATTTACCACATACCAAATCCAAGGAAGTTATGAACTATGATTGCTAATAAATAAACAGAGATATTTAATACCTACATCACCATTTTCTTGTGAATATGTGATAAACATGAGCAATCTGCTGAATGTGGCTTATTAAATGCAGTTATAATTTTTAAAACCTATGATATATATATATATATATACACTTCTTCTGCAGAAAAATTATGTATATGTACCTACACACACACAACCACACACACATAACCTCCAGAAATGCACCATTGAAGAGGACAGGTTTTATCTGAATGTAAAGGTTCTGATACCTGTGAAATAATCTGTATTGCCTTTTATAGTCATACACCCTTTTGAGTAACCTGAAAGCCAGTGTCTTAGAGAAAAACAGATATAATGAAGATGGTGTCTTAAGGACAAGTTTTACATAAGATACTGGTTATTTCTTAACCATTGTTCCCCAATGTACATACAACAGAGACCAAAGACCATTTCCTCAAGGTTACTGTTCTGTTTGCTGGCCTTTGCTTCCAATTTAGCACCTTCCTACAACTGCTATCAGAGTGTACAGTATTGAGCTAAACTCAGAATACAGCAAATCACAAAAGATGAACCCATCAGCAAAGTACTATAAAGATCTCATGCCATGTTTGAAAACCCTACTTACCCCTGCACTGTCACATTGCTGGGTTTAAATCTGGAACAAACCAAGTTTAGATAAATCATTTTCTCCCCTTCAGCCTCCATTTGTATAGAGAATTGCTGCCCCACCCTCCACACCTATCCTCTAATAAGTTGGAAGAGCTGAGCCAACTTATTTTCATTTTTTGTCCTGTCACATATATCTTCCGCCTGTCCTGCCAGGAAGTGTGCCTAGTTGAAATAACTACCTTGGGGCAGGTTGTGAAGATATTTGTTTGGTTCCTTCTTTTATAAAGCCAGCAACAAAGTACATATTTCATCTCAATATTCTCCACAGTCTCTTATTGTTGGAGAACTAGAATCCATAGAAAATCCAAACTCTCTGAAAATGAACCAGTTCTTTTGAGTTCCCTGTCCCTTGTGCCTTCCTCTTCTTTTGTAAGCCTACTGTTCACCCATCACTCGCTGCCCACAGAGACACTGATTCTGCTATCACTGTCCCTCCAGCTTCCTTATGGGGATATCACTACAGTGATGCTGGTTTGAACATAGAATCATGACATACTCTTCTTACAAAGCTGAGAAAATATTCCCTGCTCATGTCCACAGTGGATCAGACTCAAGTGGCAGGCAGATTTCAAGTCATACCTTCTGATGCTTCTAAGGTCATTTGGAACTTTTACATTAAAAAACAAAACGTCTAGAAGACTATGACACTGAGAAGAAAGGAAAGGCTGAGCCAGGCGCCATGGCACATGCTTGTATTCCCAGCGGCTCAGGAGGCTGAGGCAGGAGGATCGGAAGTTCAAAGCCAGGCTTAGCAAAAGCAAGGTGCTAAGCAACTCAGTGTGACCCTGTCCCTAAATAAAATACAAAGCAGGGCTAGGAATGTCTCTCAGGGGTTGAGTGCCCCTGAGTTTAATTCCCAATAACTGCCCCCCCCCTCAAAACAAAGAAGGAGAATCAGGGACATCACAGACTTGATGACTGACCAGTCATTTTAAGCAGCTGTTCATCTGCATTGCTGTCCATTTTCTGAGGCCAGAGGATGTCCTGCCCCTCTCTGTCTAATGCTGAGTGCTTATTGAGCATCTACTCTTTTTAAATATCACCTTATTTGGGGGAAACACAAATGGATGGCATAGGGCCACCTCTCCTTGGAAAGACAAAACCAGCAGAGATGAAGCAGGAAAACAGCCATCACCAGTAGGTAGTTGCTGAGTCACATGCCACGGAATGTCAGTGCCTGACAAGTTTCAGGAAAGAGTGTGTATGAGGGAGCCAGTGTTGACAAGGATGCAGTCAGGGATTGTACCAGATGATGCTGCATCTGACATTTCTTCGTGGAATTACATATAGATCCTGAGTTTCTTCAGTGTTCTGTCCTTGAACATGGTCATTCCCAGCTCTGTGACCTTGTAGTAAAAGAAAATTGACATAAACTCCTGTCATTTCATGGCGTCTTTTGAATGCTCTTCATTTCTGTTCACTTGGGGACTGTAAATGTGAAGCTGGGAATGTGTCCAGTCACTCTAATTATCATAAAAAGAGCCAGATAAAAATGGTCTACCTCTGCATATCTGTACCACTCATACATACAAAAGCCACAAATCACCTTTTACATTCTCTCTTCTATATTAAAGTCTCTTTCAAAAGAATTATTTTCCATTACTTGAAACAGACCATTGTTCCTTTGCTCATCCTTCCTATTTTTCCCCATTTCTTTTTTATAGAATTCATATCAGGATATTCTCTTCTGCAGAAATGTTCACAATTGCCCCTTTTAATAAACAGAACTGTACACAAAAATGTTTAGAGCTGGAGGCACCCAAGACAATCAGCTTTTTCCACTCTCATTTCACAGCAGATAAAATAGAGGTCAGGAAAGATGAAGTGATTTGCCTAGGGTCAAACACTGGAGAGAGGCAGAGTCAGAACTACATTACAGGATTCTGAATTTTACTTTGTCAACATACAATATTATTCATCCCACGAACATTTGCTTCTATGACATGCATCATTCTATGTTCTGGGACCAACGGGGGACCCCAGGGGCACAGTTCTGCCCCAGACATTCACATTTTGCTGTTATTCTCTCCTAAGCGTGTGGTGCCCAGTGACTTTGCTGTGTCTTTCTTTAAAATATAGTTTTATTTCTTTATGTGTTAGTGCCCTTATCTTCATTCAGTCCCAATTAACTTCCCCAAGCTCCTCATTTAATTAATTCCCATCCTCCTTTTCAAAGTACACACTGGCTCTTCTGACTTAATGCCATGCCACCTCATTATCATCCCCCCCTTCTAAAATAATTATTTTGAGTATAATGAAAATGTTAAACATGGTTGAACTCAGTATGTGATTATTGAAACTCAAACTGCCAACAAATGTTTTATTATTTGTTGACTTGCATAATAAAATGTCACAACAGAAAAATAAGTAGCTCATTTATCTTAACCCTCCCTCCCCCCCCCTTTTTTTAAATCCTTATTGGTAAGCATTTGCTTATATCAGAACAGGACAGGCTGGTAGACATAAGCTTCCTAAATGGCTGTCAATGGTTTAGACACAAAGAGAATAAAAGAAATTCCTTTATCTTGAACATAATCTAGCCATCTACCTTTATCTCAAAGAAAGGCTGTATTTTGTATCCTTGCCTTCTACATCTACCAGCCACACCATAGGTACCTGTAGTGGTTTCATTTATTTATAGAATATTACTTAAAATAATATTTTCCTTCCACTGCCTAATACTTCCCAATAGTTATCCAGATAAACATCATTATTTTTATAACTATAGACAGAATAAAACAATCTTGTGCTTAATGAACAAGATTAAAATGGCCACAGTCCAGTGTGATGTAGTATAGATGTTGAAAATGATGTGTTTTTTTAGTTGTAGATAAACATCTTTATTTATTCATTTTTATGTGGTGTTGAGGATTGAACCCAGTGCCTCATGCGTGTGAGGCAAGTGCTCTACCACTGAGCCACAACCCCAGCCCCTGATGTTTTGTTTTAATATAAAATTTTAAACATAGTTTTACAGACTCTCTTTTTGAGAATTTTTGTTTCTCTATAAATTTCAAACTCTAACAAAATTTGTACTAGCAAATACAGTACAAATTTCAACATTTTCTTTACCTGGATTCACCAACTGTTTACATTTTTGTCTGATTTTCTTTTTCTCTCTCTTTTGTCACTTTTCATAAATCCATAAAAAAGTATATATGTATACACAGACACACATACACACACACCCCTATATATATATATATATATATATATATATATATATACATATGTGTGTGTATATATATATATATATATACACACACACACACAGGCCATCCATTTAACAGTGGATAAAAAAATCATTCATTGTCTGTAATCCTAATCTTAATTCTGTTTATGGAATTAAACAAAACACTGCATGTTTTAGGCATGATAAATAATATAAAAATTGAGTGTTTTTTGATACACACATATACATATATACATTCTCATGTACACACACATACATACTGCACATATTCAAACTTGATATAATACACTTTGATAATACATTATTCTGCACTATTTTCAAATAAATTGGAGGTATGGTGTACCTATCCCAAACACTTTAATTTATAAAATCTATCAGTTTTATTTCCCAAGGACAGGACATACTCTTACCCTATATAGAATATTTTCAGACAAAGGCAATTTACCCCTAGTATAATACCATTCTCTAATTTACAGCCCATATTCAACTTTTCTCCAATGCCCCAATGATGTTCTTAAAAGCTAATTGTGTCCCAATCCCCCTAATCCTGAGTCAGCGATTGCCTTTAGTCATTGTGCTATGCTTTATATTTGTGTTTGAAAGCTTACCCTCATTCAGTAATGACCTGGATCATGTCCCTTTTTAAAGTTATCTCTGCTTGCTGACTGTTGTTCCAAGAATAAGAATTTAAGCCAAAAGACATCTAATAAAATCCCCAAGGATTAGTGATAACTGTGCTGAGATAATGCAAGTCAGCTTCCTAACTATGTCCCAACCACAAGTTTCATCATTTCAGTAGGAAGATGTCCAAGAGAAGAAACTCTGACTTTAACAATATATTACTGTTTGACAATTTAAAACTTTGGTACTGGGATCCTGTTAGCATCCCAGTCCACTTAGACTAAGAGATGGTAATTATAAGTGACCATTGTACATAGTTTTAAGGAGCACTCTTTAAAACCAACTCTAAGTAAGTATTTACCTCAGTGCTATGTTAAGGAAGGCTAAATTAAAATCAATATTTTCATCAAAATATAATGTTTCAGATATGTAAAAACAAAGCTTGTATATAAATGTTAAAAACAAAGCTTGGATGTAAATATTAGTAATTTGTCTATAGAAGATGATTGTTTTTTTAATAGAACATTCAACATTAAAATAAATATAAATAGTTCCCTCCAAAAATGACAAGAAAACATGTATTATAGTATTTATAATGTCTAAAGCCCGCAGTGTTTTTGCTTAACTCTGTAAAAAGCATTATGATTAGGGCTGTCAGGTACAAGTGGTTTGCTTTCTAGTCATTGTGACATTAATCTTCTGGTCACTGATAATTTTCTTTTTTCTTTTTAAAGTGTACTTCTAATAGTGGGTAAAAATAACACTGAAAATCATCAGCTTCATTCGTTATGAATGCATATAATATTTAGTGAAAAACAGACAAACCTACCTACACCGAGTCATGTTATCTCTTTAAGCGTTAACACAAAATCATAAAAGTTACCCAGTCTCAATACCAGGAAACTGTGAGTGAGACCTCGTCATACCAATTATGTCACTGAAAAGCCAGATAGATGCTGCAAGGTGCAAAATAATCCTGTTCCATTTTCACTTTCTCCTCAAAAGTAAAAAGAAGGCATTTATACATGAAAGAGACAGAAATTAGCTACCAGAAAGACTGTACACTTTCATATCTGGAGCATAACTAAGAATAAAATAGTTGTTTGTCCCCTACAGTAGAAAAGACTTGCCCATTCATCCTTGTGATAGATATGTATGCGAAACCAAAATGAAATCAAATCCCTGCAGATAGCATAAGTCACAAAAACTGTTTAATCCTTTCATAGCATCCCTTTGGGAAGTCGGCTCTGTGGTAAGTAGGAACGTACAATATATATAATGTCAAGTATTCTCTTTTATTTTTTAATAGAAAGACTTTGTTTTCTCTGACAGACTTTTTCATATTTCTTTAAAGATCTGTATGCCACTGTGTTTATTTGAATGTGTATGCCCGTGGAATCTTGTAGTTTTAGCATACTGACACTTTTTTTATTAAAACAAAAACCATCTATGGAAATCTTATCTAAAATTGATCATGGCTCAAAATTGTATGTTAAGAGGCACTCGGGCAAATCTAAATGCATTTTAACATTGCTCTTCCTAATGGATTTTATTAGAAAACAGTCGAGTTTCAAGCAAGAATAAAATGAAAGCGGACCTTGGAGGCTTAACCATTGAACAGATGCAGTAAATGCAGCTTTGGAAATATAGCTGTCACTTCAGATCTTTTCCACTCATTGCCTATGTAAGCCAGTAATGAGAGCTGCTGGCATTGTAATATTTGTGTAGTTCTATTGACAACAGATGCTACGAGAACTCTTACAATCAGAGAAGCCAGCCCTCTCATGAACCTATTTTTACAATTTTCATTCTTTCACAGTTTTTATTCTACTTAAACCCTTTATGATGAGAACTTTTATCAAATGGTACTTATCTCTAGAATTGTTAAATTTCTGTTTAGAAGTTGCTAATATGTCAAACCAAGTCAGGAATTCTTGACATCTTTATCACATTTAAGTATTTCTTGATATTAATTCTTGGAAAGGATTTCACTTTCTTACTTTCTGAGCTGAATGTTGTACTTTCTGTGCAATGATTTGTATTTTTTTTCTCCTAACTGCTGATGGGTTCATAATGTGTGTGTGTGTGTCTGTGTATGTGTGTGTGTGTTTGTCTATGTACCTACTGATATATTCTATGTATTAGATTAGTGCTAGTTTATATCTACACATTGATTAGGCTCTGAAAATAAGCAAAAAATATATATGTAGATAGATATAGATATATTGATATTTTGCTAACTCCAGTGAAAAATATAAAATTTAAAAGTAACTTGAGAAGTATAAAGTTGATTTAAAGTAACCATGTTAATGCTCAATACAGCACCAGGCATTTAATTGACTAAGAGTTGTGTGATTCCTTTTATAATAAATACAATAATTTAATATTCTTTAATAACATCTACCCATTCCAGTTTTCAAACTAAAACAGTCTAGTATAGGAAACACAATTTAATGATCTATGTTTTATAAAATCAGT
Source organism: Ictidomys tridecemlineatus (assembly GCF_052094955.1). Taxonomy (NCBI): domain Eukaryota; kingdom Metazoa; phylum Chordata; class Mammalia; order Rodentia; family Sciuridae; genus Ictidomys; species Ictidomys tridecemlineatus. Next base: position 37,527,185 of record NC_135482.1, on the reverse strand, counting down.
ATGTAAAGTATCCACAGAATCTTAATCTATAGCTCTCCAAACCAACTTTCATATTCTGTTATACTGTATATACTAAATACATGAACATGAGTTTATTTGGACTCTATGTTGCAAGATTTCTAGGAGGAAATCTTAAATAATAAAGTGAATGCTAAATTTATGAGAATCCGAAATGATTCTAGATTATGTATAGTCAAGTAATCACAGTGCATGCTACTTTTCTTTTAGACAAAAAAAAAAAAAAGAGAACTCTGAAGGAAAGAAAACGAAGAACCAAATACAACAAAATTATTAACAGAACTGTAAGTACTTTAATGACACAATAATTATAACATAAATTCCTTAAAATTAGATTTGGGTATGTATTTTATGAAAATACTTGCCTTTCTGTTTTGAAAGATAAATTAGCATAGTAAGCAAGTGAAGCCTTGTGAAACTCAATTTCAATTTACTAGAGTGGAATGGAAATCATTTATCCTATAATCCTCTTAGGTAAGAGGGCAAGGTAATCTTTGTGATACATCTCTGGTCCTGAAAATGTTTATGTTGACTCTATCATCTCTAGCATCATATCATTTTAAATTCTAAAAATGTAATAAGAAGAATTTAATCAAAGCACCTCACTTTCTTTCACTTCAGAGTATTGACATATGTCCTTCATTTATAGTCATTAAATTAGAATTATTTAAAATGGCAACCATCTGCAGGCTTAAAACTGGTAGTTTACACTCATTAGTACATTCCTTTCTAACCTGTGCCTTAACTATAAAATGTATTTCCTTACTTAACTATCAGTTAATAGTGATAATAATTTTTCTATATATGTTTTTATTAAGCAAAACAAAGCATATGTTGATGTTATCTTTAGTAGAATTGGTATCATTTTAAAGTTTCCCTGGATGCAAACAACTATAAGTTTTGAATATGTGAATATCAAAAACAATAAAGTGAAGATGAATAGGCAAGATCCAGGTAGATGACTAACACTGTATCACTTTTAATACTATCATTATTTTGAAAGAAGTTTGAAAGTGCAGTTCCATAAAATTTCAAACAGAAGTATCAAGTGGTAGTGATTCAACAAAATCAAAATCAAAATCTTGGTATATATCAAAATTGAATGAAGTTCAAAGGGAAATATGTAATTTTGATATACAAAGAAATATAAAAATAATTTTTCTAGGCTATATAGAAATTACACTTAAAATTTTCTAACCTCAAAGCCCTTATTGTATATGTCATATGTTAATTTTGAGTTATTAGACATAATTGATCATGCTCATAATTACATAAATGAAAGTTTTCTGAAATCCATTCCATTCGTTTTTGAAGTATGAAAGGAGAAAGAATAACAAGACCTTTCTTTTACTTACCTGTCCACAGATTACTCGTGGTCAGCTTCACTTTTCACAAAGCATGCTACCTCTTAATGTTTGTTGTGATTAGGAATGATTATACTCTTTAAATTTTTATATCAGAGTTTTTAAAATTCAGATTTTCACTTTTGGTAAAACAGTTTCTTCATTTAAAATATATGTAAAGGCAGCTTGGGGTTGCAAAACAGGTTATAAACTTGTCTGTGTAGATCTGGTTATAATAATAATTTAACAATCAGATGTTTGTATCATATATATAATTTAAACTCTGCCAATGTGAAGATGTTGCCAGATACATATAAATGAGAATTTATTTTGGCATCTTCTAACCAGAGAAAGTCAACTAAGTCATTGAACCAAAACATAAGCATTATTTTACACTTCAAAAACTAGGCTGTCTTTAGATGTTTTGTTTAGGCATATAATTCAATTTTTAATCATCATTTCAATTCTGTGAATTACTTATTAAAAATTGGTTGACTTTTTAAATCATAGAACCAGAGATATTTAAGTTATTTACACAAGAACTACATTTCTATTTTACCCCCTCATGATTTCTTAGGCTTCTTAGTACAATTTCACTGTGAAAACCCATCAATAATAACTGCTTTTCTGATCATATTTATGTATAAGTGATTTGGCTTGTTGTTCAGGTGTGACTTACCTAAGTTGTTTGAACTTCCATAATTTTGTTGAAGTAGGATCTAGTATGTTGTATTTTGGAAGAGTCCCACTCAAGTATTAAGCTCTGTTCATTTGGAGCAATCCTGAAGAAAAAGTTACCTGTTTCCAAGGAAGATGTTCTGCATCTTCCTAGTGCATATTATAGTTTGGGATAGTTTTGTTCTCCATTTAACTATCTGCTGTTTAACAATTTTATGCCAATTCCCTCATAAATAATAGCATGCAAAGAAAATTCAAACCAATAAAATTAAAAATGTAGTTTATCCCTTTAAATTTTCATAAAATATTTATGAAAAAAATGCTTTGAATTAGAATAAAATTGTTAAATATAAATGTTGATACATGTTTAACCTCTGAAGCATTCAAAAGTTAAGAATGGTAAGTAAAGCATGATGTAAGATAAATATAATGGATAACACACTACTTTTGTTGTTTTTATGTATAGATTATGTGCTTATGTACTAGTCCATGAATAATGAATAAGTTCTTACAGTTTGTATTTGAATCAAACTTTATAAGTGAAAGACTTTTAACATAGGAAAGGCATTAAAAAACTCTTATAATTTTGCCTTAAAACCAGTTGGCAATTGATTAAAATATTACTAAAAACATTTTATTAGCATACACTACATTTATACTTCACAAAAGTTTTCATGTTTAAGATAAGAAATAACAGGAAAAGGGACCATTTAAAACTGTTTTACAATAATGATTTTCCTCTCAATTGCTAAACACTCTGGTACTTGCAGGAACTTCATGAGTCTGCTCTCTGTAGATTATGATTGCACTGAATAATGATAATAACAAAGAGGAAAGATTTTACAAAATCATTCAGATGCTCAGGCATTCTTCTTGGGAATTATTCATATTATCCTAGATTTGCAAAATCTCTTTAAATGCTACTGGGAGTTGATGTTCTCACTCAACGCATGACTATTATTAACAGTCTTGCTTTCCAGGGACACCAAATAAGTTTCAGTTTTAGTATAGAGGTTCTAATGCCTAGCAGATTTTAACAAGTAAAACCTTTTGTGATTCATTGGAGAATAAATATTATTTGCAAATGCCCCTCACTAGTTTAATTTAGTCAAATCTTTCTCTATTAGAAGTAACAAGTCCCTGTAATAAAATATATATATCCGTGTGGGGTGTGTATGTGTGTGTGTGTGTGTGTGTGTGTGTGTATGTGTGAAAGAGAGAGAGAGAGAGAGAGAGAGAGAGAGAGAGAGAGTTAGTAGCATAGAGCTAGGAGAAAATTTAGAAGTCGTACAGTTGAATATTCTCATTTTATAGAGATTACCTCCTCTAATATTCTCATTTACAGAGGGTCATATAGGTCAAGTCATTTACCCAAGCTCGTCATATCTAGTGGCAGAACTGAAAAATATTCTGGCCTAATTAACCACCATTTTTTTCTATCTTCCATATTGACTGAAAGTATTTGTATAAAAAATGAGAGTCTCAGAACTGCCCAAGAAGCCTCTTCTCCAAATTTAAACTTTTTTTCCAGCTATACTGTAATTAAATTTTGTATGCATAATTATTCACCCAATTTCTCTACATAGTCTAAAATTCTATTTTGATATAGCTCATTAGAATGATGTTTATAGTAGAAAAATTGAAATAGAAGAGAAAGGGAGATAGACAGTCAACCAGACAGGGAGGAATCTTTGTTTTGGCTCTATTCAATCCTCCTCTCATAGCACTTCATCCAAAGCATAAAGGAAGGTGATGTCATTCAAGAGCACAGAACCAAAATAGTACTGGATAACAATGATACATAACAATAATACATTCATTCATAAATACAATCCACCTGTAGCAACAGTTAAGCAAATTATCTTTCTTTTAACTGTCTATTTCTCACCTGGATAGCAAAAAATAAAAATAAAAAATGTCTGCCCAGGCTGCTTCCAGGTTTCTCTGTGATCAAATTTGATGTATGGGAATCTCTGCAGTGAGATTTAATTATAAATTTTGAGTATTTCATTATTTATTATATTTTAACCTTATATTGTATTATTGTGAGAAAGAACTTTCTCTTGTGAAAATTTAGCTTAATGGTTTATATGATTTTGCATATCATTCTTACAATATGTACTACTTAGATTTTTTTACATTAAATTTTGTAGGCAAAGTAGTAGGCATTTTTATAGTTGTTTATAATGCCTACTACATTAGCTGAACTTTAAGAGCTTCTGTATAATTTTGAAAATTCATTCTTTCATTGTTCATTTTTTTTTCTTTTTTGCAGGGTTGGTGGGGGGTGTAACTAAAGATGATTGAACTCAGCAGCACTCAACCATTGAGCCACATCCCCCAGCCCTACTTTGTATTTTATTTAGAGACAGGATCTCACTGAGTTGCTTTAGTGCCTCACTTTTGCTGAGGCTGGCTTTGAACTTGAGATCCTCTTGTCTCAGTCTCCCAAGCCACTGGGATTACAAGCATGTGCCACTATGCCTAGCTGCTGTTCATTCTTTATTCAACAATTTCTATTGAGTACCTACTATATACATTGTTCTCTGGAACTGGAGATAAAGCAGTAAACAAAGCATAGTATCTATCATCAGTAGTTTATATTTTGAGTAATTACAAATACTGGAATGTAATGACAATACTATTGATTTATAGTAATTTACACATTATATTTTCAAGATTCTTATGGGTTAAGCATATTAAGATTACTTTATGTTTATATTCACCACCTGATTATTTAGTCACTTTTCTTGGGATGTTGGGTAAAATGAATTTCCCCAAATCATTACTATTCTAAATAAAGATATTGTATATTTCAGTAAAGTATATTGGGGCATTTTTTTAAATATTAAAGAAGTTTTCTTCTGATGTCTTATTACAGCATAGTACTGGCTTTGAACATTCTGATTTCACATCCCAGCTATACCGCTTATTAACTATGGGATGTAGGGCAATTTAGTAGACACCCGTATATGTTTTAAACTCTCCATTGAGAAATTGTATAAATCAATCAAATGAGTTAGATATCTGTTGCCTTTAATACATCTTTGCTTATGTAACAGTTAGTATTAGATTATAGTTACCCATTATAATTTATTGATACAATTTAATCCATTATTTTTAGAAACTTGCTTCCAGAAAGCCCAAAGTTAAAGACATGGATCCAAATGATTTAGCTATTTGAGTGGCTAGTTTTGACCTGCTAAAATATTCTATTTACTTACTTATTCCTGCACCAGAGCATTATTTTGGGTTGCATTATTCTCTTTTATAATTGAGAATGTTTGCTCTGAACAAAAATGCTCCATTCAAATCCTGTTTATTCAACTTACTGGCTATGTGTCTGCAGGAAGGGAATGTAAACTCTGCCTTCCTCTCCTCATCTCTAAAAATGAGAATAAATCCTGTTTTATGGTTTTTATATGAAAATGACAAGACATGTCTATTAACTGCTTATGACAGAAGTCAGTACAATAACATAAGTAAATAGTCATTTTGTTGTTGTAGTTACTGTTGTAAAAATCTCCTTTCAAAGGTGCATTCCTATAAAAATAACTTCAAGCTTGCATGGACTACAGAGGAAGAGAAAGTGTGAAGAAAGAAAAAGACAAGTGGAGGCTGATTAAAAATCTTAAACACAATATGAAAATCTTTTCTCCATCCCAGGGAACACAGGCTTGCCTCAAGAGGAGTCTACCCTGGGCTCCTAGGCTCCTTGAAGCAAGGCCAGTATTAGACAGAGATAGCAGCATGACTCTCTTTCAGAAAGTTCAAATGTAAAACTCCAAGCCTTTGGGCAGCCTTCATGGCTATAAATGAGTTGAATCAACAGGCATTGTGCCGTGAAGGGTACCAAAATGGCTTTCTTCCTTACCAGGAAATTATTTCCTTGGACTCACATATGAGGTTATTTTCTCCAGAGAAAATAGATTTAACCCAACTGTAGGCTGAGCTGGTTTCCAAAAATTAGTTACGTCCCACACGTTAGTACACACGTCATTTCAAAGTGAAGGGCAGCTGGGCATGGCAGCTCTACTTTCCAAATAAGTAAATAAAATTTTATATGAGGTATCCAAAATTAAAATCACAAAATTATTTTTTTTCATTTCTGGCAACATAATTTCTTATGTTACTAAATTTTCCCCTTAGGATAAAGAATATTTGGTGAGTTTCTCTCCATTTTAGTACCTCCATTAATTATATTTTGTTGAAATTTTTTATATTCACCATTTTAAGTGACTTCATTGCTTCATAATACTGTCATGGGATAGCAATACTAACACGACTCCCCCATTTTAATGTCAAATGTTTTAGACCTCTAAAGATAAGTGTGTACCTGCCTTAAAAATAACAATTCCTGCTTTGGCAAAAAACAATTCATGGTAAACCTCTTATTTCCCCTTTCATTTTTCCTTTATTTCTTTCTTATACTAAAATACAAAAAAAAAAATTTGGTTCAGCATATGTTCCATTGTACATTTGAGCAATTTATGTCCTGTTCTTATGGTTAGTATGAATTTCTTAACCCTGCTATTGTTTTTGTTTTCCATTTTTAAAAGACTCTTGGCAAAGTCTATGTTTATGAATTTGTACAAAATGTTTCAGGCTAAGGGAAAAATGTCTCTGAACAAACATTCAAAAAAAAACATTGGTTTGTAATTTATATGACCCCCCAAAGTAATGTTTTATGAATTTTCAGTAGTCTGAAATATTATTTTAAGCAGTTTAAGTCTTGGCAGCAGATTTTTAAGTTACTAAGGATTTTAGCTTATCTGTTCTATGCTTGCATGTGATACTGGCAACAATTAGTTATAACATCTCCTAGGAAAATTTTTTATTACATTTGCAATATTTGAACTACAAACGATTAATTCTTCAATTTGTCTTCTTTTGACCTTTCAGATTTTTTTTCTAATTTTAAACAAGGTATCAATGCCCCCAAATTATAATTTTGCTCATTAAGTATTACATAGTATTTGTATTCTACATTACAGATTTTTTCGATTTATCTGAATTATGCCTATTAATAAAATTTAGGAAAAAAAATTATATAATTACATAATTATGAATATATTTGTTATTTCTACTTATGTTAAGAACTGAATGATTATCAGTGTGTTTTATAAAAGGCAAAGGCAAATTTGTCATTAAGTGTAATAGCTGAAAAGCATGGAGGAAAACAGGCAGTTAGGAGTTAAATAACAAAATCCATTTTAAGGTGTTACCTTTCTATTTTGTAAGATGACTATATATCTCAGAACAGTTGCCCAAACAAACCTGTGAAAACTCAGTTTGTACTGAACCACTGTACTTACAGCTTTGGGAATGGAGATGACTTCAGTGAGAAGGAGACAGAGAGCATAATGTTTCTCCATTTTTCCTGACCCAGCTCCAAATTTGCAAAAATCTAAAACCAGCTTCTCACAAGGCCTTCTCTCTCTACCTCTAACCTTTGCATTTTTTTCCCTGAAGTCATTCTGCCTCCCGTCTAATATTCTCAACCTGTCTTTTCTTTAAAGTGACTTTGGCTTCAGATTTTCTGGCCATATTTTTCTCTTGTGAAAACACTTCAGTACAGCCATTATGGAGGAACGGCTAAGAAAAAAGCAGCTGCATCCACATATTCACACCAGCCCTTCATCCTGCATCCTGCTCTCTCCTTCCTCCCTGACAATTATTAATCCAACAATTATTAATACAAAGAAACAAGTGACTTGAGTGATTTTAGGCAGTTTCAATGATAAACAAAAGCAGTATCGGTAAGAATATTTAGGGAAAAGAACTAAGATAGGAAGGGCTCTGGCCTCAGATGAAGCATCTCTGCACTGCCCTTGAGATGTTGTTACATTTTCTTTCCGCCCTCTACTTCGAAGCCCTTATGTTAAGACAAATAAATTATTGGTGAGTCTTGCTAAACTTGTGATGGGAGTTGTCAATGAAGTATAGTAGAGGTTATCTGTAATGTGAAAAGACCCAGTGAAGTCCATGATTAAGTCATCTTGTATATCTACATTTTAAAATTCCTTTAAATACCCCAAATATAAAATCATCCATTTGCAAAGTAAAATTTTCAGTGCCACCTCTGTACAAAGAAAATCGTTTTCTTTACATTCTGTCTGTATCACTATTTGGATCTGTAAACTCAAGTTTAAAAAAAATCTTTAATTTTCATCCTAACTTTGGATGTAAATATAATTAATATGATTTCGATAGCAACCCCACTGGCAATGATCAAAGGAAAAAATTCTGTATTGGTATCAACAGTTATGGAAGTGGCCTGGTATACCCAGCTATGCCAGGCCACTATCAGCTGACCGGGTCAGGGTGTTCCTCTGTTGTGGGGCTTATGGCAATAGCACTAGAACCCCATTAACTGAGCACTGGCCTCCAGTTGAGTAGTTTGCCTGGCATTTCTTTCCTGCTAAGTTCATATTCATATCCATAGTTTACAAATGAGAAAACAGATTCTGAAAGTAAACTAACTTTTTCAAAGTAACATACCTTATAAATTTAGAGCCAATTGCAGACCCAGGTATATTTAATGATAAAAATCTATGCTCTTGGACATCATGCACACTGATGTGAGGGCTTACCCTGAAATGATAATCTCACAAATTTCTCTTTACATAAGAGATGGGCATCTCAGACTCGGGCACAGCATAGGTCCTCAGCACTGCTTGAACCAGATATAGTTCTTAACCCAGAACTGTCATGGCAATAAATTCATAAAGATTTTTTGTTCTTGGGCTGGGGTGTAACTTAGTGGTAGAGAACTTGCCTAGTATGCATAAGTCACCATTTTGATTCCCAGCACTGCAAAACAAACGAACAAGCAAACAAATTTTTAAAAAAATTATTTGTTCTCTTGTTGGTTTTCCCCCTCTCACTAAAGCATAACCTATGTCCCCAAACACTTTATTAGCCTTCTACAAAAATGTAATTTTTTTGACACTTTTTTATTTTGATAAAATATATGTAACATAAAATTTATTATTTTACCGATTTTTAGTATACAGCTCAGTGGTATTAAATACATTCACACTGTTGTATAATCCTCACTACCATCCATCTCAAGAACATTTTCATTTTGCTAAAGCAAAACCCCATGCTGACTCCTCATGCTCTGCCCCTCCCTGTCCCCAGCAACCACTGTCCTACTTTTCCACCTCTTTGAATTTAACTACTCTAGTCACCTTCTATCAATGCTATCATGTAATATCTGTCCTTTTGTGACTAGCTTACTTTGTTTAGCATAATATCAGGGTTCATCCATGGGGTAGCATTTTTGAGAACATCCTTCCTTTATAAGGCTGAATAATATTCTAATTTTGTGAGGGAGGGGTACACATGCACACATGCACACGTGCACACTTGCACTCCACTTCGTTTATCCATTCATCCTATAATGTGAAGTGGAATTTTTTGTCAGTTCCCTAAAGAAAAGACAAGATGCAAATGTTGAAATGCAGTAAGTTTATAATTTATAGGCCAATTACCTTCTTATTTCCTAAACCTTAGGATTAATCATGAAAAACTAGTTTTGGCAATCAGCAAAAGAAATACATAAGTTTAAGATAATATAGGGTTTCTGAGTCATAAATATGGTGCATTTTAACTCTTTAGACTGGAATTAGCTACTATTCATAGATTATCTTTTTTTTCATAGATTAACTCTTCTTTAGAAGATTTGTAAATCCAAATATACCTTTAATTGTCATTTCTGTTTAAATAAATAGTATGTATAGCAGGTGGAGATATACTGACTGGAAAGCTTTACAAAGGAAAGAGCATTTCATCCTGACCTTACATGCCTTACTTGCATGCGGGTTTTCTATTTTAATTGGTAAATCATTTTAGTTAAGCACATATTAGGTGTAGATAGGGTTGCATCTGTTAGGAGATTGTACAGGTTAATTTAAAGTGCTTAAAGTTTATCTCTATTTTTTCTGCTTAATCTCCCACTCTGTGGAAACCTTAATAATGGAATAATGGTAGGGGAAAAAAAAGAACAATTTAAGAAAAAGAATCATGTTTTTAGGTTTTTTAATGTTCTTGTGCATTACAAAGATGATCAAAGATTGAATGTACAACTTGCGTCTTGTTCAGGATCTTCATGTCTCTCAGATGACTCTCAGTAACACCATCCCTAGAAGTATTTCTTTGTTATTTTGTGACCTGTTGGGTGAGGCACTAGAGCCGGCTTCCCCAAGTCTGTGTTGCTTTAAGTTACTGCAGTAGGGAAATTTCACAGTGCTGTCATGCTTTGGGTTAAAACAGTTTTGTGTTTTGCTTGGGAAAGACAATTCTGAGAGTGCCCTATTGATTCAGATGTTTTCTGACAGTAGCTGCCTACCAGGTTTGCCTTCATTGACTTTTCAATGTTCTGTTACAAATAACTTGCATGTACAATTTGATATTGAGGAGCAGATAAGGTTCCCCACTGTGCATGAAGTTGGAACGGCCCTGAGCCATGGGGTGGTGAGTGCTTATTATCATTCTGAAAATCGCCCACTTGTCCTGGACTGTTGTCATAAAAGAGTTGTGTTTTCTGTTACTCTTTTTTTCTTTTCCTTCTTGTTTTATTCTCACAGACATTCCAATGCATCTCTGCTTCTTGAAAGGTTTAAACTTCATTGTTAGAATTCACCCATGCTGAGTAAATTTGAAATATGTAATGATAGATATTCTGATATTTTTGAACACCTGGAAGATAAGATAGCATGAATTGCAAGGATTAATACAATTCAAAAGAAATCATCTTTTTGTGAGACTTTTCTAAAAGTGTGAATGGTTAGAAATTTTCTGGTATAATCAGAACAAAATAACGACCATTTATTGGATGTCAAACATGGCCCAAGATCTGTCCTTTGCAATTTTCATATGTTATGTATAATTTGGACAACTCTGCACGATATATATCATTACCCTATTTTATAGATGAGGAAACTGTGAATAAGTTGCTTGCTCAACATAAGGTCATTATTTTCTACTCATGGTAGTAGCTTTTTTAATTATCTAAAATGACGGTAATGGTAATATTGTTTGAATTTGCAAACAAATCCTCACAGAACTGGCATTTGGTTTCCTTGTATCTTACTCTCTGCAAGGACATCTTGAGGCCTTTCATTCAATGTGGGTGATGAATTTCCTTGTGCTGAAATATGACCCTTTGTTAAGTTACCAACATTTGTGATCATGGCTTCATTTCTACCACTACTAGTCTGTCTGTGTTTTATCAGGACGGAAGGCAGCTGGGGAACTTGCCTGTTGGTGCCCTTGAAGAGTTTGTGGGACTATGCTTACTCAGATAATCATTGCCTGAAGCAAAAGAATAATAATGTTTTTGAGAGCAAACTGCTCTGCCCCTAAAAACTATGTAGGAAATACTTACATTGCTGCTATTTTCTGTTGTCTCCTACCAGGATCCCAGCCTGAAGCATTTCTGCCCTTTAAAGACGTGCCAGCCTGTGCATTCTGTCCCCATATGGCCTTAGAAGCTCAAACATACCATTTGTTCATATATATAAATAAATGTAGGGAAGAAAGGAAAGGGGATGGAGGGAGGAGAGATAAAAGGAGAAAGAGAGAACCTTACAACATTACATAAAGATAGGTGACAGGGAAAATGGGGAAGAAGTACACATCTGTCTCATCACCAGTATTTCCAAAACCCAGTGACATCAGATTCTCTGCAATAATTTAGTGGCTGGAAATTGCAATTGGGTTTAAAAAATGAGCAAAAAGGTTGTAAGGTTAAATAAAGGAAAACAATAAGACAAAAGAACTCCTATCGACCCTTGATCCCCTATGTGGGAACATAATACCAACCTACTTATTCCAGAAAGTACCATGTTCTTTCAAATATCAGAACTTTGACTTTCAAGTCTGACCCCCACTTGTCCCAGCCTAACCTCCCCCTGAACAGAGAGAGCTGCTCCTGCTCTTCCATCTACCTAGCACATATCCCTGCATCAGTTCCCATCTCACACCCTGAGTATGAGTGAAACAAGCCACTCCTCACCCCACAATCCAGAGCGCCCCCCAGACCTTGGAGCATGAAGCTCAGCCCAGGGCAGAAGGTTGTTTAGTTATCCAACAGTCCCAGACCCCATGCCAGTGCCGAGTACTAAGCTCAAAGGGATAAAGGAGAAAGGGAATGATGAAGGCCGATGATGGAAGAATTAGAGGGAAGGAAGAAAAATTAGGGTGAGGAAAGGAAGGAAGGCCAAAGACATAGATTAAAATTTGATGATTCAATCTAACACACAGTATTCATGTAAAACCTATTCCTTTATTTCCACAAAATATTTTTTTCAGAGAAGGTTTCAGTGGATATGAACTAGTTTTAATAAAAGACTAGAAATCAAGGATTAAGTGTTTTACTTTTCATTCATTTTCACTAATTTTTCTGATTTCTACAATAATTCCACTTTCAATTTTGAGATGAGCCCTTTGCTCACCACTTAGATAACAAATCTTTGAAAAGATTCGTATGTCTTCATAATATAATAGGTAAAGCAAACAGATAAAAGAATTATATCCCCCAATCTACAAATTACTACATTAAAACATTCTGAAATAAACCAAACTCACTGTAACTGTATATTAAGGGCATTGTTTTTCTCTCTGAGGCTAATTAGGCTAATTTATTCTCCTAATAAGCGTGTTCCTAATAAGAACTAACTATTCTCCACACACACACCATTTATTGTTCATTCCCCTGCTCAGGTAGCTTTAGTTTTTCCCTCTTTTTTCTTTTTCTTCCCCCTCTCTCAGCCTCACCTTCTTCATCCATATGAATCCCCCCTAATTTTTCCTGCACTTGTAGAGCATCAAGGGGTGGCAGGCTGCCATTCTCTTGCCTCTCACACAAGCCAGTTAGAAACTCAAGAGCATCAGGCAGATCAGAGAGGCTGTCGTCTTGATCCCAATTCTGTTCATACCTTGTAGGCAAAGCATGTATCAAATAAAGCTAATAGTCTCTCTTTTTCCCATGTCTCTGTTACCTAAAAGCAAATATTCCAATAACACCAGTCAGCAGTCACAGACAGCAACAAGATAAACAGAAAAATAAAAAAATCTTACAAAAAAAGAAATCAAAGATGATTTTAAATATTTATCATAGGAGCTTGAAATCTATCATAATCACTTCAAATTTCTGCATCTAATCTGGCCAACACATTTCCAACTATCTGTTGAAATTTATAGGATAGTCATAATGATACAGTGAGGAAAGAACATTTATTAGTCTTTGTACATTTATGGATATAAAAGATGCTGTGTGAATTCATTTGAATTTTCCTTCTTTTCATTATCTTATGGTTTAATTGGTAATGAGCAGAAAATTGAAAAAGATAAAAAAAATAAAAGGGGGGTGAGGAGAAGTTAGTGCCCTAGATAAAGAATGGCAAAAATTACAAAAGAACAAAGTAATTATTAACAAGATAGAAAAAGAGATATTATACCTAAATGAATTAGGGAAAAAACCACACACACTAAGTCATGACACCATACCACCCCACAATTACACATTCACTCACAAATACCTTCAAACACACCAAAGTTGTACTCCCAATTCCATTATGGAAGGATACACTTTACCAGAAACAAGATGATCACACAAAATACTAGCATATCTCAGTGTAGCTTCGTGTAATCCCCAGAGGCCTTGAAGGGGCTCACAGCTTCCGTGAACTAGATGTGCAGTCAGACCAGCAAAGTTCAATTATTTCTGCAAAACTGCATTTTTTACATGCCATATGTACAGAAAACCTTACATTTACAATCAGATTGCTTCAGATTAACATTAAGCATCCCATCTTTTGATTGTCAAGCCAAACTCAGGAACATTAAGGCAATATTATTGTCTGGGGGAGACAGCACAGTCAATGCCCGATAGTTATATAATACTGTATTTCCTTGCAGTAAAAGCTATAAATTATATCTAGTTGAATCTATAAAACGGTTTTATGATTTGGATATGGAATGTCTCCCCAAAGCTGATATGTTGAATACTTGATTTGCCATGCCACAATGCCAGAAGGGGGGACACTTTGGGGAAGTGAATGTTTCATAAGGATTGTAACCTTATCAGTGGATTAATCCATTTGATGGATTAATAATTTGAATGGACTACCAGGAGAAGGTGTAAAATGTAGACAGTGAGGCATGATTGGAGGAAGTCATTCACTGGGGAGTTCTCTTGGAGACTATATCTGGTCCCTGCTCCATTCCTTTCTCCCTCCCTGCTTCCAGACTGTCACATACACAGCAGTTTTCCCCTGTCACGTGCTTCCACCATGATATTCTGCCTCACTTCAGGTCCAGAGCAATGGAGCTGACTGGCCATGCATTGAAACCTCTGAAACCATGAGCCGAAATAAATCTTTCCTCCTCTAGATTGTTCTTGTTAGGTATTTTGGTTTCAGCAATGAAATGCTGACTAACAAATGGGACTGAACCATTTTCTAATGAGAAATAAACTATCTGTAAATATCTAATAAAATGCCTACTTCATAAAAGATGCTAAATTAAAAAATAAAAGGAATGGGGAAAAGTGAAATAGATTTTCACTTTTTTGTTATAAATGATTTCCAGTTGCTGTTGGTCTGCTTGGTTTCCCTTATATAATCCATTTCCTTAGACCCTAAATGGCATTTTCCAATTGGATTGTCTTTTAGCATTCTAAGAAATATTATGTGGGTTGGGGATATAGCTCAGTTGGCAGAGTGCTTGCATTTTATGCACAAGGCCCTGGGTTCAAGCCCCACTACCACAAAAAAAAAAAAAGAAGAAAGAAAGAAAGAAATATTAATATAGGCAACTGAGTCTGTAAAATGCAATTCTAAAGCCTGAATAAAACCAAATACATGTTACTTAAGTTTTGCATACATATTGCCTTAATGCACAAAGTAGAATGTCTTTTAGGATCATTTATCCAAATACTAGGGAAACTTTGTTATGTCATTTTTTTTATAAAAATGGATATACCTTTTCAAATCAACTCATTTTTAAAAATTTTTTTTAAGTGTTAAGTAGAGCTTAGTGTATTATGTATTGGTTAAAGGTAGCTTTCTATTATCAGAACCATGGATAGCTAGTGACTATCCATTCTTTCAAATCTCCCTCATATTAAAATACAGTCTTTACATGTATTGAATTCTTACAGATGACTTTATGGACTGCTTCCCATGTCAAGCAGTAATAGTCATGGGGCCGTGGAGTCGGAGTTTGGAGTATCACCTCAATGCCATTAAAATAAAACAAATGTTAGGAAATCTTATTTTGACATACAGACATTTTTTTAAGAATCAGCTCTAGGTCTTCCTTTTTAATAATCTTTGAGATGCTTTACGTGGAATGCCTCGGAGGAAAATTTTCTTATAAAACTAAGATTATATAAAAACCACAGCTTTCCAAACAGATTTATATGAACTTTGAAACAAATAACTAGCAAGGCATGAATGCAAAAAGCGAGGCCAAGGATGATTCTCACTAGTGGCTGGTTTGTAAGGAGACTTTGTTGTGCAAAGTGTTAGTAGGGGTTTCCAGGTAAAAACATTGAGCCACCTGTACTGTCATGCTTAGTAATGTAGAAAATCAGATGGGGGGGAGTCAGGATGTAGATACCACTTCCTGGGTTTTGGGGATTCACTTAAAAATTCCCCAATTCTTTATCCTATGTCCTCTCCTAGAATCAAACTGATTGAGGCTAGAAGTGATTTAAAATACATAAGGCAAGTGGGAACTTGGTCTTAGGAACCTAATGTTTCAGGGTCAGGCACATTCACTTGACAATGTTGCCTCTACACTTTTATTTCCACAAGTACCTACCCAAGCCTGAATGAAGGACATAGAAGACATCCCAAGGGCTTCCACCATGCTTTGCACAACAGTCTTACTAATCTGTGCTGGAGTTGCAAAAATTCAGACCATAAATGACCTGTGATTATTTCATGAAACCCAAACACACTTGTCAAACCCAACCATGCACAACAGCATAATGAAGTCAACTTTCACTGTTTTTGTGCCAAATGGAATGAAGTCTCTGGTGGGCTGGATGGCTCTATTTCCTGCTTTCAATTTTGGAGAGTCCAATTAGTAAATCAAACTTTAAAAAGCTGTCTAAAATAATTAATTAGGTCATAATTACTCAGAAGCATATTTTATAGTGTACTCTAATCTAGTATCTGGTCTAAAAGCATGAAAAGGATATCAATTGCATTATTAAAGAATTAATTATAATTGGACCTAATCCTTTGGTGATGAAGGTTGAAAAAGGTACTCTGGGGATACACTGTTCATATATGCCAAGTGTATAAATTATTCTAGATTTCAAGAGTACTAGTTGTGTTCTGGATTTATTTTGTGTTTATAATATTATTCTTTTTAAAAACTCTAAAGACATCAACCCACTTTGGGTTTCTGTGGAAGCCATGCAGGGGACTCAAGACCATGAAACCCCATTCTGCACTGCCATAAAATATTTCTTATGGACTCCTGAACATTTTTAATTGATTTTTTTCAAATTCCAGATTGTTTTTTTCTTGTTTTCACAAGTCACAAGTGATCTTTGAGACCCTACATAGTAAGACATCAATAGGTCTTAAGAGGTACCTAATCATGGACTCTTGAATTTGAGTTATATCCTTGTTCATTATGGACAATATCATTTGACCATCCATCAGCAGCCAACATGATATCTGAAACAACAGCAGTTAGTTGATAAAAATTATTCTTAAAGAAGATAATTCTTCCTTTTTTATGCATTTCACAATATTATTATTATCTCATTTTAACCAGATGCCACTGGATTATCTATTCCATATTGTTCTTTTGCTTGTGGTTTACATACATTTTAATGAGTTCTGTGAATCCTGCTATGATAATATCTTGGTCTCTTTCATGTGCTAGTACAGTAAGCTTTTATTTGACAAGGAGCTCTTTTTCAACTGACATTTTAATGCCATATTCACAAGAAATCAAGCAGAAGTGCTAAATACAATTTGTTTTGCCAGTGATATGGGGTTTTAAAGAGTTTTCTATCACAAAAGCTATATGAAAGAGATAATATGTGAAAATGGCAAAATATAATTACTTCACATCCCAATATTTCTACAAGACAATATAACTTCTTACCAGTTGCAAGTAGAAAAAAATTATCTCTTCTTTTAAAGATTATTACCTCATTCTCTAAAAACTAATTTTCAATTTCATTAAGACTCAATAACAGAAATCCTCTCAACAAGTTAACCTAAAGTTTCTGGTTTAAAACAACAGCATCCTCCACCTCTCTCCCCCCACCCCATGTGTGTGTGTGTGTGTGTGTGTGTGTGTGTGTGTGTGTAAGAGAGAGATGGAGATTGATTTTATAAAGCTCTTAAGTTACATGAAGATTAAGATTAATTTTTCCCAGGCTTCTCTTTCCTAAGCTACGAGGAAGAATGCCAAAGGAGGAAATAATGCTCTTCTTTTAGCTTCTTTCGCATGTATTCCTAAAGGTCCTTTGTGATAGAGCAAACCAAATTTAAAATCTCAACTTACAAATAGTAACAACATCTGAGATCTACAAAACTTACCTCAGCCCCTCTTGTTAAAGAAAAGAAATGCATATGAGCCATTCTAATACTCTTCCTGCATGTTTGGTCCTAAGAAAATTGTAAAACAAAGCTGTAGATTTCAGTGAATGGAAGGCAGTTAATGCAGTTTTATGGGTAAACTGCTAAAATGAATTAACGAGCTGGGGTGGCGGATATTCATCCATACATAGCAATGAGCAGTGTGAAACCAAGGAAACAGGTAATTTTACTGTAAAACATGCCAGTATAAAACATTACAGCTAAAAAGTCTTGGGTGCATAAGTAGACAAGCTAATCAGAAATATATCCATGCAGTTTCTTCTGCATTTTAAGCTTCACATAGTATATCACATACATAATAAAGACCATAATGCTGACTTAAGTTCTTATTAAAATATTATTTGTTGAAAATAATTCAAAACTTTTCATTTTTCCACATCTTCTTTTAATATTTTTCTATACACATCTTTATTTTTCTATGATTGTGTTTGGGTATTGATACTCTTAGGTTTTTTTTTTCTTTCTTAATATTTTATAGATATTATAATATTATTTTAATAGTAATTTAAAATTAGCTAGATATGAAAAAGAATCTACAAATGACATATATAAAATGATGACTACTAAACCCTGCTGCTATGACACTTGACATTGACACAGAAATATACAAGTATATTTGGCAATGAATGCATGATAAATTGAACTATGGGTATTGTCAACGGTTTAAATTTTTTCTGGAATTCAATCTTCTTGGCAAACATTATTAATCTTTATCTTTTAATGAGAATAAAGTACTTAGGTGAAAGAATAATTGTTACTTTTATCTCTCTAAAATATCATGCTCTGCTTTTGTGAGATGCAAAATGAAAAAAAACTGAATACAATTGAATTAAATGTCTCATTGTCCCAGACTCAATAAATAATAAATAAGAAAAGTAAATATAAAGATGTTCAAATATAACCTTGAGCATAATGCTTTGCAGGGTTCCAAGAATTTTATCCTCTTAAATTTTTCAAAAGCTGCTGAAGGTATCATAGATAAATACTAATGCTTCCCTTATATCCAAGGCCCATCTTCTGAAGGCTGTTTACCACAGATTCCTGCTAATTTATATAATTGCAATGAACCTACTGACATACACAGTCAGTGGCACACTGACCAGGGAGAACCTAAGAATACAGATATCATCAATGCAAAAATAGCATTTGTCAAGTATTTTAAGGTTTTTGTCTTCAAAATTCTTTATAGATATCAAAAAATTCTAAAAATATTCCCAAGCAGTATTTACTCATATTGGTAATACATTGTCGAAAACTGATGGCAGACTAATTTGCTCAAGGTCAAAGGAAGTCAGGTTAGGGCT
The DNA here is from genome assembly GCF_052094955.1 of Ictidomys tridecemlineatus. NCBI lineage: Eukaryota > Metazoa > Chordata > Mammalia > Rodentia > Sciuridae > Ictidomys > Ictidomys tridecemlineatus. The sequence continues at coordinate 37,508,204 of NC_135482.1, read as the reverse complement.
CTCATGCTCAATTTTTTTGGTCCAACTGATTATTGGCATTGTGTTCACTTATTTTTTTAACCTCTAAGTTTTTTCTTTCAAGTATGTGACATCATTTGTTACTGTGAATCTTTACTGTGGCTATATTTGTACTTGAGATTACACTTCTATTTTAAATTCCTGTTTCCATAACTAACAGTTTTTATAAGCTTTCTCTCCTTACCCCCTCTCTCTCATTTTTTTCAAGCTTTATTTTATTCCAGAAAATTGGACTAGAAAGTTGTACTGAAAAGTCTTGGTCATGTGTATAAACTAGCCAAAATTTGACTTAAATAATAGTCACTAGTGCTTTTTCAAGAATAAATATTTTTAAGCACTGTCCACATAAGAATATATTACTCAAACCTTCTTTCTCCCCAAAATACAAAGTCTGATTAAAGGAAGAAAGCTTTGCTTTTCAAACATTAAGATGTACAGAAAATTGAAACAAGTGAGTTAAAATCCTGAGCCTCATCCTTTTGAAGAAAATGTATCTGACTTCTCAAAAAACAATAAAAAATCAGTCTTTATTCACTTTATGCTGGTGTTAGAGAGCAATGGACTCTTCTTCAGTGCATTTTTGGGCAGTATGTGGAGAAATCTTCCTAAATTTTATTAAAGAATAATCTATTACTAGTCCAACAACATTTTATTTACTACCTTTTGTTACAGACACTATTATAAGCACTGAAGTTATAGTAATAAAAGATATGGACATTTCCCCTAAAAAAACTCACAATGTGGGAGAGAAGAGAAGGGAAGTGAAGGATCCCAAATACAATAAATCTGTGCTAAAACGTTCCGGGGAAGAAGTAATTAGTTTTACGGAAAAATAAATATTTTAGATGGGAAAATCGGATACCAAAGATGGGAAATTTGCTGAGGACTTACTGTATCAGATGGCGAGGACTTAACATACAAATTTGTTTTAAAACAGAAGAATGTATTCTCTCATGGTTCTGGAGACTGAAAGTCTAATATCAAGGTATCTGTCAGGCAGTTTTCCCTAGGAACTCTCTAGAAAGAACTTACCTCAGTTTTATCAGCTTCTGGTGGCTCCAGATGTTCTTTGCCTTGTGGTAGCCTCAGGGTAACTGGTGCCTTCACCTTTGCATGGATGGATGGCTTCTGTGTCTGTGTCTTCTCAGGACACTAGTCATACTGGATTTAGGGCCCACCCTACTCAATCAGGACCTCAACTTAATTATATCTGTACTTTATTTCCAAGCAAGGCATTCACAAGGACCAAGACTTCAGACTGCAAAATATCTTTCTGAGAGGCACAATTCAATTTACAACACCTACTATCACCGAGGTGCTCATTAAAACACTAGGTTCCTGGGCCAGGGATGTGGCTCAGAGGTAGAGTGCTTGCTTAGTGTGCATGATGCTCTGGGTTACACCCCTGTCCCTGGATGATGGTGATATTAGGTCCTTACCTTCCTAGGTTTAAAAGATAATGAACTGATTAAAATATCAGACAATAAAATCATCATTTTTTTCAGTTCACAATTTTATATATGGGACTTTGTATATATAATTGCCATTTCATTATTATGTATAACATTTTTATTCTGTCTTTAAAGCAAAAAAGGATTATAATTCTCTGAACAAGAAGGAAAATAAACTATAGTCAATCATCAATTAAAGTTGGGGATAAAAAAGAGCAACAATCCTCTAAAAGAGACTCCATGGATATTTTAGAATGACTCTCTTAGTAAATTGTATAAATAAATAAATTATAAAATTATGCTCAGAGGTAAGAAGGTAAATGTTTATTACCTCCTGGTGTAACTTAAACAATATGAACATAATAAAATTCAAATTTTTTGAAAATAGCAAGACAGCAGAAATATTTAGATTGACCAATTTTATCTGTAATAAATACTTACATTTATATGTACTTTCTACCTAAAAATATGCTATTTTTAGTATCTAAGTTTCCAGTATTCTCTGGGAATATATAAATGGCATGCAAAAATACTTTCAACTCTTCTTCATCTACTATAGCTTAGTTTTAGAAATTTATTATATTCAGCAAATCCAAAATCATATGCTAGACCTAACAGAGACAAAAAAAAAAAATGCTTCCCATCACGTCCAAGAAGCTTATTATTACTCTCAGTTTTATAATTGTATAAATAGGTGTGAAGAGATTTCACCAAGATGAGATTTGAAGGATGGGATTGATATTTCAAGAATATAAATGATGAAGTAATCATCCAGCCAATTTATATTGAGATCCTGCTATACATCAATCCCGGGTCAACACACTGCAAATACAGCAATGAACACAATATTCCAAGTTCCTACCCCCAAGTAGATAAAATTCTGGGTGGAAGGAGGGGGTATAGAAGGAAGGATTGCTAAATAAAATAGAGGAAGCAGCATTAAATTTGAATTACACATAATCAAAATTTTAGTACAAGTGTGTTCTGTGCAATATTTGGACACTTGAATAATTGAAAAATGAATAAATTTTCTGAATAAGTAAGACGAGTAATAATGTTTTCAAGGTAAGTGTGTCTGATGCACTATTTAGGACATACTTATCCAAAAGTTTTCCATTGTTTATCTGAAATTCAAATTTAGCTGAGTGCCCTGTATTTTTATTTACTATATATGTCAATTTTAGTTGGGGAAGACAGAAAATAGAGGCAACAAAACTTGTATGTCATATGAAATAAATGTCATGAATAAAAAATAAGTAAAGCAGAATTATAAAAACTGGAAATGCTGGGGTGAGGTCACCATTACATATTTCAGAAGAAGACCCACCAATAAAGAGGCATTTGAATAAGAACTTGAAGGAAGTCAGGGTGTGGCCCAAGCCACCAGAACTTTCCTGGCTAAGTGTACAACACATGAACATCTCTGAGGCAGGAACATGGTAGGCTTCTCAGGAAACAAACAGAGTCCCGGGAGCTGGGGACACATGGGGAATGGCAACTTTTTGTTTGTCCTTTCAGAAAGTGTTGTTGTCCAGAATTAATTTTTTGGCATTAATCAAAACCTGACCATGAGCTGTATGTGCGTGCTTACCTCTGTCTTTCCCCATCTTTCTGTCATTCTGTCTCTGCCTCTGTGCACATGCATCTATTATATGTTCATATATAGCTTTCTTACAAACTGAACGTAAAATAATGTCTGCTCCAAGAAAAAATAATGAGCAACTTAATTAATCTGGGCCTTATTTACACTCGTGTTGTCAATTTTGATCACTTGTGTATTTAACTAAAGTGCTCTGCTTTCATTCCAGTCATTAGTTTCCATCTATAAACAATAACATATCCACATTCCAAAAGTATATTAAGGTTCCATGCATTTTGCATTTTGTGGCAGAGACCAAAACACAGGGATAATTTTTATTTAATGAAACCTCTAATCAAATCCTGTGGATTTACTAGCAATTGGTTAACCTTCAAAATAACATCACTGATCAGGACTCTAATGCCCAAATTTGTTAATCTCCTGCTTTGTTTTGAAAATCACCCTCCATTTAACATTCTGTCACACTGGGTGCTGACGATCCCTCAGCCCTCATCTGCACACAGCTGTGGTCTACATGGCCCCAACATGTGGATTCAGCACTGCCCTGGATTTTATATTAGGGATTGAAATAGCTCCAAGTTCCAGTGGTGCTTGGGCAGCCTTGGTGTTCAGCTTCTGCCTCTGTTCTTTGATCTCTGTCTCTGACTTAGGAGCTCCCCAGGATTGCTGGGTCTCCGGGAGCCTGAAACTCTACCTTTCTCTTGTTTTTAACTCTTCTCAAGCCCCACTTGTTCTTTAATCTCTAGTCTGATTGCTGTGATAATTTTGCCTACTGATAAAACGTCAGAATATGAACCACACTTCACTCCTGAGTTTTGGTTTCTCATAAGCGGGGATGTTCCAGATGTGACTCTGAGCCTCCTGTTCACTTCTCCTTAGACTTCTGTCCATCCAGTGGCTTGCTTCTTGACTTAGATCAAGGCTTGCCAGATAGGACTGAGCTTTCTCTGAGCATCAGTCAATGGATCTGTTCTAGGGTTCAGTCAAGACCAATTCAATATGTGATTCTAGATCCTGCCATTCTTGTCTGCCTCCATTAGGTTTGGCAGGACCAAGACACATAGGGAGAAGGCCAGCTCTGTCCCACTTCTGAATAATGAGAATGGTTGGGTGTTGCTTTTTGCTTCATGTTTCCCAAGTGGTGGGACTAAAACCAAAAATATTATGTATTTCACCCTGTAGTTCCCAAACAAAAATTCCATCAATAATATTTTACATCTCAAAGATCTCTAATTAGATATACCATACACCTATTGTTTTATACTTGCAGATGCAAGCATTAGACAAGCAAGCTTTGTATTTACAAAAACTAGAAACTTCCCCAACATATTTCTAAATTCTTTATTTTTACAAACTCTGATAAAAGTGATAACATGAATTCCTCCCTCCCCATTCAGCTGACCTCTTACTTCCTGGCCATAATCATTGAGGCTTTTGAGCTTCACAGTGAATTTCTCTTTTTGGTCTGTGGGTGCATCTTTCACTTTCATTACATCTTCTTTTGAGTTTTTCCCCTTATCTCTCTTTTGTGTGTATGCGAGTCCGAATAGGCTTTTCAGTCTGGCCCTGGCAGACATTAAGCTTAGTCTTCCCAGCAAGTATCAGTCTCCAAACCCTGACACATAGGTTGCCAAAGAACCCTTTCCTGATGAGAGTAAATAGAGCCATGTTTGATGGGCCTCAAGCTAAAATAGGAAATTGTCCCTTTTGCTGTGCAGAAGCATTTCCGATGCTTTGACATTTATGTTCTACATCTAACATTTCTACTCTCAGTGCGCGACCTTAATCCCCAAGTCTTGGTTTCCTCATTTTCAGAATAAGGACATTGGCTATTTGATCTCCAAGGTCACTTACTCCTCTGCAGTCTGTGATGCAACTATTCTCACATTTGGCAGATGCTCTCTGCTTTCTGAAAAGCTCAAGTCTGTGGAATCAGATAGAGAGAAAGAAAATGATCCCAGTCACGATTTTGCCCTATCAGAATCTCTATCTTCAAAGCTGTATACACATTTTCTTAGGAAGAAAAAATAAGAAAAGGAAACTGTGCATATCAGAGGTCATATATTGAGATCAATTTTCTGGGGAAGGAAAAAAAAAACTCTTTTTGCTCCCATAAGTAGGTTCATGGCTGAAACCCCCTATGACAAAAGACAAGCAGGAAAAGAAAAAGGCATATGGATTTATTTAATATACATTTTACATGCAGGGAATCTTAGGAAATGAAGATCCAAAGAAAGAGGAAACCTGTTTACTTTTATGCCATTTAATGAAGAAATGAATAGTTATATAGATGCACCATAGATGGGGGATTAACCCAATAATAACACACTGAGGAGAACTTAGAAAGATCTATATGTTCAGATCCTTCTCTGTCCCTAAGTCTTCAGCAATGGGCTGTTTCCATTCCTCTGGATGAAGGGAGGGGCCCCCGGGAATAAAGAGTGAGAAAGACTGCCCTTCTACCATTTTTTAAAATTCCAAGGTGCTATTTGGGGTACCATGTCCTGAGCCCCATTAAGTTTAAGAATAGAGAAAATCACTAGGATTTCCTAAACAGAAATAAGGTAACATTTTAGAAATTATTATTTTTATACTTTATACTCATTGTTTACTGTTTTATATAGTGGAGTACATAGTTTCAGAGATTTCAAAATTAAGCCAATTAGATGAAATGTGATTGTTATTCCTGTTCCTCTGTTTTTGCTTTTCATAATAATGTTATAATTTTTCATAATAATGTTATAATTCTTTAGGCTCATAATGCAGTATGAGCCTAAAAATTCTCTAAACTACAACAGAGCAATGAAATTAAGGTTGCCCACTTTTACTCACCAGCCATTGTCCAGTTCTAATTCAACTTTCTGACCATGATTTGATTAGGAGGTTAATGCAGGAAAAGAGTCTGTCCACTGCAGAATCAGACACTGGGAGTTAATTGTGGTTTCTCCACTCACTTCTTACTTTGTTCTTGGATCCTACTCTTGCCCTCAATTTCTGTCATCTTTAAATGGTAAGAATATTTGTCTTCCTTCGTAGGGGGTCATTATGAGAACTTTCAAAATAGACAATATATGTAAAATACTTAGTTCATGATCTGACAAGTAGTAGGAGCTTAATAAAAGAATTATTTAAAATGTCTTATTAATTATATAGTTCTAGAGGGCTCGAGGCCAATGTGATAATTAAATGTCTAAATCTATTCTAATTATACTCATGTTTTTTTTAAAGCTTTTTGTATTTCCCATTATTTTTTCTAACACTAATAAATTGTCATTTAAAGGTAGAACCCTGGCTGGGTTTTTTGTTTGTTTGTTTTGCTTTGTTTTGTTTTGTTTTTCTTGTACTGGACTTGAACCCAGGGTTGCTTAACGACTAAGCCACATCCCCAGCCCTTTTTCACTTGTGCAACTCCATGGAAAATTAGTTGCAATGGTAAGTGAGAAATACACGTGGCTATATTAAGCCATAAAATTTATGAATTAAATTAAAATAATACACCAAATCCACTTTAAAAGTCTGTACCTGTAGGGCACTATTTATGGTATATTCCAGAATCCATAGCATCTTATCCCTTCTAATGTAAGGAAAACTTACAAATGCTTGAAAATAAAAAAAAAATTGAAATGATTTAATTTGAAACCACAGTAAAATACAAATAAGATGAATATAGAAACTATTGTTACAAGCACTCAAGAGCATGAGAAAGATATACTAACTTATTTTGACCTCTCCTTATAGTAGGAATTAATAATGTCATAATTTTTCCCTTTGATGGATAATCCATATTAAACTACAGAGTGGTTTAAATGGCTTCTCTGCTATATGGAGCATTAGATATATCAAAGGCCCCAGGATCCAACTATAAAAGCCTCAGAACTTTATGAATTGACTGATGTGTATGTATTTGTAGGATTATTTTTTTTAGAATATTATATAGGAAATTTTACCTAAATTTAAGGTCTTGCTAATACAGATTATCATCTCATTTCAATTAATACCTGTGTATTTTAACTACCTAAATATTTTATGCATAGATATAGCAGATGAAATTAATATATCAGAGTTGATAACAGAAATGACATTTTCTGATATTTGAATTGCTTTTTTCTTAATTATACCAGTGTTCTCTATCAGCCACAGAAATTATGAAATATGCATATTATGTCTTATTCTTTTAAAAGGTCACAATAATTTCAAAGAACTATTTTCATTTGACATACACTAGAATGAAATACACTGAAGTTATAAAATGGACTTTAGGTCTTAAGTTTGCAGTGGCTGCTCTTAACATTGAACAGGTACATAAACATGAAAAATGGGCCATCTATTCTTTTTGCTGAGTCACAGAGAATAACTTAAACAAAATCAGTATTTTCAGATGACTCCCAATTGTTATAGATAAAGAGAACCTTAACTTGGAAGTACAATATTTCTATTCCTTATGTGTGAGTCACTGCTACAAAAGACAAACCTTTATGTCTTCAAAAATCTGCTCTTTCAATGAGATCAAGAACTTAACACTCAAGGGGCTGGGAATATAGCTCAGTTGGTAGAGTGCTTGCCTAACATGCACAAGGTTCTGGTTTCAATCCCCGATCCCACAAAATAATAATGATAATAATAATAATAATAATAATAATAATAATAATAATAATAATAATAATAATAATAATAATAATAAAGTGTCTACTTTAAAAAAAAGAACTCAACACTCAATATTAAGTTGTTGGGTCCTATAGGAAGACAACATGAAGAATCAGTATACAGACATTTACCCATTTATATAATATTGATATTGATATGTTTGGACAAAAAAATAATTATGCAAATGATGGGGTTTTTTCACATTATAGCAAACATCTGCTTTATCTTGAGACATCTGGATATTTGTCAACCACCAACCTCAATATGATTAACCTAGCATTTAATTTTTTATCTAAATGATTTGGCATCAAGGCAAAACAGACTTAATGATTATTAATTAGTTTTCAGGTCCAAGGAGATCTAGAGAAATTTCTATTGTGAAAAGAAAATTCATTCTCAAAACTAAAACTACATTGCCAAAATCCAAATCTGAAGAAATCATAACTGATTCTGGGGAATGTACATTTAAATGCATCTCTTCAATCTATAAGACAAACACACATGCACACACATACACACACAAATGATGGGATTGAATATTTAGGTTTTATTGAATAATTGTCACTAGGTGATGAGAAAGATTGATTGGCACCCATATAAATTAGCAGCAAACACACCAGGCAATGTTTAGACTCTGATCTGCAAGGTATTAGAATCCTAACAATCCCATTCAGTCCATCTGCTTGGTCTGCACAGCTCTGGAGAGGCTGCCTAGCAGCCACAAGGATGCTGTTAGATTGATCAAGATGGTCACTTCCACTATCAACACCTTATCAAAATAGTTTAGAACAGGAAGGGAATATAGGAATCTGGATAATGGAACTGGGTTTGGCTGTATCTACAGCAAAGTTGTGGCTTTCTGATAAAAGTTGAGAAGGGAAAACACTGTGATTAGAGGAGGATTTAAAGCATGCTATAAAGCTTAGATAATAAAAAGAACAAGACATTTGGGCAGTGAAGAGGCTGAGGGTGGTAGGAATGGATATGTAAAATACTGATAAAGTTTGAGACTGAAAATATAAATAACAACAAAAAAAGATTGGAAGGGTTATATATATGTCAAAAGCAATCTTATTTGTGCATATGCAAATATGCTCACATAACCTATTGCTTTCTCCTCAACCCCTTTGTTTCTTCTCTTGCAGAGCAGATATACACATACTAATGTTCTAAAACTTATATTTAAAATCTACAAAGAAAATCAAAATTTATGTTACTATATGACTACAATTTTGTCTCCACAATGAAATATGGACATTGTGGTATCTCACAAACTCCGTTTTTATACAAGTTAGAATCCAGGCCTCTTCTCCTGTATCTGATAATTTGTTCTCATTTCTTTCTCTATTCCACAATTTTCTCTCCCTTTAATATTATAAATTGCCTTTAATGTTATAAATTTCTTTCTCTGATGTAGCATACTCTCTATCAACCCAAGTACCTCTGCTCAGCTTCTCTCCAGAGCTTCTAAAACCACAAGTGACTGTTTCACCATTGAATTCATCCTTTTATGAAAAGCAATGTTTACATTAAAAGCTTTTTAATTTTTTACATGTTGCCAACTGATCATGTGACCTTAAAATCTTGTTTATTTTTATCTCAAATTTCTGTACAAGAAGGAAATAGTATGCACATTAACATTAAAATGTCTCCTACTGAAACTGTTGTGGCCAAGATTAATAATGTAGTGAGCTGTGCCTCATATGCTTGTCCATTGGAAAGCTAGCACACATTCAACACAAATTTTTGGTGGAAATTATAACCCTTTTATAGACACTACCTCAGAGAGGAAGTCAAGTAGTCTTTTATTCAGACTTTGTGTCATTTTGAGTTCATCATTTTTCACAAAGACTTATAAACCTATCTACCACTCAACAATCTGCAAAGCAGTAGCTTCAATTAGTGTCACATAATAGTGACCCTCCAGGTACTGCAAGGAGCTCTAATCATTCAAGTGTTATTTCATTTAACACAATTGTTTGTGCACCTACTCTAGTCTAGGAAATACCCAAGCACAGGAATGTTAACTTGAAGCATATATGGTCACTATCCTCAAGAAACTGGCAGAATAAAGCAGAAGCCAGAAAATAAATGAGTTTAAAAAATGATACATGCAAAAACACTTATAAGTGCTATGAAGAAAATGATTAAACAGTGATGTAGACTAACTATGAGGGCTTTGGGGAGAGGATGACTTGAACACACCTCTGTGGCCTTTGCTGCTGCTGCTGCTGTAGCTAAGCCAAGGGCTGCTAAGGCTTTGTGATCTGCTGGAGTCTAGCAAGAAAGATGACTGCTTCAGGAGCCAAGAAAAAGGCTGAGAGCAGTTAGGGAGAGGCCTGAGGGGAAGCCCCAGAAGTGATATCTGCCAGCATAAGCCTGGCCTGAGAGATGAATGAGCAGAGTTTGCCCACAGGAGGGTCCTTGCCAGGTGGACCAGTCTCCTCAGGCCTTGGGCAGCTTCCAGGTGAAGGAAGGAGTTTTAAATCAAGAACCAAAAGCACAGAAATAATTTTTAAACTTTGTTAAAGATCACTAGAATAAAAAAAATCAGCCCATATGAGAAATTGTGAGAGGACAAGCCAAGACAAAATATATTAAGAAATAAACAATCTAGAAGAAAATGAGAAAAAGAAAGGAGCAGGTATTTAGTTGAGAAAGAAATTTGAATGCAAAAAAACAATATATTTAAAAAATGTTAAAGTTCTCACTAACACCTTCTGAAACAGTAAAAATTAGGTAAAGCAGATTGGCCAGAATTAATTTCATAATACCAAGGTGGTAATGAAGATATACCACTGATTGAAGTATAAACTAATACCACCATGAAGGAGAGCTGCTTTGAAGTCCTAGGTCAATTTGAACATGTCATACCCTGTGACTCAGCAGTTTCACTACTAAAAGAATTCCCTGGTGACACTTTAGCACATTTCCACAGGGAGTTACATGGAAGGATGCTCAGGCCAGTCTCCTCTGTGTTGGTGAAGCATAGCAACAACCTAATTATTCTTCAGTAGGGAAAGAGATAAAGTATGTTCACACAGAAGGATAATGAACTGAAATTCAAACAAATTAACTGCATTTACATATATTGGCCTGAATAAATTACAAAAGCCATGATGGTTTTTTTTTAAAAAAGCAAGATGACCAAAAAAAATGGGTTTTAAATGACTTAAAGTTGTAAAAAACATATATATATACACTAAATGTTAAGAAAATGCATTTATAGAAAATCTTGGAACTAGAAAATATATCACATATAGAGATATCTATATTTTGTAGAATACAATATTTTGCATAGGTGACACGTATGCAACTTCAGAAAAGTAATTACATTTAAGAAGGAGGGAAGGAAGGGGCAGAGGATTAGACAGGCTTTATCTGAGGAGCAACACTTGATTCTTAGAGAGTATGGCAACAGGTCTGATTCTGTTCATTCTTGGAATTAGACATCCTTTGCACTACCATTTTGGTATTAGATGAAATCAAACTTATAGTGGGAGATTTAACACCTGGGCATATTTCATGGCAAGAGAATGTTGAAGAGTGAGGTGAGTTGAGGGTGTTCAGTGTCACAGAGCTACAGAAGGGGCAGGTGGGTTGCTTTGAAAATAGGTGTGGAAGAATCCGGATGCTGCCACTGACCAGTCCTAAATCTTTGAGTCATTTCACCCCTTAAAGATTCAAATTTTTTCCTCTACAAAATGGAGATAATAATGAAATCTATTTCATAGGATTGTTGTGAAGCAAAATGTACTAATATAGCACTCATAAAACAGTTGGCAATGTGCTCAGAATAAATGTTCCATAAATGTTGAAGAACACAGAGTCCATTCACTCATCTTGATATTAAAATTTCCCAGATGATTATATAATTATCCTAAAGATATTGTGAGGGCAAATGGAATGATACTGTAATTTAATAGTGAGCATTAGTTGAACACTTACCTGGCTGCAGGCACTTCACATAATTTACCTGTCATCTTCCAAATCACCATGCAGTGGTGACTCTATCCTCCCACATAAGGACATTTGGGCTTTAAGGGACTCGGTGTTTTGCTTGTAAAAGTTCTGAGGTCCAAAGTAAAGCTATACCTGACTGCTGAGCTCTTTCAGTTATGGTGATATTCAAACTGTGTGCACACAGGCTATGTATGGCAGCTTAAAGATGTTCAAGAACCATATCTCAATACCACATTTCCTTTCTGAAGACCAGGAGATGTTTCCTCATGATCCAAGGAAGGCCCACATACTTAGCTAACACACATCTTTTGTACCAGTATGTTTCAGTAATAATGTAAGATACAATGCAAGTAAAATTTTAAAAAGAACAAAATTTTTTACCCCTGAACATGTTTTTTTAACTGTTTTCCAATGTGGATTATAGAATTTATAAGTTAATTAGCAGACAAGCTATTGCTATTGGCTTCATGACAAGAGTATAAGAACAGGACATTGTTATTGGTTTAATAACAACAGTATAAGTGCTGAGGGCCATTACCAAGTAAGAATGACTCATCAAAATTTCCTTGCCAAGCGTACCCCATGCTGCTTAGAGGACATTCGATGGGACATTGCATGCATGCTTTAATAAGGTGACCTTGCTCAAGGACCAAGGTGGATCCCGGTTTAGAGCTGATCAGGTTTGAGGAAGTAACCGACTCCTTGAGTTTAAGGCGTTGCCAGTTTAAGATAATGGGTTTTAGGGAAGTTGGAGATTGAAGATTATTGCTGGGATTAGGGTGTTCCTGTTGAGTTCTCGTGAGATTAAAATGGGAGTTGAGTTCTCGTGAGATTAAAATGGGATTTGGAGATAGCCTCGTGGAGTAGGTGAATTGTGCGGGAGACGGCAGAACGCGTTTGCCCCTGGACCTGTGTGGAGGCGGTGTGAGAGCTGGAATAAAGAGTTGCTGTTTGAACCTACAAAGGTGTGTGGTGGCTCGTGATTCTGGTGCCAAGCCGAGACCTTGGCATATAAGTATTGCATAGAAGAAAATAATACAATAGTTAACCGTATGCCTGCAAGTCTCAGGCCAGTCTCTTCACAGCTTTGAGTCATCTGGGGAATATGTAGTGGAAAAATGTAGCAGACTGTGACCCAGGGGAGCATCTTTCTCTGCTGCTCAGAGTGAAGGTTACTGAAGTTTTCAAACCTTGTCTCATCAGTGGTATGTCCCTTTTTTAGGTGTCAGAAAGAGAAAGATCTGACCTAAGTCAGGAGAGTCTTGTTCTAGAGCTGCAGGTAGCCAGGAGTAAGCCCCCGGCAGCTAGGACTACGAGGATCCCTTCCCTAGGCATCACTATTCCCATCTACATAAATAAAAGCATTGAATAAAATCAGGACAATAATTTTCAAATCCATTTTCAGTCCCGCAGCTCTTTGTTCAGTTGAAATTGTAAGCCAAAGTTGAATATGTAAATCTGAGCCTTTCTAGAAGGGGACTTGAAGCACTTTCCCCAAGCCCTTGGAGACATCTTGAGGAGCACTTTGGAACTATTCAGAGAAATCTTTGGAAAAAAAAAATCAGTGGACAAGATGCACTATAAGATTAAATTAATTAAGGAGAAGATTGTGAGCCCCTAAATATGATCACTCAATTTGAATCCCATAACTTCCACGTACGAGTTAGTAAGACATTGACTAAATTACTTAACTATTCTATAACCCCAAGCCCTACATAACCTACATAGGGTATACCTGATAACTCTATAACCTCCTAGGGTTCTTGTGAATATTAAATAAGATAATGCATGTGAAATACCCAAAAATATGACTAAAACATTAAAAAAAGCGGTAAGTTAATCTATGATCAATTTACCACCATCAATTATTGTTATGAAATTAACTAAATTTATGCAAAACCCTAGCAGTTACATGGCATCAGAGTGTATGTATTTTTAACCACCATCATTTTTTACTTTCTTACCCAATATGCACTCTATATCTGGCACTGGAAATATAAAATGCTATTAGATTAGATTAAAAGCTAATGAAGAATGAAGTGGCAAACCTTAGAACACAGTGATGGGAAATAGTTTTTTTATTTTTTCCTGCAGATTAGAAGGAATATTGAGCTAATGGTATTTTTGTCAGAAACTTTCCTTCATACCCAGCAGTTTGGTATCCACTTTTCAGAATATTTCAGTGGTTGAATCATTCCAGGTTACACAGGCATGTGAAATGTTCATTAAAAGAAGCTTCATAGCTCTGCCTCGTAAAGATGATTCTGACAGCTCCGTTCTTTATGAACTACTTGTGTGTTGGCTCACCCTGACTTTGCACAAGTTGGCCACTGAAGCAGAAACATCACCGCCAGGGTTGTCAAAGATCATTGATGCAATGTGCCTTCTATGTGCCTGGCTGAGCAGCTTCCAGTGACATCCGACGTGGGGTTTTCTCCCAAGGCTGGGCATGCTGTGTGCAGCAAATCCAAGCTGAAAGGCAAGCGCATGGCTGGATATTCTTGGTAGGCCTCTAGGCACTTCACGTTCATTTATAAAGTGCCTTCTCTCTCCTTCCAATTAATCTTATGTTCTTTCCAATCACCATTGTAATATTCTTTTGACTTTATATTCTGACAAGCTTGAAATAGCCTGATGGAATTGAAGTGAAGTATAAAAAGTAGAGTCATAACAGTCAGAAACAAATGAGAAAGCAAAACCAAATCTGCAGAGTTACCTTTCACAGCTGTGTGAGTCTGCAATTCAGGTCTTGCTGGCTTTATGCTTCTGAATTATGTCTTTGTTTTGAATTAAGTTGTGGGCGTATTGTTTGCAGAGTAGTTCATCTATCTCCAAAATTTGTAACACTCCTGCTAGTTCTCTGACTTGCATTGCAAATGGAACTTGAGCGTCTGGTTTATGGGAAAGCTACTGAAACAATAGGAAGAGAGTTATCACAAACCCCTTATGGATATTGTTAACATGTGGTAATTAATCTGAGTAGGACATTTGTTTTAATTCCATCCAAACAAATCAAATGAAATTTTCTCATCCTAGTTATATAATTTAATGCCTATTTAGGTTCAAATATTATATTTGTAAAATTTGTCAGCTGCAGTTGTATTTCTGGATTATCCATTCATTAATAAGCATGGATTTGGCATCTCCTATATACCTGGCTCTCGGAATTCAGGGGAAAATGGAATTATACCCCTGTCCTCACAGGATTTCCCAGCTGCTGGAGGAGGAAGCAATCAGTGTACACAAGCAATGAATGAAAGTGTGTCAAGCGCTATGGTAGTCAGATACTGGGCACAGGGGGTGACAAAAGAGAATGTCCTTAACTCAGCCTGGAGGTTCAAGAAAAGCTTCCTGCAGAAGGTAATATCTGAGCTGGATTAAAAAAGGGTAAAATCATGACAAGCACTGGTGGGAAGTCAGAGTTTGGTCTTTTGATCCAAGTTCAAAGAATTGAAATAGGGCATTTGAACGATTTGTGTGGGGTTTTAGATTTATATAACACTTTCCTATCACACAATTCCTTCCTCTCGTTTATAAAAACCCCTTGAGGTAGGTAAACTGATATTCCATTTATTTTTCAGGTTAGAGCAACTGATTCTCAAAGTTTACTCTCAGGAACAGTTAGTTGAATAAGATAATAACAAATATTTATTAAGGGACTCTGCCTCTCTGTGCCTCCGGTTCTTTATCTATAAAATTAACATAATAATCATACCTCTCTCTTAGAATTATTGGAACAAATGAGATGAGATGCTATTAATATGTAATGATATTGGGTTCAAAGTAGTGTTATATAAGTGTTATATAGCTATCATGCCAGACACTGTTTTCAGCTCTGACAGTGAGCAGCACAGAGACTTGCTTTTATGGAGTTCATAGCTGAGCTGGAGTGGAGTAACCCAGGGGGGAAATAAAAAGAAATGAAGTTGAAAGATTTGCTGGAAGGAGGGAAAGGCACAGATTGTGTGGGGATTTATAAGCCATAGCAAGAACCTAGAATTTTTAGCAAAACAGGAAATGATCTAACTTGGGTTTTAAAAAGAATTACTTACTCTGAACAGGTTGAAGAAGGACAAAAGTGGAGAGAGTAAAACATCAGATTATTCAAATGCTAGAAGCTTTGGATCAGTGTGGTGGGGTGCAGGAGGAGAGAGGGTGGGGGAATGGATCAGAGCAAAGTGGACAAAATCTGGATATATCTTGAGCACTTACCAAGCAGAATTCACTAATGGATTAATCATGCTTTATTTTAAAAAGAGTAGTTCTAAAATTTCAGCCTAAGCACCCAGATTGAACCTGTCATTTCTTGAGATGGGAAAAGATATATGAGGAGGAAAATTGGTCATAGTAATCAAAATTTCCACTGTAGACATGGTAATAATAAATAAATTAATGAATATGACACGGTGTTTCCAAAGACCAAGAAAGTAACTAGGATTAATCAAGATAATTTTTTTTAAAAAAAGGAAGATCAGGAGGCTGAGGCAGGAGGACTACAAGTTCAAAGCCAGACTCAGCAACTTACTGAGGCCCTAAGCAACTCAACAAGACTCTGTCTCTAAATAAAATGTTTTTATAAAATATTTTTTAAAAGGGCAGGGGATGTGACTCAGTGGTTAAGCACCTCTGGGTTCAATCCCCAGTTCCAAAAACTAAAATAGAATAAAAAGAAAGGAAGAAAGATATTATTATGAATTAAAGATTCAAGGTGAGAGGCGGGGGATAGTACAACTCATAAAAGAGAAATATTTGCTTCTGTCTGAAGCAGAAGGGTTATATGAAATAAAAATGAAAATAATGATTAGGCTTTAGAGAACTGAGATGAACAGTTTCAGCTCATTTACTAGTTGATGGGCAACAGTAAAAATTTTAAAACAAGTTGATTTGAACTAATATCTTAGCATTTATCACATTACACAGTATTGAGTCATCATTTTCTGTTTTGTACTCTGGATAGACTATAAGTTCCCTGTATTTTGTCTCTGTACTAACACCCACTAGCACGGTGCCTGGCACATAGTCAGCACCTCAGTTGTTTGTAGAAATAAATCATAGGAAAAAATGGCTTGTGCCCAAACAGGGACACTAATTGAGATGTAGTTTCCTGGGTCCAACCACCCACAGGCACTCACAGCATTGTCTACGACAAGCAGTCACTGCTTATACCCTAGAAACCATTCTTAGTACCCAGCTACTGTCTCTTCTTGCCTCACACCAGAGTTGAGAGCAACATTGCAGCATTTTTCTGTCTCTTACATTTAATTTGCTAAACTCCAAGTTTATTCAAGAGGATTCACATTGAATCCTCTACTCTATTGGAAAAAAAAATAGATAAAATAAAGAGATGTTTCTCCTTCCCTGTGTGCAGGTTCATTTATCAATACCCTAAATCACACAAAACTCTGAGGAAAAATGCATCTGTATGGAAAAACTTATATGGCTTTGATCATTCCCCATGTGGTTATTCCAAGACCGAGTGTGTAACAGCATTATGGTGAAAATAATATCTGTGGCTTTGTCTTATGTGTACTAACACCCTAGTGAGATGGACAAATAAACTAAAACGCATCTCTATTTTTCTCTGAGATTTGTCTCTTCAATAGGTTTTTATTTACTATATCTCCTTCTTACTTTTAGTGCACGGCATCTCTTGAAATAGAATCAAATCTGTCTTTTCTAATTGAAAACACTATTTCTTCTTATTGTAGTAAAACTGTACCATTAAAAATTTTTGAAAGATATAACAATAGATCTTGTTGTAAGTTGGTACAATCTGTTCAATTTTTGATAGCAATAAATCCCACTAAAAGTGTAAGATATCATTTTTTTTTCTCCTTACAGCCAAGTGTGTATTATTCCAAAATATCTGCCTCCATCTTGGTTTTTGTGAGAGATCCATTAGAGATCCCTTAGCACTGTTGGGGCTTGTGAACATCACAGTTTGCTATGGTGAAGAAGGTGGCCAGGTGGACCAGGCATTTCAGCTTGAAAGAATCTTCCAGGGTCTTAAGAGACAGGCCATATAAACAAACTGTATGAAATATGTTTCAAACTTAAATAGCTGTAGTCCAGAGGAGTGGGCTCCCAACACTTCCTGGGGCAGCCAAAGAATATTTCAGTAAAAGGTGATGGTTAATTGATCCTAAAAATTTAGAATGAGTTTGCCAATGGCAGGAGGCATTCTATTTTTTTAAAAAAGTATGTTAAAAAGGACAGAGGAGTGCAAGGATTCACTCATCTGGAGTAAAGGAATTAGGTGTGACTAAAACGAAGAGTAGTGAAAGACAGGGACTAGATGCTGGCTGGGCAGCTAGTGAAGGATTTTGAGCAGAGGCATGCCATCATCACACTGGGAGTATGGAAGACAATTTAACTTAGGTACCAAGTGCACATAAAAATCTATTGCCATATTCACAATGTGGTGGTATAAGATGGAGTCAAAGGAATTAAGAAACTGAAAAGATTCAAGAGACTTTTGGAATCTGACTCCGAATCAGTTAATGGGAGGGTAGGATAAAGGGGGAGAGGAAGTAAAGGATCATTTTAGTGTCGTTAACTAAAGTAGAGAATGAATGAGACAGTATCTAGGTTGGATCAGGAGAGGGAGGACCTGCAACTAGAGGTATTGCACTTAAGAAAACCATGATTTGAGCTGACTGACTTACTTGAGACTCTTTACACAGAGGGAAGGTAGATGCCACTGGTGAGGAGGTACAAAAGGTAGAGTAAGTAACTTGTGATAAAACAAAAACATTTAAGGTTGTCCCAGGAACACAAGTTTATTCCTTTTACTGCTAAGACTATGATCAGCCTGGTCCCTCTGAATTAGTCTAAGGGATATCAGCTATACTTCTGGAAGATATCAAGCATACATTCCTTGATTTGTAAAATTAAATGATAAATTCTCACCCTCTCAAGATGCAGGAGACCATGAGAACAGCCCATTAGCTAGAGATCACTGATATCATCTACCCAAAAAAGAGTTTTAACCTCTGAGGGCTTAGAAAGTAGTTTTTATAGGAACTATAGAAGCAAATTTTTCCCTCTTCTTATGACTACCAATAGGAACCGCTATCGCTCTAAAATTCTGTGTAATCTTTGGAAGTCCCTCTGGCAAACCAACACGCTCCCAACATAAAGCCAAGATCTTGTCAAACAACGCCTTCCCCAGCTGTATTCAAGGAGAAAAGCAGTCCTTTTCACCTCTGAAAAATGATCCATTTGCGTTTTCCTCCAAGGAATACGAACTGTATATTTAATGATAGAAAAATCTAACTTTTAAGCATCCTGCTTAGAGATAGAAAAGCAGAACTCCCAAAGTGACATTGCTGGCTTCAGGCCAGAAAAGACCTTTCCCCAGTAGCTTCAGGATGAATTCCCTGGGTTACCTTGTGAATGTACATATGACTCACACAAGGCACATGCTTACCTAAAATCCAGTACATATCCCATGGTCCTTTTAAATTTTGCTTTTGTTTTCCAAAATCGCTTTTTTTTTTTTCCATTTTGTTTTCATTTAACTTCTCCAGGCCTGTATTTCCTCTTAGTTACTACTTTATGACCTTCTTTGCCATGCCAAACCATAGTTCAAGCTTCACATTCTTTATTTCATTTCAGCGTTCAATACATATGTGAACAAGATTCTTCTTAACATCCGTTTTTACATATGACTTTCCATCTGTGAATGTCTCAACAATTTGCACAAAGTCACACATCTACAAAAGAGGCAGAGCAGTTATCTGAAACACAGTCTTTTTGACACAAAAAGTTCCACTTCTTTTATTATACAGTCATCTACAAATTAGTGAGGCAGAAGATAGTCCCTAATAATTCTATGTTACCTTGAGTGTGTTAATTCCAGAATTCAGCACTTAGTAAAAAACATTTTGGTGCTAGGAATTGAACCCATAGGTGCTCAGTCTCTGAAGACACATCCTCACCCCTTCTTTAATTTTTGTTTTGAGACAGCAGCTCACTAAGTTGCTGAGAGTCTTGCTAAATTCCTGAGGCTGGCTTTGAACTTGCTATCCTCCTGCCTCAACCTTCTGAGCCACTGGGATTAGAGGCAGGTGCCAGCAAGCCCACATACAAAGAAACAATTTGTGGGCCAGTAATAAAAGTAGAAATGTAAAATCCTATTTGCAATAAGGACACAATAAACATAAATACCCAACAATAGGGACTTCATCAATGTCAGCTGGATCTAACCTTGTCTGTGTTAAACAATAGTGTTTATCCAAGGGTATACTAGAATTTCCAGTTGTGAGATGTGATTTCAATTAAATATTATCCATAATCCTCAACAAGAAAGTGTTTTATAAAGTATCCAATGTATCACTAAGTGAAGACTTTCAACATGCTGACTAGCGGCGATTTGTGGTTAGCATTTCTGTCCTTGAATTCTTGACCCTACTGTGGTCTTAATACACTGTACTCTGCAAACATGCAGCAGAAGAGAGCCACATGTTGACAGGGATACCTGTCAAAACCTGTGGAGGGACTCTTTGTGAATCTTTCAGCAGCTCCTAAGTCAGGTCCAATTTAAGCAGAACATGATCTCCACACCGCTACCTTTCCACATGTTATTTCAGGACCCGTGAACAGCACACCAAACAGCTGGCTGAAGAGCAGCATCAACTAGTCCACTGTATGAGTATTGATTATTTTTGTCCTTCTGAGCCTTAGCATAGCCACTCAAGGACAATCAAGGAAATAATTTCAAAAACTGAAGTCAATGGTAATTTTCTACATCGTGAGCACAAGAAAGACGGAAATGAAAGAATGGATGCATGGGTTGAGTGCTGTCCTCAGTAGCTCTGTCCAATCTTGGCAGTGACAAACCCATAGGAGATTTACCAAATAAAGTCAGCTCAGCCAAGTGGTGAATTTTAACACTCAGCTTACAGTCTATTATTATTGATCCTGAGAAAAATTTTAATTCCTCTGTGATATCATTTAATCCTTCTCATCAATTCAGAAATATATTAATTTTAAAAATCCATTTTTCCCATAAAAGAAAAGATTTTGCACAAATGTTCTTTTTGCCTAATCATTATTTATTTATTATTACTGGGAATCCTAAAACAATGTAATTTGAAATAAACATATGCCTGCTTAATGTTATCCTTTAGAGAGGGATAACAAATTAATAATTTACAACCATGTAATTGTAAGGCATCTGGTTTGATAAAAATGTACTCTTGAGATAGAACAGTAAATAATTATTCAAAAATTAGAAATATCAGCAGAGTCACAACTTCTTCAATGATTAATAAAGTGCTGTTAAAAATACAAATTAGAAATTTTAATCCTTATATGGGTTATTATTCCTAATAATGCAAAGGTATTGATAAATTATCTTTTTAAAAAATGAGAATTTTTTTTGCAATTCTGCATCTCTCCTAGTAACAAATACTAGTGCACTATGAAATGCAATATTAGTTATATCCTGAGTGATTTTATGTAAATGTTATAGGCACTAATCCCTGATTATGACAGTGGCTTGCTTACTAGATTCATTTGGAGATGTATCTAGTTCACATTTTTCAAAGAAAATTCTTATGTCTTACTCCAGATTCACTATATCAGACTCTCAAGGAATGAGAATTATCCATGCTCATGCTGAAGTTCCAGAATGGGAGTAATTTGTATGTTGCCATAGAAATTTCCCAAGTTTTGTTAAATTATTACATTCGTGATTGAATAATTTTATACATAATTGCCCAACATTAAAGTAATAAAATAATATATTATCTGTTATAGATAATAAAATTTAAAAATATATTTAATGTGGAAAAATAATGACACTTGGAGTGCTTATTTGGTGCCAAGTATTATTTTAATTGGTAGTCCATTTACATTAATTTGTTGAGTACTCACAGCAACTGTATGAAGTATTATGGTGATCCCCATTTTAAGATGAGAGAACAAGGCACTGAGAGATTGAATAAATTGCCCAAAGTTACACAGCTAGCAAATAGCAGAGATAACCTGGACTTGATGAAATCTGATTCCCATAACCTCATCTTAACCTTCATGTCATACTATGTTTTTCATTGAAAACTGGTCTGCTTAGAGAGTCATAGTGATAGTGGTAGGAAAAAATGCTCCCACACAATGACAGGTAGAAAAAAAAAAGAAAGAAAAAAAGATAAAAGATTTACAAAGCAATACAGATACAAAGCTTTTGCAAATATTTGTGAAAATATATATAGAAAGAAAGTCCGAAAAGGAATAAACCAAAACACTTATTATCTGTTGATGAGTTGGCATTGATTTACTGTGTTTGCCCTATTTTCCGAATTTTCTGTAATAAGGTAATGAGTGATCATGAATCACTCTTGTAATCAGAAAACAAAAAAAAATTATCCAGTTCAAAGAATTATTACAATAGACAT
The DNA here is from genome assembly GCF_052094955.1 of Ictidomys tridecemlineatus. Taxonomy (NCBI): domain Eukaryota; kingdom Metazoa; phylum Chordata; class Mammalia; order Rodentia; family Sciuridae; genus Ictidomys; species Ictidomys tridecemlineatus. The sequence goes on along the minus strand of NC_135482.1, from coordinate 37,486,131 downwards.
AGCTGACCTATTCTATAAAAATTATGCATTAATTTAGGTTTTTAATTACATTATTTTAGGACATAGCCTCTTTTGAAACTATACAAATATATCTCCATATAAGAGCTATGGGGCTTTTTTATTTGAAGATTGAGTTAATCCTTACATATAAATCCTATATGTTCTTATATTTTAGTAGATCTGTGAAGAAACAAATGCAAAACATTCTTGGCACTGAAAGTGAATATGCAGAGCTGGGAATGCAACTCAGTGGTGGAGCACTTGCCTAGGATGCCTGAGGTCCTGGGTTCAATTCCCATTACCACACATACACACACAAAAAAAAAAATTGTTAAAAAATGAAAAACAAGAAGTGCAATTTCTACACTACTGCAATGGAACACTTGAGAAGATTGGAGAAGATAAGATTTGGATATCTACACTAAGAAATAACTAAGGTTCTTTGTCAGTAGGTATATTTTGTTATGAGAACCAGAATTTATTTAAATGTTAGAATCCAGAAAAATAACTATACTTTCAAATTTAAGGAAAGAATATATATTTATACACTTATGTTTGTAGCAATATTATTCACAAAAACCAAAAGATAGAAATAACCTAAGTAATCATTGACAAATCAACTATCCATACAATAAACCATCTTTCCATCTTCCAAAAGGAAGAAAATTCATTCACATGCAACAAAGTAGAGAAATCCTGGAGACATCATGCTAAGTGAAATAAGCCAGTCACAAAAGAATACGTATGGTACAATCCTACTTCTCTGAGATACCTAGAATAGTCAAATTCATAGAGACAGAATGTAGAGTGGTAGTTGCCTGAGGTTGAAGGAGAACATTGAATCAGGAGAACATGGAAGGAAATGTGAAGGAAACAGAGTTTCAGTTGAGGAAGATAAGAACATTCCAGAGACAGTGGTGATGGTTATACAACCATATGAATGTACTTAATGCCACATAACTGTCCATTTAAAAATAGCAAAGTGTGTTATGTATGATTTAGCAAGCAAATATATAGATACATAAATAAGAAGACATTAATATAATATTTTTTTCAATTTGCCATTGCCTTCAAGAAAGATCACATTCTGAAAATCTTAAAATGACCCATTCGTAAGGATTATATCCATAAAGAGGCTTGAATAGACATCTTTTAAGAAACAGTTTTCCTGTATTTTTCTTCTCCTAGTTGGTCTTTGTTCATAATGTCCCTTTTCTTGAACTGTTCCTGTAGCTTTCATTCACATTATGTATAAAATACAAATTCTATCAAAGACCCTTGGTAATCTTAGTCCCTGTGCATACAAGGGCATACCAAGGGTACCAAGGGTCTGTATGCCTTGGTCTCCTCCTGTTGTTTTTTATATGTGTCAACCTTCTAACATCCTCAATTCATGATTCTGGCTGCTTCCCCACCCAGAGAGCTTCCTGAAGACTTCTGTGTTCCTCTTCAGAAGGCCATTCCTACAGGTCCCAGCCAGAACTGTGCTGCCTCAAAGGCAGCCATTACCCATCTCTATTTCCCCTCTTACACTTATCAATAATCAAATGCTATATGGTTTTCTCCTGTTTCTTTCAACCCATTTGGAATGTCCACCCAAGTGAGAGGTCGCCTTGACCATCACCACTGCATTTCCCCTGTCTCAGCACTTAGCCTGTCTCTGGCTCAAAGTAAATATTCAGTGAATCCTCCCTGCCCCAATAATTTTTGTAGAAATATAGCCAACAGATCTCACCAGCTATTATTCATATTAGTGGCATTAATAAAATGGGATTAGGGCTTAAAATAGTAAGGATGACCCATTTCTGAGTCAACACATTGTTGAGTAGTGGTCATGTGTTCTCTGGGATAATATCCTGATCACGGATAATGGAATTTCATGAAATGAACCTAGACTGTCTCCACTGAGAAAAAAAAATCAAATGTGGGCATTTGTCATGTATTTTCTTAAATAATTGACACTCATTATGTAGCATTACATCCTCACAACACTATGAGGTAATTTTTTTTATCATTCCCATTTTGCTGATGTAGAAACTAAGGTATAGAGAGCAATTTACCTGAGGTGAAATAAATATCCACATTGTTTTTCAGTATTAGCAACCATTCCAATGCCAATGCTTCTAAGCATCACTGAACATGGCTTTCCCTAAATATAGACACTCCTTTAATTGATTGTGGCATTTATTTTCCGTGTTACTCATTACATTAAAATGTGTATTTATTCAAAAAAGACATAAAATTTTGAATATGAAAATAACATAAAATTTTCCCTAATTCTGTAAGTAGATATGACTCCTAAAATTGTTCCTGCTTATGTATTATATAAACAATTTAAAATAAAGTGAAAGAAAGCCATGGAAATGATGAATTTGTAAAATTACAGACTAAGAAAAGTTTGAAAAGATACTTTATTTTTCTTTTGCAAGTTGATTACTTTCATTGGTTTTATTCATTCATTCTTTTTTTAAAAATTATTTCATTTTTTCATTCATTCATTCTAATCAGTTACACATGACAGTAGAAAGCTCTTCAATTCATTGTACACAAATAGAATAGAATTTTTCTCTTCTCTGGTTGTATCAAAGTATGGTCACACCATTCATGCAATCATATATTTACCTAGGGACATGATGATCATCTCATTCCACCATCTTTCCTATCCATTCTTTTTCTTACATTGATAATCCATAATTAAGAATGGAAAATTGCTGAAAAACTTCATTTAAAAACTGATTTGGCAGGCTTGGTAGTGTATGCCTATAATCCCAGCAACTCTAGGAAACTGAGTCAGGAAAATAGCAAGTTCAAAGCCAGCCACAGAATCTGAGCAAGACTCTAAGCAACTTAGCAAGACCCTGTCTCAAAATAAAAAATAAAAAGGGCTGTGGATGTGTACAGTGGTTAAGTGCCCCTGAGTTCAATCTCTGATACTAAAATAAATAAATAAAAAGTAAATAAATAAATAACAATAACTAAAAATAATGTTATAAAATTTAAGAATTAGTTGAAGCTGTATTATTTATATTGAGTATCATCATTTTTATTATAATTACTGACATATTAATTGCACAAATTAATGGCATTCTCTGTGATGTTTCCATATGTGCATGCATCATGCACTGATGGGTCATGTCCATCCTTCTCCTACCTTTGCTCCTTCCCCCAACACCCTTCTCAGTCCACAGTCATCTCTCTTTATTTGAAATTTTAATCAAGTAATAGAGCATAACATTGATTTTATAAAATAAAAACATCTTAAGCAGTTATTGATGATGAGTTCAGAGTGGCTTCTAATATCTTTAGGGAAATGAAAATTATGTGATCAGTCTATTACTGTCCACTCAGCTCCCTGCGTTTAAATGAACCTGTGATCACTGATCATATTTAGAAAGTTTTTATTTTCTTTGTCTAAGCCTTATTCTCATGTGTGAAAATGAGCTGTTAAGAGCTTTAACAAATAATATCAAAGGTGGGGGGGTCTCTTAAAACAATGTACTTACCCATATTAGTGACACACTTGTCCATGGACCTGTAAATATATCTTACTAGTTATTTTAAATGGCATATTTTAAGAGCCTAGGGCAGAAAACAGAGAAAATATAATGCAAGAATGTTCCCACAGTAACAAATAATTAAATCATAATGAGACTGTTTTAGAGTACGATTATAGGCTATTGTCAGGGGAAAATAAACCTCATCTTGTAATATATTATAATGTCATATGATGGGTTATTATCAAAATCCTTCAATGGTTCAAACATTTTGTAAATTGGTGTACTCCTTTATATAATATTCATATACATTAAATGTACTTGAAACTATATAGAATTCTTTAAGTTTAATAGATATTTAGTAGAAAACTAAGGAAGGAGCTTATGATACTCATAAAACTGAATTAGAGACCAAATCTCTCTTCACATAATATACAATGAGGCGGGAGTTGGATTTACAAAAACATAATACACAATATGTATAATGCAAAAATGGCATATTCCCCAGTAGTTGTAAAATGCTAAGGCAATTCAGAGAACAGAGTGATTATAACCAATAAGTTTGAGGGATAATGGTAAAGAAACAGAAATCAGACCCTTTCTCAAAATGTTAGCTTTAATTTAGGTCTGGAGTTTTTAGTGGGTCATTGTCAGGTAGAAAGCTCCCAATTCATCACATAAGTATTAATTTATCATATACTATGCATTTGTTCAGGGGCTAGACAGAGAGGTTGAACAAGACCAACTAGACCCCATATCTCATGCCTGTTAGAAAAGAAATTGATGGATTAGGCCAGTTCAGATATTGACAAGTTCTATTACAATAATAAAATAGAGTAATGTATTGAGTAAGTTGGTTGAAAGAGGGAAGAAAAGAATCTTTATTCTGGAAACATAGTATTTAATAAACATTAAAATCTAGTCTCACTAGGTACAATGGTGCACGCCTGTAATCCCAGAGGCTCAGGAGGCTGAGGCAGGAGGATGGAAAGTTCAAAGCCAGCCTTACTAACTTAGAAAGGCCCTAAGCAAATCAGCAAGACCCTTTCTGTAAACAAAATATAAAATAAGGTCTGGGGATGTGGCTCAGTGGTTAAGAACCCCTGGATTCAATCTCCAGTACAAAAAAAAAAAATTCTAGACTCAAGTATCCAGGAAATATAGCAGTCAAAAAAGAAAGAATTAGAGAAAATAGCAGGTTCAGATATCCTGATTGAAGCAATATTGGTCCTAAGTTCAAGAAATGAAAAGACCACTGTGGCTAGAGCAAAACAAGGTTGGTACAGTATGAAGTCAGAGAGAAGCAGATAGAGAGTAGATAGTGAAGAATCAGTAAGAAGAGATATTATGGATGGAAGAATAGCAAGAGCCAAGAAAGTATGCATAACACACAGAACACAATGGATGAACACAGTGGCAACTGGGATCAAATGGCTTGGTTTCAAGATCTAGTTCTGCTTCCTAGTTTTTTAGCACTGGTCAAGTTATCTATTTCTTTAAGCCTCAATTTCCCATCTTTATACATAAATAATGATGATGATACCTACCTTGACATTTATGATGAACACTAATTGGTATAATGCATGTAAAATCTTAGTTAAGTGTCTAGCACATAGGAAAGTGACCATTTTAGAGAATTTTGGGGAATAGAATTCAGTCCAGTTTAACTGTTACGTATAGAGAAGACTAATACAAGATGAGTATACAAATAAAATAAGACCAGAGTAAGCAGAATGTGGAACACCAGATGATTCTGTAAGCAGGAAAGAATCATTGAAGTTTTTGAGTAGGAAAGTAATGTATCAGGATAAGCTTTGGGAATGTTAATATACCAATTATTTATATAATATTTTCATATTAGAGATAGGGAAATAAGAAGCAATGTAATTGGTTCTACAACAGAATCCAAATAGAGGAAATGCATTGCAGGCATCATACAGGTCAGATTGGCAGAACTCTGTGACTAAGTAAATGAGTACAAGCTTCAAAGCTATAGCTTGAAAGAATAACTGAAATACAGATGGTAGAAAAGGGACCAGATTGAGTCAGAGGATGACTCAGCTGTAGACATGCTCATCTGAAATTCCAACAGATACCCAGCAAGCAGTGAAAAATGCAAAACTAGAATAAGAGGGAAAATATCAGTTGGAAATGTAGGTTGAAGTATCATCAACATTCAGGTCTCAGATGAAGCCCTGACTTTTTAGTGAGATTACTAAGAGATAGAGTGGAGACAAAAGAGGAGAAATCCTGAGGTCCATATATATTCCACTAACATGACCACAAGAATGAGTCCATGAGTGCCATAGGGAATGGTATGAGCCATGTGGTCACAGGAAAACCAGGAGAACACAGAACAGATTAGACATGTGATAAATGATACCTAAATAATGAATTTGAACACTTGAACTCATAAATATGGTTCACAGAATGCCAAATGATTTAAAATTTGTTGATAGCTTTTCTCTTATAATGGAATGATATAAAAATCCTTGAGCTCTTTTCCAGTATCTTTTTAATTAGAAATTTCTTTTAAAAATGTTCTATTTGTTAAGCTTAGAATAACTTCCTAAGGAAGTTGTGAAATATTCAAACCCAGAATAGCTACCTATAAAATAGGTCCTGTCGACAATATGAAAAAAATCTTTTCCTTTGACATAATTGCTAGAGGTGATAAAATTATTTTCTTTTTAAATGACTCTGGTCTTGTGGTAGTATTAGGAATGCTCATTAAATGAGGTGTTATTACAAAATCTTGTTTTGTCTATTGCTACACTTGATCAGAATTAACTCAATGATCAAAGATGATCAAAATTAACTCAAAAGGAATAAAACAGAAATACTATAATAAACCAGAATGCAGTTTTATTCTTTATTGCAGAATATTAGAGCCAGAGAGTACATGAATTATATTAAAATTTGAGTAATAACATGGTTTTTATTTTTAGTATAATATAGAAAATGTGAAATTCATTATTCCTGATGATAACAAAATTTGATCAACAGCATGAATCAACATATCCAAGAACATAGAAAATATCAGCCATTAATGTGAAAGAGTATCAATGTCGTTTAAAAGTGCTAGAAAAATAATTTAATTTTCATAATAAATTAAAAGTTTTAGAATGTAAGTTTGTTCCACAAATGAAAATATGTTGATTAAATCAATGAATTTGGTAAAAACTTAATATTTACATTAGAAATCTTACTATTACAATCAAAATATTGGCATGCTTATTTTTCTAATTTTCTGAAATAAGGAAAAGTTATTGTGTCCAGAGCATGGTCTCTGATTCCATCCATCTTCTTGCAAATGACATCATTTTGTTTTGTATGGCTCCATAAAACTTCAATGTATATAGACCACATTTTATCCATTCACCTGTTGATGAAATTAAAGTACGGTCTCTTTTCCTAGAGATGCTAGGTGGCAGGTTCAACAACAATATTGGAAATAGTTCAGGATTGAATATCACTGTATGCTAAGTACTGTGTTAAGCTCTTCAGAGGCATTACCATAGTTAATCATCATCAAACACTATGGGGTTGATATTATTGCTTTTAGCATTTTACGGATAAAAATCAAGGGCCAGTGAAATTGAGTGAATGTTCAGGATGGTGCTGGGACTCAGGACAGCAAGGTTTATATGACTGATTCCATACTTGTTTGCCATCTTTCCCCAGAGCTTATGCAAACTACCTGAGCTAAAGTTTTCTCAAACTCAGTTGAAAAATTAAAATAATAATACTTGGCAATGTTGTAAAATCCAGGTACTGTCAGAGGTATAAGTACTCTGAACAGAAAATTCTGTAAATGTAAGATATTACCATAGAAACCTGGAGATTACATATTTAAAATTTTCTCTCTAGAAAGCATATTTTCTAATTTAAGCTCTTCTCTTTGCCCTACTCCTTTAAAACCTCTATGATATGTTGTAAGATTATTTCTTGATCCTTACCAAGTCCAGTATTGAAGCTGTGTCCACCTGTTGTTTCTAGTTAGTGACCAATTAACAACCTCATTGAAGGTCATTACAACCACAAAGCCTGTTTTCCTGTATAGAACTTCACCTGACACAAATAATAATTGAGAATCTATAGAAAGGTTTACAGTATACATTAATACTCCCAAAGAAAACCCAGTAAGATATGAGAGAAATGAAATCAACCACATATGATTAAAAATGTAGTGAACACTCACATGAACAAGTATATTTTAGTACCTCAGATAAATTTTGGCTGATTTATGCTCCATTGGAAATACTTCCCCCTAATTTCAGTTGGATAAGATATTTTTCCTGTCGTCTTTCACTCCATTTTGCAAGAGAAATAATACAAAGAAGTAAACAAAATTTTTAAACTCTTTTTTGTTTTCTCATGTATAAACAGAGATTAAAAGAAGAGCCTGCCATGATTCTTACACAAGAAGTAGCCAGAGATGTAGGTCAATTTTTCCCAGTAGGAAAAAAAAAAGAAAAAAAAGAGCTCACTTCCACTGTTTTCTCTTGAGTTTTCACTGTGAAGAGCCACAAGAAAGAATAAAAATAAATAAATAAACTTAAGGGTTGGGGCAGTTTTTTTAAGTTCCTTAGCAACCAATGAATAGGAACTTGGGAAATATATTTTCCCCCAAAATAAGGATTTTATGAAGTTTAAATCTTCTAGTTTGAGGAAGAATTAGAGAATCTAATCTATTTAAGTCAAGAGAAACAAACAAAATCTAGTAAATGTTTTATTGCAAATTCATGAATGGCCTATTTACACTAGCAGGCTCAAATTAAATTTTGATATCACAAGTTTATATTTTAGCTACATCCTTGGTTAATAAAAAGGAGTTTTACTTTTATAAACCTTAGTATTTCATCTTACAGTTCAGTTTGACCATTACATTTTGTAAAATTCATCAGCTAATCAAGGTAAGACTTTAGTTAAATACATATAGTCCTGAAAATAAAGCATAAATAGAATTGTCCAGAAAAAAAATGTACTTATTATTGGTTCTTAGAAAGTTAATAAAAAAGATTAACACTCGTTGAAGTCATACCAAGTGCTACATGAGATTCTCATTTATGTATTATTTCTTTGAATGTTCACAAAATTGGTAATTTAAGCACCGTTATTTTATAGTCAAATACTTAAATGGATTGCCCAAGAACGTGCGACATGAATTGACAAAGTGGGACTGTGCACAGGTTGATCTAACTCTTTAAACAGTGTTCCTCCTCTCTCATCTATCCTGTGGATAACTTTAACGTATTTATTTTTCAAAATATTCATGGTAGAAAATATGGTAATGAAAAATAAAGAACTTTCTGAATCTAAATCCTCTTCACTTACAATATAAAAAAATACAAGCTACATTGCATAGAAAATCCTTACGTATCACCCTGATCTAGGATGTTATTTCTAACAAAGCTTGGGGGCAGGAGGTGGTGGAAGGAAGAAGAGAAACTCCTTAGAGGGAACATATCAGGATCAAAGAAGATTGTATTACACCATGCTCAACCCTCCTCCCAACACCAGAATATCTTCCCACTTTCTCTTGTTTCTTAGAAACCTTTTCTAATACTCTCTTTCTGAAACACCCTTCATTCCAGTTGGGTGGCAAGTTTATCCTGTAGGTCTTTGTTACTTCCCCTAGGAAGACTCTCCGGCCCATGCATCATTTTATTTATTTATTTTCATGTGGTGCTGAGGATCGAATCCAGGTGTCCTTCTTCTTGCTCATAAGCACTCTGCTTTCTTTTCTACCATAGTTCTTAATATACATGCACAGTGTATTACAATTCTCAATTCATATGTTGGTCTCTTCCAGGTTATCAGAACCTTCCAAGCAGGGATAATGAGTTTTTCACTCATCTTAATTTGGTAATAAATTGTAAGAAACATAATAAATGTTAAGTTGTAAAAATAGAAGACTATCCTAACGCTTGCCACAGAAGCAGGACTCAAAGTATTTGTTGAAAGGCAAATATATTTCAACGTATCTCACAGTTTACAGTGCATTTGCTCCTGTGTTATTTAATTTTCATGGTAAGCCTCTATAATCAGTATAATGTTCTCATTGTCAAATAAGAAATTCAAGACGACAGAAGTGTTAAGAAACTTGACCAAGGTCACAAATGCTGCAACAAAAAGAACTTAGACTCATATATTTGAACTCTGTGTTCAGTACTGTCTCCCTCACGACTCCCACGAGGAATCTGTTTCCTGGCAAAGTACAAATTTACCAAATTTCATGCTCTAAAAAATTTTACTACACTGAAGTGGTTACATTCCACTAGAATGTTTTAGCTTTGCATTTCAAGTTAACTATTTATTGCAGCGCAGAGTGGTAGTAAATAATAGATATAGTGTTTGCCCTTGAAGTTCAGTAGCAAGGACAAAAATAAAATTAAAAATAAAATAACTTTAACTCAAGGCAGGAAAGACATACTATGAAACCGTTGATAATTAATTGAATGAATATTTACTAAATAACTAATTCTATGTGCCAAACTTGTCACAGTGTGCTAGGTAGATGAGGATTTAAAAACTGGGGATTGTGCCAGGTACAGTGAAGCCATGCTTATAATTCCAGTGATTCAGGAGGCTGAGGCAGAAGGATCCCAAGTCTGAGGCCAGTCCCAGCAACTTAGTGAGACCCTGTCTCAAAATAGAAAGGACTGGGGATGTAGCTCAGTGGTGGAACACCCCTGAGTTCCATCCACAAAACATATAAATTAAAAATAAATAGTAAGAATTGTGAACTCTCCAGCTCCATTAAAGAGATAGAGAGTTAGAGATAGAGATAGATAGATATATAGAGAGAGTGTCATCCAGGGATTGATGAAGAACAAACTCATGAAAGTGATAGAATCTGAGAGAAGACTTGAAGAGTTGGCTAATTTTTAAAAGACAAGGACAAGAGTGGACATTCTGGGGAAATGACGAGACATTTAGCTAAAGCTACAATGCAGTGTGTTTTAGAGAGAGCCAGTTTAATTAGAGTGATAATGGGGGTGGTGGGGAGAAGGTGAGTAAGAGTAAAATGTTTAAGCCCTAAATGACAGTCTAGGGAATTCATTTATCATCTGATAACCAATGGGGAGCCGTTTAGAGTTTTGAGAAGGAAAATGACATTATTACAGCTGAGATTGGAAAAGATTGACTTACCAGGTGAATGAATGTAAGATTGCCTGAGAAACTGAAAGCAGGGATACTATCAGGTTTTCAAAGTAAGTATGATAAAGTAGCATCATTTAACCATGCCATTATATTACAGAAAATATTTAGGTGATCTAAAATAAACACATTTATTTCATTTACTTCCTAAAATAGAAGAAACAATTTTAAGAGAGTCTTCACTGATGAGTTTTCATACTAAACAAAATGCCTATTAGGATGAGAGATTGCGACTCAGTACAGCTAAATTAGATTTGTGATTCCTTGGAACTAAAGTCCCTTTGGTAGCTGTAGAAAACCTCTATTGCAGCTTTAAAAAGAAGAAGAACATGAAACACACAGCAATTTTTCATAGTTATTACAGGTGACATCTAAACTGGCAGAGTGCAGACAAAGGAAAGGCATATAAATTAGACAAATAAACGCTTTTCTTTAGACTCCTCCACAAACACCAACAGAAGTGTATAAAGCGATAATGAACTTAGCCAGGGTCACTGCTGCTGAATGAACAAGCTCAAGTCAATTCCAAAATGTATACTTTAAAAAAGTCATTTTGTACTTCTGTTCCCAAAGAAGCCATTTTTAAAACATTTGTGTTTCTCCTATAAGTTAATCAAAATAACTTATTGTGTTCGCTTTAATGGTATCAGTACTGAGTATGTTCTGTTCATTATAACAATCGACATCCCTAAATACCTAAATCAACTTCAAAATTTTGACTTGATTTTTTTCATCAAGTAGGGAGATTCTTGCCTTTTAGCTGAGTCTAGAATGTGCCATTTATAGACACTGAATAAATTATTTTTCAATTATACATACCTCCTACTGGAGAGAGACAGCTTTAGAACTATATTATATTAGTTGGCCACAAACATCCTCTGGGTTATAAATTCCATGAGATGATGTCTGGAAGAAAAACTCTATTATCAATCTCCTTTGGAGGTTCATAATGCACATTAGCATAGTTAAGTCTAATATGTCCTGCCTAAAACTAAAACCTATTTAACTTTATTTAACCAAGTGCTTTCAAAACTTCTTTGGCCATGTAATCCATTTATTTTCTTTTAATATCTATTCATATTCCATTCTGACTTTAGGAAATACTGAGAACAAGGAGGGAAACCTTACCTTCCAAAGAAAGTGGAATTTTAATAAAAGTTCTACACATCTCTAACCCCAGACCTCGAAAATATGCCATAGATCCCTGATCCAGGTCAACCTACTGAGTGCTCAAATTTAGAATGGGTGTTCATGAGATTTCCATATTCCTGTCCAGTTCAAACTCAAAAATAGATAATTATCTTTAGTTATTGCATCTCCGCTGCCTCCATCTATCATTCAGTCAATGCTTTCTGTCTTCTGAGTCAATGACAAGAAGTATGACATGTGCTAGGGACAAATGGTGAGCAGACCCATGGTCCTTGCTTTCCCTAAACAGGCAATGTGGTAGAAGAAAAAGGATAAGTTAGGAGCCAGAAGTGTCTTCACTCAGGAAAATACAGTGCACTCTTGGCATTGCTTTAGTGGATTAAAGGTAGTTCCAGGAATAAACTAAAATCTGAATTATGAGGAGATGATAGGTAAGGAAGGGTTTTCAACAAGGCCTTTGTCTTCTAAAGCACAGCTTTTAGCAAAAAAAAAAATGTAGTAATTCCCCCCATGGACCCAAGTAAACATCTTTTCCTTGTTTTTATATTTCCCTTCTCTGGAAGCTTAGAAGAAACACCATGCAAACCTTGGTGGCTATAAGCTAATCCGGAAGTGGGAGAAGGTGGCACCATGCCTATTAGAAAGTTAACCATTGCTTCTTGATAAGCAGTTGCAGGTCCTGGGAGGTGAGGGGGCTGCTGCTCAACCCTCCTCCCACCCCCAGTCTGTCTGATGTAACTCTACTCCCATCACAAGTCGTCCTTCAGTGCTTTTCCTCTGAGTATCATACAACCCTGGAGAAGTCCTTTCTTGCAGCATTTGAGTCTGGGTCATAACTGCTGCCAAACTAAAGCCCCAAACACTTCTCTGTTGAGATAGACTATAGCTCTTTGAAGTATGTTCAGAAAATATGGGCTGTGTTAGGATACTGTAGGCCAGACCTATGTGGAGCTGATTTTCTCTCATTGAAACATTATTTGAGAATACCCAACAGACTGTAAAATCAATAGTTATGCCATGTACAGCAAAATTAAATAGTTTCTACTATTGAAAATATCAGCATTATTTGTGCAAACTCAAAAACCTCAAATTGGCAACATTATAGTGAAATAGAAATTAAAATGTTTATAACAGCAAAAGTGGAATGTGTTCTTATATGCAACAATTCTACATTTTTAAAAGGAATAGTTACAAAATGGTGTGGATCATTTACCACCCTGACCAGACTTCTCTCACTCTTTTTAAAGTTGAAAATGGTGCAATTATTCTGTTATGCCTCATAAAATAGTAAGTTATCTCCAATTACTATAAATTCATAGTAGCAGTAAAATGTATATGTAGAACAACATACTCCCCATGGTCATCTTGAAATTTATTACACTATCATAAAACTAAAACTCTGAAAGGAGTTTCAAAAACACATCTAGCTCATTTTCCTTGCCTCTGAGCAGGACCAAATTGCAAATGATTCCAGAAAAATAACCAAAGAGAAGTTTCAATAATTATTCTTGTTAGCTACATGTATATAATAAACAATATTTTTCCATATAGTAAATACATTTCTTACATGATTTTGTATGTTCATATTTGGCTAAATTCACAAATATTTAATCTATCACCTCAACACAAGTCAATGATATCTAGACAATAAATAAATCTTTCATCAGCTTTACCTGATAAACTTTTGAAAACCCTCTTATTTCTTTGTCTTGATATTTCTTTTTTTATCTTTTATTGATTTTATTTTTTAAAATACACAACAGCAGTGGAATGCATTACAATTATTATTACACATATAGAACACAATTTTTCATGTCTCTGTATATAAAGTATGTTCATGCCAATTCATGCCTTTATACATATACTTTGGGTTTTTTTGCATTACAATTCTTAATACACATATATACCACAATTTTTCATATCTCTGTATATAAAGTATGTTGACACCCAATTCAAGTCTTCATACATGTACTTTGTATAATGATGTTCATCACATTCCACCATCCTTGCTAATACCCAGCCCCCTACCTTTCCCTCCCACCCTTCTGCCCTATCTAGAATTCATCTAATCCTCCCATGCTCCCCCTCCCTACTCCACTATGAGTCAGTCTCCTTATATCAAAGAAAACATTTGGCATTTGTTTTTTTGGGATTGGATAACTTCACTTAGCATTATCTTTTCCAGCACTATTGTCTTGATATTTCTGTTTTTATCTTAGAGATAGTATTCTGCCTAGACAAATTTTTAATCACCTTAGGTGAAATATCAAAAATGTGTTCTAAGAGCCATAGGGGAATCTAGCCTCTGCACAAAAACATTGTTATTCCCACAGAAACCATAAAGCACAGCTTCCTCTACTACTGTGATTGAATATTAGTAATTTTAAAAATTATAATTATAATTTTTTCTCAGAAATCTAAGAAATGACAAATATCCTCTGTGAAGTTTTAACACGCTCTGTTATTATTTTATTGTGCAGTTCACCAGCTAAGTTCCCTTCCAGAGCACGCACGGCCTTCCATAATTTAAGGCTACCTTAAGTGTTTCTAGAACAATTCTTAGACATCACTCCACTAACCAAATATATACTAAGTTCCTAAAAAAAATTTCTCTCTTCCCTATAATCTGAAATCTACAAGGGCAAAGGAACTAATTTCTAAAGAAGTGTACAATAGCACATACAGCCTTTGAAATTAGATCTCTGTTATATACATCTGTCACTGACTAGTGGATGACGTTGAAAATATCATTAAGCTTCTCTAGATTTCAGGCTCCTGGTCATTAAAATGAGAACAATCATATCTCTTGATAGGTCAGAGTAAGAATCACGTGAGACAAAGGTTGAAAAACAATAGACAATTAAACAAATTGGCCCTCAGTCCATGTTTATAGTCACCATTGCTAATATTCCTGGTGTTGGTAGTATTACCAGGTCTACTGGGAGTGCCCAAGGATGGAGACTCAAAGAGCCCAGCAAAAGAGGTCAGGATTGTTATTAGTGTTCACATGGAGAAATTACCAGGTTTTATACTGGCAGAAATGTGCAGTTTTCAAAAAGACAAAGTATTTCCTGCATGTTTCATGAGGTAGTCACGTGGGATTCACACAAAAAGCTCTAGTACAGCAAAACACTCTTACTGGTATTCCACAATATAGACAGGAAGCGCAGAGCGTACAGCATCAATATAACATGCCCAACATGACTAATCTGGGATTCCAACCAGAATTCTCATCCCCAATCAATTACTTAGTCATTGCCTATTGAAATTCCCATTGTATAGAATTATTTGCTATGTTCTATCTCTTTCAACTAAAACATGAACTCAGGAGGTTAAGAATAATTTCTTCTTTGTCATTATTATCATAAGGCCTGGCCCTGAATCTGAGTTCCACCTCTGAAGTGCGGATGGAGATGCTGCTCCTCTCCCACTTCAGAGAGCGAGGCAGCCTGAGCTCTACTTAGACCCCTGTGCAAACCACAGCAGCTCTGCAGATGGAGAAGGGCCCATGTTGGGAGTGGTGGATGATGAAGAGAAAAGAACCAGCTGGGGTACAAAATGTTAAAGCATCTCTGTTCTGGACTCAGGATAAATCCTTGAGCTCAGGAATTTCTTCTTAAAAGTCCTGTTGCTGGAGAGATTAATCTACCAGTAATGCAAAGGACAAATTAGAGATGGAGGCCCCAGTAAAATCATTCATAGGCTAATTAAATTCCCTCTTTACTCAATTTTACTACAATTACAATATAAAAGCTCTGTTTACATTGTTGATGCCCTGATATGTGTTGAGAAATGCAATATTCTTGAATTGGGTTTTCCCTTTGCATTTCTCTGCTTTAATATAATGCAGTCATTATCCGTGTGGGCCCACAGTGCTCTGTGCTAAATTCACCAACTGCTGTTCTGCACATTCCCTCAGCCAATTTATTTCAATTTCAGAAGGAGCAACCAACTCCACAGTGGATGACTGCTGACTGCAGTTCCACACCATCACTCTTGGAGAGTAAACTCGAATCAAGCAAAAAGCTTCCACGGGCGAACCTGGAGGTGATCAATCCGCTGTCGGCAGCTGCGGCTTCAGGGCTAGTAGACCCCAGCTTCTGCACATAGGCTACAAAGTTACCAGCTCTCCTGCCTCTATCATAGGCCTGGTTTTACACATGTACCACAGAAGGTTTAAGGGGAAAAAAAATAGGTTTCACAGAGATTTTCAAACCAGGCATTGTACTTGTCAGAGGTAGGCCATATTTGTGGCATCGTTGGTGGTGGCCAATAATCATAAGTACTGATATTTACTTTTGGATAAAATTATATAAGACTTAGGGTAACAGTTTAAAACTCATAATTTTCAGAGTTAGGGGGGTAAAGCCTAAATATTCAGAAATTTTCTACAAATGGCTATCATCAACTTAAAATAACTATATTTACCAAATAAATTTTGATGGAGATGGACATAGGAGTTAGAAAATCTATAGCCCAGAGCTAGTAGAGACGCCTTTCATTCCACTTGACCTCCCTATGAATGTCTCTCGTTTTCTCTATGTACTGATTCCATCAAATCATTTGATCTCTGTAGGCGTGATTCAGCCTGTTATTTGACAGGACGCTTTTATTCTTGAACTACATTATCACTTATCCCCATTACCTTGTTTCTTGTGAACAGCATATTAGAGCAAGTCGTTTTGTCATTTAACAAATGTGTTATGAATTATTGTTTATGTATTGTCGTACTCCAGCTAAGACTATGACTTGAATGTAGAAGCTAAGGTTTCTAGAAATATTGTACAACAGTCTACCAAGGTACGTTTTTCAGAATTTGGGGCTGCTCATGATCATAAATTTAAACATTTTTCAAGTGTAATATTAAAAAAACTTTTTCATTAATTCGAACAGACAAGTCATTCCACACAAATCTTTGTGAAATTTTCATATATTCATATTGGTGTAAAAACTAAGGGTACACCATCGTTCTACTCTTGTTTAAAATGATGATAGTCAATTTTCGGTTTCCACCATGTAACAAAGCAAAGGTCACTAGTCAAAAAATTAGAAAAGAAAAAGAGCATTTAGTAAACCACAATGTTGAGTCAAACATCACACATGTATCATAATTCCTCTGAGTTTCAGAAGACAGAAAAGGAAGCAGTTATTATCTATGTTCCAGAGGTATTATGTAAATTACTGAATGTTCTTTGCCGACTCTTTAAATGCCCTGCTCCATGGGCCTCTGAGCACCTTTTATAAATAAATAAATAAATAAATAAATAAATAAATAAATAAATAAATAATATATATTTCACTTGGGTAATCTCACTTACTTACTTCTACATCTACTCAACTGCCTACAGACTTCCTCCTCACATATCCACTTTTGAATTCCCTGTCTCTATTCCTTCTCCCATCTTCTTCAAATTTCACTGGTTCCATCCAGCTAAGGTAGGAGAAACCTGGTTATTTTCTTTCCATTCCCCCTATTATCTTCCAATAATTTTACTTCCTCATCATTTTCCAAGTACAACTATAAAATCTGTGATGTCCCTCCACCCTCTCTGCCCTCTCCTTCATGTGTCTATTATCACCTCCTGCCTGGGACCCAAATTTCAGTCTCACTCCTCTCAACTCAGTCCTCCACACATCTGCTAAGAAGTCTATATAAATCATGTAAATATGCCATTCCCCTTTTTTAAAAGCTTCCATTTTCTGTAGAAACAGAAAACAGGCCCTCTTTGATCTGGTTCATGTCTTGTTCAATAAAACTCCATTCCTCTTTAATCCTTGACCACCACTTTATTCTCCAGAAACACCAATTCCTTCTATTTTTCTTATGTAACAGGATTTTTTTGTTAGTCATCATATTATTTCAGAGTAGAAAAGCCTTCTTACTTATACTCTCCTTTTTCTAACTGGTTCTTTTTCACCCTTTAAGAGTCAGTAAATATCACTACCAGAAATCTTCTCTGACTCAATCTTATTAAGGGTCATTCATATTTATTAAGGGTCATATTTGGGTATAACATTTATTAAGGATCATATTTGTTAGCTAAGTCTCTGAAGAATTGACTCACCATCATTGGCATTAGAGCTAATGAGCAAAAGTATACATGTACAAAAAAAACTAAGGACTCAGAAACAAAGAGAAACACTTCAAATCATTTTGGAAGATTCCTTTACTTCCTAAATTAATTCATAAGTTTTTTTTTCTTTCCCCTAAGCTAACATACTTAAATAGCTTTATTCTTCCCTTGAGTAAAGACGGAAGCTAATTAGGCATCCTCCAAGTCACAGATGGGAAAAATATCATCTCCCTTCTTTTTTTAATCCCAAATATAGCCAGATGTAGTGAAGGCCCCAGCTGCCTCTTAAAGACTTGCTGTGGAGCAACGGGATCCAAGAGACGAAGCCAGCCAATTGAGCCTAACGTTTGCATCCAAAGGCCTCCCCAGAAGCAATGAATTCAGATCCCCAACTCCCTACCCAGTCTACTGTTTATGGGAATAGCTCCACTCAAAGAAATGGGCCTGTGCTTAGGGAATAAAAACATATACCCAAGTCAGAACATCCTTCTGTGGTAATGGGAACGCAATCAATTCAGGAGAGCAGAGCAATTAATTTATATGTAATTGTAAAAATATGAGTCGCAAAATTTAAGAGGAAGAGTATCTTAAAGCACCTTCACCAATCCCAGGTCTCTTGAATTGCTATTTAGCAATATTTTTTAAAGCAGTACGTCAACAAAAATAGCCCTTGATCAGTAAAATTGCACTTGCATGACTTATACTTATGTACAGTGTCTTCCAAGATATTCTTTTGCTTTGTGTTCCCATACATATATATGGAATAAAACATAAGCATCAAAAAAGCAATCTATGTGAAAAAAAATTATATTTATCAAAAAAGGTGTGATGTTTTTGTGGTTAAATTCTAAGAGAATTTTCTTAAAATTTAATCTTATGACTGGGAGTTAGTAGAGACATCTGATCCAAATTCTTCACTTTTGCAGCTTAAAATACAATGCAGATAGCAGCTCAGTTGCTCTCAAGATGGCAGGGCCAAGGACGGCCTCAAAACCCAAGTTCTCTGACCTTACAGGAAGTTCCCCTGTACTCTGAAAACTTCTTTCTTCAAATAGTAATGATTCAAGAAAGAAGTGACTCAGTATCTGTGAATGTTTCAAATCATCATAAATCATCTTTGTGTTACCTCAGTTCTTAATAGAATTGTGAGACCTTGGTCCAGAATATCACAATGTTTCATTATATATATATATAGAAAGAGAGAGAGAGATACAGATACACACACACACACACACACACACACACACACACACACACACACACACACATGCACTTATCCCCGAGGTTGGGATCTGTTTCTTTTCCTTGAAATTATTCCTAGCTCATCTTCTACTTTCCTCCTCCTCTGGCACACCCATTCCCAGTCATGGACATCCGTTGTCCACATCCACACCCCTGATTGCCCTACAAAACTCCCAGAACGTGGAGATTAGTTACCAAGACACACATACAAGCCACCTCTTTCCCAGACATTCCTGGACTTGGCACATGAATATTTTTGTCTGCAGTTGTAGACCGCTTTCCAGGCTAATTGAGGGTGATGGTTTTCATTGTCTTTTGGATTTCTCCAACATCCAATTTCGAATAAAATGTGGGAAAGCTCTCAGTGGCATGAAGCGCAATCAAAAAGAAAGGAAGGTTGCTAATCTACATTGCCAGCCCCTTGCCAATGCCAGTCACATAATGAAGTACGTGACTTTGCACGTTTATCCCTCTCCCACTCAGGGCTTATTAACCACAGACAGTCATCCTCTGCCCCACTACCAACAACAACACAAGGCCTCTGACCCTGTCTCTGGCTTCCAAATGCCTTATTGTCAGTAGGCCCACCCGTGACAGACACTGAGTCTGACAAACTGGTGTGTTCATCACCTGAGGTGTTACTGAAAGGGAGATAAGAGATCTTTAAAAATAAAATAAAAATAAATTGAAGCCATAGTAGTGTTATTAATGCCCCAAGGACAAATTTCTATGCAGAAGTCATATTCTCACATATGAATAGTATATAACATAAAGGATTTAGTTTAAGTCAACTAGTCTTATTGAGCTCCTAATACATTATAGCCAGATATATATTAAAAAGGAAAAGCCCTTCTCCCCAGTAAAGGGGAACTAAAAAAAGCTACACTTTACCACACATTCATGGAAATGTTCCCTCTTGTCCTCGCTCTCACTACTTTCTGAAGTAGATGTCTTCTGTCTGTCATGTTTCCAGGAAAGATTTATGCAATCCTTCAAATTAGAGATCTATCACACTGTCTTGAGTACACTCTCATTTCCGCAACTCATCATCACTCATAAATTTAGATATAAAAGACTGTAAAAAGACATGAAATTCCTTTGAAAGAAGGTCAATAGATTCATGATCCAAATAAATGTATGAATTTTGAGTTATTGAAGTTTTCCCGTCAATTGAGCTCTTACGGAACTTGAATAGATATAATTCAGATTCCAAATGTGATTAGCAAAACAAATTCTCCTGGTTATATATAAGATCCATTCATTGTGTTGCCTATAAATTGAGTCTGATAAGTTTGAGGGAGAAATATTTAAAGCATTATGTTATTTAAGGTGATGCATTGTGTCCATCAAGTTCTCAGTGAATGGTAAAATCTCTACTTTTTTTGAGCAAGAATTTTTTATCTTTCCTGTATTGTCTAAACCTCCAAGTTATAATTCTATTAATCTGACTTGCTGTATTGTTTCTAATAAATGATGTCACCTCCTAAGTAAGATGATTATTAACATCCATCATTTTAAAATATAGTTGCACTGAAAATGAAGAATTATGATGAGAGGAGATTCCAATTTTATAAGGGAGTATTTTACCCTCCCTCATAAAGAGGAGTTCTGTAGCCTCCCACAGAAACATGCATGCTGAATTTAGTTATGATAAAAAGAAGGAAGATCTTTTAAAATTTTTCCTATTAGCTTGCCTCTCAAAAGCTAGGGGATTCCTAGGCAAAACCTCCTTAAGTTTCCAGCTATCTAATGTGTCACATGTTGGTGACTTCAGCGGTACAGGTCTCATTCATGGGTCCAGCCTTCAGGCCACCCCACTGTTTCTAGCACTCTATCTACAAGTACAGTTTGTGCATTTGTGTATGTACAGGGACTAGTAATAGAAATAAAACAGAAAAGGATAAAGGACTTCTCAAAAAATTAGAATTTTCAGGCATGGTGGCACATTTCTGTCATACCAGTAGCTCAGGAGGCTGAGGCAGGAGGATCACAAGTTCAAAGCCAGCTTCAGCAACATAGTGAGACTCTTAGCAACTTAATGAGATCCTGTCTGAAAAATAAAAAATAAAAAGGTTTGGGGATGTGGCTCAGCTGTTAAGCACCCCTGGGTTCAATCCCTGGTAATCAAAAACCAACAAAACAAAATCACTAGGAGAACTAATTCTGAGAGCTTCTGAGTTTTCTTAGCTATCACTTTAGAAATCAGGGAAGGGAATTCTAGAGGAAACAAATAGGTAACTATTTTAAAAATAATAACATCTAATATTCCTTTCAGTGGGGTCTATAGGCACTGACATGACCTTCGTTCTATGGGTAAAGAAACTGAGACTCAGGAATTCAGTAACTTGTTAAAGTCCATGCTCTTAACCACAGTGCTACATTATTATATTAAAAACATTTAGTCACTTGTATTTTAGAAATATGTTTACTGGGTAAAACCAGTTCTTTGTGCATATAATCTTAACATACTTTCCCCTTTGGCTAAAATAAAATTGAAACATTTTACATTCCCTTTATTGCCCAGAAGTGTGTAAAGGTTTAGTTTTTCATTTTTGGTGTTGAAACACAATGAGCTCATATTAGTGATTCCTGATACATCTGGAACAAATAAAAAGGAATTCTTTAAAGGTCATTTCCTATTTGATGATCTTATAGTCCTGCACTCTTCCCCTTCCTCTTTCCTCATTATCACTCAAATGTCCACTTCATAAATCTTTGAGAAATTAAGTGTGGCATAGTAAAATATAAGTGAAGGACTTGCTTCATTTCAAACGAAGCCAAAGACAGGAAGGAGAGGTAGGAAGAACAGAGGTTAAGCCAGGAATGAAAGAAAAGAGAGTAGAAATAATTGAGAGATGGGCAGGGGAGCCGGGGTGGGGGGGAATGAACATACATATGTCACCGAACTTTGTAACTTTGTGTTGTTTTCTCCATTCTCTGGTTTTCTGTGTTTGTTTGTTTGTTTGTTTGTTTGTTTTAAGGCTAGAACATTAACATATGAATTATTATGCCCTTTTATTTATGGTGAAGAGTAATCCATCTATTCTTTGCTTTGTGTCAGCAGACTGCTCTATCATAAAAGGTTAAATCATAGAATCCTCAAGAAAGATTGCAGGAAACCATTAAAAACTATGCAAGTAGAAAATAGCAGACCAAAGTTGTTTTTTTTTTTTTTCGTCTTCCTAGTTCTGTACTTCTCTTTGGTAAACATTGTGCTGCAACAAAAATGTTCAGAGTTCTCAGCTTATTTATACATAACCAAAAGTATAAAAAACTCCTTCAACTTCTCTGATATCAAGAAGTCCTTCAGTAATAGGTATTCGGCACATGTCCCTGAGTCTTTATCAGTCACTCTTGGTATGTCAGGCAGCCCTGGGTTCTTTCCTGTCTCCCCCCAAAGCCTTATCAGAACCCTTTCTGAACCCTTCCTTCTTCCCCTCCTTATCCAGATAGTTCCTTGTTCTCTTTAAACCACTTGTCACCAATGTAATG
Source organism: Ictidomys tridecemlineatus (assembly GCF_052094955.1). Taxonomy (NCBI): domain Eukaryota; kingdom Metazoa; phylum Chordata; class Mammalia; order Rodentia; family Sciuridae; genus Ictidomys; species Ictidomys tridecemlineatus. The sequence goes on along the minus strand of NC_135482.1, from coordinate 37,463,516 downwards.
TCTGTTTGTTTAATCCCATTCTCACTACATTAGGATGTAAGCTCATTTAACCAAGGACCTCCTTTTGTTCACCACTATATGGCATGGAGGAGGATTTCAATGACTTTTATTTCAATTAATGCAGTGATTATTAAATGGGTGAATATTAAAGGCTATTAGTTAGAAAAGCAAAGCCCTGATTAGATATTAAAGACTGGAAAAGATAATATAAGCACATTTAAAACAGCTTATATATCATTATTATACACTATGTTTCATAAAAATATATGTGTAAAATATAAACACTATTAAAAGTGTTTTAATAATATACTAGAATTGTCACTTAGGTAATTCCAGTGAAATAATCACTTTAGGGGATTTACATGCAGCATCAAATGATCTCATTTAAGGTATCTAGCTAGACACCTCACAATGGGGTTGGTAAGAATTATTTTAGACCTGCAATAAGATAGAGCCCCAGATGTCCTAGACTACTGAGTGAGCAAAAAAATGGATGTTAAAGAGAACAAAACACGCGCAGTGACTTTTGCCATGTCCTGTTCTCAAGATTGTCATTAGGGTCAGGTCTACCAATTATGTGACTTCTGTGTTTGTCAACCCCCTGATGTCTGCACTGAATTCAGTTAAATCTGGCTTTCACTTTGAGGATTAGCATGCATACTACCTAAATACAATGTTGTGTCATTCACATTCATGGGAGACCCCTTTCTAGGACCACAGCCCACCAGAAACCTGTTGGGGTTCTGCTAAAGCTTCGCTCAGCCTTTCGCTCACTTGTATTGACCATTAAAAAGTCTATCCCAAATTTCATATTTTATTCAACAAAATGAAAGTTGAAAGATTATCTGGACCTACCTTCCACTAAAAAAAAAAACCTTAAATAACCTTGTTATTTAAGTTTTAATTCCTTAGAGCCCCTCTCGCATCTCCCAAGCTGTTCACCAGCGTTTGCCTTCCAGAGCCACAAATGAATTTTGGCAAATATAGTTTTCTCCATCTTCTTGCATTCAAAGATAGAGTGTCGTACACCTCCACATTGGTTTTCTGGCAAATGTCTGACTAAACACCCTTAATCTGACTTTGCACTTAACAGCTATGGATGTAAGAGATATGAAAAGAAGGAGCAATTTTAATTATGAAAAAAATGTTCTTATAACATCTAATAATATGTAAGTACAAGAGCTTTGAAGTCAGTGTGGTTATAGTATACCTGAGTTGGCCATGTAACAGCCATGTGGATGTAGGTACTTAATATTTCTAAAGCTCAAGTGCCTCTACTATAAATGAGAATAATGATAACCTAGCTCAGTGAACTGATGTGAGGAATTTAGGAAGCACCAAGCAAAGTTGTCATGAGGACTGGGTAAATAGTAGACATCAAAGTAGTTACCCTGTAGCATTTAAACTTGTCTCATTTTCTTTTCCTTTTACTTCAGGAGAACCCAGTGACTGGGGTTTTCAATTGTGGCAAAAATCCTACCTTGTATAGCTGTTTCTGTTTCCAAATATCTTTAAGCAGTCACATAGAAGAAAAGCTGATAAGAGACCAAGAAAACAGCAATTTTCCATCTTTATTAAGAGCAATAGAAGAAGCCTTCCTTTTGGAAATAATGCTAAATCATGTTGAAGGGATGGTTAATATTTTTTAAATTCGGCTATTTAAGAAATGAAATGAGAGTTCTAGTGAGATTAAAGACAAATTTAGTGATATGTAAATATAATAGAAAGACATAAATGGAATGGTAGGTAGTCAGAAAGATATATTTTGTATAAATGATGGATGGAAGGATGGATGGATGGATGGATAGACAAATGGATGGAGGGTCAGATGGAAAGGTAGATGATTAAATGGGTGAATAAATGGAGGATACACAGATACAGTGACAGATGAATGAGACTGGATAAATGGATGGATGGATGGATGGATGGGTGAGTGGACAGATAGATAGATGCTATAGGAGGATAAAGATATGAAAATATTGAAGATAAGTAAGGAATATTTTACAACTCTTCCCACTTTTGAATTGTAGCTGAACACACTTATCTTGTAAGTCTATGCTCTTCAGAGTTCAGCATGGTGCTTTCAAGTTGCAAGAAAATCTTTGTATTATTGATATTCTCTAAGAGGCATTATGTTGTAAAATTTGCTGCCTCATTTAACATATTTGAGCATTTCAACTCTACTAAGTAGGAATATCAAGAAATATTTAGTATTTGAATGTGTGCTCAGAGTACAAAATGGTTGACATTCACTGGGTTAAATTTTAGATCAAGAGAATTTTTAGCACCATATCAGAACCAGAAAATGGAGGTGGGGATATAATGATTTTTTATACAGTGAACTTATATGTAAATGTGCAAAATTCCATTTAAGTTATAATATTTTGGTTGGAATGTGAAGTTATATGAAACATAATTCAATATGGATGTATTATAAATATTTACAGAGACATATTATCCTGTTAATGGGTAAAGACCTCTGCAAATAGCCAGATGGAGAGAATTACACTTTTACAAGGAAAACTCAAATAATATTTTTAGTTTAAGAATTTGTAGCTCTTTATCAGAAACCCTTATAAAGGCAAATAAACTCATTTATCTCTTTATACATAAAAATAGAAATTTCTCTAAGATTGAATAGGAATTCCACAGTGTACAGTTATAGCCAAAAAATGAATTTTTATGCTCATCTGCAAAGGATCATATTTCAGAAATGGAATCTTTTTAACAATGAGCTATAACTACGTGTCTATACATATGTATTTATATGTCACACATTTGATAGTTTGAGGAGATGCTAAAACATATTTGAAGGTATTAATTAGTCTGTAGGAGACATTGTCTAGGCTTTGCTCTGGACAAACTGGAACACACAGAAAATCTAGAAATTATAGCTACTCTAGAAATTACAGCTACTACCTGGATTTAATTTGCTATTCTATGCTTTATATTATACCCACCTAGACTCACCAATATATTGTTTATAGGAGACAATTTTCCATTGTGATATATATATGAAATATATATATATATATATATATATATATATATATTCACTTTAAGTGCATAGGGACTGGATGCCTTAACTCCAGATTACCTTCAAGAATGCAATCAAGCAGCTTTGGAAGATCGAGTTCCAGAGCAAAGGTTAGACTCATTTCCATTGTAGAAGATTCAAGTTTTTTAGGCTTAGGATTTCTTAATTGTGACCCAAGCCCACTAAGTGCACGCCATCTGCCTGCCTCATACTATATCACTCCCACAGAATTTGGAGAGTCAAGGGAAATTTGCACAAATATAAATATCATTTTTTGTTGTATTTCACGCATAATAAAGTCCTTTGTCTTTGACCCATGTCTTCTTCTAGCAACCATGAATTATGAGCAAGATAAAGAACTCACTTAAAGACTAGTAGCTTTTGCTTAGGAAAGAATCTCAACTTCTTCATATTTCTTAATATTTGTTTGTAGAGCAAGGTAAATTGAATAATCATTGTAATAATATTTAATTCAGTCAAGTCCTAGAAAGGGCACTGGAAAGGGGTACAGAGGTGCTCTCTAGTGGAGTGGTACAATCCCAGTGCAGTACAGCCTTCTTGAGTAGTTCTGAAAAAAAAAATTATTTTACTTCTCTCTAGTTCTTAATTTATTCATCTATAAAATGGTGAGGGGAGGGAGATAGTCCTGTGGGGTCTTCCTACCTCTAAATTATTTAGAGTTATGATTCTTTCACTGTGTCCCATAACTCTGTCCCCCATTCTTCTATAAGAGTTCACTTTAGCACATCAATGATTAGCACATAGCAAGATTTGATTGTTGCAACAGGGAAGTAGGAAATCAAACTTTCAAAGATATTGTCCATACTAGAGTGCTCCCTTATTTTGCCTTCAAAAATCTTTACTATATATCTTCCATATGCATAGCTGTATCTGATAACTTAAAAATCAGAAAGTATTGGAGTTGAGAAGCTTTTTAGAGGTAATGTGCTCTAGCAGTTTCCATAATTAAGCTCTAACCATCCTAGGGTTCTTTGGAGAAAATTTGGAGACTCCAAAATTCCTGAACTTTTCCTTTATAAATGTTAACTAGTTTTTAAATTATAGTAAAACAGCAGAACATTCAAATGTGTTATAAACCAAATGTGAACACATAGACAAAAATGAGTTAACCTACATATTCATTGACCTTGCAAGATGCAAATATCATACTGTTTACTTTCTAAAATAAATCTAAAATTAGAAAATATTTTTGAACTATTTATAAAATGGAACACTAGAAACAACAGATCACTTTTAAATATCAATTATAGCAGTCAGAAATATGAAACACTAATAAATACTAGTAACATTAATATCTGAAATTCTAATGGGAGTACGTGTGTGTGTGTGTGTGTGTGTGTGTGTGTGTGTGTGTACACAGAGAGAGACAAAGAGAGCTATAATAATTACATTGAAGTTTTTATTCTTTTTTGCTGTTGTGGAGCCAATGTTGCTTTTTTTGAGTTCCTATAGTTAAATGCTACAATAATTTACAGTGTGGTTAATCAGATTGACTTTTGTTTCTATTAGAAGTTGTTATTAAAGGATTCATTATATATTCTTTATTTGGCATTGCTACCCCTAAGAATGAGGTGATGGACCTGAACTTGGGAGGAACTAACTAAAAAGGAAAAGACATAAGTGAAAGGCAATATGAAAGAAGAATTACAGAACCAATGGCTAATTCAAGTACAAAAAAAAAAAAGTTAAATGGCTCTTGCAATTCCAGTGACTGGGAAAAAGATAGCCATTTTCACAGAAATAAAAAAGTCAAACAGGTCTGCAGCTCAGAAGGAAAAATTATGAGCACAATTTTTGAAAGCTGGAGTTTGAAGAAAGAGCAGGACATTCAGTATAAATCCCCAATGTACAGACCAGAATTCAAGAGAGACGCCTAGCTAGAATTATAGATTTGGTAGTCATCTGTGTCCACACATTGCAACCTTCATATATCAGAAATTATCTCTCTGTCACTCTTTCCAATAAAAAGTCCACCTTCTGATTTCACTGTGACTCAGCAAATTGCTTCAAAAACTTATATACTGTTTTCCTTGTTTAAGGGTGTCGAACCCAAATCTATTTCTACTTTAAGTGTGAAGTTTTAAACAGCATTGTGCATATGCAAACTGAATAATTATATCTTTCTTTTACCTGAGAAATATGCAAGCACAAAAAAAAATGATAAACCATTTTCCCCAATCAGTATGAGTAAATTCAGTCTACAAAGGCATATTTGAATTACTATCAAAGAAAAGGAGACCTGACAATTTCTGTTTGATTGTGGGATGTATAGCATCATCAAAATGACAAGGTAAATGCTAGGGAACATTTTTCTGAATGTTGGAAGAATTGACTGGGTATTCAGCAGAAGCTAAATGAAAATGTCAGGGTAACGATGAAGATTTTGCACTTTAGCACCCTCTGATTGGTACATAGCAAGATTTGATTGTGGCTTCAGGAAAGTAGGAAATCGAACTTTCAAAGACATTGCCCGTACTAGAGTGTTCCCCTTATTTTACATTAAAAAAATAACATATACATTTAATAGCATGTTATGTGCTTTATGTATATGTCCCATTCATCACAGTTCATTCCTTCAATTTACATTTTATCTCTTCATCTTTAGAAGTACGAAATTATCCCAAGCTTTTCTCAAATACTAATCAGCAAGTAACAAAAATTCAATGACTGTATATCACATATCCAACATAGGTTGGGCATTAAAGAAACTTCTTACATTCTATTGACAGTAGCATGGTGATTGACAGGGGTTGCAAGGGTGAGATAATGGAGAAATGTTGGTGAATAATAAATATTTTCAGTTATAAGATGATTAGTTTCTAAGGATCTAATATACAATATGGGGACTGTAGTTACTAATAATACTGTATTGTATACTTGAAATTTGCTGGTAATAGGTCTTAAATGGTAAGTAGGTGACCTGAGGAGTGTATTAACTAACTTGATTATGATAATCATTTCACAATATACATGTACATCAAAACATATACACCTTATATAGGTATAATTTTATTTGCCCATTATCCCTCAATAAGGGACAAAATAAACCAGGATTTGTGACATCATGATAATCAAGGCATTTATAAAATATTACTTACTTTTTTCCCATTATTTTATAAATTAATTTATCCATTATTGGTATACCCATCTAGATAAACATAAGATAGCCTTGTACTTAAGGGCAAAAAGAAAACTATGAATAAATTTCAAACTACTTGGGAAGAAAGTTTTGGCACTTATAAAGTATTTAATTATTCAACATTTCATTCTATGATAAGGAAGAGTGAGATTTGGGGGGTGGAAATACCCCAGTGATTGATATGAGCATCTTCCTTTTGATGGGAAAGGCACTAACAAGAACAAATGCTTGTCCAATTCTGTGACTTGACTTTTAGGATCACAGGAGACAGCGGTCAGGGTAGTGAGTAGATGCTTATTCTCTTGACATAAGTAGGACTGTGAAATTCCAATGCCCTTCAAGTGGTTGAGTTTCTGAACAAATGGTATCTAGCAAGAGAAATTAAAATAAATGGCTAATTAAAAGCTTTTGCTATTTAAACTTGGGGAAGCAAATCAAAGTGGCAAGTTTTCACTTCTAGTCACGTCATTATTCTGAAGTCCAAAAGGACAGCTTGGGACAACATGGTCTGAAAATTGCCTGAATTGCTATCTAAAAGGAAGGTGTTGGGCTGAATTCAGCTTCCACTGGAAAAAAAAAAATATGTTGATGTTCAGCATAAATAGTGAATTTTCTAGTTTTGCATTTAGACAGAACATCACTAAATTTTCCATTGTTATAAAAATAAACATGTCATTCCAGTTAATAGAGTATGCATCCTTTCAGGTGCTATTCATTGAGAGCTCTTAATAGCAGCTAGAGGTATGTTAACTGCATTATCTTGGTTAAACTTCATAGCAGTACTATAGGGTAGGTATTTTAATTATCCTGCTTTTACGAAGGTGGGAGAGGCACAAGGAAGTTAATTAACTTGTTCGAGATCCATCACCTCACCAGAGGTGAAGCTGGTGTTGGAACCCAGACAGGCTGACTCCAAAGCCATCTTCTTATCTACCATCCTATGTTCCCAACCTTGACTAACAATAATCTCAGGTGTGCTGAGCAATGTTAAAGTAGTACCAGTCACAAAAAGACCTCTCTTGTCCAATTTTTTGTTGCTACCTATTATTATTTCTACAGTTTCCAATAATACTGATACTCGGATTGTAATAATTTAATTGCTAATAATGGCTGTAAGTTTATCTCTATAATTTGCACTTTTAACACATTCCCCAAAGCAATTTTTTACTTAAATAGTTCTTTTTGGCCAATAATATATTGCTTTCATTAAACTAAAAGGAAGTCTAGTAAATGTAGTTATTTCATGTAAATGACAAATCATTTATATTTAAAGAAAAATCATATTTCTTATGTTTTTCATTAACTATAATGGCAACTAATCAATTTTAAAATATTTATTCCCTCTGCATATTAAAATTGATTTCCCCATCCAATTATAAGTCTGCCTGTATTAGTTACCTGAGAAATAAGAAAAATTATAAATTATTTTCACTCTTCTGTATTTGCAAATTGTGAGTAGTCATTTATATAGTTTATGTCAGATATTATTCCAAAATATCACTTCTTCACTTCTACAACCATCAATAATAATAATAATAATAATAATAATAATAATAATAGTTAGGTGTAACATTTATTATTCAGTAAACTGATATGTTCCAGGCACTGTTCTTGGAACTAATTTGGACTTGGAACTTTATATTCATTATCTCATTAATACAACCATCCCACAAAATAGCTATCATTATGCACAATTATGTAAGAACAGTGTGGCTCAGGGAAGTTAAATAACTCTCCAGAGTCATAAATTAGCAATGACAAATTCTATTTCCAAAATAAGGACTGCCTGCCTCCTAATGCTATTTTTTTTACCCTACCCCCATTGCTTCCAAGATACTTGTGAAAATATCGAAAATTAACGTGTAAGTCTAAAGATAAGGTCTCAGGTCCATATACATTTTAATGAATAGTCTTTAATTTAGGTGAGTAAAACCTCACTAAGCCATAATTCTATAACTGTTTCTTTCCATTTTCACCATCCTAATAATGCTTTGCTGATACTGTTGACCTTTCCCAGCTATGGTATTTATCCTGCTTTTGTATCAACTATGAATATTTCTTTCTTTCCTGTTCCCCTAAACTAATCTCTTTGGTGTTGTATTGTTAGCAGATATTTATTCCACTTCGGCAAGAAGTCATGCATAAAAATATGATCATAGATATTCATGTCCTTTCTCAAGGCCCGACACATATTTACCCATACGTCATTCATAGATATTTATTTCACCATGACAAGAAGAGCAACATTAATTATTAATATTGATTTCCCTGATCTTGCCTCTCACCCACACAGAGTTCGCTAGTACTGATTGATAAATACTTTACCTCTGAAGCTCTCTGACATTTAAATATTTAATCTCCATCACATATCTCACAAAATATTAGTGGGGTACACAAAAAAGAACTGCTAGAAATGCAGTAATTCAAACTAAGAACTTGAGAAACCAATAAAATTTCATGTCAGAACTGAAAAAAATACCAGTAGGAAATTGTATTCTGGGCATCAAATTTATATATCAATTGCAATGAAAGAGGCATGAACCTTATTGCTATTTAATCCAACTTTGAGTTATTCTCAGTGCATTTCCCAAATGCAATAACTGTAGTCATCTATTGGTGTTTATTACTTACCTTTTAATTTATAAGCAGATCACTCTCTCACTCCCACTCACCTCCTCACTTTTTTTTTTTTTTTTTTTTTGGTACCGGGAATTAAACTCAGGGGTACTCGACCACTGAGCCACATCCCCAGCCTTATTTTGTATTTTATTCAGAGACAAGGTCTCACTGAGTTACTTAGTGCCTCACTTTTGCTGAGGCTGGCTTTGAACTTACGATCCTCCTTCCTCAGGCTCCCAAGCTGCTGGGATTACAGGTGTGTGCCACTGCACCCAGCTCACCTCCTCTCTTTGATCCCCAGCTTTCAGCAAATTACCTTGCTTTCTAGAGTTTTCCTTCCTTAATCTGTAAAATGTAAAATTCATTCACAGGATTAAATGCATGTGTGTTCTTTATGTGTGTGTGTGTGTGTGTGTGTGTGTGTGTGTATACACACCCCTGCACACATGAACAGACACTGTAGAGCATATGCATAGTATGTTCTCAACAAGCTTAAGTTGTCTCATTTCTCTTGTTCTTTTGTATATTTGTACCACAAACATATATATACACCTACTTAAATATTCTGCAGTTTTCAAAGTCTTCATCTAGGGTGGGTACAGGTTAAGACAAGTGAGGCACAAAGTTTGACATGATGTAACAAATCCCTTAATCAAGATAATACATTACTTTAAACAATATTTTTCAATGTCAGAATCCTCACCCCCCCCCCAATTCCATGTAATGAAATATGTAAAATCTCAAAGTATTAGGTAATAAACAGGACCAGTATAACTAGTTGTCCCTTCATCAGGAGTTCCAGATGGCTCCACTTAACACTACTTTCTTTTTTTTTTTTAATTTTTAATTTTTTTATTGGTTGTTCACAACATTACAAAGCTCTTGACATATCATATTTCATACATTAGATTGAAGTGGGTTATGAACTCCCAATTTTACCCCAAATGCAGATTGCAGAATCACGTCGGTTACACATCCACAATTTTACATAATGCCCAATTAGTAATTGTTGTATTCTGCTACCTTTCCTATCCCCTACTATCCCCCCTCCCCTCCCCTCCCATCTTCTCTCTCTACCCCATCTACTGTAATTCATTACTCTCCTTGTTTATTTTCCCATTCCCCTCACAACTTCTTATATGTAATTTTGTATAGCAATGAGGGTCTCCCTTCATTTCCATGCAATTTCCCTTTACTCTTCCTTTCCCTCCCATCTCATGATTCTGTTTAATGTTAGTCTTTTCTTCCTGCTCTTCCTCCTTGCTCTGTTCATAGTTGCTCTCATTATATCAAAGAAGACATTTGGTGTTTGTTTTTTAGGGATTGACTAGCTTCACTAAGCATAATCTACTCTAGTGCCATCCATTTCCCTGCAAATTCTATGATTTTGTCATTTTTATTGCTGCATAGTACTCCATTGTGTATAGATGCCACATTTTTTTTATCCATTCATCTATTGAAGGGCATCTGGGTTGGTTCCACAGTCTAGCTATTGTGAATTGTGCTGCTATGAACATCGATATGGCAGCATCCCTGTAGCATGCTCTTTTAAGGTCTTCAGGGAATAGTCCAAGAAGGGCAATAGCAGGGTCAAATGGTGGTTCCATTCCCAGCTTTCCCAGGAATCTCCAAACTGCTTTCCAAATTGGCCACACCAATTTGCAGTCCCCTCTATCACCACTTCTATTCAATATAGTTCTCGAAACACTGGCCAGAGCAATTAGACAGACGAAAGAAATTAAAGGCATAAAAATAGGAAAAGAAGAACTTAACACTACTTTCACGAGCATCGGCTAAGCAGGTTTCATAGCTTTTAGCCCCTGCTCGGAAATAGCATTCAAGATGCCTACCTATGTGCTTCGTCCTGGCCTCCTGAATGAGGCAGCAAACAACCTCATTCTTCTCTCCCAGTTTTAGGCTGAAAAGTTTAAAGTTTGAACTTGAAGATAGGACGGAAAGATTTGAGCTGAAAGCTGAGAACCTGAGAAAGTAAAAATGAAAATCTAGAGAGTTACTAAGACCCAGGGCTCCTGGAACCTGCCCAGATTGGAAAGGCCACAGATGAACACTGTCTCTTTCCCCACTCTGGTTTAATTTCCTTGTCCAAGAATGAAATAACCATGGCACCTCACAGATATTATGTTTCTATAATGACTTTGGGTGGCACAAAATGAACCGCTGTTTCCTCTCAGGTCTACAAATGTCATGGAATATTCCACAGTTACTTTGCGTTCTATCAGACTTGAAAAAACACCTTAATACCCAAGAGTATTCTAATCTTTCATCATGTTTTGGTACAGAGTTCATTTTCATAGTACTTTTTGATAAATAAAAATGGTTACATTCTATTACTATAATTTGATTCTATTGCTTTATGTTGCATGTATTCCAAAATATTCAAATAAGCCTCTACCAATACCAAATTCTGATGCTACTTGGTTTTGATTCCTGAGATGGGACACATTGTCCTCTTTGGTTTACCCCAGGGAAAGACTTGTGTCACCACAGGGAAGGCAGTGAACAGAATATTCAGGTCATGGGACAGAATGAATTGGTGATAATATTTCTATCCCTCCATTGCCAAATGGTACGTATACACACACAAAATAACTGCAATGAAATGCAGGTTTTCAAATGGGCCATGGATTGACAGGAGAAGAACATACAAGTCTACATAAAATCCCTGATTTATTTAAGAAGTGGGCTGAAGTTAATGGAAACATGGTGGCTCCCCACAGCAGGAGCAGATAGGCAGCATATGGCTTTCTTCTTGGCCCTAGATTTCCTGAGGGGCACACAGCTGCCAGAGACACTTCCTCCTGGGAAGGCCCTGCTAATGTTGAAAATATAGCCAAGTTCTTCTATGTTACAGTCTTTTAAACATGGGGCACATAATATATTTTAGCAGAATTTGAGCTAATAAACTATGTACTTCCATTAAGGGAAAGTTTATAAAATTCAGATTCTACAAAATTTGCAAAAATAAGTCCACATGCTCTTCTGGTAGAGAAAGCAGAGTCACATTTCCTTTCAAAGTATATCTGTCTCTGTAATTCTGGTGTTTATAGAAGCTATTTTCTAACGGAACATTCCTTGATGCAGATTTAATACACCTTTACCTGGGTGCTTTCAATGTACAGTTTGGTCTGAAGATAAAAGTGGACTCACTCCTCTGCAATATATTTAGTTCTTGCTTTGTTCATAGTTAAGTGCTTATTGAGATCTTAGAAAAAAATGAATGAGTTTCAACTTCAATCTCCCTGACTTGTAAAAGACTGTGCTTCATTACCACCATGAGGGCACTTGCAATGCTATTGAATGCAGAATTTCAGGGCAATTGCCTAGATTTAGTGCTGAGTCATTATGTCTGGGGTTGAGACCCAGGGCTTGCTATGCTTCTAAGCTCCTAGTTGCTCCTGGAGCATGCTGAAGTTTGGACATCCTTGCTATAATGTTACACTGCATCCTGGTAGCACTGACTCCCTCACAATTTGTCTTAGGGGAAAAGGCTTATAGGTTAACATGTTGCCAGTACCACTATGACAGTTTCTCTTTGCTTCCCTCAAAAATAAAAATCAAGTGGCATCGTTATACTATGGCCACTACCAGCCTGAGCTGGGCGGCCTGCTTCAGAATGAACTGGCAGTCAGGGCAATAGAGTGTCAAGGTATTGGTAGAGGCTTATTTGAAACTTCCAGGGTTCATCCTGAAAAATGTAGGCCAGCTTCTTTCCCTTTTCTTTCTTTCTCTCTTGAGTTTTGTTAAAACAAAAACTATTTTTAATCTGTGGAAATAAGCATGTATGCCATCTGTTTCCTTGCAGATACCAAAGTTCTATGTTGTTTTTCAATCAGCAACAAATATTTATTTCACCCTTCCATATGATGTTTATTCATCTTCTTCTCCCCCTCCGTGGCAGCTTTATCTCATCAGATTCAATGTATACATTAGTACATTACTCTATATTTTATTTTATTCCTAATTTATGCCTAAGATGTTTGATATCTTAATATCTTGAGACTCTCGATGGACTCCTTATTTCTTCAAAAATTCACTCCTTTGGAAACATACAAATAATGCATAACTCTATCTTTTCTTTTTCTTAAGTTTATTGTTATTTAAACACAGGAGATATTACACTTAACATCAAAAATGCTGGAATAAATTTGTTAAACAAAAATAAGTGATTTAGTTTGCTTTTTTTTCTGCTTATGTTATCATAGTCATATGGGTTAACACATTTAAGAAACATGAAAAATTCATTCTAGTTAAATTGTTTTTGTATTTCATAGCCCAAAACAAGTAAAACTAGTGCTATTCTAACATTGTCAATAAGAAAAAAAGACATCATTGAATAATTGAGGCAAAGAATGAAGTTAGCGAACTCAGTAAAGATTACTTGGGTATGGAAAAACAGATATTATCTATTTAAAAACAAATAGAAAGTGCTATTCAGAAATATTCTACTTGACATAATTAAGTTGGGCCCAGGATAGAATGATATTCATTGCTTCCAATGCTCTCATAATTTATTTATTTATTTGTTTGTTTATGTAGTTTAGCTTACTGAACCCTTAGTTTCTAAGGAGCATCAGGGCACATTACATTAGTATGCATGATTCATTAGGCTAAACAGTCTATGTCATTGCCTTGGGTCTCTATCTTTAGGGTGCTCCAAAGCACATCAGGACCCAGCTTAGCTAGCAGCAGTTTGAGATGCATAATTAGCATATTGTTTCTCCAGGAATACCCTTGAATGTGCTTGAGTAACTGTCTTATGTGGGGCCTGAGCAGAATTGTTGACAGCCAGAGAAGAAATGGGTCCTAGCACTATGCAGTAATCTAGCATGGCTGTGTCTTTTTTGGAATCTGAGGAAAGCTCCTCAGGAAATGCCAGGGTCATTGTTGAATAACTAAGGAGCAGACAGTGCAGGCCAGTGACACGCCTGGGGACTCAGAGCTTCGCTTGCCTCACTCAACACACCTATGCAGAATCCCAAAGTGGGGGTGGGGACCTGTGGTGCCAGGTAAGCATCTCACCTTAATTGGCAATGCTCTCAAGTTACTGTTGAGAAATCATTGAGAAGTTAAGCTATTACTTTCTTTATTGCAACTCAAAAGTTTACATATTTACCTTTTGGAGAGGCTTAATATATGCATTTTCTGGACTAAAACAGAAATAAGTACAGGGCTGGCTGACGAGAGTAAATAAAGAGAAAACGTAGCCCCCCAAAAGAAAAACAAACCTCCACATGGACCAACCATGAGGGATGTAACAATATGACTCTGTATTAATCTCATATGCCAGGAAACAGTCCCTTACTAAGATAGATGGGATAGAATATTTCCATTTGGCAAAATGCTTACTGGTAGAGAAAAATTTAATCAATCAAATGCAAACATTGTTGAAATGAGGAGGAATAAGAAACACTAAGAATACCACAATTTCATATGAACTTTCATTTGTCTTTTGGGCAGCAGAATAAAATGGTTGTCACTGTTTTTAATCACTTGAGAACCAGAATTCTTTTTAGACTTCTATCACTTACTGCTGAATATCCTTGTATCTGAGTCCAAGATCCAGCATTTTGAATTAGAGAGTCATTTATTTATGGGTTGTGCCAGCTGCAGGATGCTTGAAAGACTATCACTTTTGCTTAATGAAAAATTGAAATAGGCATAGTAGGGATTCACTCCTACATCTCAAGTGCAATTTAAGGCAGGAGGTCAAGTGCAAGTTGTCCTTGGATAAGTGAGAAGCAAGCATAATAACAAAGCTTCAAACCTTGGATTGTCTTCATGTGACCTTCAAGGACTATGATTTTGGGGAAACTGTGCCTTTAAAAAGGAAGATGGATGATTAGGTACAGGGAGTAATACAATTTCCTCTGATGATACTCCAAAAATGGATTCTTAAGAGCAGATCCTGTTAAGATCTTTTCATGTTGCTAGGAGCAATTGTTACCATAGGAACAATGGTACTAGTAAGCATCACTTACACACGCATAACACATAACCTGCGAAGTAATCAAATTAAAATGCCTTTAAAAATATAGATTGTCATCTATTGCAGCATTTGAATGTGTGCATCACAACTTACCAAGTCTCTTTTAGGGTAAGCATATGTATATTTTCCCACTGGTACTTTTCATAGTTTATATCCTCATCCAGTTTGTTACTTTGAAGTTTGGTCTTCCTTAGCACACAAGAAAAAGAGCTGTCATTACTTTTCAAGGGAACACTGAGTCACAGAGGTGGTGGGTGCTCAGCTCTGATGAGGCTGCCATAATCAGTTAAGAAAATCAAAGAAAACATTGGCACTGCTGCAGATTTAAATCATGCTTCTCCCACAACCCAGTCATTTTATCCTGAGTATTATTTTGAAAACAAAATCAGGACAAGTGGCCATCCTCAAATTCCTTAAAATATGCCTTTTCACTAAAAATCACATACTCTGACCAAACTGAAAAGAGTTCAGTTCAAGGCACTTTGGGAACACTCCTCCACTTTCCCTCTCAAAAGAATAGTTAATAAGGCTGCATTACACAGGCACTGGGTACAGCCCCCCTGGGTTCAAAGAGTGTGTTAGCTCAGGTTACAGATCTCTCTAAAACCAAAAAGATAGAAGCTAAATTCTGGATTTAAAGTGTGAACATGTTCAGAAAACAAATCCAGAGAAGTGTTCCCATGCTGTGATTGCAGATTTACATAATGTTTATAGATTTCCCAAAGTACTGTAAGTGGAGAGTTTACAGAGGTGCTGGGGAAGATAAAGCACACCACACTTGACCGCAATAGGCTTCTGCTAATGGCACATCCATCATCGCCTCCTTGACGTATCGTTTCCTCCAAAATTAGCTCATTTATTTTACTATAGATCAAATTACTTTTCAATTTCTATCAGTAAAGTGTGCCATCTATTACTGCAGCTATGTAATATATTGGCCGGGTCCCAAGTTTGTTTCTCCTGAATCCCAAAGCAGACAGGAAAAAACAGAGTCAATGACATCTGTTAACAGGGATTATGCATCCAGCAGTGTATATAGAAAATATTTTCCTTTTTGAATGGGGAACACAGACTTCAATCCCAGGTGACATTCTTCTATGAGACATTTGCTACTTTTTCTGTCAGTCAGGAAGTGCATGACTTAGTGGTCTCCTCAGTCCATGCTGGGATGAGGGAAAGAGGCTTCCAACTCTAATGTGAGGAGTCTTTCAAGAGCACCCATACCACAGGCATCCAGACCCAATAACATAATTCCCACTTCCTGACTACTGAGCTCCATGGTACTAGCAAGTAGGCCTTGTAATAAAACCCTTCATGCAGGGTCCTGGTGACTCAGCACTGGAAGACCAGGATATCTTACTGTTCAACCATCTTTACAGCCTGGTTCATTTTTTTTTTTTAAGAGAATCTTGTTTCTCAAGGAGTTAGCCAGAGGATAAGCTTCCAGGAAGTGAGCTTTCATTTTAAACCAGCAGTAATTACTTTTTACCAATTTTAGGAGAGAAATAACCTCATATCCATCTATACCACCAAAATTAAAACACTGTCTCATCCCACTGAGTTGTAGCCTAAAGGCACTTTCTAAATTTTGTATCATGCCAAGGTTCTTCAACAAAAAATTCAGGGTTTGGTATCCTCGGTAATCAAGAGCATCAGAGTCTGTCTGACCTTGCCCTGCACAATTTGCTCTCCCTATGGGCATCACAGAAAGAACAAGAACCTTGCCATTGACAATTCTCTAAGCCTCCATTTCCATATATAAAAATGAAGAGCATTACTTTACTCCATAGTGTTGAACTAGTGACAAGGATTAGCTAGATCTGTATATTAGATGCATATACAGGCCCATAGCACAGTGTGTGGCATATATTAACTCTTAAATAGATGATAGCTTCTACCAATACAATCAGCCACAAAACTGGCTAAGGAGGCAGTTGGGCTAATATCCCTGATTGTGATCAGTTTTACTTGGGTTTGTATTTAAATTTACTCCTCTTTGTGACATCATTCGTGGAGCTTTTACTTTGAATTCTAGAATTGATTCAAGTTTCAAATTGGTGTTATCCAAACTCAGTAAAAGTGATTGAATAACAAATATACAGATATGAGAATATTGCTATGAGAGGAATTGGGGAGAAAATTTGTTCGTGGTACTTCAAATAGTGCAATACAAATTATAGACATTAAAAAAAAAAAAGAAGTGAAGAAAACCAAAGGTCATCAAATTTGCTTGCCTATCCTCCACCCTCTGGGATTTTGTACAATCTTATTTTCTAATGTTCCAATTAATAAAGCTGTTTCTGCTTGTTTTTAAAAGTATCTTAAAATCAATAAATCTGATCTTCTCCAATACTCAGACCATATTTTATATTTTTCCCTCATTTCATTCTCTTATTTCTAGTTATGACCCATAACATACCTGAGCTTTATAACTGTGATTACAGCCTTGTATATATTGGATGGCCACTCTCATGACTTCTTAAATATTGTCTCTTTTACTTATTCTTCTACTTTGATCAAGGTGCCAGTACCTATTTACATTGTATTATAACATAATTTTAACCCCTGCCTTTAATTAAAGTGAGACTTTATAATTTCTAGTAATCATTAGATTACTTCAAGAAACAGTTTAACCTTTATCCCTTTTGTTGAATTTGACACCTCCTAATTTTACCTATTTTCTATAATTTTCAATATTATTTAAACCTTTTTTACATTGCTTATAGATGTGTATAAAATAAGGACTCATAGGACATAAATATACATACTCATTGTATACAATGTCAAAGCCCTTTGAAGTATAAATTATTTCTTGTAAGTCTAGTTTCTGCCTAAGGTCACATAGCAAGCTGTTTGCCCAGAGTAGTTGCTCAAGAAGTGTTTTACAAATTGAATTCTCTTCTCACATGGAAATATGATAACTTTTATGAGAATTGAAAATAAACTAGAAAGAAGAAAGTAATAATGATAAAGACTTATATGGCAATTCTTGAAGCTGAAAATTATGAGACAACTAACATGTGAAATCCGATTATACTCAACTTTTAGGTTTTGATGTGAAAATCTGCCACAAGATTACAAGCAATAAAATTATGTAAGTTTCCACAGAGTAACTGGAGGCTATATATAATTACATCTTAAGGAAATATTTCTATAAACCATGCTACCAAAATTATCTTTTATGAATATTTATTTCTCCTCTCAATTACTCTTTTTTTCTCCTTCTATTTCATTTCTTGGAATTATTTGTCACATCCTCTCTTTCAAGTGCCCTAACATTGAACTTCTCTGTCAATTTCATATTTCCTTAGCAAATTTCCCATTTCAACTTCTAGGTGAATATTGTGAACTTTTAAGTAAGCCTACTTAATAAGTTACTTTGCATGAGTATTGTCCCTTTTTATGCTCTGATAAGATCTTATTCTTTTTGTTCATATAATACATTATGAAGGAGGCAAATATACAATTATTTGTTTGTTGAATGTCTGATCTTCAGCTAAATTGAAGGCTCTATGAGTGGAGTAGATATATCTGTTTTATTCACTAATATCTCTCTACTCACTGTGATATATCTAGCATTTAGTACTTATATAATAAATTGTTTATTGAACAAATGAATTGATGAATACAATTTTATTCTGATCATACATTTACTAGTTCAAGTATGTGATAACTTTCTCCACGTACATCTTCATTTTTTAGTAAACTATTTCAATATCCTTGGGTGGTTATGAACTACCTAAGAATATGATGATAAAATTACCTTTGATTCATTTTGTATAAAGAATCACTAGTTACATTTCCCATACTGCCCTTAGCAGAGGTATTGGCTGGACAGAATCTGCTTGATTGCCTGCTGAGTCATTTCTCACCATTGGAATTCCAAATTCCATTCTTCTAATGGAGAAGGGCACAGTAGGGAAATTAAAGCCACTAGAGTGAGCTAAATTGTATCTCAAGATGGGAAAATGTGGGCTTGGGATTAAGAGGAAGTAAATACCAAGCTCTTTTATAACAACAACAAAAAAAAATAGTCAATTAACTCCTATATAATCACTGTGGTTAAACATCATTCCAGTTGTTGGTATCTACTGGGTGAAAAAAAATAGCTGATGTAATTAATTTCTTACATTTTAATTTCAGTAGGATATCTTTTATTATAACTAAAAATTCAAGAAGTAAACACATATCATGTTTGTTACATGACTTATCACAAGTCTGGGTTGGTTTTTTTGATAATATCTGTCTTGTATTGGGCTGGGGTTGTAGCTCAGTGGTTGAACGCTTGCCTTGAAGCACTGGGTTCAATCCTCAGCACCACATAAAAAAATAAAATAAAATGAAGATATTGTGTCTATCTACAACTAAAAAAAATTTTTTTTAAAAAATCTGTCTTGTATTTAATAAATTCAACCCTAAAAAGAACTATGATGTTCTTCCTGCATATTTTCCAATACCATGCCTGAGTCACTTTTGGCTAATCCACATTATGGATTTTTAGAAATTCCTTTATCATTTTTTTTATCAGTTTACCAATAATTCAGAGTAAACAGAGCAACTGTTGCTCTAAAAATGTAACCAATCTAAAATATAAGAGCTTATCTTCTCATTTCTAGTCCTTGCTCAAATGCATTAGATGGTAACAAATCTGGCTAGTGTTCCAGAGATATGTGCTAATACTTGCCCGATAATACATTTTCTAGTTTGTAAAATCTGCATAACTTGAACTCATCTTCCTTAAGACTCTTTTGTTATAATTTCATTCGGAGTATGAAGATTTTTTCAAGAAATAAGAGTTAGTAAATTTTATTATATAATGATGTTTAAATTTTAAAATTATAACCTCCCTAACCCATCAATAATATTTTAACTATTCATTTTTATCTGATTCTTTAAATGCATTTAAACTCACTTTTTGTATAGTAAAAACTATATAGTCATACTAAACATAAGCCATGCAGTAGTTAGCAGTAGCTAACATAGTACAGGCTTACAATGCACAGGATGCCATACTGTTCTTAATTTTTATATATTAAAATTTACTCTTCATTGCAACAACCCAATGAAATTGCTGTCATCAACAGCCATTCTTTGCAGGTTAGGAAATAGGGGCACAAAGGCTGTAAATAAATTCCCTAGCATCTCAGGTCAGAGATTCAGGACCAGAATTCAAGCTTTACATCTTTCACTATCTACCCTGACTCTCTTTGTACATGTAGTCTTATCAAAAAAAAAAAATCACAACAACAAAAACCACATTAGTCCTCAGGGAGTTTGAAATTATGAGAGAAAGCCCAGCCCTCTCAGCACTAAGCATATTCCCACACACAGGAAGCACAATCACACTCTCTGCCAAAACACTTTAAAACAAAGTGGAAAGCACATTGAAGTTCACCTTCTGATAGGGGACAGTCCATTCAGAGGACTACAACTTACATATAGAGATCGTCAACTATGTGCCAAGCTCTTTTTCTAAACAGCCTCATGCAATCCTCATCACTTTATTGAAGAGGAAACTGAGGCCTAAGGAAATTCAATACCTCTTTGAAGATCATACAGAGATGATGAAAATGTTGGAATTCAAACCAAGTTCTGTGTCCAAAGTTCATAACACCACCAGACCACAATACAAAGGCAGTAACTCAAGCTCCTGGTTTGAAAAGACTTGTCTCAGAGACTGGGAAAATGCTAGTATATTTTAGAAACTCACCTCAGAAACCAGCAAGAGATACCTGTAATAAAAAATGACATCTTTTCATCAGCAATTCTGGAAATAAACAAACTTTAAAATATGACCTTATGGAGCCTGGTGAAAGACATCAGAAAATGTTTTCTGGAAGATTTCAGATCTGACTTGGGTTTTGGAAGGAAAACATAGTGATATGTGTTTACAAAGTAAAGGAGATAGAAAGCCTAAACACCTATCTACTTACCAAAAAAATCTCTAAAATGTAAACTCTGTTTATAAAATACATCCTGTAATAATCATAAAAAATTACTATTTAAGTTGTCTCTTCTTTATATTTTCTCCCCTCTTCTATCCCTTAACTAATACTTATCCCCGGCTATTATGTTCTTTACTCACAAACTATGTAAAAAGAAAACACAGGCCTTTAGCAAATATAATTTTCATGTTTTCTTAATTATAGATTTCCATGAAAATTAAAAGACAAAGAAAGGACCTGAAGCAAATAGAGTGTTTTACACACACATACACACACACACACACACACACACACACACGTTAACATATTTTTAAGGCATATTGTCTTTTTTTTTCTTAGATCTACACTGATTTTTTTAAATACATCTGTGAATTTTGAAAGTGAGTAAAAGGATTTATTATAATGTTCA
Organism: Ictidomys tridecemlineatus; assembly: GCF_052094955.1. Classification (NCBI taxonomy): domain Eukaryota; kingdom Metazoa; phylum Chordata; class Mammalia; order Rodentia; family Sciuridae; genus Ictidomys; species Ictidomys tridecemlineatus. Next base: position 37,442,339 of record NC_135482.1, on the reverse strand, counting down.
TTACAATGTTTATAGCAACATAGATTTGGACAATTTTAAGTAGGACTTGTGATTTTTAAGCCATATTAACAGATATTCAACTCAAAAATTGGTCAACTAATAACTATATTTTTTAAAATATATGACTCAAGACCATACGCTAGTAGCTAATAACTAACTTAAATAGTCTCCTCACAGTGACTCGAAACATTTCAACTGATGCAAAGGAACAGTTAGACCTATTTAGCTCATGAAAGTCTTTGAGATGGTCGACAGGAACAAATATGAAATATCCTTTAAAGGACTTTTTAAAGTTTTAGTATTTGTAAGCTAGGAGGAAAGTAAAACTTAAAAATTTTAAGGGGATCCTTATTTGGTGAAGTAGCAATGAGTTCCAGCACTAACATATAATTGGTTTGAAATAGCAAATTTTAATACCACATCTGGAGAATAGAATAACATAAGCCACAACAGGTAGTAATTACTGAAGGTAATTGTAATGCAGCTTGAGTGGTAAACATTAATGAAAAAAAAAGATTTCTAAGCAAATAAAATCTCAAACATCAAAAAGACAAAAAGTTCGTGATAAATGGTTCATTTAGGCATGCAGTGCTGTGTGGGCAAAATTGGATTGCAATCATAGCCATTTCAAAAAACGAAAACATTAGGAGAAAAGAAAATTGGACAGAAATGGCATGGAAATTACAGCCTTTGATCCATTCTGAAGAACCTTTTTTTGAAGCATCCTCATGAGTAGGCAGCAAACTCCTTCCAATCTTCTGTTAAAACCTTTATGAAAGCCTGGAGACCATGAGATAGAAATAATCAATTTGGGACAGACAACGAGAGCATTTCTCAGCGATAATCTTTTTTTCCATAAAATTGCACAAAATTAATTCCACTGTTAAATTGCTGATTTTGAAATTGATACTTTTAATTTTAAGAGCAAGTCCTTCCTGAATCATCCTTGACCTTTCCAACTAAAGATAAGTTATTAGACACATGCTTCATGGTAACTAACAGCATAATTTAAGAAAAATCAAGAGTATTTAATGCTTCTGGTTGCACAAATAATTCTAGGAATAATAATGTATACCTTGGAACATAAGTGGGCACCATGGTATGGAAGCAGATCTTTGGCTAATATGATTGATGCACTATAGTTTCCAAAGACATGCAGAGCTAGATCTGTATTTGCAAAACTTAAATTAATTCCCACAGCTTTGAAACAATAAGGAGCCTAGACTTCTTCAATCACTATTAAATATATCTGTAATTTGATTCTAAACCATTAGTATTTTGAATTACACAGTTGGCTTTCTTCATTAAATACTGATAATTATTTATTTCATAATGTTTTCTGACCTATCTTTTAAAATCCATGTTTTAAAATTAATTTAAATAATTGTTTTAAATAAAAATAATCTTGTACATAAAGACTACTTTAGGATTTTATCTGACAGAATGATACATCCTGATGTTAAAGGAGAGTTATTAGCGAATAAGTACAAGAACATTTTTTACTTTTTAGCAAACAGCTGCTTTATTCTTCTGAGAGGATTGTTGAAGTATGATTTGCTATGCTTGAAGCAAAATTTAGATTTATTTTCTTATTTGCCTTGACTACATTCTGTTTTCATTAACATTTTCTATTTGACCTTTTGAATTATAGACCCTTTCTAACCTCAGAAGATGTTATTATGAAAGAAAAGTGTGTTCGTGTGTTTTATACCTTTGAAAGTAAATATTGGTTCGTGTGTTTTATACCTTTGAAAGTAAATATTGGTTTTATTGCTATTAGAAAATACTACTCAAAATACAGTGGTGTGAAATTTCAAATGAAATGGCTGAAGTATGGGTTTTTTTTTTCCCTGCTATCAAAGATTTTTAATTCAACTATGGGTAGAGAAGCTCTCCTTGCTAACATTTGTTAACATGTATTTAATTTACTTAATAAAATGAACTACTTGTATGATACCCTTAAAGTTGGTATTTTTTTCTATATTATCTCTAACAATGTTAAGTAATATAAAATTATTTTCTAAATAGCCTTTCTCTTATATCCTTGTAACATATAATACATTTTTTTTAATCTGAAAGGGATAAATGTCCTTACTGTGACCCTTGAAAAATTCATAACAATGAAAAAGATTGACAAGTGGCAAATTTATAACTAGTATTGTAAGGGAGATGTTAACAGATGGCTTGCTGCCTCAGGGACTGCTAAATGGTGATAATCCCCCTAGCAAACTGAACTTTCTCTGTAGAATATTCCATACCCTAGATCCAGTGTGGTGGCACATGCCTGTAATCCCAGTTGCTCATGAGGCTGAGACAGAAGGATCGAGAGTTCAAAGCCAGCCTCAGCAACATCAAGATGCTAAGCAACTCAGTTTGACCCTGTCTCTAAATAAAATAGAAAATAGGGCTGGGGATGTTGCTCAGTAGTCAAGTGCCCCTGAGTTTAATACCTAGTACCAAATCATTATCATCATCATCATCATCATCATCATCATCATCATCATCATCATCCATACCCTGTATGGCACTTGCCTTTTTCTTACTTCATGATAGACCATAAACCCATGAGGGCCCATGTCATTTCTCCTGCTCACTAGAGTGCCTTATCAGTTCTCACACATAGTAGCTACTTTATACTTACTTGTTGACTATATAAATAAACAGAATGAAGGAATGATATGAAAGAATGTTCTGTTATTTCACCAATATTGGACCACTTATTTTAATTTTTATTTTTAATCAATGAATATTAATTACATATGTCTACGGGGAAACAGTGGGCTGTTATGATGTATTCTACTTTGTAAAATAATCAAATCAAGCTGTTTAACCTCTCTGTCATATGTTTTTGTGACCAGAGCATTTAAAAATATACATTTAGAAATTTTGAAGTATAAAATATGTTATAATCATAGTCATAATTGGATGAATGATTAAAGAAAATATGGTATATATACTCAATGGAATATTGTTCAGCCTTTTAAAAAGAAAGGGATTCTGCCATTTGTGAAAACACAGATGAACCTGGAAGACATTTTCCTACGTGAAATAAGCCAGGCACAGAAAAATAAATAACACATAGCATCATTTATATGTAGACTCTAAAAAAGCTAGGTGCTTATCAAAGACTGGCAGGGAGCAGGGAGGATGGGTTAAGAAGATGTGGGTAAAAGGGCACAAAGTTTCTTGTAGCCAGATGGAATAAATTTTTGAGAGCTGCATTTATAATTAATTGTAACATATTGGATATTTTATATCAGACCATTTTTTAATGAGAATTAAACTAAGTCATAAAGGAAAGTTCAGATGAACACTATGAGGGAGGGCACCAAAGTCAAGATTCAACACATGCACCATTATAGAGGTGACAAAGAGCACAACATAAGTATAATCAACTGCAAATAATTTGGCATGCCTAGAGATGACGAGAAGTTGTGAAACAGTAGTGATGCAGAACGTGTTAAGATCAAAACTGCATTTTGATCTCAACATTCTCCTCTACTTCAAGTAAGTAACCCATTTTTTGCTGAAGAGAATTGTTTTCTCAGAGAAGAAATGATGAATAGTCAGAAGAAAAGGGCACTTGATTTTCATGAGTAGCATGCAGTATTTGAGGTCATTTGAATTTGGAACTTCAGATTCATAATATCCCACCAAACCTAGAGAGTTGGGTTGGAGCTACTTCATCAAAAAGAAGTATATGGGCTGGGGTTGTGGCTCAGTGGTAGAGTGCTTGACCAGCATGTATGAGGCACTGGGTCCAATCTTCAGCACCACATATAAGTAAATAAAATAAAAGTATAAAAAATACACCAATATTATTTTTTTAAAAAAAAAAGAAGTATATAGCAAGCTAATAAATTTTAAATGGGTTCTTAAGAGAGCCACTAATGATTTCTCATCAGAAGAATTACAGGTTTGGGAAAACATTTTACAAACATCACCCTAATGGCAACAGAAGGTTGGATTAGACAGCTACAAGACAAAAAGGAGGTGACCAAGTATGGGTAAAAACTCGGTCAAGAGATGATGATCTAAACCTAAGGTTATGAGAACAGCAAGGAGTTAAGAGACACTGAAAATACAGAATCTTCCTCATAGGATATGTGTAGTGAAAGATAACTGGAATATCAGATGACTTCCAGCAGGGGACAGGAGAAAGGGAGGTATTATATTAACATTTGTACAAAAAGGGCATAGAAGGCAGTATTGCTGAGAGAAGGGGGAACATGATATGGAGGAGAGAAAAATTGGGGGCTTATTAGAAAAGTTAAGTTGAATGTTGAGACATGTTAAAAAGAGAGAGAGGGAGAGAGAGACAGACAGACAGACAGACATAGTCCAGAAATTAATAGAGTAAAAGGACTGAGAAAGGAACTTTGAGCTTGATAAAACAGTAGCTTCGTGGAAGACTAAGATTGAGCACGAATAAAAGCAATAGAGAATATCATCACAGGAGAAATTTTCTGGAAGGAGAGAGAGGTCAACTGTGTCATAAAACTAGAAAAATAAATCCCCGCAAAATTGCGCAATAAGATCTTACAAACCCAGAGGAAAAGAGTTTTGTAATACAGGAAGAGGAAGGGAAAGGTGGATGTCCGAGTCAGGAAGGGAGCTCTGGGTAAGGATGTAAAAATGGTAGAATTTGACCAGGAGAGAGAGAGATGCAGGACTCTGAAAGGGTTTTATTTAGAGTCTAAAAAGTTGGCTGAAGAGAAGTATAAAACATAGACAGATTAATCTCTTCTGTCGGCATGGAAGGGAAGGAAGTTAGAATTCTTATGGAATCAAAATCATTCTCTACACTATAGAGAAGTTAAAAACAAATTTAAAGTACAAAATATCAAGGAAATTATTTCCTGTTTCTATTTTTTGAGAAAAAATATATGAAAGAAGAATTGTCTATTGTATGAGATTATATGAGGAACAGATAATTCCTCACGTAATATTCCACCTAAATATTTAGCTACTGTATCTATTTTGTGAAGAATTATATGGAGGAATCTTTTACATGAAAGGAATTATCTGCTGAGAGGACACAATTTGGAAAACTGGAGACTTAGAAGTGAGCATAGTAAATAATTCTAGCCCAGGAACTGATTATTAACAAAGTTACTTAATTTCACAGATTTCTAGTTTTTTCTATCTGGAAAATAAAGACCTTAAACTACATAGTATTCTATTCCCTGTTATCAACAGATTGCCAATCATCCCAAATCCAACGGATTTGAAATTTGACAATGAATCTATATACCTCTAGCTATCTTTTGTCAAAATTATGGTTTAGAAGCAGATCCATTGAACATACTAGAAAAATCTGTTCTGTATCACTGTGTAAAAGAAAAATGGAGCTACAATTTTAATGGTTTATGGGCTACCCTAATACAATCTATGTAATAGAATGACTATGATTAAAAACTCAATTGATGAGTAATACAGACACATTAATTATGAGTACAAAAAATAAACATAAGCAAAGGAGAGATAATGCATTTTATATGCAAATGATCCTGCCATAGGAGAAGGTTGAATCAAACTCTGTAGCAGTGGTAATCCTTCTTTTACTGTAGTGCTGTTATTTTCAAATACTTTTACTTCCTCAAATGGAAGTAAAACATGACAATCTCTCTGGCATGAAAAAATCATGCAGTTGTCATCATAATTTCTTGGTAAACATGAAAGTTCAGAAGTCAAATCATTATGGTAGTACTATTTTTCTTTCTGTGGTCTGTCTGCCCACGTATGCAATTAGACTTTTGAAGTTTAGAAGTAAAGTCCTATTGAACATTCATCAATTGGATGTAAAAGATGTACCATCTGTAAATCACTGTTGCTAATAAGATTGCCTCCATTTTAGGGTCAGGTAAACAGATGCTCAAGCAGCTTAAAGGACTTAAGAAAACCAAGCAGATTTTAATTGGTAAATCTGAGAATTAATTCATGGTTAAATTAATTCACGGTATAAGTCAGAGTTGAAATATTCATAGGTATGTTAAGGAACCACTCATGAGCCTTGAAGATTTGAGAAATTAAAAAAAAAAGTCTTATTATTTTATTTAGTTAAATGTTACCTTAAAATATTGAGTACTTAATCACATTATTCTGAGAACTGAGGTAGGAATTTATTCAATCTTCAAAACAACTTTATGGTATCAGGGTTCTTTTTCTCCTGTTGAGGGACAGAGAGATTAAATATATAGACAAGGTTATACAACTTGGAAGTTCTGGGAGTAGGTTCCAAATCAGTCTGACTCCAGACTCTAGGTTCATACCACCTACAGGTAAAAATAACGGGGAAAAGGAACAGAACATTTTATCCCATGACTTCTTCTGTAGCAAACTTTGATGGGAAACAGGAAAACCCCTGTTGAGTGAAACAATTAGAAAATATTGCTGTTGGGGCTCATCATACTAAAACAGGGACCACAGGTGAAACACTTTGAGCAAGGGATACAAAAGGCACATTGGCTTCATAGTGTCACCTGGATGTGTGAACATAATTCAGAGGGAAAAGCATATAGACTTAGCTTTTAGAATCCACATGACAAGCATGGTATGGGCAGAAATATGCTGCTTTTGTGCCACTGAATACATATTATGCTGCTTACTGAATACATTCATCAAGGAACTTTAAAAAGAGCCAGAAAATTCTCTCTTACTTAAAACAGCCATTCAGACAAGGCACCACTATTCCACTCCTGTTACACAGGATCTGATGAGCAAGAAAAAGTAAAAAGATAAATTTGGGCTAAGTTGACAAGCCAAGTTTAGAGACTGAAAGCACACCAACATCATGTTAATGGAAAAATGAGATTACTCCAGTTAAAATATATGATATCTTGCTGAAGGATGTGCTAAAGAACTATGCCCATTGCCACAAAAGACCAAACAAATGTTAACACAGAATCCAAAAATTAAGCAAGAGTTTGGAAAATGTGTGACATAAGAGAAATCATTTTATCAATATTAGAATGGGTTGCCAAGACAGATTTAATAGATAGCCTCTGTCGCTGAATATCAAACATGATGCTGTTCATCCTTAATAATTAAAAATTCAGCAAAGGTAGGGATTCCCTAGAATCCCACTGTTAAACACAGAAATCCACACTCAGCTGTACTCACTATCTCTCATACATCAATAATCCAAACATGCTTGAATTTCTTTGTTGACATTACATTCTTTTAAAACAGAGTAAAACTTTCTTTTCTTCTAGGCATCAAATCAACCGTGCATATTTTGTTTAAAATCTGTGAATAATTTAGTAGTGTCCTAGATTCACAGGGTGATGTCTCTAAATAACACAAAATATTTTTTTAAGTGTACTTTATTTATCAGGAAAGACAGCCTATTAGAGTAATGACTCCATTAATGCACAACTAGAAATATCTAGTTTGGCTTTTAAAATGTGCATTAAAATGGAATGAAGTTTTCTCTGGCAAACTTTTAATGGTGATTCCATTTCAGAAGGAAAAGAGCCAAATGGAATTCTTCTGTTGATTTCAAATCCCTCTTAAGTAGTCTCTTTACGGAGTGGGACTTGAGTATTTTTAAAATAACTTACAAACATTAGAGGGGAATTTGTTAACAGTAGCATAACTTCAATGGATGATTTGGTTGCCTGGTCAGCGTTTGTTAAACGTATGGAACAGATTACTAAATCATGCAATCAATCTCTAGCCAGTCTTTCTGGAGAAACCACATATTAAAATCTATGTAAGTCTAGCATTCAATCACTGTACACCTCCATTAAGTATCATGTACCAAGTGTATTACATATATCACCTCATGCTAAGAACAACCTTGGACAAGATGGTACTTTAAGTATATCTTTTATAAATGACAAAACCAAAATGAAATAGAATTTGAGGTTCACCTAGGTAGGTTTATATGAACACAAAACCCATGATCAATTCACGAGGCCATATAACCTTCTTTTCCATCAGAGAAGCTCACTGGATGCTGATTTATCCAGTTGGCTTGTATGGGTTAATTGTTTATGTGCATGCTTAATGCTTTGAGATGGCTTACCTTCAGATGCTGTGATTATCCTGAACTGCATGAAAAATGCAGGCTTAATCATTTAATCAAAAACAGTCCAAATTTAACCCAACTTAGAGTTATAATTAGATGCACTCAGTGACTTCACTTAGTAAAGAGTCCACTTTGGCAAGCATGGCTTTCCATTGCTATAAGCAAATATATTCAGGTCACCATACCCCTATATCACCAATACAGGAAGGAGGTGTCCAAAACTTCCCCTCCATGATTGTCTTAGATGGAAAGAGAGAGGTGATGGGAATGAAGGAAAAAGCGCAAGAGGAAATGGTGTGAGGGTGCAGAGAAGAGAAAGCTGAGGAGTTCAGTATGATCCCTAACCTGATCACGGGTTGGGGCATCCATCCCTTCTGCTGTACCTCTGCACCCTGCTCCGCTTTGTCCTCTCCAATGACAGCAAGCTTGTTCCATAAGATAAAGTGGGCTGCTCGAAATTTATTGCAAGGGTACATTTTAACAGTGACCTTTGAAAGTACAGAATTCTATAGGCATGATTATCACTCACCCTTTGCACAGAAGCAACTGGCTGAAGTTAAGACTACAGGTGTGCACATTGGCAAATAAAAACCACAAAAGACAGATGGACATAAAGTTAAAAAAAATCAAAATAGCTACCTCAGTCCTGTTACTGTTTTAAGACTTCCTTTTTACAATAGAAAGTGACAAGAAAGCCCTTTAAATGAGACTTACAGGATTAACTCTTTCTATAGACAGAACCTGACCAAAATAATTTACCCCTTTGAGCATATATGATAAATTTGTGCTTCTTTTTAGTGTTGGTTCAATTGCAACATTCATCCAGTAAATAGTTATGGTGTGTTAGGCATGTATCAAGTACTAGACTGAGGGTTGCACAAAGTAAAATAGGATATTTCTTGGCAGAGAAAGAATTTCTTTTGTAACTGGGGATACAAATAATTATAGGACATTGTGCTAAAGGCTATATGACCTTACTTGGTACCCGGAACTCTTCTGCATGATTTAAATATATTTACTGACAATTTTACTAACAACCTTTTATGTTATAGCTATTATTATCTGCATTTTATTGATGGAAAAGTAAAGAGGTAAAGTGACTTATTAAAGTGCTGGAGTTGGGACTCAAATAGATTGGCTCTAGAGTCTGCTTTTATCCACCAGACTATAAAGCACATACAAGAAATAGAAGCTCTCTCAGGGGATACAGGAAATACTTTTGAGAGATGATGTTTAAACTGAACTCTAAAAGACAGGTTGAATATAGTCAAGGAAAATTTTTTCAAGGCAAAACACAGCACAAGGAATGAGTTTGTTCAGGCAATCTAGATACTATTTGTAAAAATGTAATTAAAAGTGGGAGATCCAGGAGTGGTAGCACTTAACTATAATCCCAGCGACTTGAGAGGTTGAGGCAGGAGGACCACAAAATCAAGGCCCAGCCTTGGCAACTTAAAGAGCTGCTGTCTCAAAATAAAAAATAAAAAAATAAAAGACTGGAAATGTAGCTTGGTGGCAGTACACTTGCCTAGCCTGTGTAAGATCCTGGGTTCCATCCCTTGTACTGGGTGGGGAAAAGAGGTATATAGGAGAAATGAAGAGAGGCAGGGAAATTACATTAGGGCCAGATTGAGAAGGGCCTTTTACGGTCTGCTAAAGAGTTTGGATTTTGATCTTATTAATACTAGAGACAGCAAGTCAGGTAAGCATTAGTAAGGTAGAGTATAGGCTAGTAGATTCTGTCCAAATCATGGGGAAAGTAAAATGTAGAAATTTGGTAAACTTAGAGACTGCAAATACATCAAATTCAGCATGATATTTTTTTCTGGGCACTGACACAGAAAGAGCTGAGAAGTGAAGAGACAGAGAGGAAAAAGAAGATATGAGGATGGGAAAGTGTTCAGAAAAACATTAACACATTTCATCAAATCTAAGGCACCATTGATTGTAAGGTGCATGATTGAAGAAACACTTAGAAAAATGCTCCCAATTAAGCACCATCTATCATAAGATGCATTCCATATTCACAGATGTTAAAAAGCAGTTAATGCACCTCAGAACAGATGAATTATAGTTTATAATTACTCAGGTAAAAGTAGATTGAATCACTGGTCCCAGTTACTGAGTAAATTATAAAATAAATTAATTGAAAAAGGACAGTGAATGCTATGCAGAAATATAATGGAGATATTGAGAATAAATGACAGTAGTGATGGAAGGGAATAAAGATAATGATTATATAATATTTAGAAAATAAAATCACTGGACTTAGATGTCCCCGTGTGTATAGGTGATAAGGGGGAGAGCTTCCAAGATGACCAGTAATGTCTAAAATGGCTTTCTAGGTAAAGTCTATAAGACTGAAAATACACAAAAAAGAGCAAACATCATGATTTGGGCTTTTTAAACATGAAGAGATTAAAATAAAGGTAGAAATTCTACATGGAGATGCCCAACAGGCAGTGGGAATATAGGCCCTATCTTGAGAAAAAGGAGAGGGTTAAAAATAATGACTTAGTAAGCATCCAAGTGATGTGGTCAATATACATGTATCTAGCTACCTACAAAAAACAAACCAACAAAAAATTCTAGCCAAGAAGTCTGATTGACTTGAATTAGAGGGAAACATAGGAGTAAATGAAAGGGAAAGGATTCAAACCATATTGTAAAGACATAATTTCTAGGCCTTGATAACTGATAATCTTTAGGGTTTGGGATAAAAGTGTTCCAATGAAAGATATAAAGAGGTTAAGAAGTATGGCAGTCTCCACCTTACCTGTGGTTTTGCTTTCCATAATTTTAGTTACCCCTAGTCAACCATGGTTCAAAAATATTAATAGGAAAATTCCAGAAGTAAACAATCTATGAGTTTTAAATTGTGTGCCATTCTGAATAACAAGATGAAATTTCATGCCATCTCATTTGTCTTCTCTTTGTCCAGCATCTCCACGCTGTATGCACTACCTATCTGTTAGTCACTTAGCCATCTCAGTTGTCAGATCAGCTGTCATGGTATTCCAGTGCCTGTGTTCAAGTAACATGTATAGAGTGGCTTCGTGACACACTGCAGTGTCTACCTCATTCACATTACTTCACAGATAATGTGTATCATGTTATCTTACATCATCACAAGAAGGATGAATCTGGTACAATATTTTGAGAGAGCATATTCACATTAATTTTGTTACTTTATTTGTTATCATTGTTCTATTTTATTATTGTTAATCTTTTACTGTGCCTAATTTATAAATTAAACTTTATCATAGGCATGTATGTATAAGGGAAAAAAACTTGTATATATTGGATTCAACCCAATCCATTGTTTCTGGTATTTATTGGGGGAGTTATAACATATCCCCCATAGATAATGGAGGAACACTGTGTAGAAGTTTGGTTGGAAAAGAGTAAAACTTTCAATTATAGATGTGCTCTGTTGAAAGTACTGCCAGAACATCAAGTGAAAATGACCTAAGAGTATTTGAAAATGTAGTCTATATTTCTGGAGACAGGTCAAATCTGGAAACATAAATTTGAAAGTCATCTATTCAAAGTGAGAGTTGAAACTGTGACATGAAAGATTACCAAGAGAACAATATAAAAGGATAGTTAAAAAAAAAAAGTGATTCAAAGGTCAGACCTTAAAGTGAGTTATATTTAACAGGAAGAGGTAGTTCTATCTTATATTAAATAAAACTATTTAATGAAAACAACTATGATATATTGAATGCCAATATGTATGAAACATTTTACATCCTATACTTATAATACTTAAAAGTAACTGCATGTAGATAATTTAAACTCACTTTTACAGATGAAGGAAATCTGAGACTTAGTGACTTTTCCAAGGTGACACAACCGAGGCTGAGTTGGGGTTTGCACTTAATACCTATTCCTTGGCAGTCCTTGGGGATATAATGCACTCTTGGCACACAAAGGCTGTCTTCGTATAGTTTCCATGCATGGCTTTCACTTCCTCATAGACAACTTGTAACAAACCCATATGATTACAGAGAACACAATGAAGTCATGCATCTGGGAGATTTGCACAGAGTCTGGTCCTGGATGGCATCTGGAGCGTATGTTTAACACTGACACCTTTGATTTAACCCTAAAGATACCTTCTTCACTTTACAAAAATTTTAAAAAGGTTTTCTTAAAACATATGACCCTGTTCATCTATTCCCATTTCTTATTGAAACATGGAGACAAAGAAATACTTCCCTGTTAACAGGGATGTAAAACGATGAAAAGATTAGAAGATTTAAATTCAGTGGTTTGTACAATAGCAAACAGTGAGGACTGTGGCAAAATGGAGAATAAAGCCTCATCTAAGGAGAAAACAACAATCTTTCAAAGTCCTGTGTTGCCAAATCTTCAACTTTTGTAAAAGGGAAGATGGCACCTTAACACATCAAGTGAAACCTCCCATTTTTAAAGACTGTGCAGGCTATTGAAAGACTGCAGTGAGTCAAATGCACACTAAATGGTACTATTTCTCCCCTTAATGTGCTTCCAAATGACAATCTTTAGTATTGAAGGTATCATTCTGCATTTTATCCTCCAAATATGTATCTCTAACTTCTTGACTCACAAACTACTCTTTTAAATAGAATCCATTCCATCAGTGTTCTTATGACAACTAGAACTCACCCTATTCATATGAATTCTCTCTGACCCTTTCAGAATTCACTGGTATTGCTACTGACCTTATACCCAGTAATCTGGTATTGTACTAGCTGATTTTTTTTTTGTCTATGTGTTTAAGTATTGGTGCTTAGTAAGTTTCTCTTAATAAAATTTCTTATTTTTTCACATTAACTGCTATGATAAATCTTACATAACCAGTATTTATAGAGTTGAAGCCATTTTGTCTTACAATTAAATACAAAATTTTACTTCCCATTTAATTTTATCTGATTTATTTGGGTCCATTATTCTAGATATTAAGCCATGTTTCCAGTCTTCTATCTCTTTCCTCAGCCCCAAGTATAATTGTGTATTTTTTATATTCCATATAATATCTCCAGTCTGTGTAATGTTTACAGGAATAGTGAATGTTCATGAAAAATTTTGTCCACTGATATATATATAAATTTAAAAGGTCCCCAGAAGAATTGATTTATCATTAGAAAATTATATTAGCCATTAATCACTATCCCTGCAACACTCTGCACATTTCCGCCATGTCATCTGAATTTGCCTGTGTCACTTTTATGCACCCAGAGACTTGACACACCTGCTTACACATGGGGTAAGACTGAAGTGATTTTATCGACTTGGCTGCTTCTGCCACCATTCAGAACTCTAGCCTTCCAGGCTTCTTCAATAATCTTCTTGATTACAAAATTTCTTTCTGGAAACTATAAATATACCTTTGATCATAAAGAACATTCTCTTCCTGTTCCTATGCGTAAAAGAACTAATCCATGAACATCAATTTATCTGACTCATTGAGGCCTTTCACTCTACATGATTTTCTTTCCGAGAACTAGTCATGCTGCAGTGTCAATAATGATGGCAGCTCATGCTTTCTATGGATTCAGTGTGTGCCAGGCACTATGCTGTGGCTTTATGTAAGTCCTTTTCTATATTCCTTAACAACAATGCAGAGGGAAGGACTCTTACACACTTAGCCTCGAATAGCATAGTAGTCTGACAGTCAGTAATTGTCAGGGTCAATTTTCCAACGAGTCTGTCCACACCTAGAACACTTCTCTTAGTTCTTATTCTCATTTCTAGGCAGGTTATCTGGCCCTACTTTTGATTTAGTTAAATAAATTACCAATTGGACAGCAGTACCTACAATGAAGAAAAAGCTTTGTGTTCCATGGACAGATATGCTTAATTTGGCAGGCATTTATCAAACCCTAAAATAAAATTTAGGTAGTCTATTACTATGCCTGTAATTTTTAACATTTTCAATTCAAGAGGGAAACATGTGTGTGTGTGTGTGTGTGTGTGTGTGTGTGTGTGTGTATTGCTGGGGATTGAAACCAGGGCCTTATGCATGTGAGGCAAGCACTCTACCAACTTAACTATATCCCCAGCCCACAAGGGGAAAACTTTTATGTCTTCAGTTTGTTAGGTATGTGCCTTAGTGCCCCAAACTCACCTTCATTTCTTCATTTAAGTTGTTAGGGTAATATTGGATAAGAAAGAAACCTTGGATGTGCCATTGTGGTATGATTTTCTACCTTTTGTCCACCATAATACAGAACTGGATAGCATACATTTCTGTGCCACGTTTATAATCCCACTAACATTCTTGAATCTATAGCTTCTTTTCCATTAAAAAAAAAGTCACAAGCATAAAATAGAGTAAGCATGATGTTATCACAAGGACAACATCAAATCAATTGTAACTTTTAAAGGAAAGGTGGATGCTTTCCTATCAGTGATGAATATTGGTGTTCCAAGACACTACGGTGGAGGACCACTTAGCTTGAAGCACTCATGGAAAATTTAATCTGTCATATTTTTAAATTCTCTATTGTTCTCCCAACTATTGATTCATCTTAACTATATTAATTTATCTAAATTATGCTCTCAGTTCTAATTTTTCCATTTGTTTAAAAAAAAACACCACAAGAAGCTACATAGATTCCTCACTAATTAAAGAGAGTGCATGTATGAATACCAATTAATCATCCAAATCAGGTTCAGCTGTCTTAAACTAAAAGAGAATAAAACAAAAGAGCCATGTCTCTTTACCTGCTTTGGAATATGTGCAGATAAACACACTAGAGAGAAATCCTTAGTAATTACTTTTCTCTGAGGCTGCAATCTCTGTGGAGCCCACTGTTTTATCTTTGGGATTTTAATGTTTAACCAATTTTTAATACATCAAAATATTAGTTTTTCACAAGAGGGAACATGCAGGAGCCGGCATTTGGAAATGGTTGTTTGTTTGGCAAAGTGGATGGATTTAACTTAAATTTATTTTTTTAATTGGGTCAAGAAATATACATATTTAATAAATAAGAATTAGTAAATGCACAAAGGGAAATTTCGATGTAGACAGAATCCTGGTGGTCACCTAGATTTCTGTTGAGGGAGATTTGTCCCTCCAGTTGAGACTTTGACATCAAGTGAATGGCAACTACCTAAAGAAGTGACCTTTCAGCAGTCATTATTCTTTTGTAAAGGAGTTGGGCACAAACTTCTCAAAGTTCAGAGGGAAGAGACTTGTACCTGAATACTTGTGGAAATGGGAGAAGAGCAATAATAGGGTGACATTTTTGCTGCATTTATCTTTAGAAACAATTTTTAACTCTCTGTTTCTATATCACACGTGGCTGAAAGTTGTAATTGAAGAGTTAAAAAAATCTCTGTTTATTCATTATATAGCTTATATGGTATTTAAATAGCCACATTTATTACATATTTGTAGCTTGAGAGGATTCATCAAAAATAAAAGTTTTTATGTGGGCTGAGCATCGTCCAATTCTTTTTAGTCGTCTCTGGAAAATTTCATCTCATAAAATTAATCCAAAATTCTGATGTTATTTAAGGAGGTTATAGTTGTTGATTTATTTGATGGTATGCTGTGAAGACTCTATTAAAATGTGTTTGGCTGAAATTTTATCCTTCCAGCCGACGCCTAGGAAATTTATCTTGATTGCAATGGAAGATGGCAATTTGGAACAATTATTTATCCTTGTAATAACTCAAGAGCTTTTATCATCAAGCACTTGCTATTTGAAGACCTGACTTCCATCCCTAAATAAGTGAATATTAATCTGTTCTTTTTAATTCTTGTAATACAACTTTATCTTTTGCTGTTCTATGAGCTAACGATTAGGAATATTAAATGGAGTCTGAATTATCAACTTTTCCATTGTTTATAGAGATATATATTAAACATTCACCATAGAGTGAACACTAAATGACATTTTATTTTAAAGAATAATATTATAGGAAACTTTCTTTGCTGCTTTAAGCTAAAATATAATTATTTATCCATGGAATTCATCAAGTTTTCCTTGCCTTTTCTCAGTTTGACCGCCTGCCTTTCACACAAAAACATTGCTGTACATAAAAACATCACTCTCTTTTGTTTGCAAATGGAAAAGGCAAACTAAACATTAATCAAAATTGGATATTATGCCAGATTTGTAAACTTGAGCTTCCAAGATTTAATAATACAAAATGCGAAATAGTGCCTTTCTGGATCACCTGAAACTTAAGAGTCACTAGACCTGCTCTTACAAATCACCATTTTGATAAAAATAATTTTTAAGAAGGCAGCTTAGAATTTTGCAATACATATCAGTTGTCAGAATTTATAATAAGTTCTATTGGTCATTAAAAGATCAATGCTGGTCAGTTGCACCATAGTAATAGAATATATCAATGATGAACATAAAAGCTTAATGCAATGCATAGAATAAAAGTCAATAGCTGATTTTAATGGTGGTCACTTATTATTCTCTGCAGGGAAGACCAACCTCTATACTGACACATACACTATGGAGACAATCTGAGGAACAACATAAAATTCTGATAAAGATTATTTTAGGAAGAAAAAACTAGGTATTAAATAAAATATTATTATTCTATTTTTATGATATGATGTCCTCAAAATGAACCAATAGCTTCATAAATAGCCCTAAATCCTACACAATCACATGTTCTTTTATTTTTGGAAATGCATTGACATCGAAATAGATATAAACATACCTACCTCCCTGAGTTTTGTGAGGATCGAATGAGATGATGCCTATGCATGCATTCTAAGTTCTGTATAAATGATAGTTAGATTCTTGGGGAAGGCACCGTCATGGTGAAAGGCCCTGGGAGTTGGTGTTTGAAAATTCTGGGTATTGGTAGCCATGTTCTCAGAGTGAATCATTTAAATTTAATTGCCCTGGGCCTCATTTTTTTATGTGTAAAATGGAGATACAAATATCTATCACAGTTCTGTTTTGTAAATTACTTCAAACAAAATAAGATTTAGAATGAAACTGCTTTATAAACAGTAAAACACAATATAGCATATTGTTCTTAAAACTCCTGACCCCCTGCTGGTGTCTAACCTCTACCTGGAATTAATTTTTTGGATGAATCACTAACATAGAATAAGCACATCTCTCTTTTATATTTTAATTTTAAGCTTACATTTAAATTTTTTCCAATACAGTCACTGGGAAGATAAGAGACAGAATTTGTTATCATTCAGAAATAACACAATCGCACTGAAAGGTACATTTTAACCTAAAGTTTTGTCCTCTGAAATATTTGCACTTGGATATAGTTATGTTGTTTGAGGATACCAAGAATGTGACTTTAAGGTCACAACTTGCTATTTTGTACCAAATGTGTAAAAGATAAATGAGATAAGAGGCTAATTATATATAGGTTTGCCTTAATTAGCAGATAACGTTTTCTAATTTAAGGAGGCCTTAGCTATAATAATCAACAGTCAAGTTTCTAAATAGCTTTTCCATATCCTTTTGGGCCATTAGTTCCCTCATTTCGAAAGTTTTCAATATTCTTTTCAAGGCATCTGGAATACTTGAGCAGCAATTTTCCCTGTTTGCAGCAATCACCAGTTGAATGCTTTTGTGAATGGGAAATTAAATGAGTTTTCAACAATGTAGATACTTTTAAATGAGAGTCCCACTGAAATTATGGATGAATCAAGGGACAGCAGGAAGTCTGTGATTTTTCTCCATTTGCAAATGTCTTTCTAAAAAAATGCCCTTAGAACTACAGATATTAACCCACTGATGCCAATGCCATTTTTATTTTTTAGATAATTTCTATTCTCCCTCTCTTTTTTTTTAAATGGCTTCAAAAATTCACACCAGAACAGTAATAAAGCAGCAGTCAACTGAAATTATCAAACTTTATAAAGTACACTAAATGTACTTCTGAGCAGTGGAGGATTCCTACAAAATGTATATGTCGCTGACTTTCATAAATGAAAGGATAAATGGTGTGAAGAATATTTCAAAATCTAAAGAGAATATAAGAACTCATGCAGAAAACAATAGAAACCTAGACAGTTCTCTTTGCTATTTGCTAATTATCACATGAATCTGTGAGCAGAATGATTTAGAGAAGGTTTAGTGAATGTCATAAGGCAAACAGAATTTTAAAGCCTTCTCAGGAAGAAGATGGAATCAATGAAGATTTCAGATTCACTTGCAAAAGCTGCAAGCAGGTTTGACCTTTGTGACCAATTCTAGCCACAGCTAGATTTGAAAGGGCACCAATGGCATTTGCCGCATATACTACTAAGAAGGAAAATGGTACAAGCAGAACAATTTTTAGGAAAGACGATTCTTACTGCTACTGAATGAATATACCAGATGAAGAATCATTTGATTTTGATTTTCATATTAACCACATTACTGGACTTTAAATGGGTTATTTAAATTAATTCCCATTCATTATTATTCCCCCCGCCCATAATTGAATTATTCATTTGTGAAAGGGTTTTTTTTTTCTTGTTTGTTTTGTTCTATTTTTTCAGGAAATTTAATCAGCCAAAATCATTGCATGGTTTTCCAGAGAAAGGCTTGGGTAAGAAAGTTATTATAACCATGGGTTTTGGAGATGGACCTCCTGGGTTTAGATCTGGGGTATATAACAAAAGAAATATTTAGTTTCTCAAACCCCAGTCTCCTTACTTGTAAGATGGGTATAAAAATAATGTATCCCTCCCTGTTTTAATGGGAGGATTAAATTATAGCTTATTGAGAAAGCCCTCAGAGTATCCAATATATTATAAATGGTAGTTACTGTTAGAGTTACTAAGTATCAGTTAAAGTATCTTGATTTTTACTAGTATAATCATACAAATATATACCTCTTTTATTATTGATTTCTGTACCAATAGAAAACTTTGAAACTGAAAAATTCAAAATGAATTATTCAAGTGCCTCGGAATTTCTAAACAGAGATAAATACTTAAATGTATAGTAGTCTTTCAATTCATTAGTTTTATAATTACCACTCACAGAGGGATTCTAAATGTTTTGAACTAGTTACTTAAAATTCCCATATTTTGAATTTTCATAAAATGTGAACATTGAATAAATTAACTTTAGGTATACTGGGATTTTATTCTATAAAAACTTCAGTTTTTAAAAAGTGCAAAAATGTATTGAGGTAAATAATAAAATCATTGTGAAAAATATGAAGATAATACCTGGGTGATGTTAAGGTAACTTTAATGTCTATTTAAAAACAGGCTTGATAATTGGAAAATATGAGATCTTTTTTTGTGAGCTTTGGGGTGTTATTATTGGTTTTGTCATATTATTAGTTTTGTAATCTCTTCTTAGAACTTTTATATAGAGAGTGGGATAATTGTGCAGGGACAAGCTAATATGATGGTATTTATAATGTTCTGAATTAAATTTATAAGCTAAAAATATATAACTTAAATTTGTCTATTTTCTAGTGAATTATAGTCCATTTAAATATTTTGTTATCAAACTTCCATAAACTATCTCATTATTCTGCAGTTCTCTTTCCTTATTATTTTTATAGAATAGCAAATTTTCTCTTGAAAATAATGTGATTACTTGACAACAATGCAGGGTTTTAAATTCTATATGCCTTTCTCATATTAAAATTATACTTCAATCCAGTGAATTTGGTTCATGATGCTACTACATGTCATTCAGATCAATCACAGTTCTACCCTCAGGGAGAAAAAAAAAAGGAGGGGGATAATTTTGCATCTAGTATGAAAGATTCCCAAAGAACATAAGGGTAGGCCATGAGAGTTGTATAAACCCTTTAGATTTTAGGGGGTTACTTAATAGCATCTCTATTCGTTCTCTCCAGAATCCAAAACCAATTGAAATCTAAACTAATATACAAACTGCTATAGATAAAATAGTACATTAATTGCACACTAGCTGGAGCAATTGAATTGTTTTATAGACTTTAAACAGATAGCCCCACTGTGGTTCTTGAAATGGAGGTGACCATTCAAGTCGGCAGTGTTCTACTACAAGGGCAGAGGGTGCTCTTGTGAGCTCACTGCATATCCAATAGGGGAGCATACAGCCTCTATGCAGGCAACTGGATAGTAAGAGCCCCAATGCCCTGCACCAAACAAACCCATTGGGTCAGACATTGTTCTGCTGCAGAGGATAGATGGAAGAAAGCAGCCATAGAGATGGAAGTACCACTCCCTTATTTAGGGAGTACAGTGGAAATTTCCCCTTCACTTGGTTGGAATATGAAAAGTGAAAATAAGTATTCCTATCCTACATTACACAACAGGCATGCTATTCCAAGAAAGAAGATCCCAGATGGTTGGAAAGATCAGGATATAACTTCAGAGAGGAGACAGTATCTAAGATAGGCTTAAAGGAGCAATACAAATTAAGAGAGGCAAGATGAAAGAACAGGACTACCATAAGGACCCTGGCAGAAAATCCAGGAGAAATAACTAGAAGATTTCAAAGCATTAAAGAGGACCCAGTTGACACTGGAGTACATTTTTAATGAACTTATAATGATTTAGAAATTTGTAATGTTTAGGAGGCAAGAATGAGGTAGACATAAGGTGTTTATGATTAGAAAGCAAGTGTCCTGTAGATTTAAGTGGATCTGACATTCTATGAAAATCATGTATCATTACAGTAGATGTTGCGGGGTTCTGGCTCAGTTGTTAGACAAATGAAACCGGTATCTGAGTCAAACTAGGAGGAATAGAGAAAGAGGAAAACAGTAAACAGATTTCTAGAGGAAAGTAGAAAATAGAAGCCTATAGAGAAGGAAATTTTAGAAGATAACATGGAAAGCAGAGCAAAGCCCAGAGATGAAACCTGAATTATATTATGAAAATCATTACAATCAAAAAAATAAGTGAATTTTAAGAATCACATGGAGAAGGGCCTTCAGTAGATGGTGAAGGCAGAGAGGATGTGGGCAGAATGCAGTATTAACCAGTGGAGAAAGATGGACAACCATCCTAGAAGATGTTGGTGATCATGCTGAAGAATTTAATAGCATAAGGACAGAAGAAGCAAGTGGTTTAAGTAGGTGTCGGTGGTTAATGATCTAGAAATAGTATTGGGTGACAATATGCTGACCTGACCTGTTCTCCTGGGCTTTAGGGAAATAGGTTAGGAGGCATCAGGGGGAGATCAGGTTCCAATTAATAAAAGCTGAAAAGAGTTTCCAAGAAAAATTTGAGGATTTATTAGTAAGAGCAATAAAATGGAAACAACTGATAATATATGATGTATAAGATGCCAGTAATATAATGGTCAGAATATAGGTGGCCTGGGAAACAAGAAAAATCTTGATAGGATAAAGGAGATGGGAGGGATCAAGAACAAGGATGAAGAAAAGAATGGTTTGAGGTAGAAGCCCCAGGGAACTGTTGACAGTGCAGAAGGTAGCATCATTTAATCATTGTCATTCCTTCAGAATGGTATTGCCAAGTCATTTTGGGATGTTGAAAAATTGTATTCCTTCAACACTTTATAATTAGAAACAGGAATTGGCATCCTCCTATCCGAGTTTGCTGCTAACAATGTGGGAGTTTTTACAGACAGATACAAAGTCTTGCCGACTCACTGTAACACAGTCAGGATGCCATCCAGTGGTCAGTTTGGTTACTTGACAGATGCTTTCCATTTCTCTTTTAAGAATATATTTTATAGTGAACAGTCATCCCATTTTGAACAAGCTTCTATGAAAAGTGTTTTATTGTATCTTCAAGAATTACATAGAAGTGATTTGATTTTCTATTCACATCTAAGCTAATGGAGTTACATCCAGCTTGTTTTCTATATGTGTTATGCTCTGAGAAAACATGATTTAGCCTGTCCTTCTATCGAAATTAATGCAATAAGGAACCATGAAATAATGGGACTTACACTGTATTCAATTTCAGCTCTAATAGAAACACAATGGAAAATAACATCTGCGACACAGGCCCGGTTGATCAGAGGAAAGTAATGGATATTTGTTACTGGAATTTTATTGGTGCTCTGGGTTTTATCCTTCACGGTATGCTCATCAATATAGGAATAATGCAATAAATACTTTTAACTTGACTTATATTTAGTCTCAGTTTTTCTGTAAGGTCATGTGGTCAAACTTAGTTGGGAGACTTTAATTTGGCTTCTGACAAAACAGTATGAATTAGGTTATCATCAGTAGGGACCCTTCTAAAAATTTAATACAAGCATAATTTGCAAGTTTACTGCACATCCTTTTAAAAATATACTTACAAGTCATTTTAGAGATGTTCTATTTCGGACACTCAAAACTTTAGCAATGAACTTTCCCATTTTTTCCCCAAATCATTATCTGAATCTCCATGGTAAATTAGCCTTTTGTGTCAGCTACTTAATTATTTTTCTATGAAGCAAAGGCAGGAGTAAAGACAGTTTTACTGTCTTTATCATTATTTGTATGTGAAATTACTGAACATTTTGCCATGTAGAACCCATAAGGAACCTCAGTTTACCCTGTATTATAAGGTATAAATATATGTCAAACTACCATAGAAAACTATACTATAGTATTGCTTCTTAAGATCTAGAGGAGTAATGTCACCACATTCCACAATGTTAAACTGATGCGGTATTTAATTTTCATTTGAAAATGACTTAAACCATGTGTCATTCAATTATGTTCAGACTCTTTGTCCTTAGGATATTTAAATTTGCTACAGGAAATGCACAGATGATTTCAAAAGGATGGCATCAATGCCAAGGATGTCATTGTCTGCAGATTTTCAGGGGTACTGGAGCAAGAGATCTAGTGTTACCCAGAAAGAGTGACAAGTCTAAAGATGACAATCATGACAGAAACACTTTATCATTCACATGACTTGAATTTCATCTTAACTCATGTGGTTAAACACTCCAATTGATATTAATTTATCAAGATTAATGCTGAATTTATAATCTGTTTCTTGAAATACATTTTCATTGTTTTTATTTTTGCAATTTACATGTTTTTTGCATTTGCATTCTAAAAATTTGAGATTTACATAAATAGTTGAAAGAAAGTACAATGAGCACATATATAATTCTGCTTATGCCAAATGGTGACTTTGCCACATTTGCTTTGTCTATCTATACACATTTTTAAATGAATTACATGAAAATAAGTTGTAGGTCTGGTATAGTGATGCCACCTGCTTCACTCTTCTTGCTAAGGATTGCTTTGGCTATTCTGGGTCTCTTATTTTTCTAGATGAATTTCATGACTGCTTTTTTTATTTCTATGAGGAATGTCATTGGGATTTTGATTGGAATTGCATTAAATCTGTATGGTGCTTTTGGTAGTATGGTCATTTTGACAATATTAATTCTGCCTATTCAACAACAGGGAGATCTTTCCATCTTCTAAGGTCTTCTTTAATTTCTTTTTTTAGTGTTCTGTGGTTTTCATTGTAGAGGTCTTTCACCTCTTTCATTAAGTTGATTTCCAAGTTGTTGTTGTTTTTTTTTTTTTTTGAAGCTATTATAAATGGGGTAGTTTTCCTAGTTTCTCTTTCAGGGGATTTTTCTCTGATGTACAGAAATGCATTTGGTTTATTGGTGTTGATTTTATATCCTTCTACTTTGCTGAATTCATTAATTAGTTCTAGAAGTTTTCTCGTAAAGTTTTTCAGATTCTCTAAGTATAGATCATGTCATTGGCAAATACTGATAGTTTGAGTACTTCTTTTCCTATTCATATTATTTTAATTTCTTTCATCTAATTGTTGTGCCTAAAATTTGAAGGATTATGTTGAATAGAAGCGGTAAAAGAGAACGTCCTGTCTTGTTCCAGTTTT
Source organism: Ictidomys tridecemlineatus (assembly GCF_052094955.1). Taxonomy (NCBI): domain Eukaryota; kingdom Metazoa; phylum Chordata; class Mammalia; order Rodentia; family Sciuridae; genus Ictidomys; species Ictidomys tridecemlineatus. The sequence continues at coordinate 37,418,541 of NC_135482.1, read as the reverse complement.
TAGAGGGAATGCTTTCAATTTTTCTCCATTTACAATGATGTTGGCCTGGGGCTTAGCATAGATAGCTTTTACAATGTTGAGATATTTTCCTGTTATCCATAGCTTTTCTGGTGTTTTGAATATGAAGGGGTGTTGTATTTTGTCTAATACTTTTTCTGCACCTATTGGGATGATCATTTGACTCTTATTTTTAAGTCTATTGATATGATAAATTACATTTATTAATTTCCATATGTTGAACCAACCTTGCATCCCTGGGATGAACTCCAGTTGATCATGGTGTACTATCTTTTTTAATGTTTTTTTATTTTATCTATCAGAATTTTATTGAGAATTTTTCCATCTATGTTAATTAGAGATATTGGTCTGAAGTTTTCTTTCCTCAGTGTGTCTTTGTCTGGTTTTGGAATCAGGGTGATACTGTCCTCATAGAATGAGTTTAGAAGTATTCTCTCTTTTTCTATTTTATGAAATAATTTGAGAAGTATTGGTATTAGTACTTCTTTGAAGGTCTTATAGAACTCAGCTGTGAATCAGTCTTCATGGTTTGGTAACCAAGACTTGTAGACAAATGGTACAGAATAGAAGACACAGAGACAAACCCACATAAATACAGTTATCTCATACTAAACACAAGTGCAAAAAACATATTGGAGAAAAGATAACCTCTTTAACAAATGGTGCTGGGAAAACTGGAAATCTATATGCAACAAAATAAAATTAAAACCCTATTTCTCACCATGCACAACATTCAACTCAAAGTGGATCAAGGACCTAGGAATTAGACCAGACACTCTGTGCCTAATAGAAGAAGTAGGCCCAAATCTTCATCAAGTTGGATTAGGCCCTGACTCCCTTAAAAAGATTCCTATAGTGCAAGAAATAAAGTCAAGAATCAATAAATGGGATGGATTCAAACTGAAAAGCTTCTTCTCTGCAAAAGAATCAGTGAGGTGAAGAGAGAGCTTTCAGAATGGGAGCAAAAACACACACATCAGATACAGCACTAATCTCCGGGATGTAGAAAAAAAACTTAGTACCAAAAAACAAATAACCCAGTCAATAAATGGGTTAAGAAACTGAACAGACACTTCTCAGAAGATAATATACAATTGATCAGCAAATATATATAAAAAACTGTTTAACATCTCTAGCAATTAGAGAAATGTAAGTCAAAACTGCTCTAAGATTTCATCTCACTTCAGTCTGAAGGGCAATTATTAAGAATACAAGCAACAGTAAGCGTTGGTGAGGAAGTGGGGAAAAGGGCACACTCATATATTGCTGGTGGGACTGCAAATTGGTACAACCAATCTGTAAAGCATTATGAAGATTCCTTAGAAAACTTGGAATGGAACCACCATTTGACCCAGCTATCCTACTCCTCAGTTTACACCAAAAGGACTTAAAATTAGTAACAGTGGGCTGGGGATGTGGCTCAAGCGGTAGTGCGCTCTCCTGGCATGCATGCGGCCCGGGTTCGATTTGCAGGTAAATGGATGGAGTTGAAGAATATCATGCTAAGTAAAGTAAGCCAACTCCAAGAAACAAAAGGTCAAATGTTTTCTCTGATAAGTGGATGATGATACATAATGGGAGTGAGAGAGAAGCATGGGTGAAATGAAGGATTTGGATAGGGCAAAGGGGAGGGAGGGTAAGGGAAAGAGGGTAGGAAAAATGGTGGAATGAGAGGGAGATCATTACCCTAAGTACATGTATGAAGCCACAAATGGTGTGACTCTATTTTGTGTACAACCAAAGAAATGAAAAATTGTGCTCCATATGTATACTATGAATTGAAATGCACTTTGCTGTCATGTTTAACAAATTATAACAAATTAATTAATTTTAGAAAAAAGAAAATAAGTTGTAGGAACTTCACCTCTACACACTTCAATAAGAACAGGAACTCTTCCTACATAAGCACAATCCCAGCATCACATACAGAAATTGAACATCAAAATAATGTCAAATAAAATGCTTAAATTTATTTATATTTTAGAAGTAGTTGGACATAGTACCTTTATTTTATTTATTTGTTTTTATATGGTGCTGATGATCAAACCCAAGGCCTCACACATGCTAGACGAGCGCTGTAGCACTGAGCCACAATTCCAGCCCCAAAATGCTTAAATTTAAATTTCATCATTGTCAAAAAATTTCCTGATTACTCCAAGTACAAGTATACTTCTACTCTTATAATCAATACCCTCCTCCCCAGATATCTTTTACCCAGTGTTTACAGCATAGACTGACCCTTACCTGAATCAATATAATGGTGATTTTGAAATGGTGATTTCACAATTCTCTTTATTCTTTAACATTTTGAGACTGACTTCTACTATAAGGAAGAATGATTTCTTCCTTTTATTTACTAATATCAACATAAGCTTATAAATTCCTTTTTTTATTTTTTTTATCATGATTACCATTATTTTTCTTTTTTGTGCTCCATTGTCCCAAATTGAGTGAGACCCTGAAAACCAGCCCCTTTGTCTTTCTGACAAGTCCCCAATATATATTGGGCATATCCTTACTTATACAAGAAGATGCTAGAGGCCCACCTTGCACCGAAAGTTATTTGGAAATCAAAATAAGTTTATTTTCTCTGAAATACTATTCTTCTAGGCTCTTTGTGTAGACAGCGCTAGGTGATTTTATGTAATAATTTCTTAGTTAAACCTCCAACTCAAATGCACACCAGAGGATTTCCCTCTCAGCATTCCCCCATTCCACCTGTCTCTCACCTCCTACTGTGAGAATTGTGGTCTCTAACATCATCACTATAGTTTACCATTTATTCTATCCTACAATGCACAAAGTATGTGTTCAGAATGAGTACGCCAATAGCAATACTAACAACAAACCTACCTTGTTAAGTTTCAGATTTTTTAACTATTTGCTTTTGTCCTTAGACTATGTACCACCAAGGGTGTTTCATTTAACAACACATCTTGGAAACACTCCACATAAGTTCATAGAGAGACCCTTTATTATTTTTCATGTCTATATAGTGCTCAACCAATCTCTATACTTTCACATCTAGAGTTTTTGTTCACCCGCTTCCAATATTATGTCACAATAATTTGCTTTGTGCATGTTATTTTATATGGTTAAAGGTGTATCTTCAGGGTAAATTTCTAGAGTTGAGATTACAGATATGAGGATTATCAAAGATACATATGATTATCAAATATTGACACATTGTCCTCCACTGACATCATGCCTTTTTGTTCCCATCACTGTACCTCTTAAAACCACCACATCAGTACTGAGCTACAAAAATATCACAATATTAATTAATTGCTATTAAGCAATAACAGAGTTTAGTAGAATAAAGGTAGATATAGAAATTCCACACATATTCATTTTCTGATTCCAAACTCAGATTTAAATTTGGCAGCATATGCCATTGTTGAAACAGAGCAGGACTGTAGGCTAGACACCCAGAGTATGTTGAAGCTTCAGTATTTGTGATTCTAATTTTCCTAGAATAATTAAAAGTATAAAATATGAAATAATTACTACCATGGAAATTAGAGTAGCAAGAAATCTCAAAGTTTTCTCTTTACGAATTGAGTTAGCATAAAGTGTAGTGCTAACAATATAAAAACAATTGAATGCATGCCTATCCCATTTTTTTTCTTTTCGAGGACCTGGGGGATTGAATCCAGGGCTTTGTATACTGAAATCTACCACTGAATTGTATTCCCAGCCCATTTTTCTTAATTTTGAGACAGGCTTTATACTAAGTTTCTCATGTTGTCCTCAAATTTGCAAACCTCCTGCCTCAGCTTCCCAAGTAGCTGGGATTAAAAGCATGTACCATGCTCCAAGCTCCCCATTTTTACCTCTTGGGTTTCTTAGATTTGACTCTTTATAGTTCATATGCTATTCTCAAGATGCAATCTCCTCTCCCTTTATTTTTCTTCTAGGGCTCTCATAGCTCTTCATATAAACCCCATATCTTTCTAGAATGTGAATGTTTCTGCTTAAACAGTTCCAAGGATTCCACAATCTAACTTCCTTGCTTCCATTGTCAAATCACTAATGATAATAGAGCTTCATTTGAAATATGTCATTTTCTGATATAACCAGGTCTTGGTAGTATCGTTCAGAATGAGAACAAAATGTATTATGTGCTTTTAGTCAGGAATTTAGGAAATATTTAATCATATATCCATTGCTAAGAGTATTTATTGTTCACCAATTATGTGCAAGTCACTCTTCTGGGCCTTAAGGATTTAAGCAGAAAAACCTCTGTTCCCTGGAGCATGCCCATTTCATCTCGATGAATTAAACTTGATAGGATGTTAGAATACATGTAGCTTACATCTTTCTATTTCTGCAGTGGTGTAGTACAGAATAAGATGTGTATTAACTTTAGTAAACACATAAATTAGACAGATAGGAAGATATCTCCCTTCTATAAAGAGGAACTGACTCATACTGGGCAATATGTCTCAACAAGGGGTAATATTATTCTGGAGAGATGTTTGGAAATATATAAAGATATTTTATCTGCCACAACTCAAGGTGAGAGATGCTCCTGGCATTTAGCAATGCTGCTAAACATTCTACAATGTACAAGAGCTATCTCCCAAACAATCAAATAACTGCTCCAAAATGTCAACAGACTATGGCAAAGAAACCCTGCTCTCACTAAAGGGTAGATGTGGCTTAATCCACGGATTCTCTCTTAGTAGAGAAGCATAGAGCAAACTTCTCCCACAGCATCTCTCCTTCCTCTGACCATCCCTTTTCAAGTCTCAGATCTTTTTGTTCCGTAGGTTAACTGTTTAGTTGATATCCGTACCTTCTATTTTTTTTTCTAGGATGTTTTCAAAGGTGAATTACTGCTTACTAAAGTAAGCACTAAGGTAGTAAGTTCTGTGCCTGCTGAGCATAATTATAGGAAACAACTTTGTTTTTAAAATCTCATAACAAGAACTATAAATCCACAAATTAGAATTCTTTTCCAGTGTGTTTGTGCCCTCAGTAGTGTCACAGCTCCATCTCCACCAGATACCATACTTTAACCACCTTCCTGAAATTTCAGAATTAACAAACCTCCTACGATGAGGAAAGAGTCTGCATTTCCTACCTGGATCAATATTTTTTTTCATACTATGTTCTCTTGCTATAAAATAGACAATAAACTATTTAAATCATGAGTATGAGGAAATTAGTCATATGAATCATTATTCATATTATATATTTCATAAGATAGAAAACTCACAAGGATATTGGTCCAGAATATACTTGTATATTCTTTTTCTTTTAAATGATAGGGGAAATGTAAGTTGTAATATCATTGTTACACTTGTAGCACTGTATGCCCACATATGAACTAAGTGGCTTAACAGTGGTAGAACCCCAAATGGGATTTTTATTCTTACCATTATTAGATAAATGATTTGAGATTTCAAAGGCTTAATTTAATGGTACATTGAATAAATGAGTTTACCTAGTATCTGTTAGGAGTATCTTGGGGTTGAATTTAGTATCACCAGTTTCTGGCTGTATGGATATATCAGGAAGTCACCCCACCATTTAGAGAGATTATAATGAGGCAAGATTAATATGGGCATTATATTTCCCATTGATTTTGTCACCGTAAGATCGTTATCTTGAATGTGTCTTCCAAAGACAAAGCTAAAAATAACCCTAAATTTACTAACACATGATATCCAGTATTCAGGATTTCTTAGTTGGAAAAAATCAGGTGTGTTTTAAAACTCCATTTCACTTCTTTTTCCAAGTAAAATAATTATATCTAGACATAGAAGTATAACAGTTGAAAAGTAATTTGTGCCCCAATGGTTCTTGTTATCATCTTTTTTTAACATGCACATTCAAAGTATCTTAGATTCACTGGGAAAATACCAATAATTTTTAAAAGACTATTTCTCTTAACTGATAATTGTTAAACATTTTCACTGAGAATACTCCTATCTTAAAATTCCTCTTCTTTCCTGACATAAAACTACATGAGCTATTCACTAGCAAATAGAAATGTCATCTACCCAACAGGAAGCATCAAGAGCTATCCTCTCCACTGTGAGCTACCATCTTGGTCTGCAGTTACTGATCCTAAAGAGCCACTGATCACACTAAGGGGTGAACTCGGACCTTAGTTTCTGAGTCTGTGGATTTCTAAGGCCTTGTGCTTTCAAAAGTCAATCTCCAATACTTATGAAGAGTTATTCACCCATTGAAATGACAACTAATAGATGTTGAAGGAATATTAAAATGAAATTAAATGCCTCTTCATTTACCCTTCACCTATCCACTTGCATTTCAATTTATCCAGACCATTTTTCTAGGAAATCCTGTTGCTTTATGGTAAGGTCTCCACCTTTTCAGGCACCTATAAGGTTAAATATACATGGGAGTAATTCTACTATAATATTTTACACAAAAATCATCCCACTTTTTCAGCATCCCTTCTGTGTTAGATTTCTTTAGACCACCCAATAATAACAATTTAACTTGTTATATGGGTTTGCCCTGACATCTTTATCGGAGATGAAAGACAAACACACGTTAAAAAAAAAACATAAGTTATAGCAAATCGTCATAGTATCAGCTATCTATGAGTAGCATGGACTTAAAATGTTAAAGTGTAGTATATAGAAAACCTTTCTTAAAATAAACATAAGTATTTGCCATTTTCATCTAAACAATTTTTTACTTAATGATTAGATATTTTAAAGTAAAATTAATGTCCATTAGAAAATCTGAGCATTGTTCTTATTTTAAAACTCTTCGAAATTTGGCCAAGAAAATTTTAAATGAAATCCTGTGGCAGATCAGGGACTGATGTGTTTTATCTTCTGACATTTTAGCTCTCAGAGTTCATTTTGCTCTTACACTATTTTTTATCTCATCTTTCTTTGCTCAGCAAGTTTCTCCCACCTCACTTTCTCTGCAACCACAGAATTTTCTAGGGTTCTCTCATAGTCACATCTTCTAAAATTCTCCTCTTGTCTGTCTTCATATGCCATTTTCCAGCATCCCCTGGATTCTCCTTTTTTATAAGGATATGGTATAAAATGCATTTGTTTTCTTTGTCAATTCTAGACATTCAAACTTTGTCTTACTAATTCCACCTCCTGTGCCCCATACCTACAGTTTGCATTCTGTTCATGTTCGTTGCACACAAACCATTCCTCTGTAGAAACATTCTTACAGCCTAGGGGCAGGAATGTAGGAAAGCTGAGTTCCAGTCCTTTCTTTCTTCAGGTATAGAATGGGAAGACTTGAAGTGATTGTTTTTCTTTGCCTATACTTTATTACAGAATATATCTGTGTGTTTTTAATTTTTGTACACCTTAATTTATTACCTTTCTTGGATCTAGGGGGAAAAAATGGAACTTCTGTAACTTGTCTTTGAAAGAAAGGAAGTAATTTTATTCATGATGTCTATTTCAGTAAAATTATTTCTGAGAAGCTAAATGATTGGATTAAATGTCCAATAAGTGGTACTTCTGGAAGCAGACTCCCCCCCTCTGATGTCCCATATTATTTATTAACTGCAGGATCTCCTTCCTCACACTAGATTTCTCCTGAAATTGTAATTTGTCATCATCTAAAGCAGTAGACATTTAAGGCTTGGGATTCATTTTCCTTGCAAATGAAAATAATTAGCAAATATCAGTTTTATGTATTTTCATTCTGTGCAAAAGACAAAAATAGTCATGTTAAAATACTGAATGGACACTTCGGTTGTTATGGTACACCAAATCCTGGAGACAATGAACGTAAACAGTATTACCGTTTGCTTCCTTGAAAGATCACTAATCTGGTATCATTAAAAAGTTTACTTAACATTTATCTTCTCTGTAGATAACTTCAGGAATGTTTTGCTAATTAGATACAAGAAAGATAGTCTCCTTATGGACACATTATTTATACATGCTTTATTATTATTATTATTTTCCAAAATCCCCTTACAACACAAGGTATCTCAAACCCCAAGCTGCTGCCATCTGGTTCGTTTTACGTAACTCTCTAAGCCCATACAAGTGGCAATATACCAGTGAAAATTTTTTAAAAATATTTATTGGATGGAACCCAGGAACTGTGCTCAAAATAGCTTTTTAAAAGTCATTGAGCATAACATTGGGAATAACAAGGAGGTCGTAGCAGCAGCTGTTCGGGGAGCACTGGCGTAGTCCCCCCTCGGCATGCCCCAGGTACAGTCCAGAAAGCCTTACTTTTAGGGCCTCCGCTTTCTCCTGGGGTATTTAGGCTTGTCCATCACTCACATCTCAACAGCTGACGAGCACCTGAGACTTGATTCCTGCTGGATTGCGTTAATTTGGGTAATTTCCCAATTGTCACAGTGAGAGCTATCCTCCAAGTTGGGCAAGTATCTTTTAATATTTCATTGCATATTCTTGTTTCATCTCACATTATTTTTAGTTTCTAATGGAGACAGTAGATGAGGCTTCATAACAGATTATGTGGAGCCCTAGACATAGCTTTCTCACTGTTCTCATATAATGTTGTTGTTGGTTTTTTCCCCGCCTTTTCCTGAGAGGACAAAAAGGAATTTCCTTCAAGGAAGGTATATTTGACAGTGAGCAAAAGGGAACCTTTGTCGAGACCCCAAGAATCTCCCTGATACATGAGAATGTCTTGTTTATTGGTGGTTATTTCTTATCTTTTTATTTTTAACTGACACAGAATGATTATACATATTATGGCGTACACTGTGACATTCTGATACATTTATATAATGTGCAGTGATTACATCAGGGTAATTGGCATATCCATAACTCACACATTTATCATTTCTTTGTATTGGAGAATTCACCATCCTCTCCACTAGCTGTTCTGAAATATACAATCAAATGTTGTCAACCATATTTACCGTACTGTGCTGTCAAACACTGGAACTGTTCTTCCTATCTAAGAGTATTTGGTACCTATTAGCCATTCTGTCTCCATCCCCTCTTCCCTCCACCCTTCTTAGCCTCTGGTAACTACTATTCTACTCTATTCTTCTGTAAAATCAACACTTTTTAGCCATGTGGAAGTCAGAACATGCAGTATTTGTCTTTCTGTGCCTGATTTATTTTGCCTAACATAATGTCTCCCAATTCCATCCATGTTTCTATAATTAACAGAATGTTGTTCTTTTTAATAACTGAATAATACTCCATTGTGTTACATATGGCAAATTTTCTTTATGCATTCATCCATTGATGGACACCTAGGCTGAATCCATGCCTTTGCTATTGTGAATGGTGCTGCAATTAACAACAAAAGAGTCCAGATATCTATTTGGCATGCTGATTTCCTTTTCTTTGTATATATATATATATATATATATATATATATACACTCAGGAGTGGGAGTGCTGGATCATGTGGTAGTTCTATTTCTAGTCTTTTCAGGACCCTCCATACTGTTCTCCAAAATGACTATGCTAATATACATTTTCATGAACTTTATAGGAGTTCCCCTTTCTATACATCCTCCTTAGCATTTTCTTAGTTAATATGGACACAATATCTGTATTTTTATGTTGTGCTAAGGGTCGAACCCAGTGTCTCACACATGCCAGGTGAACGCTGTACCTCTATGCCACAACCCCAGCCCCCTAGCATTTTTTTCCTTTATTTGATAGATAATAGCAATTTTAACTGAAGTGAGATAATATATCATTGTGGTTTTAATTTGCATTTCCTTGATGACTAGTGATCCTGGGCATTTTTTTATATACCCATTGACTATTTATATATCTTCTGAGAAGTTCATTTGCCCATCTTTTTAATAGAATTATTTGGGTTTTGTTTTTTGTTTTGTTTTGTTTTGCTGTTGAGTCCCTTATGTTTTCTGAGAATTAATTTTTGTTGATGAATAGTCTGCAAATTGTTTTCTCCCAGAGAATGTCTAATTTTAATAGCTTTCAAGACAACCTCTTATAAGGCACCAGCTAATCTTTACGTTTGTTCCTCCTTCCCCCAATTCTTCTCATTTGTATTTCTAAACAGAGTGTCGTGTTTTATTGAGATATAAAGACACCTCAGAAAAGATACACAGACATACATACACACACAGTTTACTCTTTTTCAGTTCCAAGTAATTTATGTACCATCAGTGTCTTGTGACTTTTACACTTTGCTGTTCTTTAAAGAATTTTCTCTTCCATTTTCCTTATTAATCCAGAGATTTTTGTAAAATTGTACAGCAGGTAACATAGTGAAAAGCCCAACATACCAGAATATATTTTTAGAATGGAGACATTCTACAAATGACAGATTTTTTTTCCATTTTAGGCCTTATGAAAAATGGATTTGGAACTTATAAAAAATGTATCTGGAACATCTGAGTGCAAGATTTTTGATTGGATTTTAGAATCCAGATCTATGATTTAGAAGCAATTTCTTCCTGTCTGAAAGTGGCCATGCAAAATTGATTCAAAGGTGAAAGCAAGGGTGTAATTTGGATTTTGAACCCTTCACTCTAGACTTAGATTGTTTTCACTTCTGTTGACTTTCTTTATTCCTGTTTGTCCTAATGGAGGGAAAAGCATGTTTTCACAGCTCCTTTTACAAGGGTTGACCGTAGGCAAAGCTGTGAATAAGGCTTCATTTTTCTTTCTGCCATTTATCCTTTTAGCTCCAAATCTTCTAATGTGCACCCAGTATGACTTTCGAGCTCACACTCTTTTTCTATCTTTCACTTTTGATGGAAGGTTCTTAATTCTCATGCTGTATTATGGCTCCAAAATGGCTCCACAAAGAGAATTTGCTTGTTTTGCTCCCCACAGGGAAAAAAAAAAGTCAGAAAAATAAATAACCAACAGAAATCAATGATGTACTATGGTAAAACTTCAAGTAAAAGTCCAGCAAATATGAAGTGGATATCTAGGAGAAGTGACTAAAACATTTTCAAGTCTATGAAAATGCAGAAAATGCACTGAAGAATAAGAGTCCCACATTACTATCCTTATGAAAACCAGAAATTTGAGTTTCAAATCACTAGCCCAAGATATTTATAGAATATTTTGATCCCAGCCTCTAAAAGTCGTTCTCTCTCCGTGGGACTTCTTATATTGTATATCAACTTCCACCTTGTAATTTTTAGCGCTGCTAATGGAATAAAAGCTCATGGAGTAACAAGACACTTGAGCACTGTCTAGCTTTCTGATCTGAGGAAGCAACTGTGCCTTTTTTAGTGTGATTTTCATCCTCTAAAATTAGGAAGCTCAAGTCTATTTTTGAAAAATGGCTCTACAATAAGCTCGGGTTTGAATCTGGATGGTACCACTGCACTAGCCCCAAGGTCTTACATAAGCGATTGAATGTGCCCACACTTCCATTTCCTCTTCTACAAAAGGGAGTTCATTGCAGTACTTGCCGTGGAAGGAATTATATCAAATAGGATAAGCACATAGTTTGTTTTTTATCACTTTTAACTATGATTTGGTTCTGAGAGGCATGTTTGCATTATCACAGATACATTAAGCAGTTGGCATAAATGAAAACTATAATAACTGGCATTTATATCTGTACATAAAACATTGATTAAGTCCTTCATTTGTGAGTACTGTTTAATCCTTACCATAAGGCTGCTTAGAGAAGATACACTCATTCTTGATTTATCCATGAAAAATCACAGTCACACAATTAAAAACAGTGCAAGCAGGCACCTGGGGATGTGGCTTAGTGGTACAGCACTTGCCTCGTACACACAAGGCCCTGGGGTTCATCCTAGCACCACAGGGCGTCAGGTGGGGAGCTGTCATAAAGGTAAGCAGGCTTTTTCCCCAGAGTTCACTCCTTGATCTCTGTCCTCAGTGGCCCTCCACTCTGTAGCACTTTGCCTTTAATCTAGATGATAAATATCTGATGAAGTGCAGCACTAGATCTGAATAAAAATCAACCTAGCCTTCTTTCTTCAATCATTTTTATTATTCATACCTGATTTGGATTCGTTCCTTTCTAAACTTGCCAGTGAACCTTGAAGCATCAGTGTGTGGATGTATTTTTGCTATTGTTGTTGTTCTTTTGTGTATGCAAACTCATAAAGTCAAAGATAAAGTTTTTCAAACCATATCTTGTTATTCCCTTACCTCTCTTTCCCAATAGGAAGGATCAAATTTCTCCAGATGCTTAAAAACTTGTTTAGGCTTATCCTAGAATTTACTTTCTACTGGGATAAAATTGGAAAGGCCTCTAAGAGCACCATGGAAGAAACTACATTAAAACACATACTCACATGTGTCTTCATTTTAAATGTAAGAAGCCAGAGCTTTGACCTCATTGCTTTCCATAGCTGGTGAAAATTAATGACATTTGAAATCGACACATTTCAATCCCCGTGTTATCATCAGAGTGCAGCACTTCACAACATGAGGGGAAAAAATCAGAGTTTCATTCTTCCAGATTAATGCTCTTCTTTCATAGAAATGACTTTCAGCTATTTTAGACTATATGCCCTTCATTTGGAAAGCAACTTATATTCATTCACTTATAGTCATTATTCATTAATATCATGGGTTGATGGACTTTAAAAGCCTAGCTATTCATTAGTTCTGTTTGCAAGGCTAATTTTTATAGCATTTGATCATTTTACTTCCAGTTGCCCCTTTTTTTTCCCTAGAACTTTGTGTCTCACAGTCTTTCTTTTCATAGACTAATCTATTAAATGTTTCTATGTACTCATTCTACAAAGATGTGTCCATAACCCCTAATGATGAGGGCAGGTGCTTACAAAAGCAAAAAGGTTCATATTCCTTTTGCTAATTATGCACAGAAAGTCCTACCTTTCACTTACCAATGAGATAATTGAAATGTGAGTCTTGGGGCAGAAATACTTAAATACTTGTATAACACATATATTATTGGCTAGTAATTTGTACTGTAAATATACATGTAAACTCAGCTCAATTTCTCAAATATTCTATTATTTGTGTGTTCTTGAAGCCATTGTTATCACTAAATTTAAATTAGTCACATTTTCTCTCAACATATATCAATATTCCTTTATCAAAAGCCATTGCTGAAAATAAGAAACATTTTGATCATAAGTAGATATGGATATAGATATATATAAATATAGATATTCTGATCTAAGTACACAAAAATAATGATGTTTTTCTTATTGTATTTTACTTATCAAGAACATTTATAAAATCTATTTTCCTCTTCAAGATACACACATAAAATTTTCTCATGAAGTAGCAGATTCCAGTAGTGTATAAGGAGCCTTAGGAATAAAGAGACAATGTCTTATAATGATGATTCTTATTAATAGAAATATTTATAACTATATTATTATATCCTGTATTTTAGCTGCTATGAAATTAGCATTTTCTTTTTTCTTCTATTTCCTGATATGCCTTATATGATAGCATAGATGGTACGTGGGTTTCAGCATTCAAGATTAGATAGAGACATTTGTTGATATTTTAGGAATTTTAGGACATTTTCTAGACTTCAAAAATGAATGAAAACTGAAGAATAAAATTGAAGTGGACCTCTGAGGATGGAAGGACCTACCATGTCCTTGAATAGGCAGAAATAATATTGTCAAAATGGCCATACTACCAAAAACAATATACATTCAATGCAACCCCCATCAAAATACCAATACATTTTTTACAGATCTAGAAAAAACACAGTCCTAAAATTCATTCAGAAGATAATAGACCCAGAATAGCCAAAGCAATTCTGAACAAGAAAAGTGATTCAGGAGGAATTATAATACCCAATCTCAAATTATACTACAGAGTTATGTTAACAAAAAAAAAAAAAAAAACCAGCATGGTACTCGCATCAAAATAGACATGAAAACCAATGGAATAGAATAGAAGACACAGAAACAAACCCAAATATATACAGCCATCTGATACTTGACAAAGGTGCCAAAAATATACGTTGGAGAAAAGACAGCCTTTTTAATAAATGGTGCTGGGGAATATCCACGTGTAGAAGAAGGAATTTAGATCCCTATACTTCAACCTGCACAAAAGTGAAGTCAAAAATAGATCAAAGACTTAGAAATTAGACCATAAACCTTGCAACAACTAGAAGAAAACATAGGGTCAACACTCGATCATCTGGGCACCGACTTCCTCAACAAGACCCCTAAAGCTCAAGAAAGAAAACCAAAAATTAAAAGTGGGATGCCATCAAATTAAAAAACTTTTGCACAGCAAAGGAAACTATTAAGAGAGTGAAGAGAAAGCCTACAGAATAGGAGAATAATATTTGCCAGCTACTTCTCTGACAGGGGATTAATATCAATAATACATAAAGAACTCAAAAAACTCAATGCCAACAAAAATAGGCCAATCAAAAAAATTGGCAAAAGAATTAAACATAAGAAGAAACATAAATGGCCAAGAAATATATGAAAAAAAATGTTCAGCATCTCTAGGAGATAGGGAAATTAAAATCAAAACTACACTAAGATTTCATCTCCCTCCAGTCAGAATGACCATTATCAAGAACATGATTAATAATAAATGTTTGTGAGGATGTGGGGGGAAAGGTATACTCTTACATTGTTGGTGGGACTGCAAATTAGTACAACTCTGGAAAGCAGTGTGGAGATTCAAAAATAAAAAATACCTGGGAATGGAACCACCGTATGACCGAGTTATCCTACTCCTTTGTATTTTCCCAAAAGATTCAAAATTGGCATACTGTAATGATACAGACACTTTAACATTTATAGCAGCACAATTCACAGTAGCCAAATTGTGGAATCAATCCAGCTGCCCGTCAATAGATGAACAGATTAAGAAAATGTGGTATACAGATACAATGCAGTTTTACTCAGCTATAAAGAAGAATGAAATAATGGCATCTGAGGGTAAATGGATGGAAATGGAGAAAAGCATATTATGTGGAATAAGCCAGACTCAGAAAATCAAAGGTGAAATGTTTCCTCTCATATGTGGAACCTAGAACAAAATAAGGGAAAGAAGGCAGTGGGAGAGGGGATCAGATATCATAAAGAATGGATGTAGGAGAATGAGAGGGAGGGAGAAAGGGAAAGGGAAACATAAATGGAATGAATTCAACAAAAATCATGTTATAAAGGTACCACAGGGAATTTCATTTTATGTGCATGCAGAGGAAAGGAAATTTAATAGAGGAGGGGAAAAAAATGTGGGGTGGGGCTGAAATCAAATTCCTTGCATGTATGATATTTGTCAAAATAAAACCAATTACTATATATAACTATGATGCTCTATTTTAAAAAATGAGTGATAAGTGATTTTTTTTTCTTACTGTGAACAGAGTTGTTCTGGACATTACTATGTCCCAGGAATGTCACACAATCCTCACATCTCCTCCTTTATTCCTCACAGCAGTCAATGAGGTATGCTAGTATGGTGTGGAAGACAGGCTGTGTACCTGAACAAGCACACCTTGAGACAGAAAATTTGACTGCTGTAGCAGGGTACAGAGATAAATAGCGGTAGCTGTACAGAAGAAAATCTTTGTTTCTACCTGAAGAAATAAAAAAAGGCTTTAAGAGGTAAAATTAGAGTCAGTCCTGGGGGGAACACAGTACTTCTAATTTCATTCCAAAACCCACAACTCCCACTTTACTTTAGATGTGTGGCCTTATTCTTGTGTTAAACTAACAAGGGTAGGGCGAGGTGTTGGAAAAACATAAAATGAAGACAAGGGTGCAAAGAGAAAAGAAAGATTGAAGGCCAGGGACTACCACCAAGGGTTAAAAAAAAAAGAGAGAGAGCAGGAGTGTGGGTCTTAGTGAAAAAGAGAAGATGGAAAATGAAAGTTCTTCCTCCTGAAGGATCAGATTGAGAGGATGAGGAGTAGGAGAATGTTTCTTTCAATGCTCCTTGATGCAATGCCCAGTCTACCCTGTGAAGACGGTCTAGTTGTTGCCTATATTGACCTCACTAGATGTTGGAGATGCTCCATCTTCAAATGGGTAAGAGAAAAGACAGAAGAGTTTAATTTTTGATCACAGGTGTACAACATTGGAGGTTCAGCAGCTTATTTCTCAGAGAATGCCTGGAAGATGAAACAAGAAGCATCATCACCTGAAGGCCTGCAATTTTGCTGTGTTAATGCCTCCTGTATGAAGTAAAAGAATGCAAAAGAGGAGAAGACGCCATTATGAAGGCGGCAAAGCTGAACTTTGCCCATAGCCTACCTAAGTCATCTCACTCATCCTACCTTGCTTAGGAGCCAGCCTCAGGGACTGTCTCTGCTCCACAATGACAAGGACACATTGAAGGCCCTCAATGGCCCCAGGTTTGAGAGTTGATTCATGTGACTATCACTTATTCAAGTTTAGACCCACTGACCCCCAATAAAAACATAGTAATGAGACTTTTTCCTTCCTTCTTTTCCAATAAGTTGATATCACTGTCAATATTTCTCACAAATTGATTCTCTAGAAACAAATGATTCCTTTCAAAACTGTGAACTCCTGAAGTGACAAGTCATATCTGAATTAAGTTCAGCTCTATGCTGGTGATCCTACATTTCAATTTACACAATGCTTTAGTCAATAGACTACCCTCATGATCAAAACAATTTCTTAATGACCTGAAAGAATTCCTGTAACTCTCAATAAACTTAAAAAAAAATAGTATAATGAGGTAAGTCCAAGGAACAATTTTTTAAATATGCTCTATATTAGTAGGAGTTGTGATAGGCCTAAGAGAATATGAAGATGCCACTACCAGGTTCTCAAGAGGTTTCCCTTAGCGATCCTCTCTCTTCCAAGAGTGCTACTCTCAGATTCCTGGGAAATCTGTAAATCTTCCTATGTAATGTTAATTAACCCCCAATAAATCAATTAAGCAAAGAAAGATATGATAACTTGAAGAACCTAGAATTTAGAGAACTTTCCAGCAAGATCTATTGATCTGATAATGATATATCAGGATAATAAATTAATTTTGACTGGGCTGGCTCAGAGGAAGAAGCTCAACTGACTTAGAACCTGAAACGTTAGAAAGATTAGAATAGTGGAGGATTAGTTGAGGTTAGAGTTAGGTAGAAAGTTTGCCAAGACTGGAGGAAATTGGGCTTCTGTCAATATGGTGAATTAATAGGCAAGAAATACAGGAGAATTTTACATCAAGAATTTACTTTTAATTTTCTGCTAATTATGTTTGTATTTTCATTTTTTAGTACAATTATGACTTTTTAAAGAGATTATGACCAAAATATGTCTTTGGGGTACTATCTGAAAAATTAACAACTATTTGTTTCCTCATTAAATCTCAGATTTTAAAAAAATTAGTTATAGTTGGACACAATACCTTTATTTTATTTATTTATTTTTATGTGGTGCTGAGGATTGAACCCAGCACCTCCCACATGTTAGAGCTCTAACATTGAGCCACAACCCCAGCCCTGAGATTTTTTTTTTTTTTTGCTTTTTTAAAAAACTCCTTTGTTGTTGTTGTTGTTGTCATTTTATTTTCCTATGTTTTAGGTATTTTTGAATCCCAAAATGCTCAGATAAATAATTGCCATAGACTTTATTGCAATTATCAGATCCTAGATTAGTTTAAAAACTGTGGTTTAAATAAAAGTATAGTTGGCTGTAAAATTCATAGATTCATCATTGTCAGAATCTAACTTTTATTGAACCCCCAAATTTTAAGTCCTGTCGAGGTAGCCCATAGCCTACCTAAGTCATCTCACTCATCCTAGCTTGCTTAGGAGTCAGCCTCAGGAACTGTCTCTGTTCCACAATGACAAGGACACACCGACTGCCTTCAAATGGCCCCAGGTTTGAGAGTCGATAGAATAGAAAACGGTATAAAGAAGACACAAACAAAGAGCAAGGGAAAAGACTGTAATTCAAAATCCTTACATAGTTTCAAAGGCCTGTCACTGCCTAATCCTCTCTCTCTTTCAAGACTGTTACTCTCAAATCCCTAGAAAAATCTGTAAATCTTCCTGGGTAATATTAATTAACCCCCAATAAATCAATTAAGCAAAGAAAGATATAATACCTCGAGGAACTTAGAATTTAGAGAACTTTCCAGCATGATCCATTGATCAGATAATGAAGACCAGGTCATCCTGACAGTCCTGAGACTGACCAGATCATCAGAAACCATCTGGAGATCACCAGACTGATTTTCCTACATACCTTTGAATACCCACCCCTCAACAGTTTCCCTTAAAAGAAGAATTGGGAACCCCCAAAGCACACCTCTCACTCCCAAGATGGCTCTCATTCTCCCTTGAATGTGTATTTCTTCTTTATCCCAAAAGGCATCTCTCTCTTGAAATTGTTTTCATTATCCTTCAAATTGGTACCTATTTTTCTAAGTGAACCTTGCCATGCCTTTGACTGGTGCATACTGAACTCCTTTGCCGTCATGCCTGCCAAGAACCCTGAGTCCAATTCCCCCTTCTTTCTGAGATCTCCCCATACTCTTCTTAGAATTCACCTTTTCTCCTATGGTACCTATAAAGTAAGCACTGACACTTGTTTAAATTTATTCAGAAGAATCGTATTTTATACAGGGCAAGTACCTATAGAAAAAATTATCTGTAGTCTAAAGTTTAAAAAATAACCATTAAATTTAGCAGACTGATTTTTCCTGTTTATCAGTAAATGTACACAACATGGAAATAGATCACAATTCTTAGTTTGAAGTCTAAATAAAATAATGCCCTTGAATTAGAAGCAATATTATATTAAAAAATTGTTGTTGCTTTTTAAATTTTTTCTGAGCATGGGTGACATCATTTATGTTTAATTACGTTACTACTTTAGTAGTTCCTGAAGATAAGCAGCCTCTGATTTGCCTAGAAGACTTGTTAAACACATACACCCAAGTATCTTCTTTCTTAAAATTAATTCTCTACTAAAAAGGGTGTGCTGTTTTTAAAGATATCTGTATGCTTGTGCACCATTGAACCAACTCCATTGTTTAATCCGTCAAGTTTTTTCTTAGTTATGCAATAGTGAATAAAGCCACTTCTACCCTATAGAGCTGTTTTGATGTACAAGGCTGCCAAAACCAATTTTCAGCTGCTGGGAATGCCTTAAATGCTGAGGTCAATTTGTCAATAGAATCCTGCCTGGGTGGATTTAATGCCAGTCAGATAGATATAAAATTGGCACTTCAATAAACTACTTTGAAAAACTTTAATAACAGAAATTCTTTTAACCTTGGAGCCCTGATTAAAACACAAATGAGCAAGGAAATCCTCATTGTTAACAAAGCCCATTTTGCATATTTATTGCTATCCCTTTTAATTCGTTAGGGCATGTCAGACTGTGTAATGAAATCTATTCTCTACTTGCAAAGTCTTTCATTTTGCCTACTCAGGTTATATTAGATGTTGATGGCCTGATGGGCGTTTAGTGGTATCTTACCTACATTAGCAACAAGGATGAAAACATTTGAAAAAGTGTTTTCTGTCACTGTCCTTGCTTTCTTAACTTTATATTCCCATATTTAGTAATCTGTTTTCAGAATCCAAAAATTTGACCTTTTTTTCACTCCGCAAAATTAAAATCATAGCTGTATTTATTTAGCTACAATTTTTTTAAATATATTTTGTTGGGTTGAGTAGTTATTTCTTTAGTCAAAGTTATCCCTTTTAAGTTATCACCTACCTAAAAAAGGGAGACAATCTTTAAAAATAAGAGAATACAATACAAATTAACTGAGGTTGGCAAGTATGAAAATACAGAGTTCAGAAATGTGACTGTTTTAGCACCTAGGAAATAACTACAAGTCATCCTCTGACTTTCAGACTGTTTATAGACAAAGAAGATGACCAAGTCTGGTGGGTTGGTGGACACCTATAATCTCAGCAGATCAGGAGGCTGAGAGAGGAGGATCACAAGTTCAAAGCCAGTCTCAGCAAAGGCACTAAGCAACTCATTGAGACCCTGTCTCTTAATAAAATACAAAATAGGGCTGGGGATGTGACTCAGTGGTTAAGTGCCCCTGAGTTCAATCCTTGGTACCCGCCGCACCCACCCCCCCAAAAAAGAATGATCAGTGTAAGATAGGAAAGTCTTAAGGACTAACATATTAAAATGTGCCACATTCACTGTTCTGTCATTTGACCTACCTTATTTTACATCCATCTTGAGAGAAACTAAGGTAGAAAATATAAAAATCAAATAACTTACTTTGTTTTTTGGTACTGGGGATTGAGTCCAGGGACACATGACCACTGAGCTACATCCCCAGTCCTTTTTTCTTTCCTTCCTTCCTTCTTTCTTTTCTTTCGTTCTTTCTTTCTTTTTTTCTTTCTTTCATTTTTTGAGATGGGGTCTTGCTAAATTACTGAGGATGATCTCAAACTCACAATCTTTCTGCCTTAGGCTCCTGAGTTCTGGGATTACAGGTATGCACCACTGTGCCCATTTTATGTTTCTTACTTTAACTGCTACATCTATAAATTCCTTATAGAGAACCACCTCCAGTGGAATGAATAATTTAAAAACACTTGCATTGTTTGTATCCAAAGATCATAAATTGTATTTATTCTCTTATTCATTCAACTAACATTTACTATGCAACTTCTATATACCACATATTAACTGACGAAAATAGGGCTGTGAACAGACATCTTTTGCTCAGCCTCGTGATTAAGGCATTCTAAGAAACAATTAAGCACATGCAGCTAGGATATAGGGTAACAGGGAACCTTAGTCCTATAATATGCAGGTAGGTGTTTCTCTCAAGCTTAAGGAACTCTAATTTAGAATTTAATATAAATTATATGTGTGTGGGAAGGTCAATCTAATCTATATATCTTTTCCAATATAACTTCTTTTCCTTGAGGTGGGGGGAAAGAGAGAGGAAAGCTTCAGAACAGAACTAATTGTTCTATGATTGATGGATGGTTTCCCTCCTGTTGCTTTCTACAACCGGATGACATGCATTTATACACACAACAGGAGGTAACAGAGTCAATCAATTAGTGGAACAATTAGTTCCAGTTTTTATAATTTATTTGAGTTTGTAGATAAAATTGTCTGAAAATAATAAGAATGCTGAAGATCAGTGGTGAAACCTAAAGAAATAAATTTACATTCAAATATTAGAGACAGATGAGGAGTAGATGCTGCTTTTCTGCAGATAGGTGATGTTAACACTGTAACAATTACAGTTTGGCAACAATTAATATATAGACTGTCAAAACTAGTCAAGTTGTGTTCATGGTTTGGGAAGGCTGCAGACTTTTATCTTGGATGTGATGTGGCTGACGTGTTCCTGGAAAACTCAACGTGATAAATTAATTTCAAGGATACAACTCTCTGATTCCTCTTCTGTGGACGTTAGGCTAGAAATTTGAGACCCAGTCAACATGGTGCCTTCTTTGGGGTCCATATTTAACTGGTATATGTATTTAGTAAATGCAATATATATGAATATTCTAAGATTTGTGAGATTGATGGGCCTGTTACCAACAAAACCTGAGTCAATTGGAATAACACAATCTGATGAGATCCTGTCATCACAGAAAATTCCAGATGTAGTATTTGTTGCCACGTCAGGTTAGAGAAATTCACTGCTGACCAAGGGCGGATGAATTCAAAGTTATGCCTCATGTAGAATAATTTGTCTGAGTCTGACAAGAGACTGAGGGCCCTCTGCTCCAGAGAGTGAACAAGCAGAAAGAAAGTAATAGAAATGGTCACTATCATTTCATTTAAGACAGTGAAAAAGGGAAAATATTCAAAAATTCTAATATAAATTCTATTTCTTTTAAAGCAAGATACAGGAAGACACTGAAAGCCATATTTATTACTGAATAATGATCAGAGCTGCCTCATCCCAGAATGTAAATCCCTAATCAGTTTCACATTAGCTGTTGGCTTGTCCAGGCCTCAGTAAAAGAATGAGTGGGATACTGATGCTAACGTATATGTGTACAGCATTTAAACCCCAAGCACATTCTAAGAGAATTGCTCTCAAGTGACTCAAATTCGATCCTTCAAAGAAACTTAATGTTTTTAAAAGGTAATAACACTGTTACTTTGATGAATAAATAAATTTCTTGCTGAAAAACTCTCTGATCAATACAAAAGAAGACAGCTAAGAAATTTTAAAAAGGCAAATAAAATATCACTATCACCCAGAAAAACTAGGTAATATTGACAAAGAAAACTAATTCTAAATGTGAATTCTATTTCTAGACCAAAATCGGAAAGAATTTACCCCATCTCATGGATGTTTTCCTACCCTTAGAAAAAAACTCTTGTAAAATTTTGTTAGAAAATTCCATTTTGTAATTTAACTCTAGGAATTAGCTAGGAAGAAAAGCAAATTGATATTCTCAGCTCCTTATCTTTGTTTTTTTAAGTGCTTATATCAACCTTAATTCTAATTAATTTTACTAATCCCTTTAGTTAATGAATAAGTAAATCAGGACCACAGGAGGAAAATCCATCAATGGCAAGGAGAATTATAAAAAAAAAAATCTTAATTCAGAAGTGACCCACAGCTACCAAAGTGAATTTGTCAACAAACTTTCCTATTTTGTTAATATTCTAATTTCTATGTTATTGTTCTACTTAGAGCAAAATGTTTCACAGTTAATCTCTGTGGTACTTTTGTTTCTTAGCACCCTAAAAGACTTTGATTTGGCAGTAGCTAAATATTTGAATATAAATTGATTTTATGCAATACACAGAAAACAAGTATTTTATTGATATAAATGGTTTCTTTATTTGTAGAATTACGCAAAGATTATTTTGAAGCAGCATGAGCCCTCTCTGGACTGTATTAAAATTTCATGCCTAAATCAAGTTGAACGTTAATTTTATGAGTTTTTGAGTTTTTGTTTTTATGGTTGTTTTTTTTTTTTTTTTTTTTTGTCTTAGGTAGTAACATAAATGTCTATGTTTGAAAAGAGGAATTTTTGAAACTGTAAACCTCGTTCCCTGACATTCTGGCATCAATTGACTTTCTTGTATTGACTTCCAGGCTCCCTTCATTGAGAAAATGGTTATAATCTTGAACCATCAAGGCCCAGAGAGAAACCTCAAGGGCAGTAAAGACGGTGATGTTGTCTGAATTCTTTTGATCCACTTAATGCTAACCGTGCTTGCCTGTTCCAGCAAGCTGCTTTTCTCACTCACGACTGCATTCAGTCTCTGATGATGGACGTCTATACAGTGCCATCTTAATCAGTTGATTTCCAGAGACTTTTCTTCTCTCTAACACCGTCTGCAAAATGCTGTCTGGATTCTTTGCTTGTAATGAATAACAGCATGATTTTGCAGCTACATGTTCCCTCTTTCAACATTGAATGCTCTATATCCGTTCTCTCTACCAGCTGCCTTCACTCTCCACTGTCAGCATTTTGTGATGAAAAAGATTCAGCAATTAATGTGTGCCCAATATGGTGCAGGCTGTATATTCACTCAAGTTTGAAGCAGGCCTCCATTCTCTTTGTTGAGATGCCCTCTCACCTCTCTAACTACCAGTTCCCTCCAGAATTGGATTTAATGTGATCTAACTTGCCCAACCCTGAAATGTATCCAGAACGCACATTCATGAGGCCAGAAAAAAAAAAAAATGAAGAATCATAGGCAAATTCACCTAAGTTTACCTAAGCTTATGTGGTTCACTCTTTTATTTTAAAAAATGCAATATTTATTTTTACAAATATAAATGTATATTATAAACATTTTCAAATGCCTATCATGTCATACTAGGGATTTGAATATTGTGCTGAGTATTGCAGATACAAATATGTGTAAGACCTTATCACAACTCAGGTTGCCCAGAGGCTGGTGGATGTAATAGATGTATAAACAGAAAATCATAATATGCAGTAATTTCAGAAATGCAATAATGATTCACTTAAGTCCTGATTTTTTTTTCCTTTTCAATATAAAGTGGAGGGTGCTTTTCACATATTTAAGAGAGCATGAAATTCTTTTATTAGAATTACAAATAGAAGTTTTTTTCCCAGTGATATGTTAACTACAAGTGATTATTTACACTTGCTTCTAAAAGTTGCAAAACAGAAGAAAAGGTTATGAAGAGGGTGAATGATGTAAAACTCTGGGCGACATGAAATGAGCTTAACAGATCAGAAATTCTGAGATGTTTCTAAAACACAGAAAGCATATGATGGTTGGTAAAGATACTACATCTAGGAAAACTACAACATAGAACTGCTTGGGAGAAATGTATTCCCAAGAGAGGAGCCATTTTTTCCAGCTGGCCCTTGATATTCAAGCAAATTGCCTAGGACTCTGCCTGGAGAGTAATTACAATGGAGTAATTTATTAATGGAGAGTTCCTCACAGCTGGACAACTGGCTCCAGTTCACACAGAACTCCGAAGAGTCACTATGAGAGCTCTGAGTGTGGTGGGGACAGTTTATGACCAAAAGAGAAACAAATTAGGAAGCTCTTATTCTCAGAACGGTATAAAGAAGAGTAGGAATAGCCCCACTGCCAAAAAGAAAATAGGATCTACCCCCAGAGAAAGGCCTTCTCGCCTTGCAAACCAAGGCAATCCCTGGCTACCTACTACTTCCTGCCCAGGATAGCCTGCTCATTAGCACACTGTAACCAGTGCACCAAGTTCCCCGCCAATCCTTTAATTCACAGAAGATGCACCTGGGGGAACAGACTTCCATGATTTAGAAAAAAATCCATGCCAACTAGTAATATTAATCAACCAAAGATTAATGGTTAATATTAATCAATCAAACTTACACTTTCTAGCTTCAGAGCCCATGTTCTTATCTAGTACATAACTGGGCTCTCTTGTATAATCCAGTAGTATAGCCTCCCTGCCAACACTTGTGTCATATTTGCCTTTATTAAGTATTTCTTTTGTAAACAAGAATAAATATCCAGTTGGTGAGCAAACATCCTGCACAAACAGTGAAAAGATAAAAACTTGAGGAAATATATTTGGGAATCAAAGAGTAGTCACATGGGTTAGCTGGTCCTTCCACGTTATCAGCCTTAGATTTGTTCCTGGCTCTTTCTGACTCTCAGAACCTATTCACTCCCATCTCTTTGAAGCCAAGAATCTCTAAGAGACTTGTGGCTTTTCTGGTTAATATTCCTGGCAGCTATTGTAGAATTGCTTGATGCTAGGCAAGAGTGGTTTCCATGTATGCATCATATGGAAATTGGGGCTTGTAAATGGTTGACTGCCTCTGAGTGTCCTGCAAAGCCTTGCCAGCGTCAATGGGCATTAGAGCTTCTAGCCAGTTTCACACAGAATCCTGAAAGATTCCTCTGGCAGTAGTTGCCATTATATTTAAAAATCAATAAATCTGAAAATATATTGAGATCCTATTCCACAAAGAAAGATAAACAGCCTCCATCAAGAAACTGACCAAACTATTTTCATCTCATTTGAAGATCAATTGTCATTGCTATGGGACCAAAGGATAGTGAAGTCGAAAGGTAAACAGAAAAAGTCTGGCCATATTCCAAGATCTGGTCTTCAAAGTGAGAGGCTCAGAAAATTATTTTGAAAACCTTTTTGGTATGACTCACACTAACCAATTCACAGGGGGCTAATGTATAAAGCAGAATGCCAAGAATTATTTAGGGATTGGACAGGGCATTTTCACACCTGCACATTCTCTCTGGTGGAGAAATCTGCCTGACAAATAACACCGTGTTAACCTTCATGGAATCAGAGCAGGAGGAGTTCATTGCTCTGTAATAGGGATATGTTTACTATAGGAACAAGACATTATTATTGACATTACCTTACCACAATTTTTACTAGCCTTAAGTGCTTATTTGGTGTTTATTTATTATCTTATTTAATGCCATAATGAATTTATGAAATGTGTGCTTTTCAGTAAATGAGGACATACTGGTTCAGAATACAAGAGACATGCACTTATTTTTTGGCCAGAAAAACACAAGTTCCCTGTCTAACTGGCCTTTCCTATCACACGAATGTCTGGTCAGGGACTCCCTTCATTGTACAGCTTACCTTGTGAAAGGCCACTCTTCCTTTGATAAGTTCTATCACATTTTTCAAATACCCTAATTCCTACATTTCATTATTAATTATTCTTCCTTTAGGTCATTGTTATCCTCACCTTTTGTAGTTTTTAAAGTTTCTAATAGAGCTGTATCTTATATATTCTTTCTATTTTTAGTATCAAAAATTATCTGATTTTTAAGGAGCCTTTTAAAACATTTCTCATAAATTTTAGTCTAATTTTATAATTCTACTTCAGTTTTTTAGTGGTGTTTTGCTAACATTCTACTGGTGGCTAGTTTTGTTTTTTGTTTTTTTGTTTTTTTTTTTTAAGAGAGAGAGAGAAGAGAATTTTTTAATATTTATTTTTCAGTTTTCGGTGGACACAACATCTTTGTATTATTTTTATGTGGTGCTGAGTATCAAACCCAGCACATTACCACTTGAGCCACATCCCCAGCCCTTCCTTCGTTTTTTAAGGCACAAAATTTTGATAGAATCTTTTGGGATTTTTTCCTCTCCTTGATTTTGTGTGTGATTGCAAAAGCACCTGAGTGGTTTCAATGAACAAAATCTCCAATAAACAAGTAGACTTTTATTAATCATATCTCTTATTTTATTCTGTATTTCACCTTCTATAATACAGGGTGAATTTTGGTTGATTAAAGTCAACACTCATATTTTATTCATGCTATCAGCATACTATGTCACAGTTAGAATGTTAGTTATCTGTAATAGTGTGCCCTCACTCAGAAATGTCCCCTTAACCATTTGGATTATTAATTGTGATTCAGCTCCTTACAGTACTATTATATAGAAAAGCAGTTGCATATTAATGACAGATAAGAAAAAAATCTAACTGAATTTCTTGTTTCTGCCAACAAATACATCATGGTTTATAACCAGACTGATGAAATAATCTTTAGCTTCTAGTCATCAGTAATCTTGAATTACCCAATATGAAAATGTACAGATCTTCCCTGTATCTTTTGCTTTATGGTAAGGCAGAGATGATTTCTCTGCAAGAATATTTAAAATTGAAATAATATGGCATTTTGAGCTTAAGAGTTGTCTAATTTAATTTTCAAAGAGGATGTTTGTCACATTCAGTACAAGGGCTACAGATCACTTGTTAGTGTTAATGTTACAACATCAAATTCTTGATAAATAACTATGAGAAAATTGCCTAAAGAGAGAAACAAACTACCTATAGAATAACTTCCTACCAATGAAATTATAGCACCTATAATTACTAAATATAAAATGAAAAGGCAATTTAGTTCCATATATTGCTCTTGTCAGTAAGCCAGCATGCCTGTTTATGATGCAAATGAGAGAGTATTTACAGACATTTCTTCAAACTGAAAACTATATTTTTTCTAAATTCTTTCCTGAAGATCTAAGATGCAAACTGTAGTATATTCATTGGTCTGATTGTTGAGCAACTTCTATGAAAATTAAGTCCGACCACTAAACAAATGAAAGTAAAATTGTAAAACCATAGATAGTCTTTGATCAGAATTGTATTTTTCACAATGATACTTCAATGGGCGATGGTGACTAGATACTATTATATGAGAAATTTATTCTGAAACCTACCTTCCTGAAGGGATGTAGTTTCAGTATGTAAAGAGGAAAAGAAGAGACATAAAAATTCTTTATACATGTGTCCCTAAATTTATTCAAATGTGACTTGCTTCTTATTAAGAAAAAAAAAGCAAAAAAAAAAAAAAAAGAGAAAGAGAAAGGGAAAAAACTAAAGAAAAGGAACTCACCAAGAAACAAAGACAATGCCACATAACAGTCACCATTGGGTTCTTGCCTTCCAAATATTCTCCCCAATTTCCTCACTTCCCTGATCTACTTCTAAAGTACTTCTGGTGGATAAAAGTGTGGTTGTGCACTGTCCCCTTCCTCCACACTTTGATTCATGATGGACACATTAAAAGGTAAGACATTAATTTGGAATACCATGTTCAGGAGCGGAATTTCACCTAAACCTCTACAGATCACTTTTTAGTTTTCATGTTATCACATCGAATGGTTGATAAATAAGTATGGGAAAATTAGAGGGGACCAATAACAAAACTAGTTTCCTAATAGTTCAAAACAAATTACTTCCTATTTATCTAGCACTAGGCATCACCATGATTTACAGGATTATAGGGAAGATACCGCTCTATTCTGAATGGGAGAAAACAGTGAATAGCTCTTAGATCTATGGAGAATCAAAAACTGGCGGTCAGAGGCACACACAGGTAAAGGGCATTAGAAACAAGCCACATTAGCAAAGCATAGTAAAAACTAAACCTGTAGATTAAAATTAATTTTGCTTTTATAATTGTGGAAATCAGACTGTATTTACATGTGCTTTCTTTGCACTATAGTCAATAGCAAATGCCATACAAAATGGGTTAAACCGTAAGGAAAATGTATTATCTCCCATTACAAGTTCATGGTAAGGTGGTCATAGGGCTCTTCAGGTCAGCCTCTCAATACCATCATGGCAGTTATGGTTACTTCCAGTGGCCAAGTCTACCATCCATAAAGCAGCAACCTTCTCTCATGATCATAACATGGCTACAAATTGTTCCAGGTACTACATGCAAACAAAACCATCTAGCAGAAGAAGCATTGATACCTCTGTGTAACTTTTTTAAAGTTACAAAAATGTTCCCACAAATTACCTAACAGACTTCCTCTTATATCACAACCTGCCCAAATAGGGATCATATATCCTTGCCTAAACCAGCCGTTGGCAAGAAGAATCAGGTTACCATGATTGGTACATAGACTGATAAGATTTACCCATGAGATGGGGGTGAGGTGGTATCCCTAAAGCAGTAGTTGTCTGAAAAACATAGGTTTTCCTCAAATTGTAAACAAGAAATAGCTGTTAGGTAAGCAACTGATATCCAATTTTGTTCATTTTCATTTTATAAATTATGGGTACCATTTATTTATGTCTCATGTTCACAAGTTAATTCACTGGCATGCCATAGAAGGCAAAATTTGAGAAGGAGTAAAAAAAAATCTCCACTTTTTATACTTCATATCTGATATTCTTAGCACATAAACTCCATCTTCAGGGCTGCCATACTCAGGTTTTCTGTGTTCTGCATTCAGTGGTGTTCTATGAGGCATGCTATCAGTGCAGTCTCTTATAATCATTTCTACGGCAGCCATGTATCACATTGGATTTTAACCGTTCAGTGTTCATGGCTGTATCCCTATGCATTCAGATGCTGAGTGAACTACTTGAATGATTCAGAGAAACTGGTGTCATGTTGGGCATGCTGTAGGCACACAATTTATTCATTCAATCAAACTTTATCTACTCAGTTATTTGTGAGACAGAATTGCATGTGCTCTGGAACTCCCCTGTTTCAATTCAAATCGAGGCTCTACTACTTACTGGTTCTACTACATACCTTTACAAATTTTTTCATCCATAATAGAGAGATAATAATATTGCCTGACTTGTGGGTTTATTTTGTGAGTATTAAATGAGCTTATATTTTAAAAATACTTATAACAATGTCTGGCTGTTAGGGCTTAATAAGTGTTAGATATCTTTATTTATTAATATACTATTTTTTTCAGAAAGACTGCAGCATTTCCCGTCATCATATTTATCACAATCTGAACTGTATATAAACCGATTTTAAAGCTTTGCTTCACTGTGTGACAAAACAATGACAGTATGAACACAGTTTGATAAAAAGAGGGCTTGATTTGCAAGCTTAGATTTTTGCTCAAGTGCCTGCAGCTCAGAAACAGCAAGAGCTCAGCTGAGTTTCAGCAAAGCATTGGAGAATGGAAATTCCAAATTATTTATCTGTAGCTTCTATTGAACACATTTTGAGAGCCAGTTATCTTGGTCTGACTCAACTATATTTCTTCAGTAATTGCCAAAAGTGTCTTTTCATCTTAGTATACAAAAATCAAAGAGAAGTAACTTCAACTACTATTATGGACAAATGAGCATAGTTTCTGAAAATTATGTCCAATTGGTTAAGGAAAGATTTTGATTCCATCTCTAGATTTCATGTCTATGTTTCCTACCAGAGAAAGTAAAAATGAAGAAAGAAGTATTTTGACTCTTCCTATACCATTTTAAGACACAACAGAATATACTTGAAGTCTTTCTACTGTTTTCAAAAAGGCTATTCTGATATTCTTTCTTAATCATGACCCTGCTACCATTCTTAATAAAACCTTGGGAGGCCTTTAAAGACTTCAAAGGTTCTCCATTATTGACTGGCACTTTAAAAACAAATATGGTTTCTTAAATTTCAACATTGCATTAATAGTAGGAAATTTTCAGAGTTATATAAGATCTTTTATATTCTGTGTCATTAATTCAGATCATGAGTTTTGTCTAGGATGTGTTTTGTTTCTTTCCATCTTTTATCCTCTTTAATAATGGTCTGAGAGGGAAAATAATGTAAAAATGAATAGTTTTCACTTGGCTGATGAATTCACTTTTGCTTTAGCCAGTTCTGAAATTAATGTTGATGATAATTGCTAAATGTAATCGTTCTTGATCGTTGGGGAATTACAAACAAGGCTTGCTTGAAATAATACATCATTTGTAAATAAGCATGTATCTTATTTTCATTCTTTGGGAAATATGTATTTCATACTTCATGGTTACACTCTAAGAAACAATTAACAAAATTCAGTATTATTTTATATACCACTAAGAAAAAATGTTGCAAATTAGAATGTCAAAATTGTCTCATATCACTTGCATTTTTATTTTGTTCTTATTGAAAGATCATTCAGATTTATCCACACCAATTTTATTTTGTGCCACCCTGTGCACACAAAAGAGGAAAATGGAAGCAAAATGGATTATTTGATGAGTTCCTAAAATTTCTAAATCTGTCCTCAACTCAAAGTTGACAATGCCCATCTTTTTTCACACACCATTATCTCCTGTGTCATTAAGGGTGCTGGGGTAATGCATTTCTGTAAATATTGCTCTACTATTGCCTCTAAAACTCTTCCAGACTGCTTTACTCTCTTTATTCTGGTTTTGATGGTGCATGCTGTCAGAAAAAGTCTTCAGACAACTAGCAGGATTCAGATCCCTTCCATGGTCTCCCTTCCATGGGTCACCCTTCGATGATTTGTTGCCTAGGACATCAATGAAAATAACAACCACAATGAACATGCACAGCAAATGGCAGCTTGGTCTGGCAGGCAGCCATAGTAAGATGCAGCAGATTATAAGAAAAAAAATCCCCATTTCAGAGATGTGAAAAAAAATATATTGTGAAAGAATATATTCCGTCTAATGTTAGATCCATCACTCAGCTATTAGTCACCAATGGTATTTTTCCAAGTCTACAGTGATAGGATCTCCACACCACTCAATATTGTCAGTTCCATTAGTCATCCATGCACATCAGTTAGAAATGCAAAGCAAAGACTTAGTAACAGAATTTACCACTTCTGGATATTACCACCTCTGCACAGTTTCTTCAGAGAATTTCATAACTTAAATTCCAAAAGTAAGATTTTACTGACATAGCTACCTTTTCCTACCATACAGTGACTCTGGCCCTAGTCCAGTGTTCCCAAGTGAACTACCCTTAAATCAAGTACTGAAATCCTCGTGACTATAGCCACATGCCATCTACATATAGACTCATTCCCATCTTTATAGATTGGAAAGCACAAGTTTACCTATGCATGAGCAACCACTGGGATTTATACCTGAAGTACACCTGTCACTCACCACTTACAAGGTCTGTCTCCACTCAGAGAATGCAAAGTTAAAAAAATAAATAAATATAGAGCCTGTGAACAAATTGGGGAAGCTCAGAAATAAACCTGCAGGTAATAAGGCATGTTGATGTAGGTAGAACTTCATTATGTTTTTTAAACAATGAAAATTAGGATGGATGCAAATAACTAAATTCTTCATATAACCAGTCTCCTTCCGCCTTTAAAGAAGATGGATTTTGAGAAAGTACTTTTGCTTGACTTGAGGGGACAGGTATTGGAGGGAATGAACTCTGGAGAATCTAGAAAACTAAATACCTCTACATAAGAAAAAAAGAGGAAAGAATTTAAACTAAAAATAGGAAATTGGGAAACTGGTAAGTCAGAGTTCTCCATCCTCTAGTAACAGGAGGAGCTAGTCACAAAAAAAAAGTTTGATCCTGGTTTTTAATACAAAGTGCCTTTTACAGTATTGGCCATTTTGAGTATCTCACATCTGCACCTCTCTCTGCTCAAATGTCCTAATTCCAGGTCTTATTCACGCTTTTCCACATGCTTCTTGGAAATCGTTCCTGTTGCCACTTGTCAAACCGTGTTGATAAGGTAATTGTGAGTTTTCCACTGTGGGTGTCAGGAGATGCCGCTGTGGATCATGTCTGAGTTCCCATAATGGGAAGAAGAGGCAGCAATAGAAGCTCATGGGCTCTCCTCAGGCATGAACTGGAGCCTTGCTCTTCTTTTTTCTGACTCCACACAAAGCATAAAGTAGACACAAAGCACATAAGTAAACATTCATGATATAGGTCAAATCCCTGGTACAGGATCCATGAGACCTAACCAAATGTGATGATTGTTCTCCCCCTAAGAAAAAGAGGAAGGGGGTGGGGAGGAGAAAAGAAAGAAGGATAGAAGAAGGAAAGGAGGGAGGGATATTGGAAGACTTTGAGAGTTCCTAAGAAAAAACAGAAACTGAAGGATTTTGATGAGAGAGGGGAGAGGGAGGTGGAAAACCCATTATGATTGTGAGAGGCTACAGAGAGGTAGGAAGAGGGGAGAAACAGGATATCTAGAACCTTCCATTGCTGGGAACTTGAAAAGAGTCATGATATTTAAAGGGGATTCTTAGGAAATGCGGCTGCTGAGCACACAGTATTTCCTTTCCCATGTTCTTCCAAAGACACCATCGGCATAACAATCTATACAGCTCTTCAATGTCTGTAGTATGAGATTTGTGGGGATGGGGAAGAACATAGGATTCTGTTCTCAAAGTAATGCTAAGATGACTCACTTAACACTGCATTTCCAAAAGCACTTTACTCCCTAGAAAACTTACTCTTAAGCAAAATCCTTCCTGAACTCTGAGAAGACTACCATGACTTGATAAATGGGTAAAATCTGGAGCTACCTGGACCTATTTTGGAAAAAAAGAAAAGAACTCAGGTGCCTGTGTATTTTTAAGCTAAGCTACCTACCATGCTTTCAATTGCTTCAAGGTCTGAAAAATAAGCTTTTGTCTCTAGCCTTTTCATTGGACCTGCCTCTGGAAGCCAGTCCTACTCCACCATAATGGAGCTGTATAATCTCTTGCTTCCCTTAAGAAATTTTATCTGTTTGAACTGAGAAGATACATCTAAAGCCTGACATTCCAACGTCTGCAAACTTGTGGAAGATTCTGATGTGCTGCTAGACTTCACTTATGGCCTAAGGATCCCTGGGCATAGATGGAATTTAAACAAATGTGTTCACAGTGCTTCATATATTTTTTTCCCCTCCAAAATTCTTTCAGTTGGGTGACATAGGTCAGATTCCCTGGGAACCTACTTGCAGTCTGAGGTAGTTTTACTAGGGAATGTTTTCCATGTGAGAGACTGAAAGAGGCAGGGTTAGATAAAGGGAGATGCTTATTGAACTGAAATAGGGTTAAGAAGGAGCTTCAGCTGACCCTACAGTGTTTAGTTCAGAGATGACCTAGACTGAGGCAAGGAGCTGGGCCTTCATACCATCACCCACCCATCATTGCATGAGTGTTATCTTTGGGGAAGGGAGTTGAACCTGAGGCAGGGCAGCTCCTTTTGGTCAAGGGCAATTCTTTTGGAGAAACTTCTGGGCCCGGAACTGTCAGCAGGCTGCTCTCCCTGAAACTGAAGGCAAAAAGGTGAGGCCCTCATTCCTGAAAGTGAGGGGGTTGGGATACGGGGACAGCAAGGATGCGTGTGGCATCCACTTACAGTTTCCATCGACCACTATGACAAGCTGATGAAAGAAAATCACTACATCCTGCCTTCTACCTTAAAATACAATTTAACACATTCCACAAAATTTCCCCAACTGTTTTTAATAACTACTCCAAGAGTTACTTTCAGTTTGGAGCTTTTGTGTGTAGAATTCTTTTGTTTGAGTAAGAATATTTTTTTTTCAATATTTCTTTGACCTTCTCCTGATTGCTCTTTAATTTTGCATGCTATTATTACAAAATACAATACTTAAATAGAGGTAGAAACAGTGCTTTTTCTAGAAATCATTATGTTTATGCATTAGAGTAGTCTATCTCACTATACAATCTGAGAAATCTATATCAATTTGTAGATCTAGAGATAGACATAATTAAAGTCCTAGTAGGAAGAATAAATATAAGGGGCCAGTAGGGAGTTGTCATGGCAACAAAAATCTTGATTTTCCTCATTTTATGCCACAAAAGCATTAACCTTTATGATGCCTTAACATTTTTTGTACATTGTATTCTAATCACTGACCATTTTATATACAATACTTGTTAAATATGTAGCTGCATTATTCATACTTGAAATTTAGCTTCTTGATTACATTTTAAAGTATTTTTTAATTAATTTTTAAAAAATTAAACCCATTCTGCAAGATCCAGTTTTCTCATGATCAGAACAATGAATGCTAAAGACAGGAGCTTGTTTGTTATTTTTATTTGTTTGTTTTTGGGCTTTTTGTAATTTAAAATTATTCAGGTTTATAATATATGGAAAATGTAACATGAGGGAAGTGGATATTCTACCGTAAGGTCAACATTTTTAAATGTATCTTTCCAGCATCTTTTCTACAAAAGTTTTTTTGTTGTTGTTTAGAAAAACGAAATATTCTATAAAGTCTCATAATTTGTACTTTTCATTTAACTCCCATGTGTTTTCAGATTGTAGATATTAATCTTTAGGGTAATTTTAATAGCATCATTTTCTAGATTACCATAATTAAGAAATCTCTCTGTTAGGTAATTTCTGGTACTTCTAATATTATAATTTTACTATAAATATCTCTATACTGAATAATTTGTACATCCAAGATTAACTCTTTATCAAAAATTCCTACAATAAGAATGAGCACTGTTAAAGATTTTGGTCTTTTACTTAGCTGTCTTTGGAGTTTTTACTAATTTCGCCTCCTCCTCAGTTATCCAGTTCCTTGTACTCTCACCTTCACTTATGATCTTTCATTAGGCAAAATTTTAAATAAAGATACTAGTTATTTTAATCTTTAGTTTTTTTGATAATTTTGTGAAATTAAACACTTTTACTAATTTTTGCTTTTTGTTTTTATAAAGAGGGAGGGGAATTTGTATTTCTTTGGAAATTGCTTAATCACATGCTTTCTGCTGAATTTACTTTTAGAAGAGAATGTATGTTTCCATCCAACAGTGAGCTTTTTTAGGGGGGAGAGGGGCATATTTGAGATTGCTAAATTCCACTTTAACAAACCAAACATCTATACCTCTAAAATTAAGTTGTCTGTTTCCTATTAGTAAGATGAAGTATGTTTTCTATTTACTGGTAAGTTAATTAAAATGAAAATCATAAATACTTCTTTAGTACCAATTTAATTGTTTGATAATACTTAAGTGGTATTATTAGAGTAGACCAGTTGAAAGAACCTGGGATCTGTCAAAAATCTGTGAAGGACAGATCATTTGTCTGGAGAGTCACGTATCAGTCTTTTTCATAAATTAAGAATAAGTGGCTCAGTGGTAGAGCACTTGCCTAGCATGTGTGAGGCACTGGGTTTGATTCTCAGTACTACATATACATAAATAAAATACAAGGTCCATTTACAATTTAAAAACTATTTTTTTTAAAAAAAGGAATAAGTCACTTTTCAGGGCAATATGGTAATTGAAGTTACTATACTTAAATATTAATGATAGTATTTTGACACCTAGTAGGTACCTAATGACATCTTTAGTTATTAGCCCCATCAGTGCTATTGTAGCTTAAGAATGTTCATTCTGTCATTATTTTTCAAATTGTATGTTTGAAACCATTAGTGAATTATGAAACTAAGGAACACCATGTGGAGGTACAACTAAAATTTTTAGTGAAAAATAGAGTAAAATTGAATGTGTCAGGGTATTTTACAATAGTAAATTTGTTTATATTAAATTGCTCAGTATATAACATGCAGGCAGAGAGTGTATACTAGATCACATTGTAAAATGTAGTTCTTATTATGAGTTGTATTTAAGAGCTCCTTCAACAAAACATGATATTATTAGATATTTATCTTATTGAGTACAATTCCCTTAATACTACAAATCCCAATTCCAGTAATTACTATTGTACAACTTCCAACCACATGCATAACCTCCCTATACCTTAGTTTCCTCACCTATGAAATGGGTTATAATTAATTCTTTCATGGGGGTAGTATAAGAACTATGCTTTATTTCTAAGTCGCTCTACAAGTACTCAATGACTATTAGTTTTATTTTATCAAAACTTGAATAAAATATTTTTTCTGAATAACCAGGCAATCCTACATGCACTAACAAATATAAAAGAAAAGAAAATTGTCACCATAGTCAAAACTAGTTTTTCTATTCATAAAATGCTTCTTGATAAACACCTTATTTCCATAATATGAATTTTTAAGAACCACATAACTATTGTTAGCTTTATTATTTATGAGCAGTATTATCTATCTTATATTTCAACATACAAAAGAATAAAAATAAAATATTAAACAACAATTAGTTTTCGTTTGTCGATTTATTTGATCCTTAACTTCTTACCATATTTTAATATTTTATGAATACATTTTTAAATTTCACAGTGATCTGCACTGATAAGAGCCTTGTCTATATTTCTTATAATCATTTCTTAATTTACAACAAATTAGAAATGTTAGGGATAATTGGATGGCAAGAGTTAAAAGTTTACTGCTTTTATTTCTATGTTCAATACCTTCCAAGGACACTTATGTCTACAAAGAATGTAATTGGTAATCATGGAAACAATTATTTTGTTTTCTTAAAAAGATGAGTTAACTTCAAGCACATTTTCTAAATGTTAACTCTATTAAGCAAAAGTGTTATTGTTTCCATAGCTCTATAATATTCCAAATATATGCAGAAATGTCTTATATTCCATAATATGTTGGAGCAATATGCAAAATCGATGTCACTATTGTATTTGGCTATATTTTCTTGACCTTTATTATTTCCTTTAAATTCTATAGGAAACCATAATTCCTCAAATATCCTCAATAATCCTGTATAGATAAGAAATAAAATGAATTGGTGATTCTCAAGGCAGAGGAAGAAGTTCATTTTTAATATATACATACTAATATTTCATACATGTATTTTTAATATATACATACTAATATTTCATACATATATTTGAATATTATAATTTTGGTCTGACTCATGAAATATAAAGTCATGACCTTATCAGTATCAATAATTTTATCCAAGTTGTACCAAGAGTACAGATGGGACTTGCAAGTTTTTCAGGGACACAGGTTCCTAAGCTAAACAGGATCAGGAAAAGCTTTTGAGAAACGAAAAGTTTCCACACTTTGGGAAATTCTGGGCTGCTAAATGCTATTAAAGATAATTCATGGAGACATGGATGGGTGGATCAATGGAACAAATTTATATGACAGATACCTGCTGAGCTTAATCTTTGCGTAGATTATCTCATTTTATACTCAAAATCCTTAAGTAGTTGGCCTGATTATACTCATTTTTCCAAATGAAGAAAATGAAAGAAGAGATCTGGATTTGTATCTTTCTGATTCTATCCCCTAGGAGTATATTACTAGCTAACAGCAAAAAACTAAAGGCTTAGAAAAGAGAACTAACCAATTATGGAATAAAAATTGATTATCTTTGCATACATTAATCTCAGCCATGATCTCCTTCCAGGAGATCTAAAATCTCTGGATTTTGATTAAGATTTTAATAATGCCATCCACCTAAGATTATTCTATTTCAGTTATTCTTTCAGTAAATATGTAAGTATCCATAATTAATTCATAAAAGGTTTGCATTCTATAAAAATCCTTTATGTGTTTGCCTGTTACCTGCATTTCCTGGCAAATCAAAAGGTCTCTACCTGCCCATCAAATTTCCTGTTGTGACTGTGAAGTTATTCCTGCCCTGACCTGTTTACATTTATCTATCTCTGCTCAAAGTCATGTCTCCTTTTTCATCAGCATGGCCCAAAATTTTAAATCACACAGTTAAATTTTAAAGCCCAAAATATTTTTGGTTTGCAGAATATGAGTTTATTTCTACTCCTTTAGAATACTTTTCCTACATTTATATAACACCTCACATGTGCTATACTTAAAAAAAAAAATGTGGAAAGGGCAAGGTTCAGTTTCACATTTCAGAAGGGGTACAAATTAAGAAGTCAAGTCCTTGTCAGAATTAATTTAGCTAGTGAAGAGGACTAGAACTGATGTCTTCAGAATTCAAGACTAAGATATTTTCATTGCCTATCTTAGGATTGTTTTTTAGTAGTTTGAAGATTAAACAAGCACTTAAGATAATTGAATAAATTAACTTAATAAAATAATTCAATGACATGATCCACCTAAATAAATTAAAACAATTACACAGACAAGTCATGTTTCATCATCAGTGTCTTGATAGTCAATGTAGCCAATCCTGCCACATTTGCAGTGACCTAAAGAAATCACCCAGCAAGACAAGTGAATTATTGATCAGAGTATTGCCTACAGTAAATGTAAAAAGTGTTTTAAAAAATTGGGGAAAAAAATTTGATATCCATAAGTGAAATCAAGAACTAATTTCTGCATCATGTTCATGATATCTGAGACTCTCAATGTTATAATAGTGTTATTTATAACCATTTAAAAAGTCACTACCATTTTGAGAGTATGCTATGACTCATCACCATTTCTAATACAATTATCTCTTTTTTCCTTTGAGAAGATACAATGTGTTTAGAGGGTAGAGTGTGCATATTGTCAACAATTGTTTCATACACATTTCACTAAGATACAGGTTAGAAGTTAAATCTACACATGGGCTGTATAAAGAAATTACTAAGAGACTTGACAGTTTGTGTAGTATGGTTGGGAGAGAATGCCATTCACTAGCTGTATCTGGTCTTACCCTCTGGGAAAGAACTCTCCGCTCACTGTGGTCCCATAAATATTTCATGCACCAACATAAAGTAATATGCTAATGACAGACTATTTAGCCGGTGAGCAGGTGGGACCTGTGATGTTTTCATCTCGGATATACCTTTGATGTGGGGTCAGGTGAGCCATTTTGAATTGCTTTTTCTTTGCTTCCCTCCCCTCACAGTTTCTCTGAAACTAAAATGGTGAGCGAGAGTCATCATGAGGCCCTGGCAGCCCCGCCAGTCACCACCGTTGCGACTATTCTACCCAGTAATGCCACCGAGCCCGCCAGTCCTGGAGAGGGAAAAGAAGATGCCTTTTCTAAGCTGAAGGAGAAATTCATGAATGAGCTGCATAAAATTCCACGTGAGTATCCCATACTATTATCAGAGTAAAAATAAAGGGTTGAAAATTACCTTACTCATTGGTTAAAAAAGAAGAACTCTTAATATTTGAATGTTTAAAGTAGTATTCGAATCATATAATGGAATAATCTTACTATTCCATCTTTATTGTCTTTAACTATACTGTACCAATGACAATCCAGTGTACTTTTAAAATCAGTATGTTGTGTTTAATGTCTTTTATGTCTGTTTTTCTCAAGAATATGAATGTTGTGCTATAGGTTGTGCTATATATATTTTGGATTTACATTCATGAAATTATTTCATTATAAAAACTATTCCTAAACTATAGCTAATATTTATTTTCTCAGGATTGCAAGTTTGGGTTTTTTCCCATTCTTTTTCAACATTTTAAAAATCTTTTGTCCAATTTTGAAGTTTTTGTCATCATCAGGTAAAAGCAAAAAATCTGAACGTTAAATTTATCTGTATAAGTTTTACTACTAAATCCAATCAGTGGCGTTTAATTTTCTTAATTTTATATTTTGTATTGACAGAGAAAATCTTCTTGTACAACATGTTTTGAAGTATATATGTTGTGGATTGACCAAATCTGACAAATGCATCAATTCACATACTTATCATCTTTGTGCAGAGAACACTTTGCATTCACTCAATACTTTTCAAGACAACAATATATTATTAACTACAATCACCATGTTGTAGGATATATTTCTTGAACTCACTCTCCCCATCTAACTGAAATTTTGTATCATTTGAACATCTCCCCAACCTACCTTTCAACATTCCCAGCCACAAGTAACTATGAGATCCAGTTCTTTTCATAGTTAAATTTTTAACTGATACATAAAATTGTACATATGAATAGAGTAGTATTGAATGTTTTGATACATTTATACATTGTATAATGTCTAAATTGTGTTGACTTATCTGTCTCCTCAAACATCATATCTTCATAGAAAACACTCAAAATTTTTTATTCTAGCTTTTTGAAATGCAAAGTATATTATCATTAAAAGGTCACTCTACTGTGCAACAGCCAACCAGAACTTCTTGCTTCTATCTAACCATTGCTCAGTACCCATCAATCAACCTTTCACCATTTCTCCCTACTCCTACTCCAC
Organism: Ictidomys tridecemlineatus; assembly: GCF_052094955.1. NCBI lineage: Eukaryota > Metazoa > Chordata > Mammalia > Rodentia > Sciuridae > Ictidomys > Ictidomys tridecemlineatus. The sequence continues at coordinate 37,378,006 of NC_135482.1, read as the reverse complement.
AGCCTCTGTATGAGGCTTCTCATTCAGATGTATAACCCCCTTCTATGAGAAACTTCTGAGATTTCACATATAAGTGAGACCATTTGATATTTGTTCTTTTCTGTGTCTAACTAATGTCTCTTAACATAATGTCCTCCAAGTTCATTCTTGTTATTTCAAATAGGAAGATTCTTCTTTTTATAGCTTGCTAGTACTCTATTGTGTAAACATACCACATTTTCTTTGGCCACTCATCCAGTGATACAAAGTAAGGTTGATTCCATATCTTGGCTATGGGGAATAGTGTTGCAGTAAACATGGAAGTCATGACATCTCCTCAGCATACTAATATAATTTCTTTTAAAAACCTCACTGGAATTTCTTATCTTGTGTTTTTTTGATAATAGGTGATACCTCCTTATGGTTTTATTTTGCATTCCTTTGATAATTTGTGATGTTGAACATTTTTCCATATACCTGTTTTCCATTTGTATGTCTTCTTCTGAGATCTATCTATTCAGGTCCTTTTTCCTTTTTTAATTGAGTGGTTTGATTGCTATTCAGTTTGTTTATGTTACTTGTATATTTTAGATATTAGCCACTTATCAGATACATAGTTTGCATAAATTTTTACCATTCTATATGTTATTTCTTCACTCTTTGATTTTTTTTTCTGTGAAGAAGCTTTTTAGTTTGATAAAATCTCCTCTTTCCATTTTTGGTTTGTGGGGTTTTCTTTTTTTGGGGGGGAGTGCCTTTTTTCTAAGTTGCTTAGAGCCTCCCTGAATTACAGAGGTGACCTTGAGCTTCTGATCCTCCTACCTTATTCTCCAGAGTAGATTGGATTTCAGGGATGTGCCATCACACCCAGCTTCATTTTTGTTGTGATTACTTGTGCTGTGAGGGTCAAAACCAGAAAGTCATGACCCAAACCAATGTAACGAAACTTTTCCCCTATGTCTTCTCCTAGTCATTTCATAGTTTGGGATCTTATATTTATGTCTTTAGTTTACTTATTGAAGAGACTGCCTTTTCCCAATTATCAGGACCAATTTCCTTCATAAAAAGACCAAAAGGGAATAAAGGAGGAAGCTATCATAAAATCTAGAAAATAAGACAAAGGCACTTAGACAAACTTTTGCCTGGAATTATCAAAAAGTCTGAGGTGTCTTAAGTAGAATGAACAAAGCAGATTGTGGCAGAAGTTGAATTTGTCTATAGCAAAAGCCATATCATGTGGGGCCTTGTGGAGTATTTAAGGAACTTGGATTTTACCAAGTGAAATAAAATGCAGGGTTTTTTGAGAATTTTTGAGCAGAGGTATCCCCTGTTCTAACGTAGGTTTTTTTAAAGATCATTCTTGCTCAAGTATTGAAAATGGCTTACATAGGGACAAAAGATAAAGCATGTTATTGCAATAATTTAGATGAGAGATTTTTTAAATTTTATAGGAGTATATTATAAGAATACTGAAAGACCAAATAAAAAATAAGAGGAATCAACTTCTTATCCCTCAGTCATTAGAGACATTCATTTCTCCATCCACTTTTAACAAGTTCAGCTTCATCTGAGACACACTCTTGACAGAGTTGTCAATAACTATCATCCTCTGCAGGAAGATCTATAATAGAGAAGGGTTGGAGATGGTCCATTTAATGAGCCCTATGGTGAGAAAAGCAAGATCTCAGTTCCCTTCTTTGCTCTGCTGCTGAGTTAATGGACTGATATAAAAACTCCAGATATTTTGAGGTTACAACCACCAGATAGAAGCCAAATGCATGTGTTATTGGTACAAACTCCCACTTATAGAATATTTTATTAAACTATCAGCTGTGAGAGAAATGTGTTATAGGGAAGCAGAGAAAGTAATGAATAATACCACATCAAATGCATAACCTATCTTTCTTTAATATACTCTCCTCCTCTGGAAGAGTAAACAGTGAGGCACATGGTAAGGCTGATAACCATGTGAAGGAAATGTTCCCCATTTATCAGCACAACTTATCTACTCCTCTCCTTTAGGTCTTTCCCAGTGTCAGCTTCTTACTTGGGACTTCCCCAACTACACATTTAAAATTGTATCCCCAACCTTGAGAGCATGTCCTGTCTCTAGTCCTTGGTTTATTTCTTACTACATTGCTTAGAACCACATTCTATTCTATGTGTTTTATTATTTGATTTAAAATTTTTCCAGATCCCTCCAAAAATAATGTAAATCCTATGATGGTAAGAGGGTGGGTCTGTTTCATACATGGTCCAGTTGCTGGGTGCTGGTGCCAAGTATACACAAGGTACTCAATATGAATTTGATGAATGGATGAATGAGTGAATGTCGATTTAACATATCCCAAACCATCCTTCTTAGACTTTGAGGCTTTAAGATTCTGAAAAATTAAAGCCTATTATTAAAATATAAATGTTATATTTCAGGTACTAAGGAAAACATCATTTCAGCACTAAGCTATGTTGTCACATTGAAAAAGCAAAATGTTTCCATTTTATGATGGCAGCCCCTACATCTCTTAGCCTTTTTAAACTTAGATCCAGCTACTATTTTTTCCTTCCTGTTTATCAGTATGAAAACCATCAGCTGGAAAAAAAAATTGTATATGAAATTCTATTTTCTTTTGTTACCTTAGCTAATCTTATCTCATTTTTTGCCAAGTCATTGCCCAGTTCTTGTGTCCCTTTATTAGGTACTAGAAATCAGACCAGATAATAAGTCTCTCCCTCAGTAGATATTTGCTTTTGACCAGCTATCTTACATACTAGAATACTAGAGGATCTGAGTAACACCTACGAAAACTGTTGTGTTGCTACCACTCTCCTTAATATGATAGAAAAGAACAAGCAAAATACCTAAAATCGTCTGGTGGTAGAGTAAATAGGTGTTAGAAAAACCATATCATAAATACAGTCATGCAGTTTTAATAAAAGATTGTAACAGTGCATATTTTACACTTTCATTTTAATCCATCACAATTTTTACTGCCTGTGTAATTGAAATTTCTAATGGGATTTGTGTACAAGGAACAACACTAAGCAAAAATAAAACATATCCCTAAAATCAAATTCCTTTAGGAGCATATGTTATATAAAGGTTATCACTTTTGGCTTGGCATAATATAGTGTGACACTAATGACAGGTAACAAATTAGAATATTAATCGATTTTGGTCTCTGAACTAAATCGTGGCTATCTGGCAGATGTGTTTTTTGCAAAATTGATAGCAAACAGCTTTAGTCTGTCACTTGAAATTCCCACTTGTAAGAAGAGAGGTGTCACAATGGCAAGGAGTGTGCATGTCATTAGTTAGGTAATCTGCACAGTCCAGCGTGGAACATATTCAAACCAAATTGCCTGATGATATCATCCATAACACCACAGAGCTTAAAAAAAATTAAAAGGAAAGGAAATGGTAATGCTAAGCATTTTTATCTTTGAATTCATTCTGCACACTGTTATCTAAATGAAGCAGACAAGGTTTGGGAGAATGTTTCTTTATTTTGCAACTTTGATTTTAATATGACTGGGGCCATGGTTGGTTTGTAAAGCATGAACTCATGTCATCCAAATAGCTGTGATTAAGGTTTTGATATTCATGAGTTTCTTGAAGTATAGTGCACCTTTCCTTAAGCACAGCAGAAAGCCAAATAGTCAAATCCTGACTCTTGGTCCAGAATAAGAGCAAGTGGACTAGGATCGTTGTGTAATTCATGCAGAAAGTTTTGGGACAGACAGATTGATACAGGAATTAAAAGCACAAGCTCTGAGTGCATTCTGCGTGAGTTCAAATCCTAGCTCCCCTTCACAGTAGCTATCTGGCCTTGGGCATATTAATTCATCCTTCCGTGGATCCCTTTCCTCCTGTATAAAATGGGGGTGAAAGTCTTGCCCCATCTTAGGATCATTGTATAAAAGTGTCAATGTATATGAAGTGTTTAGCAGATGTCTAACTGAGTAAGCATTCTTTAGATGTTGGCAATTATTGAACTCAAGCTATCATTTTAACAAGTCTACTTCTATTTGAGAAAAGCCCTGTCTTCAGGTCAGTCACCCCAACTGAGAAAATTCCAGAAACTTTGCCTTCCAGTATATGTGCCTTGCCTTCTTTAAGCCCACTGCAGTGACACCTGTGCTGGGACAGGGGAATTTCCTCTTGGTGTTTCCTCACCCTATCATCTCCCATTTTCCTTTTCTCTCCTTCTTTAATTTCTCTATCTCGCTCCCTCACTCCCTTTAGCCCACATGTGTGCTCATGGTTCATGGTTCACAGATCAGAAAGTGCCCAGAAAATTACCTACATAGCAGGTGCTGAAGAAATAAAATTTTCTTCCCTCATGCTCTAAAACTTTCTTCTCTTGACCTCCCTTCAGTGATCAAACTACCATTCTATCCTCCTCTTTCACAGCTCCACCAAAACTGATAAAAATATATATCCTGGTCCTGACATCTATTTCTTCATCTCCCATTAGTGATACAATGTCCTCTGCTCTTATTTTCATCCTTCACGTTCTACTAAAATTGTTTTCCCTCATGTCACAGGGAATTTACTGATACAAGATTTTGAGGGTTGCTATTATTCTTCATTTGGTTAGATATTTCTGCATCATTGTCACTATTAGCCACCATCCTCTGAAAACTCTAAGACTCCACTCTCCTTTCCTGCTCTTTCTCCCTCCCCATCTCCCTTATTCTCTTCTCTGCCTGGTCCTTTATTGGTGTCCTTTCTATCCTCAAGTGGTAGAGAATCTTGTTTTCTAAGGTTTCAGTCTTAACCATCATACATTCTTATTCTACATGTTTTCCCTGGCTAATCCCATTCACTCAGCCATTCAAATAAGAACTCTATTATCCTTTGCTCCCAGCCACCTCCCCCTGCATTCAAGTCATGTGAAAGTTAATCTGGAAACAAACCCAGTCTGCACTTCCCTACTCCAGCATTTCTTCTCATGGCTCTTTCCACTAACCCTGACACATTTTTATTTATTTATTTATTTTTTTTTTTTGTCATTCAAAAGCCAGTGCCCATGTCACCACCAAGATGGGAAGTTCTCCCATTTCTCAAGGCCAGATTGTGAGTCTTCATCTAACCTTTCCAAGCTCTTCATTCACATCTCTCACTGTCTCAGTGATTTGGGGTTTTCTGCTTGTCTTTCTCACTACAGGTAAATTTTTCAGGGCCAAGGGACCATTTCTTACACAGCTTTGTATTCCCCATACATTCGAAGTTTCTAACACCATAGGCAGTAGTAAAATTGGGATCTGCTGGGCACCATGTTGAGGTTATATCCAGGAACAAAGCTCTTACCCAGTGCAAGAGTCAAATAAAGACCGGGGAGATATTTTATTTGAGAATAAATCAATTCTTGCTAGAAACAATTTCTAGAGTAAACATATTACAAAAATTAATATTATACCAAGCAATGTGGTCCTTGTACCATACTTGGAGAAACTGGGATCTAGAAAGCAATAGATTATGAAACTTTTCAGCCAAGGATCCTTTTTTCAAAGGAAATACATTATAAATGCTGAAATTTATAAGACATAAAGCAGAACCACTGCTGTCAGCTTGAGATGTCTTCCTCACTCATCCCCCCGAGACCCTTGGGTCAGCAGAAAGGGCATCAGGCTGCCAGGAACACAATTTGAAAGCACTGGCCTTTAGAAATAGCAGGTAGATCAGTGTTAACTCTCAAAGCAGCAGCCACTAAAACTAAATAACAAGTAGTTGTTTAAATATAGTACAAGCAAATATTTGTCAACACACAAAAAAAATGCAGTCCCATAACTTAATTTTCCCTCATGTGGCTACAGAATAAGTATGACATCATTGTTCAATGTCATGAATATGAAATTTATGTCAAGAAATTAATTTCAAGAAACAGACGAAAATGTTCTTTAGGAACCTTTAGGAACATACTACAGTGATACACAGCATATGAATTTCAATAATTACTGTAAAAATCACCAGTGTTTATTGAGCACTTAGCATGTATGTGTGTATTGTGCATTCTATGAAATAAGATTCCATTAAGCCATGTAAAAAGTCTAGTAGATAGAATAATTATTCCCATTTCATAGATAAAAACACTGAGGCTTAGTAATGTATGTGAGTTTTCCAAGTAAATTGCATATAGTACAGGTTGTAGGTGCAGGATGTAGTCAGGAAAATTTTCCAGTTTTATGATTAAGCCATAAGAGAATATTATGCAGGCTACACATCACCACAACCATCACTTCCTACAACCAGGACTGGAAGCCACTGGTCTTCCTCGTGCCCATATGGAGGTAAAGGTTGACATTTGCTATCATCTTTTGATAATTGTTTTAAATGACTAAATATATGGAACACAAGTTTAATACAGTTCAAAGTTTTTCATGGCATTATCTGGCTTAAAAAGCAGAAGTTATTTGTTTCTTATAGTTCTATTACTGTCCTCATTCAGATAGATTGTCAGGTTAATAACTGATTACTCACTGAGCAGTAATAGATTTTTATTTCATTGTGTAAATAAACTCTTTGTCTACAACTCAGCATCACCTGTAATCTGTGACTCACTTATCACACTTCAGAAATAGCTCTTCTTACAATGTGTGAAATTATTCATTGTTAACCTCTACTACATAGAAATATCTATAAGAAAAAGGTACATTTCTGACAAAGCATTATTCTCAGAGCAAGTGCTTGGCAATATTAAGTGACTTCATCAGCACAACGCTGAAGGAATCTTTTTGGGATGAGACACTTAGAGATAGGAGTTGTAATTCATCACACCTCAATATAGTGATTCATGCTTCCATTCGATAAACATGTAATTTATTTCAACCTAGCTTATTTCATCATCATATTTAACTCTTTATTTTAGTTTAAATCTCATTAAAATATAGGAAATATACTTAAGGATGTGAATATTCTGTGTGTGCATGTGGAATAACCATTAAAAATTTAATCCTGGGGCAGACAGGTCCACTTCCCTTAAAGCAGTGGTTTTTAGCAAAGTTGGCACTGCCCCCTACAGGAGATAATGGGTATTTATTGGGCCATTTTTAGAACGCTAAAAAGTAAACATGGGGGCAGCTCCTGGCATTTAGAGGGCATGTGCCCAGGAGCTGATTTAACTGTAACTTTGAGGACAACCTCATACAGTAAATAATTGTTCTGGATTCTACACAAATTTCAAAATCCCCATAGGATATACATATAAAAGGAAATGTTTTATATGTATCTGAACCTGGAACTATTTTACATACAAATATTAAGTATTTTTCCATATCTCTCATATGTACTGAATACTCTACCTTTTATTACAATATCCACCTAAATGCTAATCTTTGATTTGCTTCTGATGTATAAAAAAAACTTGATTGTCTCATTTCTCTAAATGAAGTTGCAAGCATTTTATTGCTTCATTGTCTGCCTATGAAGTTGTACCTGGAGGATTTTTGTGTTGAAATACAAATGACTTTATTATAAGTTACTATATTTTTATTTATCCTTTATATTATATGGAGCAACATACTGTTATTAATTATATATGTAGTTATGTGGTATTATGCATTATTTTCCTCCTGAGACAGTAGAAAGAATATTAGGAAATATTTGTTATAAACTGGAACATTGTGTATAATACTGATTTTACACAAGTGTGCAAAGTAACTCTATCAACATCAAGGTAAAAACCTAACAGAAGTACATACTACTGATGGTGCATTTCAGGAAGTTTGTTTATATGTATCCTTGTGGTTTCCCTCTAGGAATCCTATTATGCAAACAATTCCCCTAAGAAATTCATGCCTTTAAAAAGAACTAGTGTTGAGGGATTTTATAAACTTCCAAAGCATAGGTACTATGGAGTGATGGGAAACACATAAAGCCACCAAGTGAATTAAGATCTCAGCTAAGTTGCAAAACCGTATTTAGCTACATTCTATTAGCATTTCAAAGATAGTAAGTAAACATGCCCAAGGAAAATAAAGGATGTTAATAATATTTTGGACATATATTTAAAATATCTCAGGAAAAAACCTTGCTGAAATGCTTAAAAAAATATACATGTATATTTTAAAATAGCTCCAAAAGTCTTTCCTTATCACATAACAGTTATGTTGAAAGGAAAAAAAAAATTGTCACTCAACAAAACCCGACCACAAAAGCAAATCTATCAAGAAAACAGCCAAATGAGAAAAACTGGGCAACTGCTGTATTTTTCCTCCCTCTAATGACTATGTAGATCTTTTATATTACATTGCTGACCTGTCAGCTTTGTGCCAGTTTCCTCTCAAATTGAATAAAGAATTTAGGAGCAGAAACCAGAGGAAAATTATGTGATGTACCATTCTATTTTTAGCAATTGCCTTTATTTTTCTTCGTTTTGATTTTCATTCATGAGAATCCCATAATAAAAGGATTTAAACTTTCCTATCTTCTGAGTCCATATGCCTCTCTGCCTGTCTTTTGAGTGAACTTGGATAACTTTGAAGTAAAGATTAAGAAAATATTGGCCCATTTAAAGATTTCCCCCACCAGGCAACACTTACATTGAAATTGCTGCCCTGGAGAAATTTGAAAAACACTTTCAGCCCTCCCTTTCGCTCTTCATTTTCAACCTGTTTTTCACACGTCCAAGTTGAAGGAAGAAAACAAGGAAAGGGAGTGGGGGAGAGGCAATAATAGATTACAAATAATAGAAATATATTTAATGGCTGATAGATATGCCATTATTTGAACAAAGAACTGTAGAAAAGAACCGTGACCTCTGGGTAATAAACTTTAGTTGACAGAGCCACACTGGCCAATGCCTTGAAAATAAAATTTTATTAAAATCATTTCATTTCATAAGGATTTGGGTCAACAGTAAATAAACTATGGAAGTGGATTAAAAACACTGCCATCATAACCATATTCTCTAAATTCTTTGGTGTGCTTCAGTAGTCCAAGTTCATTAGCACTTGGTCTATATTGCTGTGCTAATCACCCAGAGACCCTGTCCCCACATGGCTGAGTAGCCCAGGTCAGGTGAGCACTGTTGGCTCCCATGAGAGCTGTGTAGCAAGGTGGTCTATAGCAAGGTCTGTCTGGGTTCAAAATCCTGGGTTTGCTATTATTAGTGTGTGACCTTGAGCAAATCATTTAGTCTCCATGTAAAATAAGAATAATAAGAATTCCGTTTTCTGCTGGGAAGGTGTGAGTAGTGAAGTATCAATATACATAAAGGGCTGAAACCAATTTCTAGAATATAGTCTTGGCCATATTCCAAGTGCCTAAGCCTCTACTGCCTGTTGACACAGCATGCTGGATGTGTGCCACGCTATGAATGCCAGGCTACAGAACCAAGTCAGAGAACACCAGCTCTACATGTCTGGGGCCTCAGTGGCATTAACGACTCCATTTTTTCAGGCGGAAGGACTTCTAAATTAAAACACCTTAGCAAGTCATTGACAGCTTTATAGGATGTATTCAGAGACAGCTCTTGCCTGTGTTTCAGCCTTTTCTCCAGCTATCTGCCCTTGCAGATGACTCCAGCAGGACAGAAACCTCATTTCATATCAATTCATATCCATGGAGCTTCATGATTCCAGACCTTCCTATAGACTGTCTTTTGTGCCTGAAAGTCCCAGCTTGCCACTGCTTGTCTTCCTGGCTATTCCTCCATACCCTTCTGAACTCTACTGCTGTTCAAGATCTCCCTGTCCCCTCTTCCAACCTCCTCATCTACTAGTACTCTGCACCAGCAATTATCCCTATGCACCAAGTTTTTTGTTGTTGTTGGTGGTGGGGTTTTTTTTTCATATACTTGCAATTTTTACTTTATATTGTACTTACCTGTTTGCGTTTGTGTCTCTTAACCTATGCAATCTACTTGGGGCTGGGGACTTGTCTTGTCATCTCTGTGTGTCCAGTTTCAGCAAAAAATCTGACTCAATAGTAGGCAGAATCATTCTCCTTTACCTCAAAGGAGTCTGATAATCCTATTGAGTTATTGAGAAAAGGACTTCCAGCAGGGTGAAAGAGGACATGATAATCAAATTCTGGACCCAAGATAAACACTTTTCCACCCTATTTTTTCTTTGTCCTTGATCGCACCACACTCTACAGCTCAGCATTTCCTTTTTCTCTCTCTCTCCTTTTATTTTTATCTTCCTTTCCTGAACCTTTTTATTTTCCTTTAACATTGTCATTTTCTGTCCTGTTTTCTATCCTCTTTGCCTGCACTGATTAAAAATGTTCCTTGTTTGTTTTATTCTCTTGGGCAGAGTGACATCCCTGTTGGATTCAGAGACAAGATGCAAGCAGTCATCAAATTGGTCCTCTGGGTAAATGGTTCTCCTCCCAAGCATTTATATTCAAGTGGAAATCTAGGATACAGTTCTAGTTTCAACTTTTCGTTTTAAAAATAATGTATCAGAATGCCCAGGAAACAAGATAAGCCCCTTTTATACGACAACTGCTATGTAACAGCCTAATTTCCTTTGCTTTCACTAAGAGAATTTGGAAGACAGCTGGAAATATTGTTACAGTGGCTTTTCTTGCAATGGGCACCTTTGTGAGGTTTGCTTTGGTGAGTACCTGTCTATAGGAACTTTGTGAGTTTCCCTGTCTCACACTATGAGGCACACAAAGCCCAGCCTTTGAGTCTTTCAGCTACTGTTGTTGATGATAACTCCACAAGAGTAGATGCCATTTGAAGTGGTGCTTCAATGTGGCCTTGCCCGCCATCTTCGGCCCACACTGATTGGAACTATTCCACGTCACCTAAGCTTTCCACGGCTGCTGTCATCCATCCACCTTACTTTCCAGATCTGCTAATGTGGCTCTAATGCGATTTAACTGGCTGCCTTCCAGGTCCTCATCAGTAGCAAATCTGTTTTGCTATTTTGCATTAAGTAGTCTTAAGCTATAATGCCAGTGGTACTGATTGAAAGCCAGGTACTTACGTAAGGGTTTGAGTTTAATAATCTTTCTCAAATTTGAGCACTTGAGATTTCACTGGGACTTCAGTTATAGGAAAACATATAGGTAGTTCCTCACTGTTCTGCTGCTTCTGTCTCCTTTTGGAGATTGGTGCAGCTTTGTATCTATCTGGATGACTTGATCTGGCCATTCACTCAGACCAGGAGAGTTGGACACACATGTACAGGCACACGATGCCAGGTACCTTACCCTTCTGATGTACTATTCTCTAATTCTCTTTTTTTCTTTCTGAGAACACTCTCTCTTTCTTCCTGCTGCCTCAAAATGCCTCCAGGTAATACTCTCCAAAGATCATCCTCTAGCATTCTTCTACCTCTGTGATTTCTTCATCATTTCAGAACTTTCAATTCCATTTTATAGCTTAGATGTCTCTGTTAAATTCCCCACTTCTCTTAACTTTACTAAAGTACAGTTTGCATATAATAAGTCACACCCATTGCACATACAAAGTTCTGTGCATCTGAACCTTGTATGCATTGAAATTGTCATACCACAAAATTGCCTCTAATTCCTTTCCAGCAAATTCTATTCCACCATCTCTAGCTTTAGACTGTGGTTGATCTCCTTGTTTTCTGTCACTATCAACTAGTTATAATTTTTCAGTGTCTCATTAAAATGAAATCATGTTGTCTTTTGTATCTGATTCACCCATGTCCTTGCATAGCGAAGTAGTTCTTTTCTTTTTATACTGGAGTAATATTCCATTGTATGGATTTTCACTGTTTTCTTAATCATTTATGTGTTGACAGATATTTTGAGTGTTTTCAGTTTGGGTCTCTGAAAAATAAATGTGCTATACATAGAATTGTGCAAATCTTTGAGTGGGGCATATGTCTTGTGTTTTCGTTTCTCTTAGGAAATACCTAAGTATGGAATTGCTTGATAGTATACTACTTATTTTATTTTATAAAAGCTGACACTTTGTTTTCTAAGCGGAATGTACTATTTATAACCCCATCAGCAATGTCTGAGTCTCCCAGCCCACTACATCCTTGTCAGCACTTGCAATTGTCAGTCTTTTTCATTTTAGTTATTTCACTGGTTGTATAGAGTAGGTTCTTGTGATGAAAATGTACAAATACATAGTAACTAAAATGGATTGTAAAATGAAATGTAAACATTAAGACTGTAAAACTTCTAGAAGAAAGTATAGAAGATAATTTCATGACCTGGATTTGAGCAAAGATTGTCTTAAAAAATAAACCAAAAGTGTTAGCCATAAAAGGAAAACTTCATAAATCAGACTTTTTCAAAGGTAAAGACTTCTGCTTCCCTAAGTATATCATAAATATGAAAGAAAAAGAAAAGTCAACGCAAAGAAAAGTCATGGACTGGGAGGGAATATCCAAAGTGCATATATCTGCCAAAGTTGTTTCTAGAATATATTTTTTTTCAAGATTCTCTTTTTTTATTTAATTGATTTTATTTTTTTAAATACATGACAGTGAAATGCATTACAATTCTTATTATACATACAGAGCACAATTTTTCATATCTTTGTATATAAAGTATGTTCATGCCAATTCATGTCTTTGGGGGGTTGTTTGCATTACAATTTTTATTACACATATATACCACAATTTTTCATATCTCTGGTTGTATATAATGTATATTCACCAATTTGTGTCTTCATACATGTACTTTGGATAATAATGTCCATCACATTCCACCATCCTTGCTAACCCCCTGTCTCCTTCCTTCCCCTCCCACCCCTCTGCCCTATTTAGAGTTCATCTATTCCTCCCATGCTCCCCCTCCCTACCCCACTATGAGTCAGCCTCCTTATATCAGAGAAAATATTCAGCATTTTTTTTTGGATTGGCTAACTTCACTTAGCATTATCTTCTCCAACACCATCCATTTACCTGCAAATGACATGATTTTATTCTCTCTTATTGCTGAGTAAAATTCCATTGTGTATACATGCCACGTTTTTTATCCATTCATCCATTGAAGGGCATCTAGGTTGGGTCCACAGTTTAGCTATTGTGAATTGTGCTGCTATAAACATTGTTGTGGCTATGTCCCTATAGTATGCTGTTTTTAAATTCTTTGGGTATAGTCTGAGGAGAGGGATAGCTGGGTCAAATGGTGGTTCCATTCCCAGATTTCCAAGAAATCTCCATACTGCTTTCCATATTGGCTGCACCAATTTGCAGTCCCACCAGCAATGGATGAGTGTACCTTTTTCCCCACATCCTCGCCAGCACTTTTTGTTGTTTGTCAACATAATAGCTGCCATTCTGACTGGAGTGAGATGATATCTTAGAGTAGTTTTGATTTGCATTTCTCTAATTGCTAGAGATCATAAGCATTTTTTCATATATTTGTTGATTGATTGTATATCTTCTTCTGAAAAGTGTCTGTTCAGGTCCTTGGCCCATTTGTTGATTAGGTTATTTGTTATTTTCAGTGCCTAGTTTTTTTAATTCTTTATATACCCTAGAGATTAGTGCTCATATATTTTTTTAAAAAAAACTTTTTCTACCCAATACAAAAATGAACAAAAGATTTGAGTAGACAATAAATGGATGATAGGATCATGAAAAATTGCTCAATATTCTTTATCAGTAGAAAAATGCAAAATAAAATAATGAAATGATCTTTTAAAGTTCTCTTTTAGATCCATTCATCTGTATATCCCCTTAGCAATTAGAAGTCAGTATATCCAAAATGAATAACATTTTTCTCCAGAAGAACACACATATTTGTGTACCTTTTACCTTGAATTTCAAAACCTTTGTATCACTGATTCTTGATGCTTTGTGTCTCCATTGTACCACCAGTTAATAATTCATATTTCCTGTTCTCTCTCTTTCTCCTTTTCCACTATTATTGCTCTGGTTTGGGCTCTCATGTATATTACAATGGTTAAAGTCTCCTAAAAGGTCTTCCCACAACCATTTTCTACTCATAGCCAGTCCATTTTACATAAATCTTCTTCAGGTCCTGCTCAGGACATACAAGTCCTTCATTCAGAAACATTTAATACCTCCCCTTCACTAAATTTTAAACTCCTTTATTTGGCATGCAAGCCTCAATATAGTCTAACCCCAATCTACCATTCCAACCTCTTTTTGTCTTGTTTGTACCTAATACTGTAGGTGAACTGAACTAGGCACTATTCCATAGATAGGCGCTTCCATTTCCTGTCTGTTTGCCTTAGTCTAGGATGTGCTCAGATAGGAAATGCCATCACCCAGTCTCTGCATATTCAGATCTCCCTCTCCTAGAAGAGAAAGGCTCACTTCAAATCCTAGCTCTTCTACAGAAGCTACTTCTGAATATCAATATTACTCAATATACTTATTGTCTCTACCAAATAGTTTTATTGTGCTCATAGCTTCCTTATTAGACTTCAAGTTCTGAGAAGATAATTTCAGAGTCTGTCCTATTATTTCATACTCCACACAATACTCTATATGCCCTATGAAGAGTTAGCAGTGTTTGGGATGGATGGATATCTTGGTAGTGAGATACAAAATAGACTGTTATCATTCTTGTAATCTAATAGGAGAAGCAGGACGTGCAGGGAAACAATAATATAACAACAGGAGAAACTTAAGAGATGTGTAGAAGGTCATCGAAGAGTAATTTGGAATTAGGTTAGAGAGGACCATCAATATCTGGTTAAAGAGAAGCCAGAAACCATTCAAGATAGTTAAGCATGGAAGTAACATAATTATAGTCTTGTTTGGGGAACATCAATCTGGCAGCAGTGCGTGGGGTGGAGAGCTTGCAAGGGAAGAACCCGGAGAGAGGGGCAGACGAGAGCAAGGCAACGGAAGGAACACTAGCATGAGATAATGAAAGCCAGGGAAAAGAAAGTACAGATGTGACAGACTCTGTGAACGTGCTGTTGACAGGCACTGAAACCGGGTCTGAGGGTGTGAAGGAGAGAGAAAATGAAAAGTAATTCCAGAGAAGCTGAATAACCAGGCCACATTGTGCCCTGGAAAAAGTGGGCGACATAGGGAGAGAGCCCAGCCCTAGAAAACAGATCTGGGGGTGGATCACGTACAAGTTCAAGTTGTAAATGTGGATACTTGTCATTAGAGGGGCTGTGTCGGGGAGCCGAAGAGAGAGCAAGCCAATAATAAATTCTTAAAATACAAAACTCACAGATACGCAGAGAGGTTGATGAAGAGATCAATGAGCTGTGAGAAAGTCGTGAGTAAAGAACGATGAAGTGTCATGGAGGCTATTACAGGGAGAATTTCTGAGAAACAATAGTCAATTCAATTCAAAGGAAATTTTTTAAATGTACTTCTTGATAGTTTGGGATAAACAGAAAAGGAATGAAGCATGCAATCTGCCTTTGCAGTGGATTTAGTCTAGTGGGGTGGAGAAGCAGCGTCACCTACATTTTCTGAGTGCTTGGTCCAGTCCCACATGTATATATTTAGTTATAATTTGACCAAGTATTACTCATAACAACCCTGTGAAGTCTACATTTATGATCTCAATTTTATAATGGAGGAAAAAGTCTCAAAGATGTTAAGTAAAATAAATTTTAATAGTAGGACAAATAAAATAGGTATTAAAGAGAGGTATACAAGTAAGCTAGCACCAATGAAGGAGAAATGGTTTGGGAATAAGAAAAAGAGATAATGCTCAAGGTCCTGAGTTTAATCCTGAATGTGCGTGCACATGTGCATACACACAGAGAGAGAGAGAAAGACAGAAAGAAAGAAAAGAAAACCTTTAGAGAAAAGGAGATGAGAGAGAGGAGAGGAAGCCTTTGAATTTTGCCTTGCAACAAAGAAAGATTTGCATAACCAGAGAACTGATAGAAAGCCATTGCATTCTGAACAGAGCGAGTACCATGACAGAATTTTGTGGTTACTGGTGAGGTTGGTGTGATTAGACTGTAAGATGTGTTGAGTGGTGTGGGTGGAGGAGAAAGAATGGGACCCCCATTTTTTTAAAAACATTTAGCACTTCGCTAAGCAGGTCAGCTCTATTCTGCAAACCACGAGCATCTGTGGGCTTTCAAGAATAGAGTGTGAACCAATTTAATTTCTCTCTTTTTTTTTAACTTTTTGATCATGAGAAGAAAAAATAATTAAATATATCAGCATCCTGGCATAACAAATGCTGCAAATAGATCATGGGAAAGCTGGAATCAGAAGTTGGCTAGCAGGGTTTGAGTAAGGAATTAAGAAGTGGGGGGGGGGACTAAAAGCTTGGAGCATGGGCCCTTTTCACCCATAAGAGCCCTAACAGCATGACAGCCCACACACTTAACAGATGAGGGGAAACTGGGTGTTAAGTAAGTAAATACAATCAGATAAAAGAAAATGGATCACATTACCATAGTCAGAGCTGATGTCTTTTGACTGCTTTCCAAATGCCACCACATATCTGCATTCCCGGTACTAAGCCCTCATATATTTTGGAACAGAAATTGCTTGTGAACATAGGACAGAAAAGTTGGTGATGGTCCACTGATACCTTGAGTGTGAGAAGTCCTTTCTGATTCATTCACCTGCCTAATTCGATTGGACTACCCAAGAGTTGCTGTGACCATACACCAACACACTTGTACTACTTTTCCTGCTTCCTTTGACCAGATCTTTCTATCTTGTTTTCTCCTTGGGCCTCATGCTCTTGGCACTTGCCAGTTGTACTCTTGTATTCTGTTTGTCTTATTCTTCAAATTATTCTAAATTATTTGGAGGCAAAGATGGATGTTCTTGTGTATGTTGCTCTTATAGAATGGACACTAAATAATTATTTATTGACTTGAACTAAAGAGATTGTGGTTTACTATTATACATAAATGCAAAAAAAAAAAAACAGTTTATAGAGAAATGTGTTAGTTTTCTATCGCTGCGTGAAAGTTTACCACAAATTTAGTGGCTTAAAACAGCACACATTTCTTAATCTCACAGTTGTTATGGATCAAGAATCCAGGCACCGTTTCACTGGATCCAGTGCAGAGGGTCTCACAAGGTACTGGGTGTCAACCGGAGTACGGAAGAGGAACTCTGGGTCCTTTTCCAAACTCTTTCTCATTTGTGGCAAAAATTCAAGTCCTGATAGCTGTAGGACTGAAATCCTTGGTTCCTAAAGCTACCCCCTTCCATAGGAGGTTTACAGCATTTGCTTCTTCTGGGCCGTAAGAGAACATCTCTCTCACCTGAGGAAGTGCCCAGTCCTGCCTTAGGGTCTTGAATTCAGGACCTCCCAGAATAATGTCCCTTTCCATTAATTCAAATGCAACCAACTTGGGATCTTAATTACAACCGCAAGCTCCCTGCCCCTTATCATGGAGTGTACCCTTGTAGTGGAGCATGTTCACAGGGGAGGGTGGGGTCTTGAAAGCCAAGGTAGAGTTCTGTTTACCACAACAGCAGAGCAAGACAGCAGCAAGTGACAGCCAAAGAATTTTACTCTATGAATAGACAATAGAGACTTTTCTCTAACGTTAACGTGCACCATATACTTTTAATTTCTTACACAATTAAAAGGCTTCCAAATGGAAAGCAGTATTCTCATTCTCATTTTGTTCTTTTGCTCTTTTGGGAGGCATTCAGCTATAGCCACTAAGGTAGTATATTTCCAGAGTTAGCATCAGTTTATTTACAGAGGTTAAATGTCCCCATGCAGATTCCTGAGCAGCATTTAAAGGACTGTGAAAGCTGTGTCAATTTACTATCAGTTACTCCCGGTATAGCAAATCCTGCTGAGGTCAGATTTTGGTGATAGTAATTAGTTCACATTGACCATGAGGCGTGGGGTCAACTTGATAATTAAAAAATTTAAATTTAGCACTTTAGTGTTTTTATTTATTTATTAATATTTAGTTTTAGTTGTAGTTGGACACAATACCTTTATTTTGTTTATTTTTATGCGATGCTGAGGATCGAACCCAGGGCCCTGCACATGCTAGGTGAGCACTCTACCGCTGAGCCACATCCCCAGCCCACTTTAATATTTTTAAATGGTTACATCTTGCAAGGTCCTGACACTCTCCTTTATAAGAAATTTGCATATGAAGAAACAAAAATGTGGAGATGAATGCTTTATTTTAAAAAGCTTATAAATGGGGCTGGGGTTGTAGCTCAGTGGTGGAGCGCTTGCCTAGCATGTGTGAGGCATTGGTTTCCATTCTCAGCACGGCATATAAATAAATAAAATAAAGGTCCATTGACAACTAAAAAAATATGTTAAAAAAAGAATTTAAGGAACCTACAAAAAAAAGTATGAAGTTTGGACTCAACAAACCTCATATGATAAAAACCATTCCAAACATGCTGAGTCTCTCTCTTACCATTCCTAAAATTGACATCCCTTTGGCTAAATGAATTTTTAAAAATATTCAGAATTTTAGCATAACAAAGTAACATCTTGAAAATTTAATAATGAAAACCATAGCTATACACCTAGAAAGGGAAACTAGTTGTTTACTTGTTTAAAAAAACATAAACCATAACAACATCCACCAAATCTCTAAGACTTTTACATTGATCTTCAGCTGCCCTATCTGCTACATGCTTCACGTTCCTACTCGGGGCTTCCTATACTGATAATAATAGAATGGTAAGAAAAATCCTATGAGGAAAGATTCTAGAAAAAAAAAAAGATTTGCTTAATGAGGAATTTTTTCTACATTGGCAAGTTTTAAATATGTTTCCCAAAACATAAAAAGTCATATTTTTAGTAAACATAGAAAAATGACTAAGTAGAATATAAGTGGTGGTGGTAAAATGGAGAAACAAATAACATTCACATTGAGAGGTTAGGAATGTATTACTTAAATTCAAAAGGACATGGTGGGTGTTGTAATTTGAACTGTGTCCCCCCAAAAGATATGTTCAAGTCCTAACCTATGGAACCTATCTGTGAATGTGACCTTATTTGGAAATAGGGTCTTTGAAGCTCTAATTAAATTGAGTTCATATTGGAATAGGATGGTCCTTAACCCAATATGAGTAGCATCCTAATAGCAGAGACACAGAGACAGACACACACAGGGAGAACACATGTGGCAATGGTGGTAGAGATTAGAGTGAAGTATGTCTAGCTGAAGAACTCTAGGATCACTGGCAACCCCAGAGGCTAAGAGAAAGGCATAGAGTGGAAGATTCTCCCTTAGAGCCTTCAGAGAACATGGCCCAGCCATTGCCTTGATTTCAGATTTCTGGCCTCCAAAACAATAAAAGAATAAATGTCTATGGTTTTAAGCCACTGAGTTTGTGTTAATTTGTTATAGCAGCCTCAAGGAACTCATGCAATGAACAGTTGCCTGAATCACCTGGATCCTTGTGAACTAATCCTGAGATCACTCTGTCCAGGGTCATTCCCAGTTCCCTCTCCTAGAGGAGAAAAATGCCCTTTACAGAAAAAAGGGAAGCCAGAGACTTCATCTGCTCCATGATCTTCTCTCTGGCCACTTAGGTCTACTTCCAAATGTGTGAAGACAAAACAATGGTCAGAGGCACTTTTGCCCCAAGGGATTCCTCCCCTGTCCACTTATAGAGAATCAATTTGGGGATCATGGCTTGCTTGTCATGGAAGACCATTTTCTGAGAATATACCTAGTAATGCATAGTTATATCCTTTATTCCTCACAACAACCCTTTGAGAGAGATGCTATCATTATCCCCAGCTCACAAACAAGGAATTGAAGATTAAGGATATTTATTAACAAATTTCATTCAATTAATAAGTAACAGAACACAATTCAGAAGTAAGCCTGGTGGTCCCAGATCCAAACAAGCTGTTTGGAGATGTTACCTCCTCCCTCCAGTAGCCTATAGTAAGACTCTGTACTGTACTTCCTTCATATGTAATTTATATTGCATGTAATTCGTATGTAACTTATATGGGAAAAGTAACATATAATTTCCTCCTAAAATGATCTCTAAACTTAGAATCATTTCCCATGTCTTCAATATTTTCATGATATTTTTTCCTCCACGACTTGTTAGATAAAATTTCTTAAATTACTCAAGTATAACCACATTCTTTCTCACATTTCAGTGCCAAGCAAAACATCAGACAGAGGGGCATTTTTTCTTTCCACACTGATGTAATTTTGATGGTAAATTAAGAGAAGAATATGTGCTGGATCCCTTTTGTGCTTTTTTTTAAAATCAAGAAACAGAATCAGTGTAGCAACAATAAATTCTAGGGCCTTGCTTCTAAAACCATAGAGGCACTGCAGAAAATATTCCTTTTCTGTTTCTGAACTCAAGGATCCTGAAGCCTTGTTACTGGCCAGCAGGAGGGCTCTGAAGTCAAGCCTCTTGCCCTCCAGTGGCAAACTGGTGGCTTCTAATGATAGACTTTAATTAAAAGTGTTAAAATTAAACTTCTCCATAAATGTGCCAAGTATCCTTATCTCACAAATGGAAAACAAAACTAACAGGGCCATCAAAGGACAAAAAGCAACATTAAGAATGTAGGTAGCATGCAAAGAAGGAGGACAGGGAGGAAATGCAAGGCAGAGAGGAGGTAGTAAAATCACACTTTCTAATGCTTAGAATGTGCTATAAAATTTATGACAGAAAAGCATAATCCCTATATGCACCATCATAGGGAAGAAGAAATTGATTATATATTTTACCCAGTTATGCAATATACTCAGACACCATGTTTTCAAATGTATTAAAACAATTGATCAATTAATCTTGATTCCATTCTATGCATTTTAAAGTACTGCCATGAAGCCCTGTGTACTAATAATTACCATGTTCTTTTCTCTGCCCTTTTCCTGGCCTAAAATTAAGGTGACTTAATCAATACCTATGACATGACTGGCTTTGCACATTGCTAGAAACGCAATACCTTTACAATTTGCTAAAAATTTTTTCTGTTTTGTAATCTTGTTCCTTTACACATGATTTCCCTCATAATATTTTGTGTGTCTACCCCTTGCCCTTCTCTATGTAGAAACTCGCCTCTCCATATTCCTGCAGAAAACCATCAATATTGGATCATAAAGCTGAAGGGATGCATACTATATTAACCTTTTCTCCTAAGTTTCCACATTTCAATTTGGTACTTACTGAGCTAGTTTTACTTTTGAGCAGTTTTTTCCCTACAGTGATTTCTTTCCTTAGTTTCTATTCTGACATGGCAAGAATGGAAAGAGCACTTTAAAAGTTATTCTAAAACAGTCTGATGAAGTAGGTGGTGGTTACAGCAAGTAAATGCAATTCCTGGAAATTGTTTCCTCTGGAACAATGACTATTATGGCTGCAAGGTCTAGCATGAGTGATGAGTTTTCTTACCAAAGGAGTGACTCTGAAATTGTCATGACTCTGTGCAGAGGCCATGCTTTTAAAAATATCGCCTTACTTGTTACTTGAAAACTCAAATGTAAGTAAATAATATCTCACCTTTCTTTGACTTCATAAAGAGAACATCATATTTTTGTGCAGAATTTTATGAGTGGCAGCGTTCATGAGATGAAAAATACAAACAAAGAATTATGACAAAAAGAAGAAAAATAACATGGAAGATAATATTTTGCAATTTTGCCAATTCTTACTGAATCTACAAGCTTTTCAGAGGAGCAATGCATGAGAATTCCCTTAGATGAAATTCTATCTCTCTCTAATTAACTTTAGCATGATTTCTTACTGACCACGTAGTAGGATAAATACAGGTGAGTTATCAAATAAACACAAAGTGTGGTTCCTTCAGTTCTGGAAGCATTGTGACAGGGCAGTCTAAGGAGATTTCATGAAAAGTAAGGCTATAAACCTACAGACTAACAAAGACTTTTTTCCTTCAGGAAACCATAGCAGCACATGCAGAGCTATGGCCTTAACATGGCATAATTGAGAAATGTAGAAATTTACTGAAGTTATAGAAAATAATTTCCTGCACCATAGTGTAGAACTTATGTTGAGCCTCCAATCATAAGATATTTTTATCGTCCATTAAAAGCATGCTGTTTCCGGGCACAGTGGTGCATACCTGTAATACCAGAGGCTCAGGAGGCTCTGAGACAAGGGGATTTCAAGTTCAAAGACAGCCTCAGCAAAAGTGAGGTGCTAAGACACTCTGTGAGACCCTGTCTCTAAATAAAATACAAAAAGGGCTGGGGATGTGGCTCAGTGGTTGAGTGCCTCTGAATTCATCCCTGGTACCAAAAAAAAAAAAAGCATGTTGTTTCTCCCGTTTTAAAAGAAATGGGGAATTGTTGAGGATTGTTACTAGGGTTTTTACAAAAGTATAAAAATGATAATTTATGGCTATTACACAAAAGACAAAGAGAGATTCTAAAAACCAGAAGACATACTAGGATCAATTCCAAAAAATAAGGAAATCTATGTAAGAGACTTTTGTGTGGTGGTGCTGGGAATTAAACCAGGGCCTCACTTGTGCTAGACAGGTACCCAACCACTGAGCTACATCCCCAACTGGTACTTAATTTTTTAAATACTTATATTGGTTCATTACAATTATACATAATAGTGGGATTGATTATGCCGTATATGTACATTCACATAATATAATTTTATCAATCTCATCCCCCAGTATCTGTCCCTTCCTCCCTTCCTGAACCTATTCATTCTACTCTACTGATCTGCCTTCTATTATTATTGTTGTGGTTGTTAGTATTATTATTATTATTTCAATGAATGCTTTATAATTACATCTATAATCAGGATTCATGGTGGTCTATTGTTCATGGACATAACATAATCAAGTAGATTTTTTCTCCCCAGTACTTCTCCAACTCCTCCCTCTCTATCCCTCTATCTGCTCTATTTGTTTAGCTGTATCTTTTATAAGACCTTAATCCAATTTACAAGGAAAGGGTATCTATGATTACATCACCTCTCAAAGACCTCACCTCTTATCACTATCACCCTGGTGATTAAGTTTCAACATATAAATTTAGGGAGACACATTCACAGCATACACGTCTCTGAGGCAATTATCATTAATTCTGTTTGACATTATAATCCTTTATCTCTTTTGTCAACCACTAGAAGATTTTGAGACAATACCTTAGTGTCTCTTAATCACCCTTATGGAGCCCAATGTCTAGAATATCAGTGTTCTGTATAAGGATGACAGAGAAGGTATTTGTTGGGAGCATTGCAAGGATAAAGTAACAGAACTAAACACATACTGGGAAGTCACAGAACATCAGAAAAAGTTTCAAAGAAAGAAGGATTATTTTGTTTAAAATGTTTAAATCTTCCTGTAATTCCAAGTGTTATAAGAGGCCAAGGAAAGTGAAGATCATTGAGTTTAGTAGGTAGATTACTTCCTGTGACCTTCCAGTGTATGGTTTTTATAGAATAGATATTGAGACCTCACAAAAGATGTTCAAAAGTCAGGGACAATAAGGTATCTTTGTACACCTATATGCAAAATGTATTCTCATTTCTGCCACCTACCAGCACTTCTAATTCACTAATGTCAAAAATTGCAAACCATCTAATAGATACAATAGATAAGATAGGGATGGTTTTCCCATAATTAGACCTTGTAGTACTATTCTTAAACATGGGTTTAGAACTAATATACTACCACTGGGATAGATGGGCCATAGCACAAAATATCACAAGCAAAATCAATGATTCATAACTCTATGCTATGAGAGGCACAATTTATGAAGAATTATTAAATACACTAGGCTTATCAACATCCCACTAGCAATTAAAAATAATAAAAATATATTCCTTTCACACACAATAGATCATTTTGCATCCACCCACATAGTGGCAGTAGATTATTCAGCATTTAAGGAGTGCCTGCTGTGTACTAAACAACCTTCTAAAATACACAGCAATGGATATATGTTTATAGCACCTAGATACTCTAAAGGCTCATGCTTATACACGAATAAAGAAACCACATTCAAAGAGTTGAAGAACACTTTCCAGAGTAGGAGATCAAAAAGCACAGAAAACAAGAATAAATATCTAGGGAAATGCACAGGGAACAAACACACAAAGGATAAATAAAAATAAGAGCTATCTTGGAGCATAAAAGTATTTCTCTCAAGAGAGCATATCTTGAATTGGGTTTTCAGAAAAAGAAGGTTAATAAAACCCAGATTTAAAAAAAAATAGCAAAGAATCGTCAAGGTGGTTAAGTCCACTGAGGGGATTAGGTTCACTGAGACAGAACTAAGACCATTTTACCCTGTTAACATCATAGTCCATTTTAATCCAAATGAGGATGAGCCACACTGAAGTTGGCAAACTAGTGACATAAAGACTGATGCATACCAGTGACATTTCCGAGAAAATACTTAAAGTGAATCCTCCATCAGTGGAGAGCTGAGAACAGTGTTTTTACACCCAAAAGACAGGATTTAATAGTAAGTAGAATGAGTCAGGTGGATGGATAACATAACAGCATTAGATTGCTCATATAAAAGAATGTTATTTTTTAAAAATCAGGAATCAATAAAAGGAAAGATTAGGTTGAGCAGTTGATTGAGAACTCGTGTTATTCCTGATATTCTTCAGGGGGGGAAATAAACATATTTGGAAAAAAATTTAACATAATGTGAAAGCCAGAGCTTTTCTCTTGCATTCTTGCTTAGAATCCATCAGGCAAAGAAACATCCAAAGCATGGAGAAGTGTGGTGTTTCTAAAAGCAAAGAGGATGAGTCTAGAAATGCCATCAAGAGGGACTTGGTAGACGATTGGGTATAATGAGGTGAAAAGAATTTAAAGAAGGATAAATTAACTCACAACTAAAACTAGAAGGATATTTGCTAAACTTGTTTGCTTAGCAAACAAGTTTAGCAAATATAGTTGACAAGGCAGTTTAGTTAAGAAATGGGTAGGCAAGACTGTATTGATTCACTGGGTTTCAGATGTTGCTGACATTAATAGCTTTTGGCCAGAAATTGGAGTCAACTGGAGACCCTTGGAGAAAGGAAATCACAGCTAACAGTTCCACTGAAAGAAGTAATTGATGAGATCAATTCAAACACATAGATGGCTGTATAGAAAATCTGAGATCACTGACCCATCAAAAATTCATGATATTCATTAAGCCTCTCTCTTTAGAGGTAGGAGACCCTTCACAGGTCAACCAATTTTATTTTTCGGTTATTTTAGCTATTTTTGTTCTCTCAAGCATGTTCCATCTCTCCAGTGCATGGCTATTTGAGAATAGAGATGTTGAAGGGCAATCACTGTGTAATTTACTCCCCTTTTCCTCGCCTCTGTCCAGTATTCCATCCAAAGAGTTAAAGTGTAAATGGTGAGAAAACAAATCCATCCAGAGGAAATGGATCCTGGAAGACATTTGGAACTATAAAAATGCACTAGTTGTCCAATCAGGAAGATGGAGAAAGGCCACTGTAGTTTTGAGTGTTTTTGTAGTTTTTGTTTTTGTAGTTTTTGTTTGTTTGTTTGTTTGTTTTTTCTGCCTATTGTTTCTTTGCTTGTTTTTTTGGCAAGTGACAGCATAACATTTTGAGTCAAAGGTAAATGGTGAGTATCTCTAGGAAAGAAGTAGAAACTAAAATGTGATAATTTAGGATTAACCAGACAGGTCATGGGGGATGCCAATAGCAGGAACCTGACCATGAAGTTGAGTTTGCTCCTTTATATAGATCAACAAGGGCAGGTTAGGTACCCAGTCTTGGGAAAAGTAAGTGTTTATCCCAACAGCAGTTTAGTAGATTAATGCCCCATTCTAGAAATTAGACTAGAATGTAAAAGATCACGGTTTTTGAATCCCAAATCCTAGAGGTGAATTTGTAAGTCAGAATAAAGAGAATTTAGAAAGCTAGAACTTTCTTAAAGTACTCATATTTAAAAAAAAAATCAGGTTGAGATCTGAAGCCTGATAATTAATCTAGTAACCAAGTACTTTACCTAAATTATCTTATTTAATCTTCATGCAGTCTTATAAAATGAATATTACCATTATTTCCAGAGATTTTGGAGAAATCTCTGGGGATATTTTTACTGCAGCAGTATAGATTGTAGACTGCAGCAATGATAAAAATATATGTGAGTGAAATGTTTAATCCTGTAATTTTAGGATGATAAAATTTTAGTCATTCTATCATAATAGCTCAGAGCTAAAAGAGCCTTCAGCACAACAAAATGGCGGACCTTTGAATTGACATTCTTTTGGCGAAACCTAACTTCCACTTGAATAAGTGTTAGTGGAAATTGTTTGGTTCTTAGAACTCAGAAGAATCTCTCTACCCTGGTGTGTTAGCTTTCTGTCACTATGACAAAACTCCTCAGAAAATCAACTTAAAGGAGAAAATATTTATTTTGGCACATGATTTCAGAGGTTTCAGTCTGTTGTTGGCTGGTTCCATTGCTATGGGCATGTGGTAAGGCAGCACATCATGGCAGAGAAGCCATGGCAGAACAAAGCTGCCAATCTCATGTCAGCCAAGAAGCAGAAAGAGAGGATAGTAAGGGACCAAAGACAGGATGTAACATTTCAGTGCCTGCTTTCAGTGACTTATCTCTTCCAACTAGGCCTCACCTCCTGCAGAAACTACTACCTTCCAATAGTCCCTTCAGCTACAAATCTGTCAATAAACTAATCTATGGAGATCAAGGCTACCATGATCCAAGCACTTCCAAAAGTTCCATCTCTGAACATTGCTGCATTAGGGATCAAGCCTTCCACACATGAGCTTTTGAGGGATGTTGTACATACAAATGAATATAGTTTCCATGTAGTTGGTGCCTAAAGCTCAAATGATGTCATTAGAATTCAGTTTTCTCTCTGTCCACATGTTGGCTTGGATTTCTTCAGTTTTGACTTCTGTTACAGGCAGGAGTTCTCCACATCATGGTTGCCTGGCAGCTCAGGGTTTGCGTGCAGACAGCATTGCAGTTCAGCATAAAGTGACTTCTTTTGCATTCACTGAGCAAATGTATATTGAGTGCTTACCACCTGCCAGCAGTGTTCTCAGTGTGAAGACAGCTCAGTGAAGACAACAGAAATATCTCTACTCTTCCGTTGACTTTTCCATATCCAACATTTGTCACAATAGTCCCAAGCCTGAGTACTATTCCACTGAATTGGGTCATGCATCTGTTCATGAACCAATCATTATTCCCAGGGGGAACAGAATGTCCTGATTCACCAGATCTGAAATTCACACCCATCCTTAAGGAAGGGAGTACAGAATCAGTCCTACCCAAGTTACCTTGATGGAGAACAAGGAAGTAGTTGTTTCCAGAGGTTTTAGAGAACAAGGGGTATGAGCCTGGAAAGAAGAAAATTTATATTAAAAAGAAAAAAGACTCCAAAATCCAAATTCAGAAAGGATAAATGTAGAAATTGTCACAGAAAAAAATGGAATTTGATCAGACAGTAAAACCATGAAAATTTGAGTCCAATAATGTCCTAGAATCACCAAATCTGAATGTACACACCTTTAGTCAACAAGCATGAGTAGGAAAATAGTCTTCCAATAAATAGTAAGTTGGATGTAGTCACAGGTGCCACTGTGGATAACAGCTGTCTGCAGTCATTGTCTGAATGCATTGCCCAGGGTTTATCTGTGCGTAGAATTTGGGCACCCACCAAGTAAATAGCTCGAGGCTACAGATACTTGCTTCTTGCCATGTATGGTGAAAATTGTAAATAGTCTGTGTCATCCTCAAGTGAGTAGAGCTCAAACTATTTGTGATTGAGGCCTCAGGTTTGGTAATTTACAAAAACTACTTTTGCTTCTTGGTATGATAGAAGGAAAATTGCTTCAAAAATGCTTTGGGAAAATTGATTCAAATTTACCAAAAATGCTAACTTCAGCTAAGCAGATAGTAACTGATAAGTATCTTTTAATGAGACATTATCTTATTTTTTCCAGCAACGGTGTTCTGGTATTTGCAGATATTTATTTTTTTCTTAAACATATATGTATTCCATATATCCTTATAAATATAAATTTAAAAATCAATATTGAAGATTTACAACATGGTAGTTAAGAATATAAATTTTGCAGTCAAACTGCCTAAGTTAAACTTATGACCTGACATTAAAGCTTCTAAATGATCCTAAGGAGGAAACTTCTCTGAGACAGTTTTTCATCAGCAAAATAAGAATAATAACAGTACTCACATTGTAAGATTAGTATACATATTAAATGCATTAGCATACATTAAAATGAAACAATAACTGATATATTGGTAGCAATAATTTAAGCATTATCATCATCATCAAATTACCATCACCATATTCAGAATAGCTTCACTGCAAGTAACAAGATTTTCACCTGAAGTTGTCATAGTGGTCATTAGTACTATTCAACAAGGATATCTGCCTTAGCCCTGCCTAGAGGCACAAAGCATAATTATACTTCTTTACCCTCTTGAGTATACAGCTGCATATTAGTTCTGGGAGGTGGATTGTGAGTAGACATGATATGTGTCACTTCTGGGTGAGAGCATTTGATTGCAGATATGAGAATATCCAGAATTCACTCTTCCTTCAGGAATACAAACGAGCAATTTTTGAAGATGTTCCTGCCCAATCCAGATTCCTAAGTGTTTGCAATAAGCAGAAACCCTGTGGACCGATGGGGTAGACATAGAGCATGAGTGAAAAATAAGCCTTTGTTGTGTTAAGCTCCTGAAACTTTGGATGCTTGTTACTGCTGCTTCACCTAACTTTTCCTGACTAAAGCAGCCAACTTAGACAATAAAGAATATAACTATTTCAGATAAAGACTTGGGAAATGCAGTTCCAGAGCTAGTTAAGTTAATCCAGCAATTCTGAGCCTTCTCTGCATAATTAAAAGATAGCAGCAATGCCTCCAAACATCATATTCTCACATAGCAATTTAACTAGAAAGCAAGATGGAGGGGAGCAAAGACAAAAGACATCTTTTCCCCCTCAATGCTCTATCTTTTCTCAGGGATACTCTCCAGAAGTCCCTTGCAGTTTCTTACATCTTATTGACAGTACTGCATCTTATGCCCAATCCTAGACCAATCAGGGCCCCCCTAATAAAAAAAAAAAAAAGGAATTCCAAAGCTGATTTAATCCTATCATATTTCACTCCATATATCTGGGGAAGAAGCCTACTGTTCTTGAGTACACTAATCCCTGCAAGATGGCTAAATAAAATCAGCATTTCCTTAAGCAAAGAATAAAGAAGAAGAATGGCTGAGCAATCAGAAGCATCTTTTACAAGAGGAATGGCCTTGTATAGGGAGAATCAAAAGAGGACTTCTCTTTTTATATATGTTTATTTTTTAGTTTTGGTTGGACACAATACCTTTATTTAATTTATTTATATGTGGTGCTGACAATCGAACCCAGGGCCCCACATACACTAAGCATACACTCTACCGCTGAGCCACAACCCTAGCCTCAAAAGAGGATTTCTTAAAATAAGGTTCCCCTGTGCTTGTCGTATATGCACTTGGTCTCAGCAGAGAATTTTTAGAACTACTTAGAAGAGACTGAGATGTGCTGGTAAAATCTCTCTGCATATTACAGTGGATAATGTGGATTTCTAAATAGATTTGCTTAGCTACATTATTAGGCAGACACCTAATAATTTAATGTACACTAAAGTATGTTAATAGGGAGAATGTGTGATCATTAATTAATTACTAAGATTATCATTATCCCAATGTTAAGCAGTTCTTGAATTAAAATACATGATTAGAGTACAAAATGCATAGTGGCTTACCTTGTTCAAAGGTAAGGGCTGTGGAAAGAAAAGATCTTACCAGAGAGTGAAGATGATCTGCTTTGCCATCCTCTTATGGACACAATTTGCATTAAAGCATGAATTCCAGTATAAAGTTAAAAGCAGGCAACTTCCATGTCTTCCCATAATGTGATCATGCAGATAATGAGAGAAACAGCAAAACAAATTCTACCTTGTAGCACATATTTTCCTTATTAATATTTGCAATTCCATTTTTAATAGCACTGTTGTATTTAATTGCCTCTAAATATTGCAATTCAAGCCCCATAAAGTGTTGAAAACAGGAGTCCCAAAATGAATCTCAGGCTTTGTTATCCTGCAAAATCTTGGAGCTGTAGACTGATGTTCACACATCCACAGAAATATTTTTTTTAAACTCTTTGTTGTGCTTGCTTTAGAATGGCATTTAAATTAGCAAACCATTACCCTCTCAAGCACAAATGTTTTGCCAACCCTTGTGATTTCCAAATTACTTGTGCCAAAATTATAAGTTCTGCTGAATATTTTGATTAATTCCAGTGATGAAAACATATTTTTCTAATGCTGTATTTCAAGATTTCTAACACAGGATGGTCAATAACCCTAAACTATTTGTTTGGATCAAGAAAGAAATACTATTAATGGCAGGTATCCTTCCAAAAGTTTACCAACAATACAAATCTTAAAATTTTACTGCCAATTACTCTGCTTAAAACAGGGACAGAGGGGAGAACAGTTTACCTACGTTAATTAGTCCACATTTCTTGTTTGCTTGTTCTACACTTGAATTTTATCTGAGTAATGAACAATAATACACTATTTATTTATACAATATGATGACACTTAATTTTTCCCTGTGTATTCCATGATTCACCTTTAAATAAACTTTGGGAAATCTCAAATCAAACTGTGCTAATATCATCTTTGGCCCCATTTGCAGTAGAGTTCATGTTACTAACAAAATTGCTCCTAGCAACTTGCTAGGAGAATCTGTGGGGTTCACACCATGATAAACGACCTTGAAGATTTAGAGTACCAAAGACAATTTTGTGGACTTTAGCCTTAACAGATTTCTGGCAGCATTTATCAAAACACAATTATATGTGAAACTGAAGAAAACATTCAATGTTATAATAAGACAATAACTCACTTCCAGACTTGTAGATAAAGGTGATACCAATCGACATGTGGAAAATAGTCAACTCATATCCTTCTAATATTATAGATCAGCATGTATGATCACTAGAAGCTTGTTTTTGATGATTAGCAGTCAAGAATTGAGGTTAAGTGATGTGTTGCTTTCACAGCTAATACTATCTGAATCTATGTATCTTGTTGCCAGTGTTACTTCAATGAGGTCACACTTTTGGTGCAGAACAAGCAGAAACCAAGAATCTGTCATCATTATTTCGCTCTGACATTACTGTTAAGTAAACCAAGAAGGAGAGAAAAAAAGCATCTAACTATTAACCTCACATACTTTTAGAAACGGATGTTACTGCCCAGACCCCTCTAATACACTGAGTTATGGCCTTAGAGGTAAAAATTCTCTGCTGGATGTAGTGGGTCAAAAAAAAGGATGACAGCTAACTGAAATGTTTTAAGCTATATCACAGCGACAGCTGAGACTGTCCTTCTGATGGTGGGCATTTTATTTCCCAATGGACAAGGTTACTAAAAGGAGAAAAAGATCAACTCCTTACATAAAGAAACAAAATTATGCAGTTAATGTAAAGAAAGATTATTTTGTTTTGCTATGAAAATAAACAAAACATCAAAGAAAATCAACCTAATGCAGACCTTTATGTTATGTATCCCTATGGATTATATTTAAAAAATAATAATAACTGATATGTTTTATTTCAAAATGGTTGTGGCCATTTGAAGGTGGTGTTTTATGTTTCCTTTCTTTGTTTTTCTGACTTAGCATCCTCTCTAACTTTCACATGGCCACAGGAAATGAAAGTACCAATTAAAGAAGGGAAGATGGAAAACCATCTGTATGCAGCACTATGGTAGACTATGCTGGGCCTGCCGAGGTGGAGAGTATGAACTTCACAGAGCGCAGAGCGAAAGGATTGGGGGTGTGTGGGATGCCTTTTGGTAATTTGAGAGGCAAATTATGTGCATTTTCCACTCTGCTATGATTTTTGAAGTTAAGTGATTTCAACTCTAACACATGAAAGTTCAAAGAGCTAAGACTTCACTGTAATGTGTGCTAGGTTTACTTAGGAATAGAACAGTAAGTCTAAAAAGTTCCTAAGATGACACCTGTATGCAGTAAAAGCCTAGGGAAAGCACATAGGAATAAAAACACTAGGGTTTTTATTCTTGTTTTCATTTATTGAGACATAATATTTGTACATCTTTATGGGGTACATTCTGGTAGTTCAGTACATTTATACAATGTGTAATGATCAAAAGGTAATAAAACCATTTCCATCTCTTCAAATATTAATCATTTTTATATACTGGGAAATTCATATTATTTGAGACATATTGAAATATGTCATAGATTATTTTAATCAAAGTTATCCTACCATGTTATTTTAAAAAAAATAAATAATCCCCCCCCTCTATTTTGCTGTCCCTCATTGAAATTTCTCTTCCTCCTACCCTTAGCCCTTCCCAGTCTCTAGTGACCTCTTCTCCAAAGCCACTTATTAGTTTCCACAAATGAGTGAGAACAGGGTATTTTTCTGAAACTGGCTTATTTCCCTTAAAGAAATAACTTCTAGTTCTAACCCTGTTGCTGCAAATGACAGGATTTCACTCTTCTTATGGCTGAATAATATCCCATTGCGTATATATACCACATTTTCTTTATCCATTTTTCCACGGAAGCCTAGGTTGATTTCATATTTTATCTACTGTGAATAATACTGCAATAAATATGGGAAGGCAAATGTTTGTTCAGTATAATTATTTTATCTTCTTTGGAGATATATATACCCGGTAGTGGAATTGAAGGATCACATGATATTTCTGTTTACTTTTTTGTGGGACTTCCTGTTATTGTTTGGATATGAGGTGTCCCCCTAAAGCTCCTGTATTAATGCAGGAAGGTGGGATGATTGGAATACAAGAGCTGTAACCTAACCAGTCCACCCTAGTTTGAAAGGACTGAGTGGTAACGTTAGGCAGGTGGGGCATGGCTAGAAGAGGTGAGTCCCTGGGGATGTGTCCTGGAAGGGTGCATCTTCCTTGTAGCCCCTTCCCCTTTCTCTCTCTGCTCCCCAGCTTCCCTGAGCTGAATAGTTTTCTTCCACTATGCTTTTCTGCCATGATGTTCTACCTCACCTTGGGCCTGGAGCAATGGAGTCAGCCCACCATAGACTAAAACTCTGAAACCATGAACCAAAATAAACTTTTCTTCCTCTAAGTTGTTCTTGTAGGATATTTTGGTCACAGCAACAAAAAGCTGACTAACACATCTCTATGCTATTTTCCATAACAGCTATACTAATTTAGATTCCCACCAAGAGTGTAAGGGAGTTCCACTTTCTGTGTGTCCTAGATAACTTTTGCTATTTTTCATCTTTTTTGATGATAGCCATTTAAACCAGGATGATATGCTATCTCGTTGTTTTGATTTGTATTTCTCCAGTGATTAGTGAGATTGAACATTGTTTCATCTACTTTTCAATCATTTTTTTTGTGTGCCTTTTTTTGAAAAGCACTTAGGTTCTGCTAGCCCACTTTTAACTGGATTATTTGAGGGTTTTGTTTGTTTCTTTTTACTTTTAGATTTTGTTTTGGTGTTCAGCTTTTTTAATTCCTTGTATAGTTTATATATTAATCTATTATCAGATGAATAATTTGGAAATATTCTCTCCCATTCTATAGATTGTCTTTTAATTCTGCTGATTATCTCCTCAGCTATGCAAAAGTTTCTGTGTTTCATATAATCCCATTTGTCTATTTTTATTTTTGTTGTCTGTGCTTTTGGGGTCTTTCCTAAGAAATCATTGCCTACACCAATATCTGGAAGTGAAAAACACTAGTTTCTCTGTTCTCTTGGCAACAGAGAAAGAGATGCGACCCGTTGTGGTAAGACATGGCCTCAGCAGTGCCCGTAGTCTTTCAGTTCTTCATCTGTGTGTGGGTCAATAGATGTTATACATTTTTCCTTTTTGCTTGATTTGAATTTTAATAATGTTTAAGAGAATCAGAGAAGTTCATAAAGTAATATAAAAATTCATAATGAAAAAAGCTGAATACGGGCTGGGTTTATGCTTCAGTGGTAGAGTGCTTGCCTCACACGTGTGAAGCACTTGGTTCAAATCAGCACCACATAAAAATAAATAATTATTTAAAATAAAGTTATTTTAAAAAGAAAAAAAGCTGAATACAAAATTGCTTGTGCTATGAAGGCAACTGTCAATGTTTGTGTATAAGTGACAAGAAGAGAAAATAAAAAGAAGTGATTTATTGAGGTAGAATTATGAAAAATTTGGACAGTAGTAGACAAGAGAAATGATTTGAAGTTTTGGTGAACAAGAAAGGGAATATATAACCCAAGTTTAAACTGAAGCTTCTATCATATAAAACTAGGGAAATGTTCAGCATAAAACAATTTTACCAATTTGAACCTGGACTTTCTCTCCATCCTCTCCCTACAGTCACCAAATCATTTTACATTTTTTCTGATTATACTAAATACTTTCTTTTGTATGCATGTTGGAGTTGATATTCATAATTCTACCAGATAATGGCCTACAGAGATCTAAACTTAGAACAGGGAGGAACTACATTCATAGATTTTAAATGTTACAAACACGATACTTGACATTAAACTGAATTTCCTATTTATTCCATATTCTGAATTTGACCTAATCAGACAGCGTTCATTGTAAAGCTTAAGTTAAGCATATAGAGTGAGACAAGAGTAAAATAAAAGAAAGAATTTCTGGCCCGTGACAGTACAGACAGTCATAATATTACAGAACTCTTCTTTCAGAGAAGAAATTTTCATGGGTGGCTAACTTCACATGTACACACTCCCCCAAATGCCTTCAGAAACAGAAGCATTAAGATGCTGCCTCGGAGGACCGCACTACCATAAAAGTTCCATGATGACATAATGCTATTTTAACAAGAAGTACAGATTTATGGACTCAAAATGACTGTAATAACAAGCATTTTCAAATATGCCCTAATGCCTAGAACATGACAGCCACTCCCCAGGCTTCAGTAACTCTGGGCCAGTTGACATCTGCTGTAAGATAAAACCATTGTGTTCTAGTAAAACTTTCTTTCTGAACCGAGACTGAAGATCTCACCTTTGCCAGGTTTCAACTTTCTCAGGTAGCTAAAAACCCATCTTATAGCTCCCAAATCTGATTGTTTTTCTCCACTCCACATCCCTCATCCAATGATCAAAATCTACTCAAAAGCCAGAAATCAGAATCTTTATATGTGTGCTGTTACATTGTTTTCTAAAGAAAAACAAATTTTTGTTTGTTTTTGAAAAAATCTCATTTTTTTTTTAGTAGACTTGGTCTTTAGTCATTCTATTAAAAAGGAAGAGAAGCAATTGTATTATATTAAATTATCTGACCACACCATAAGACCAAAGTGGGAAAGACTTATTTTGAGGATCATCTCATTTGTCCCACTCTTCCTGGAGAAGCTGTGCATAACTTAGTCACTGTGAACTGCTCAGTATAGCCAGAATGTTCTCACAACGGGGAACTTCAGCCATCACACATAGTCCCTAAGTCCACACTGCTTCCCACCAACCTGTCATTGTTCTTCAGAGGTGTAAAGATCATTAAGTGCTCAGAAGTCTCACTCTAGCAGGCATGGTGGTACGCACCTGTAATCCCAGAGGCTCAGAAGGCTGAGGCAGGAGAATCACAAGTTCAAAGCCAGCCTCAGCAATTTAGTGAGGTCCTAAGCAACTTAGAGAAACCCCATCTCCAAATAAAATATAAAAAGGGCTGGAGGTGGGGCTCAGAGGTTAAGTATCTAGGATGCCATTCCAGGTACAAAAAAAAAAAGGAAAAAAATAAAAAGAAGTCTCACTCTAGCATGGAGATGACTCAAGCAGAAGTAGCAGCATCAGTTCAGAGTCTTCGGAATCATAGGCTTTAAACCCAAGAGTAAAATAAAAGTAGGACTCTGTAAATGATGGCCAGGCAAAACCAGAACAGCCTACTAACTAACCTTATTGCCTACATAATGATCTGTGCCACATCCATTGTTTTCTCAAGTTCTGTCAGAAAGTATCAATTCTTTAGCAATTTCTACCTCTCTACTCCCAAGAGTTTCAATCTCTTTTGTTACACTATGTTTATTTCTTCTCTCCCTCCCTTCTTGAAAAATGGAGAATATGCCTTTAATTCTCAGAAAATCTAGTTGTTTCCACTGTCTAAAATTTAAGTGTCTTCATTTTATGCTGGATTAACTCCAAATTATTCATATTCCTTTCTAGAAATTACACTGGGCCAATTTTCATTTTCTTTTAACTTTTAAGAGTGGCAAACAGAACCAAGTCTTTAGAGAACATTCCAAAGATCTCATATAATTTTATTATTTGGATCTAACCATTTTAAGTGTAACCAAGGAATACTTTTAAGATAAAAATATTAAATTTTAGAACAGAATTTGGTATATATTTCTTATTATTTAAAATGGGAAAAAAAGAACTAGCATTTATTAAATTCAGTCTCTGTGTCAGGTATTCACATATATCATATCATGTAATTCTCACAATTATTTTTATGTATCATTACTTCTACTTTCCATATAAAAAAATGGGAGTTCATAACCCACTTGAATCTAATGTATGAAATATGATATGTCAAGAGCTTTGTAATGTTTTGAACAACCAATTAAAAAAAAAAAAGAAATAAAGGCTCAGAGAAGAAATGACTTCCTGAGTTTTAAACTCAGGATTCTCTAATTCCAAAGTTTGAGCAACTTCTAGTTTATCATAAAGAATTAAAATAATATTTAACATTATAATTAATTTTCCTATTTTCCTTATTAAATTTCACACTTATTAAAATTCATCCATAAAACATTCATTCAGTTTCAAATCAAATTATACTAACACCATTCCAAAATAACTCCTGTATCAGGTCAATTAATCCAAGTCCATTCTATAAAGGTAAATCCTTGTTGCATTGCTTCATTACACAGCAGTAACAAAGCTCTCAATCATCATGTTTTAAATTGTTTCAGGAGCTTGTTTTCCTGGGCCGTCTATTCATCAAGATTCTGATAATTGTGGTTGACAAGTCTTTATCTCCTTGTACTTTGCTTTTTTCCAAACAGCCTATTTTGTTTCATAGCATAATTGGAATTTTGCCTAGAAAATTACAAAATATCTCAGAATAAACAGTAGTTATCTTAACTTTTTGAAGAAGTGGAAACTTCTCCTATCTATCTCCAACCTCATGACTCCTCTCTGATATTTTTCCAGCCGTAGGTGTTAGCATCTGCTGTTGTAAAATCTTTAGTGCTGCTTGGTGGAGACTGAGGTGAGGAATGGAGCCAAGATCACTTTTTCCAGTAAATATTATACAATCATGCCACATGTCCAACTCCACAGATTACTGGAACTTTCTGAAAGAGTATACATCTTGATGCTCATCTTAATCATTTTTGCATTTGCATTCTTGATACTGTACCTGAGATTCTCACCCTTGCCACCCTTAAATAAAGCAGCCAGCCTCCTTTTCACCATGTGGGATCCTGGGGGTGCCAACACTCTCTGCCACCTCCTGAGCACTGTGGAAGCTCAAATAGCTCTTCAGCTCTTCTCTTGGAAACGTACTGCAGCTCTTGATCTACTTACCACCTCCCCTCCCTATTTCACAAGTTGTGCCACTTAGAGACAATCAGAAAAAGTGCCAAAGAGCAAAATAGCTCCAAATATCTTCCCCCAGCTCTGTACTATATTCTCATCTCTCTTATCTACCTTACATAGGCATAAAGTAGCTCAAAGAAGCAGTTGAATGCATGCAAAGAGAAAACCAAGGCACCACGTGCATCAAGAAGAATCAGGAGGGAAGTCTGGAACACAAGGTTCAGGAGAGAGCTGACAGGTTGACATAAGCATACAGTCATTCTGTGCCCCCTTTTGCAAATTACATTGAATACATTCCTCAGTTTCATTCCATTTGCCTCAAATGCATGTGAACACTTCACAGAGTACTAATCAAAGAAGTTATTTAGTGCAATCAATTATCACTTGCAGGGCAGTTAGCTACCCTTCTGCAGTGAGTGACTAGATTTTTCAATAAGAACTAACACAGACCATTCATTTCTTTGTTCTTGTTGTTGTTTTCTGAAGATCCTACTTTTGGTGATTTTATATCCAGTACTCTGCTCTTTGCTTCTTTTATGCACAGCAATATTTAATTTGAAATGAATACATCTTTTTCAGAGATGATAATTTGACCCTTAACCATGTCTGCTCACTGGAATCCCCATGTTGCAAAATTTCATTGAAAAGCATTTAGATGAACTTCAGTTACAAAACTTTACATTTCTTGAAAGGCATTTGCCTCAGTCTGTTTAATACATATCTACTATAGCTTTTCAAAGAATTTTAAGTGGCCACAGTATAGTGAGATAATTAGGATGTAATCATCCTATAAGGACATAAACATTATAATATTTGTTTAGTGATGACCTTCTTGACTTTGATGGTTACATATAAATAAAATACTGAAGAAAATTTTTAAAACACAGTTATGCTTTCCAGTAAGTCTTACGGCTTTCAATCCCTTAAGAAAATATGGCTATTTCACTATTTTAGTAAATTATATGAGAATGTAAATTTCAGGTAATGTTACAATTATTAGTCAAAACCACCAAAAGAAAATTATAGGCTTCTAACTTTGTTTTCTGGAAAATTACTAATAGAGATAGAAGGAAATAAGGTTTTCTGTAAATAAATATGGGGTTTACATTGAAATAATGTAGATGATGAAGGATGAAAAACTAGTCCTAAATTAAATTTAAATCTTATCATCATCACTGATTGATTTGAAACAGGAATTATCAGATATTGGATTAATGTTAAAAGCAGGAGAGTTCAAAGAACTGAGCTTAAGACTGAACATAATGTTTTCTAAGGAACTTCAAAAGTCATTTTTTTTTTGGTAACTTACTTTAAAAAAAAAACATCTATGAAGGGAGATAATATTGACTAAATGAAATAAAAAGCCTAACTATTTTATAAATTACTCAATGGAAACATAATTGAAATCTAAAGTTTGTCTTAATAAAAATGATCCTTATAATTTAAGTGTCTGTAAATAATTATTGAATAATAAATGCTGAATTCAAGGTAGCTTTCTCAAGTCACTTAGCCAATTTTGAAGGGGAAAAAGAAAAGAGCAGTACCTAAGAGTATGTTGTTGTTAATGCATATCCTCTATACAATTGAGAGTGTGTTCAAGCTAAACCTATCATTTTGCCAACAGAAAGTGAAAAAATCTTACCATTAATATCTTTACTGCTGTGTTAAAACATTTACCTTGGGAATTGTTGGCTGAGTTGACTAATTATCAAAAATACTAAGTAATACATGTTGTTTATTTCCATTAGTACAAAATTATTATTATTCTAATGCTGCTTGCATTATTTGAATAACATAAACTGTTGTTGGCCACTATGCTTCAAAGGACTATTCTTTATCCTTCCAAAAGTTTGATTTATTATTTCTATTATTTACAAGTGAATAGCTTGAATACTACCAAAGTATCTTACTTTTCAGTTTCCTGACAGCAGTCTTTATTTTATAATGTTATCCTGACATTCTGATATATCATTAAGTCAGAACATGTTGAATACATTGGGAGTTGTATAATACATATAAAATTCCTTGTATTCCATCTTTTATCTAGGTAAGTTTTAGAGTTCACTTTTTTGGGGCAAGTTTTCAGCATTTTCAAGTTATAAAGCTTAATAAAAATTGCTGGCAAAAGATACTAGACATTTTTAAAATTCTGCTTCATGTTATCCACTATAGTAAGTATTCTACATACTATAAATCTGCATATCACAATCATAGAACTTAATTAACCCCTCTCTCCCCAGATGGTGAAACTGGAATTTAAGAAGTTTAAAGAAAGTGATCAAATTTATTCAGGAATTTAAGCAGCAGAGTTTGAAGTTAAAATCTATGATTTTTTTTTATATTTGCCATTGTCCCATTGTTATGATTATTATCGATTATACTTTAAGATGAATTATTTTCACTGACTTGGAATAAATAATTTTAAATTATTTTAGTTACATAAATCTGATACAAATACGCCATCTAATATCTTTTTAAAAGTAAAGTCTTCTTATCAGTAATATAATTAGTATTTGGTCAATTTTCAGCACAGACACAAAAAGATGCTAGAGAATATGAAAGGAGCATGAAAGCTGAACTACAAAGACCTAAGTATGATTCCCAACTCTCAGAGTCCCATTATGGAGGCCACATTTCAGATCTTCATAGAGTGCAGATGATGCAATCCACCCTAGCTATGTTACCATTTATATTCTAAGGTCAAACAGGTTGAAATAATTTGAGAGAGTCTTATAAAGTGAAAGAACCATGCAAACAAAAGACAAAATTATAAACACTGCAAGTCCTTCGTGCAAGAAGGGGGAGCCATATTAGCATAGTAATACAATTTAAGAGAATCTTTTTAATAGGTCAGATGACATAAAAATTATTTAGGAAAAATAGTCAACAGAAGAAAAAACTGAGTCTATTGCTATTTCCATTGTCCATCTAAAACAAAAAGCAAGGAATACTTGTAAATTTTCTAAGTGATCTGGAAAAATTGGTGTATCTCTGAAACTTCATCAGAATTTGATCCAAGTATGTGTATGTATATGTATCTATACATATAGATATTTTTAAGTGTACCATTTAACTTTAATAAGGTGTTCAATAGAGCCACGCCTTAGCTGTATGTATACAATACTTAAAGAAGGCTTTCTCTGCTTCTAATTATACTTTAATATCTTCAATTAGCATTTGCTGAAGAATTACAATATGCCCAGCCTAAGTCTTGTTTCACTTAAGCAGAGAAAAGGGAGATAACAGTACCACTCTGGGGGGTGGCCATCCTGTGTTAGGATGAGTCACAAAGCCACTAGAAAACATGCATTGATATATGATGGTGGCTGGCAAAGGCATGAATAAATGTGGATGAGAAAAGAAATCAAGGGTCATGTGTGTGACGACTCAGGCAGACATTCGGGAGGATCTGTCAGAAGAAGTATTCTGATTCTGGCCAAAAAGAGGAAGCCAAATGAAATCAACATTCTTAGTGAGGACCTATATGTGCTTCCGAAAATAAGCAGGAGTCATGAAGGGTCTTGAGGTCACGTTCTCACGGTGACCTTGCTTATCAATACAAACTCTAAACAAAAGGATAATTTTTTTAAAAAAAATCA
Source organism: Ictidomys tridecemlineatus (assembly GCF_052094955.1). Taxonomy (NCBI): domain Eukaryota; kingdom Metazoa; phylum Chordata; class Mammalia; order Rodentia; family Sciuridae; genus Ictidomys; species Ictidomys tridecemlineatus. Next base: position 37,337,023 of record NC_135482.1, on the reverse strand, counting down.
TCAAGAAAATTTTACTGGATATGAGATTGACTAGCATAGAGAAGCTCCTGCAAAACAGGATCAGAAAGGAAACCCAGAATCACAGGCATTGTAGAATGAAGATGAAAGTTCAAATCCAAGAACCAGGAAACCAAAAGAAGAAATGGTGCTATAAATTGGGAAATGGACAGATGAAATTGCCGTGGAGAAAAAATAAATTGAGATAAACATAGAAAACAACAGTTGGAGAGGAAAATTGATGTTTGGTCTATAGCAGTAGGGATCCATTGGATAATCAAGGAAAAATGTCCTGTGGATAGCAAGACAAGCATGGAGCTTTGTTTTCACTGTTGTCTACCTGTCACTTTGTATAGTAATGAAATTAATGAGCCTGACTCGTCCTTTTCATGACTAGAAAGATTCAAACATCCTGTTCTCCACTCATGCACAGCAGCCACACAATTCTCCTGTCAGTGCAATCAAATCTCTCCAACTTATGAGGAATTCTAAAAATGCACCCACTCGTTTCTAGAATAATAAACAGAATGTACTAAGGGGAAAATCCTCCCAAAAAGCAGATAATAAGCCTAAGTGGCACTTTTGTTTGTTTATTGCTTATAACCAGGGCCTTAAATTGTAAAATAGCAGGGAATATATCCACCCTTTTAGCAAATGTGCTTTTATCATAACTGAATTTAATCTTAATAAGATTAAATTGCTTAGAAAAGAAACAAGTAGATACTCAAATATTGAATTACCCAAAAGTTACCAACAGGAGGGCATGTTTTCTCTGAATACACTTTTTTCCTTGGGCATCTTCGCCAAAGATGAAAAAAGATTAAAGAAACCTTTAACCAGTTCAAAGCATCAAAATAAAGCCAATATGAATGGGATCAAAATCTTGAGAGCTGCTTATTTGGAAGATTTCTCATATAAAAGTTGAGAAGAAAGTTAGCTTCCATGAGGGGGAAAAAAAAAACCTGAATCATAACTTGTTTTTAGTCTTGAACTTAGAAATCAAAACTCAAGAGAGACATGCTGCAAATTTCATTGGATAAATGGATTTCCCTTTAACCACGAAATTGTGTTGTCCACAGCATGATTGAAAAACTGTGACAAACCTCCAAAGGCTTGAGAACTGATTAGCTGGTGAATCGCCTTCACCTCTGCCAACCTACCTGGCACCCCTCTGTGTTTACCAACGCACTGCTCCCTGGGGAGGGCAGCTAGCATGCTCCTGGGCTGACTATGAGCCTTATCTAAATCCTCGAGAAGTTGTGCTGGGGTTTATCTCTGCCCAAAGACCAACATCATTTTCCACGTCAAATTCAGACTTTCCAATACTGTGAAGATATGGGTGACTTAGCCTTATCATTTAAAGCAGTCCATTATTATTATAGACATTCTATAAAATTAATTACTTGATTAATACCTGTGCAGACAAAATGCCCTTCAGTCAACTAACTTTTGTTATCAGTGAGAAACGTCAGTAACTTTAATGTTATTCAGCAGGGGATAGGAATTTGTTCAACGATACAGGAAACACTGCAATCAGATTAAGGGACAGATTCTGGTAAAAAGTAAAAATTATCAAAGTTTAAGTTATAATTTTGTGCACATAAAGTAATGTTGTATAATTTGCTGAAATATTTGTTTATGGACAGATTTTTTAAGAGTTTAGGGAAAAGAAGGGTCAATCTCCCATTTTATTTAATTTTAAGATTTTTTTTTTAAAGTCTAAACAAGCCCTCATTTGACATGCAGAATGAAGTTGCTGTGACTATCCAGAATCTGAATCTAGCAAGAAACCCCATTTAATTTGACATGTAAATACTGTGTAGTATTGTTCGTAATTTGGTTCGTGTACTGGTCAAATCTGCCCAACTGGACTTTAAGCTCTTTTTTTAATTATTATTATTTTTTCAGTTGTAGGTGCACACAATACCTTTATTTTATTTATTTATATGTGGTGCTGAGGATCGAACCCAGGGCCTCCACACATTAAAACAGACACCCACAGGGATGAGTGAATGGGTCTCTCCTTCATGACAATTAACCAGCCATCTATCTACCCTGGAGTGCCACAGGTCTGTTGCTGAGCCGTCAATGGCTTGAATCACCTTTACAGAGGACTTGCCAAGGCACATCTTCCAGGTTGCTTTCTGTCAGAAACACAAAGTGGAGAGGGAGACAGAACTATGTGAGGGGAGATGTCTCCTTAAAAAAAAGGAATTCTGAAGGCTATTTGGAGAAAGCTACGTGGGTTTACTACAAGAAAACTTCTTTTCATTTACTACAGTTAAAAAGAAAAAAAAAGAAGAATTAAAAGGAAAAAAAGGAGGGCATAAGAGAGGCCAAGAGGAAAAGAACTTAGAGGCCCCAAAAGATTGTTTTCACTGCAGGAGGCAGGGCTTCAAAGCACACTCCAACCTCATCTTGCCTCCCCCACTACCCATATACCTTTCTTCTCCACCAAACATGAAGTCAGCCTTGCCTCCTGTCTCTTTCTAGTTTCTTCTCAAGAGTTGCTGTTTCTAAGCTCCCAGGAGAAGATCTTTCTTCTCTCTTATTCTCTCTTCTCCCACCCCCACCCCTGCTCAGTTGAAGGAATGAGCCAACCTCATTCCCTTTAGCCAGATGGAGGTCCTAGGAGAGGAGTTTTTATCTTGGAAACAAGTGGCCTCCTAGACATGAAGACTTAGATTATGACTGGAGGACCACAATCTACCAACTTTGCGAAAACTTATACACACAAGCTCATGTATTTTCCCATGAGGATTTCCCCATTTTTATCATATTTTTCAAAGGGCATATGATTCCAGAGATTTAGAACTCCCAATCTGAAGAGTGAGGAAAGATTAGTTTGTCAAATACTCAAGAGCCAAAAATTGGTAGTGTTTGAAGCCATTTTAGCCTATAATGAGAAATTCTTCTCTCTGACTTCTGACTGGTTGGTTTAACCTTAAGCTATATGCTACATGACTTTGTATATTTTTACAAATTTGCATTTAATGATCTGTCTCCAGAGGTGACTAATGAGTATATTAATCCACATATTTCCACCAGAGCTTCTTTTTTTATTTGCATTCTATAATTTAGAAAATGCTTCAAAACACAAAGCTTATTGTATTCTGCCAATATTTAGGAAATTATTATCCTTGTGTGTTTTAGAAAATTATTCATAAACAGCCTCAAAAGTAAGGCTTTGAAACAGAGATTAGTTTTCCTACTACTTAATAGCACAATAATTATTTTCATATTGTATTCTGAATCTTGAAGAACCACTGTTTTATAAAAAGATGATGAATTTGGGGGGTGAAAACTAGAAGTTGGCAAAATGTTTTGGCAAATACAAGAATGAAAACATATGGAGATTATTCATAAAATTCATTCCACAGATGTTTATGCCGTGGTGAGGCATTCGTTTGACAAAATAGAGATATGTCAAGGTAGAAAGTGCTTGAAGTCACTGGTTTTTGTAGTGACCATAGCAAGGGTATTACCTATGTTGTCTTAAAGTCCTGGGCTGAAATATCTAAGGTGGATGCAAAAGTATAAGCTTATGTTTCTCAGAGAGGAAAATATAGCAGCTGTGAATGAGATGTGAGTTTAAGGTTGTTTTTGAATATGAAGAATGAGGATGCATCTAAAATACAATGTAGAGCCCTTAAAAGCCAAATCGAGACCGAAACACTGGTGAGTTATTGCCTGTATCAAACCAAGTCCCCAAGCAGTAGCCCACCAAATGTTTGCTAGCCTAGGAGACAGCAGCAGCTGACTGAATGGGGAAGAGGAAGAGGGAATCAGAGCTAAGGACTAGGACTAACAGACCTAAGAAAATGCTCCTGGAGATGGTCTTGCTAAGAACTATCTGCAAGCTCAAGAACTTGGCTACCTGGTTTTCCCTCAAGCTAATACTCACTGAGCACTGAGTCAGGCATTTTTAGGAAATGCAAAGTGGCAATCATTCTGCCTATCCCCCGTCTAAATTAAAACCCAGAAGCAATTTTGGATTAACTCTCCTTTGACTAAATTCTTAGGCATCAACTTAGCTTTCGGTTCAATAATATATGTGAGATTGATTTATTAATGCAAAAATAAAACCATTTTTAATAAAAAGTTTTTATACTAGTCTGTTATTTTCCACTGTAAAGCCTTAAAGTTAAATGTTAAAATTCCTATTATAAAATTCCATTTAATGATGGTTGGGTAGCAATAACAATCAGATGAAACCTTTCCGCCACTAGCAGTATTTTGATGAAACTATATTTTATATTAAATCACTCTTGCCACCATCATATACTGTTATTTATTTGCTTCGCTGGATTTAATATAAAATATTCTGTTCAGAACTTCAAAACTAGATAAGGACTTTTTCCCTCATGTACATTTATAATACAAAATTTTAACCTGACAACCTAAAGACATATTTGAATTTCTGGAACTATTCTTTCTATAGAGGTTTTCCTCTGTAAAACTGAGGTGATAATAAACAAAACTGCTGTAAAGATTAAATGAAATAATGTAGCACAGTGGTTGGTATGTAATAAATAGGCTTCAATAAATTTTTAGCCTAATCCAAAATACATTTTGAGAGATTTGCTCACTAATACATTTCTGCATGTACTGCAAATGAATAACACTGTAAATGTTGTTTCATAATACATTTACCAAATTTTAAATATTTTTTATTCTATAAAGTGAATTTTTTTAACATGAACATTCAATGCACATCATTCCAACTACTTAAAATAGCTGTGTCTTTACATTATTGTTGATGATTCAGGTTTTCCTATGAGAATACAAAATAGTCACATTAAGGGGTTTTTTATTTTTGAGACGATCTCACCAAGTAGCCCAGCTGACCTTGAGATCCTCCCGCCTCAGCCTCCCAAGTAGCTGGGATCACAGGTGTGCACCGCCACCACACCTGGCAAGGGGTTATTTTATTCTATCTAGAGATGTCAGTAAATTGTGAGGAAAATTCTGTTAATTATTCAACATAGCATATTCTAAATTAAAATTAAGCTATTCAGAAGATCCCCTGAACAAATATCTGGAAAGCAAGAGCACTTTAAAAAAAAAAAATAAAAGTAACAAAATAAAAGTTTTCCAGTGGTTTTAAATTGTCTCAGGTTGCACCATTTCAAATTTCTTCCTGTAATTCCATGTTCCTGTCTCTTTAACTTCTTTTGATTAAACAATGTTCCTTTGCGTTGACTGCCTATTTTCTTTTTGTGAACCCGTCAGATCTCTCCATCTTGTCTTGTGTAATTTAAGAGACTTTTATGTAGTTTTCTGAGAGACTATCACAAAAGTCCAACTGGGAGAAAAATTTGCAAGGTTCAAAATGAAGGGTCATTATTAACGCTGTCTTGCCCATAATGAATACATGGACTCTCTCGTTCATGCATGGCAGGATTTTAACTACAGGAGCAGAGGTAGAAGCTTTTAAATGAAGTATTATGAATAATATCATTGAGTTACATGAGCTTACTTTAATTGGCATTTTTTTAAAAAACTTGCATTGTTTAATGAGATTGGAGAACTATAAAGAAGCATGTCTTTGGGTATGGACTTATCTGTAAGTCTATTCACATAAGTGTTTCTGTGGCTGAAAGCACATTGTTAGAAGTTGTAATTTCATATGTCCTTAGGTTAATATCATATATCCAGTCATCAGCAGGATAGTATGCAGAGTGAATATTCAACACTGTAAAGCTAAATGCAGAAGAAGAACAAGCAAGAGTGGGTTTTCTCAATTTTGAAGAGAGGTTAATTTTAAGTGCTTTTACTTTATCAAAGTACTCCCGACTTGTGTTCAACAATCATTGGCACTAATGATGTTTATGTGGCTTGAAGAAAATTACACTTTTTCTTATCATTTCAGTGCCCAATATCTTTTTTTATTACAGCAGACAAATCTAATTACTTCTTCTGATTAATCTCAATAGCACTGATTTGAATCATGAATAATTCCTTTCTAGTCAAAGCAAAACCCTAAAGATTTCAAAGAAACCCTAAAGATTTCATAAGCACATTGTATAGAGATGCCAAATAAGAAAATATATTAATTTTTAGCAGATGGACAACTGAATAGGGAACTAAAGGTTTATTTGAACATATTTATTATATATGCTTTACTATTTTAAACAGAGCTTATAAATCTGATCTCTCTCGTCTGATTAACATCTCTTTCAAGTCACTGAATGCCTCTCAGTGTATCCATTATATATATATATATATATATATATATATATATATATATATATATATATTTACTAGTGTGCATATTTTATATGTCATCATATACCCTTGGCACTCCCCACAGTACTGAGTCCTGTGCCTTGAAGATAAAGAAATAGTAGCTAAGTAATATTCCATCGTGTATATATGCCACATTTTTTTATCCATTGTGAAGGACACAATGGAATATTACTCAGCAATAAAAGAGAATAAAATCATGGCATTTGCAGATAAATGGATGGAGCTGGAGAAGATAAGGCTAAGTGAAGTTATCCAATCCCAAAAAACAAATGCCCAATGTTTTCTCTGATATAAGGAGGCTGACTCATTGTGGGGTAGAGAGGGAGAGCATGGGAGGATTAGACAAACTCTAGATAGGGCAGATGGGTGAGAGGGGAAGAGAGCAGGCAGGGGGTTAGAAATGTTGGTGGAATGTGATGGACATCATTATCCAAAGTATATGTATGAAGACACAAATTGGTGTGATATATATTTTATACAACCAGAGATATGAAAAATTGTGCTCTATTTGTGGAATATGAATTGTGATACATTCCATGGCCATATATAAAAATAAATAAATAAATTTACAAATACCTACAAAAAATAATATCTAACATTAATTGTGCTCTTGCTATGTGCTATTTACCATTCTAAATTTTGGGGGGATTATTAGCTCCTTTATAAAGGTGATAAACCAGATAAAAAAAAAAGGCACCACTATAATCTTCACTTTATAATGGAGGAAATAGAAACTCAGAACAGTTAAACAATCTACCAGAATCACATAGTGGCTAAGTGGCCACGGCTGAGCCTGGCTTAAGAGCTCTCAAACACATTCCTACTTCCCTGCCTCCGGAGACCCCTGCTGTACATTGCCCATGATGGACTTCAGAGCACTAAGAACTTATACCTCAGCTTCACTACCATTATGATTGTTTGTTTATATGATTAACATCTGTTCCTCCTATTTTCCAGAACATATTAATATACTACCTAGTATTTCATAGATGAGTAATAGAAGCTAACATTTATCAAGCTTTTGCCAAACCAGGTACTATGCCTTATTATTTCGCCCTCCTAAGGGCTCTCTAGGGTTTCTGCTAATTTACCTCCACTAAACAAAAGAGGAAACTGAGGTGGAGAGAGTTGGATGCCTTACCTAAGATAACTCAACTGGTAAATACTAAGGGCAGGATCTAAACTCAATGATCAAGCCACAGAGCTATGCTCTGAGTAAATGAAGGGTTTAATTATTGAAAATCTATCTTGGAGCATCAGGTAAACAATCCAAAGGAAACGACAGTAGAAAATATATAGACAAGCAAAGCAGAAAAGATAGAAGCACTTCAGGCACAGGAAATAACGTGGATAAAATGCCACAGAGAAGCACCTGGAGCGCAGTAAGTGCTCAATAAATACAAATGAAGGAACGGACATCCTTATAGTTCATGGGTTAGAAGGTTTTGTACTTCTAGTGCTGTGACTAATGCTTTATGTGCCTGTTGTTCTTTTTCTTTCAGTGCCACCGTGGGCCTTAATTGCCATAGCCATAGTTGCGGTCCTTTTAGTCCTGACCTGCTGCTTTTGTATCTGTAAGAAATGTTTGTTCAAAAAGAAAAACAAGAAGAAGGGAAAGGAAAAGGGAGGAAAGAATGCCATTAACATGAAAGATGTGAAAGACTTAGGGAAGACCATGAAAGACCAGGTAATGTACATATCTGTTATTTATTCGTGGACACTGTCAGAGATTAATAAATGGTTTACTATTTTGAACCAGGTGATTTTAGAAACAACTTATGGCTACATGTGATTGTCATAATGAGGCTTCACAATTCCTTCGGTCTGCTCAACATCTCAACGTGTCAAGGAAACATTTGGGAGTTTTTTCTCTTGTCCTTGAGCATAGACAGGAGAGGAGAGCATCCACCACCACAGGACACCTCCCCATGGGTGCAGCGTATGAAATGATGTCTGGATATTTTATTTCATCTGTTTAGCAATATTAACAATCTTGCAAAAACAGAATAAAGAGTTCTGCAATGCTTTCCCTCTTGGGAAAGGGATTTTTCCAGCTTTCTCTGAGTTCATAGTGACTGTTAAATAACTAGGTTCCATAGCTATTCAGCATTGGTGAAAAGTACCATTCTTACATACCCATCCAGCCCAGTAACTGGTGCTCAAGAGCAATGAGTTATTGGGGGAAGGGAAATATGAGCCAGTACCAAAGAACAGAACAGAATTTGAAGACAAAATTCTTGTCTCCTCACTTATGGCCAGTTAAAACCACAATGCTGATTGATATAAAATCCATCTGGCTGGATTGTCTTCCCAAGTCTAAGGAAGCTTTTTGGATTCCCTTTATGTTGCTATTTTAAACCAAATTAACTGAACAAGTTAGTTCAAGATAAAGTCTTCTATTAATAATGATAATTATTAAATGAGCCTCTTCATTTTGAAAATACTCATACTGAATATTTCTAAAGTATATTTAATTTGTATAAAAATGTAAATGAAGAGATTTTGTAATAGAAATGACATTTGCAGTTACCAGTGTTTCCCATCAGATAATTCAAAGCAATCGATTCCCATAGCAAACTCTATGGGCAATTTTATCAATTCATCTTATGGTTTTAATTACTATCAATAGAACTTGTAAATATGTGTAACTCCTTAAAAACAGTCTGATCCAATGTTAGGACGAGCATTTTAAAAACATTTGCATCCTTTTCTACTTAGCCGCATACTCAGTTTGAGTTTACACAATTTTTTCTTCAAGATACTGTGATATCTCTTAACAAGGATTTCATGAGGCATGTTTTTCACTCCGTGCATTTCTGCTTACCTTCGGAGCCATGGGAAGGCTGCAGAGCGCTTTGGCCCAAGCTCGAAATAACAAGAGGTCAATTTTTTCTCACAGTTTCTAATCATAATTACAGAAGCTCAAACACATGTGTTCAAATACAGATGTCTAATAAGGATTTTTCTCATTGGTTAATTTGTTAAATAGAAACTAAAGTTTTGAATCATGTCTTGCTTTACTTCAACAAGCAGAATTAGATACAGATTTCTTTAAACATTTTATTAGGACATTAAGTATAGAAATAATCTCCCAGATGGAAATGGGACTGAAAAAAATGTGTGTTCGTTATTTTAGCAATGTCTGGGAAAACAATAATTTGCATATGCAACACTATCATTTTCATAATTACCATAAAATTTAAATGTGATTTCCTTGTGTCCTGGGATTTAAAAGGAAAAAAAAAGTACTATATAATATTAAATTATAACTATGGCATTTCTTTGTAGGGTAATACATCTCTATTTTTATTTTTGGAATTTGTTCTGTATGACATAAGATTATAATTTATAGCATAGTGGTGGTGTTTATTACCCCTGTTATGAGCTGGATAAATGACCAAGACCTCAAATAAGGATTTAATGATGCTAAATCTTTCATCACTCACCTATTGCTTTAGAAGGAGGAACAGAGAAAAATTAGTCAAATGAAGAAATGATAGTTTTTAATAACATGTTGTTGCAAAGTAGTTAGAATTTTGAACACTCAAAAAGGTATTTTTATTCATTTTAAGTCCACTTAGGACTGCAGGTATTATTTCTAAGTTGAGAAAAATTAAGTACACAAATGAAACATAATTTGGATAAGTGAGAATAGGTCTCAATGATAAGCAATTATATAACAGTAGCTTATGCTACTATTTGAGTCTGACCAAAATAGTTAATAATGGAGTCCAACATTCTATAAAGAAGAAGGCTAAAGAAGAAAAATAGAATGTATAGATTTTAGGAGGATCATATGTAACATGGTGATCATTGGATGATCTGAATTCAAAACAGCATTAACACAAATTTAAATTATTTTTTAAAAAATTACATTTTCAAAATATTTTAAGCAGGATATTGAGTGACCATGGGGGAGACAAATGAAGATAGTTATTACCTTCTTCAAAGCAGTACAGATCTGAGTGGTTTCTAGTTATTTCTTATGCTAGTTAGGCTTTAAGGCAATAAGTATTTCCCATTTCCATCCATATCAAACTTACAGAAATTCAAATTGCAGTATTCATAGCTACATGTCTCTAGAGTACAGTTTTATAACCATGAAAATTTTTAAAACATTCAGCAATGACTGCAAAATTAACTGTAGATAAATCATGTACATGGCGTAAGACACATGCATGTGTCTTGAATCTTGAGAACACTCAACATGCAGAGGGAAGGACCCTTGTGTAGTGATAAGTCTGGGAAGGTCATTTCTCCATAGTGCTCACTAATGTGTGTGGATATTTTAATTTTTATTTCTTCCTTCTATGTCCTCCTTATCTGTGTTGTGTCTCATGACTGTTCTGGACTGTCCCTTGCGGTAGGTTTCCTCTGCTACTTAGACAACCCTAGTCAATGCTGAGGTACATTTGTGGCCTGGCAGCTGAGGCTCCACAGCTGAGGGCGTACCATTCTGACACACATCAAGAGGCTGAACTAAACTGATTTTTTAGAGATAAAGTGTTTTCATTTTAAACATCTCTGACATAGATTAAATACAACAGTATTAGAAAGCTCAACTTTTAAATTGTTGGCTTAGAATGAAAATTCAGTTGCTTGTACTACCTTCTTAGCGAACCTTATCAAATCCCAATCAGAACAATGTTAACGTAGAATGAACAAATGCTCCTTCTGATGGTTGTGAACTAAGCACCTTGTAAATGTCAATGCAAACCATAAGCAGGTGCAGTAAACCTTTGAAATTTAAAAGTCCTAATGTTCCCAGCACAGCTTTGGCTATTGCAATTTATCAGACCTCAGAATTGCTGGGTTTACAAGCTTTTTCTTCCAAATTTTGTCCCATGGGGGTGGGGAATATTGCTCTGGAGATATTATAATAGCTGCTGATTTAATAGGTCAGAATTTAATGCAACAGTACAGAAAATGTCTTCCTTAAGCTCAGCCTTTGGTACAGGAATGGACTTAATCACTTCAGTGATGAACAGTAGCACTGAGAAATTATCAAAAATCTAGTCCTATTTCATGGAGAATAATTGCAGAGATGGTTCTGCACCTTCTATTTCAGTAAAAACCACTAGGGAGAAGAAGATTTAATATCTCAACTATTTTCAAAATGTACTGGGCTGAAAGATGATATATAAATTGTCAATTTTGAAGAGACTTTTGAAAAAGTATTTTAATTCTGAACTTTTTGTTGTGATTATAGAGTAACAGATTTTTCAACAGAGGTATGCATTTATTATTTTGCTATTATTTTAAAAAATTAAAATCTACCAGGGAGGCACATTACATTAACTTCAATTTTCTAAGCACATTTTCTTTGACACTGCTGAAGACATAAACAGCAAGTTTACAAAGGGCTACGGGAATCCACTTCCTAAAGTTCTCTAATTAATTCAGTAGTTTTTTTCTTGTCACTTCTCTAGATTCTTTTACTGGCCTCCCATCACCACCTCTCAAGGTTAGAAGATTAGTATAAAATTCTTAAATTTTAAATTGTTTTCTGCTTTTGGCTATCAGTAAAACAGTATCTTAATATGCAAGGAACTATCCAAGTATAAATTAAACTTACTAAATTAAATGGGGTGTGGCTAACCCTATTTGAAAAGATTTCTAAACAAGTGTGAATATATATTAATGGTAATTTTCAATTTCCACACTCATTGTAGGCCACCGAGAAATTTCAACAAGCACAATAAGGAGGCATCTCTGACAATAGCTCAATTGTCTGCTTATATGATCTTCTCACCTAAGAGAAGAACTAATGAATTTTATTAATCTAGGAAGCATCCAACTCTTTGCTTTTTAGTTAGGTGGAAAGAAGCAAATGGGGAAATCTGGTAAATTTAGTGACTGCTTCCACGGAGAGTCTCTGTGCAAGTGGGTGAGAGCAGAAAAAAAAAATCTATCTTCTGATAATGATGAGCATAGCAGAGAAAAGACCCTGTAGTCTTGCAGATGGGTGTAGCAAGGTGGTGAAGCCATAGTCTGACAACTCTGATGGCTATGTGAAGCCTGGTTATACTTTTTGCTTTTGAGTTCTGTAAGAATTCTTAGATTCAATTTAAGAGCTGACAATAGTTAAGATTCCTTTGCGTTGTCAGAGATAAAAAGCAATCTATCACTCATCTCTCACTCTGATTTCTTTTGAGATCCTACAGTAATACATATACATCTAATACATACTCATGTGTGCATGCACACAAGCAATGAAAATACCATAACCAAAAACTAGGGACAATATTTGCTACATATAGCAACAACAGTATCAACACCACTAAACTAAAAAAAACTTCTACAAAGCAATAAGAAAAAAGCAAACAGCCCAATGGAAAAAAATTACCAAAAATTATGTATAGGCAGTCCCATAAAATGCAAATTGCTGATAAAAGAATTTTTAATTTTTTCAACCACACTAGTGATCAGGGAAATATAACTTCATAATTTTTAATTTTAAATAACCATAGATTTCTAATTGTTCTAATTTTTTATAGCAATGAGTATATATCCCCCCAAACCTTTGAATATTAATAACCAAATAAAAATTTGGGCAAAATTTGGGCTAATTTTAGGAAAATACATTCTGCATTTTGATTTTTAAAAAGAAAGGAGCATTTGGACACATTTTATGTGATCATGGGCTTTCTAGTATTTCAATTTATATTGCACTTAAGTTTTGGATACTAAAGATATTTCATTGGCCTGACTGAATTTTGGGGGTTTACTACCATGATTCTTTCTTAATGCAAAATAAATTTTATACCATTTGAGTTTTTTACAAAATTGCAAACATATTTTTTAACTTTTGATATCAAATAGACTCTTAAATCAATTTAATTCAGCCTAGCTTTCTGTGGAGCTGTTATGAAAATAAAATAGTAAACTTCAACTGGAAGTAAACTTTTCTCTAAACATGCATTTGCTGATGGCATGTTTTTTCCCTCTTTCTCCTTAACAATTACAAATGTATATATGAAACAAAGGGAATGAAAGTTATCTAAAGGTCACCTACTTATCTTTTCCATAGGAAGTAAGGCAAGAAAAGACCATGCATTTCATATCAATTATTTCACTGCATGTAACAATAATGTTTTACATGATGCTGAGCATCTTTTTTAAACCACAAGAATGTGAAAATTGGCCTGGTTAATAGCATGTTTATCATAGTAGAAAGAAAGAAGCAGTTCTATCAGAGCCAAATATAGTACCAAGTTGACATTTTCTTTGCAACAATTTTACATTTCTTGCTTGCAATATTCTGAGGGGCTTCTTCCATTGCTTCCATATTGCTTGCTGATTGGGGGGAAAAAATTCCGTGCACTAGTGGAATTTAAAAAAATATGTAAGCAGCAAATGTGAATGTGTGTCAGACAAACAGGTTTCTAGCATCTTAGTGCTTGCTTTCTAACAGCTTGGAAGTATGACTATAGGACGAGTTTAATTTGGATTTTGGTGAAAATTCCTTCGAATTCACATATGATCCCTTTTCCCACTCCTAGGCCCTTAAGGACGATGATGCTGAAACTGGTTTGACTGATGGGGAAGAAAAAGAAGAACCCAAAGAAGAGGAGAAACTGGGAAAACTTCAATACTCACTGGATTATGATTTCCAGAATAACCAGGTCTGAGGGGAAAAATGTCTTCTAATTCCATTACATTTTCTGAAATTACCAAGTAGAAATTGAAGCAAGATACTTCTTAAAACATTTCATTTGCTGTGAGGGAAATGCAATTATCAAAGCTATTGATGAAATAATTTCTAAGTACAGGCAGTCCCCTACTTGCTAATTTAACTTCTGGTAATTAGAATTCACAGTATTCAACCGATTACATCTACTTATGACACTTCCAGCAAGCAGGCAGAATACAAATTAACTTGAAGCAGTCAGTCTGCTACCGAGAGCTCCCAAGTCACTCTTGTCCTGATGGATCCCTCAGCCTGAGCTAGAAAAACGTTCCTTCGATGTTGTGGGTCTAGATCCAAACTAGGGGCCTTTGGGTTGGGCTACCATTTGAAATAGTAAAACTGCTTGATAAGGAATCACAGAAGGAAAATTGACACTAGTCCATGAATCTTACAAGTACAAATGCCTTATATAATGTCCAGTGCTAATGGGATTGCAATTCTAGAAAAGTAGAAAGACCCACAACTTTATTTTAGTGCCCTTGAATGTGGCCCAAAAGTGAAAAAAAAAATCACAAAACAGACATTTCTACTTCAATTTCTCGAAAAGTAGGAAAGGGTCATTTAGATGAATGATATCATTTATCCACTGCCTATTATCAAGGTATCTCAAAGATAACAGTTAAAAATATCTCTCTGAAGGATTTCTAGAACCCATGATCTTGACAGACATAATCCTAAATGTTCTGAATTGTTAAAGAAATTAACAAGCAGTTGGGGATGTTGATCTCTGGCACTGCAAAGAAAAAAGAAAATTAACAAGCTAGATAAGAATTAGTGAAAATGGAAGTGTAACTGATGTGATTCTGCAATCTATATACGGGGTAAAAATGGGAGTTCATAACCCACTTGAATCAAAGTGTGAAATATGATATATCAAGAACTATGTAATGTTTTGAACAACCAACAATTAAAAAAAGAAAAAAAAAGAATTAGTGGAAGAAGCTAAGTTCAAAATCAGGTTGTTAAAAATCCTTATAACATAGCCATTCTCTAGTGAGGGGAGCTCAAATCTCTCTGGCACAGTTTGCTTCTTCACCCATCATTTCAGGGGATGAAGAACAAATATCTATAAATACAATTGCTAACAATCCAGCATTTGCTAATGTTACTCAGTTTGATGAGCAATAAATGATCAATAAATCAAACACCCATGTTCAGCTTTGATGACCAACATTCAAAATCAAAATTCTGAGTAGTTGCAGAAATTCCGTGTATTTTTTAGGAATAGACAGTTTAAATAATGCTTTCAACCTTTGAGGGTTCCCCCTGAGGAATGTGTGGAATATACTGTCATATGAAAAATATTTTTATTTTATCAGCTCCATTACAGCCCTGGCTAGTTATTTTGTAATACTTTCTAGAAATCTGCATATTGATTATAGGTATGGATTTATAAAGATTTATAGTTATACCATTTACAGTCAATTAAATATGGCAGTCAAGGTCATTTCTATGTCTTCTACCATAATTTGAGCACCAGGACTTGATTAGGAACAAAATCTTCTATTATCTATATATTCCAGGAAAGCTAAAGGTCAACTTATGTTACCAAAAACTAAAAGATGATCTAAAAATATCCTAATTGTGAAGCTGTCAAGGTGGAAAGAAATGTAATATTTATTTGTTAGGCAGAAGTCAAAGGGAGGTTAGAAGAAGTAACTCCATTTCTTATTAACAAATATCTAAAAATCTAAACTAAAAATGATCTACTTTAAAGGAATTTCAGTTCTATTTCTAACTGAAAATTGAAAAAAAGGAAAACGGGTTATAAAAAGCAGCAATGAAGAAATAAATTCTTGCTTTTTCACACTGCCACATAAAGGCAAATACCAAATACCAATTTAGCAAAACAAGAGTCATATTGTTTGCTTCACCAATCATGTCTTTATAATCTAATGCCACTTTAGCTATTCTTGGACCATCTTTCTCTGTTTTGTGTACCCACAATCCAGCAGTCATTGCTACTGTTGTAAGATGAAACCACAAAACACATACTGAAACTTAAAATGGAAACAGCATACTCATTCAGGGTATGATCCAGGTTAAAAATTGAGACAGCTAGCCAAAATGCACTTAAGACTATGATAGGTAAGTTTTTTAGAAAATGGGTGTAATTTTTTAAGGAGGTAAATTTGCTTTTTCATTCTACTAATTAAAAATCCACAGAACCAAATGTTCAGGCTCTTAAGTGAAAGCCTATGGCATGACAGCATTTACTGAATAGTATGTCCCTTGAATCACAAAAGATCTACTTTTGTTTCCCATGTGGATTTAAATCAGTCTGCTGACATAACTCTCCAGTGGCAGAACTGCTGGAATAGTCCACATACACCTTTTTTCTTTTTAAAATGGTAACAATGCCATAATTTCTAATATTCATAGAGATTTAGTCTTATATGAGTAAAAACACAGTGTTTGACAAATGCAGAGATATCTGTTGTATTTGGAAAAAAATCAGTAACATTGTTGTTTAACATGAAAACTATATCTGTCATCTCCCCTCCCTTTCTATGAAGCTTAAATTATAATTCTTTATTTCAATGTCTTATATTTAGATACAAGAATTATTGGATAATAATCATTCTACTGTAAGTTAAAGTAAAAATTAGCTGGCACATAGTGAAGGTCAAGGATGACAGAAACTTGAATATTTTATTTCTTTAATCTCAAAATATTACCTGATTTCTAAAATATTTCTATTGCTAAACAGAAATAAAAAAAAATTCTACTTAGCTGGTCTGAGACTTTGGTAAAGAATAAAAATGTTCTACTTGTAATTACAGACTTGTGATTGTTTAACAATTTATTTCCACTTACAAATCATGCCTGGGAAAGAAAAACAATGCACAAGAGCTTTTAGCAACTGAAAAGTTATTTGATTGCAACCCTTTTGCAAATATGAATTTCATATTTAACTATAATCAGCAACCTTTAAAAAGCCTCTTTTGTGCTTAAAACTTGGCTTCCTAGAGTCTGCATCTGTCATAATTGGGGTTCTGAAGTCTAGAGAGCTCATTTCATTTGCCTTCCGTGTTCAGATTCACATGAGAATAAAAGTTTATTGAAAGCAAAGAGGAATGGGGAGAAATTACAATATGCATCACTGTGAACAAATCAATCTTTTCCAAAGTGTCACCAACTTTTGTGCTTGTTGCTTCCTGTCATTCATTTCAGCTGCTGGTAGGGATCATCCAGGCTGCCGAACTGCCCGCCTTAGACATGGGAGGCACATCTGACCCTTACGTGAAAGTGTTTCTGCTGCCTGATAAAAAGAAGAAATTTGAGACAAAAGTCCACCGAAAAACCCTTAATCCTGTCTTCAATGAGCAATTTACTTTCAAGGTATTTTTTTCTTATGTACTTATCACTTTTCCTTTGTTGTTTTAATACTGGTTTTATCCTGAAACAGACATACACATGAGCACATATTCAAGGACTTAAAATGATTGTATTCAGAATATTTTCAGTTTTTCTCTTTGGTCTATATTATGCTTAAGTGTGGTCAAGGTAGGAGTTGCCCATCACTTTTCAGAATAGAATATAGCCTGATAACATGACTATGATGTCATGGTCACATCTGAAAAGTGAGGTCAACTTCAAATGTGCTAATAGGCTCAAACACACACACCCAGAATAAAGGCAAAAGAAAGAAATCATTATTTCCCTGAATTCCAAGTTCCTAAAAATAGGTAAACCCTGTTGCAATCAGAATAAAGGAAGCTATGTTCCATGCTTAAATAGTACAAATAGATATGACTCTTGTTGAAAGCTCTTCATGTACAGGGGCAACTTGAAAACTCTAGACCCATTCTTCTTATCAATGAAAAGAATATGAACACATTGTTTTTGGCATTTCTCGTATTTTTTCCTCTACTCTAGGCTCTTCGGATATTCTTCATCTTCTTAAGATACCTCAGTTGACAAACAATAACCAAGAGAGATTTTGATCAAATAATTCATCCAGAAAACCAGCCCTGCAGGCTGCAGGGATCTTTGTAGCTCTTCACTTGAGGTCATTCACAAAAACAATTCTTTTGGTGGATGTGTGAATTTTTTTTAAATGCATTACTTAGAACAATACATCTCTGAAAAATGAAATGCTTGTGAATATACTAGCAAGCTGACACAAAATCACCCCGTCCATCAGTCAGGCTTAGTAGTGGCTGCTGTGCCTCTGTTGGCAGACATTCTGGTCTGACATAACTTGATGGAGTTGAGGGCATGAGCCATTTTCTCAAAATGTGTTTACAATATTGTGAAGGAGCAGTGTCTTTCCATTCACCCTAAAATTTTTGAGGTTTAAGACAAAAGTTTTATTGTGATCGATGTTATTTAAAATCCATCATTTTTTCTGTATCTAGAGAGTTAAAGTAGCAGTAAAAAAAATCTGAAAATTATTAACCTATGAAGAGCTAATCGTGGTGGTCAACACACCACAAAACATAAAATGAATTCTTGAAATACTGCAAGTAGTCATCAAAAGAATTTTATTTGTCTATATATTCATTTTATTTAGGTCGGCTCTTTCTAAATAGAATTTAGCAAGCAGAATCTTAAATTATTTGAAATAATATTGTAAGGCTTTCCTTTGACTTTCCTATATATTATTTCTTTTAAAATAATTTTGTAATTATTCATAGTAAGAATAATACAAGTCAAGTACAGTGACACACACCTGTAATCCCAGCAACTCGGGAGACTGAGGCAGGAGGATTCGAGTTCAAAGCCAGCCTCAGAAACGGCAAGCCTCTAAGCAATTCAGTGAGACTCTGTCTCTAATAAAATATGAAAATGGTCTGGGGATGTGGCTCAGTGGTTGAGTGCCCCTTAGTTCAATCTCTGGTACCAAAAAAAAAAAACAGAATAATACAATTTTATTAGTAATATCTATGACTCCAAAAAGTATAATGAACATTTTAATTGTCTATAAACTTTTATAAATTCTATTTTATTACATTTTGGCAAGGTTGAGCAAGCCATAAAGAGATTCAAAGTATACTTTGATACATTTAGTGTATATGCCAGTGTAAAAGAGAACCAGCTAAGTTTTCCAGTAGACATTTGTAGACTACATTTCTTGAAATGACAAGGGCAATATGATATAGGAAGGGAAACATAAGAAGTTAGAAAGTTGGCTCTAGAATTGAGTCAAAATCTACTGAACATGAACTCAACTTGCCCCAAACTAATGTTATATTTTTTTCTTCCAAAACAAACTCCCACCTGAAGGAAGTATTAATCAGTAACAACCATTTAAGTGTCTACTGTATGCTAGGTGGTACACATATATTCATTCATCCTTAAAATGGCCCCAAGAAATAGATACTATTATTTTCTCATTTTGATAGATGAAGAAGCTGAAGTATTCATTTGCCCCAAGTCCTTCAGACAGAAGGTTGGGAAGCCCAGGTCTCTCTGACCCCAAACCCAGGTTTTTGATCATTGCTGTTTTAGTATCATCATCAAAATTATAGAAAGGTTTTAGATATACAATGACAATTTCAAAGGTTTATCTATAATTATTCTAAAATTTATTTTTTCCTTAAAAATATGGCTCTTTGAGTTTATTTTAGATTCCTTCTAAAATTGAAAAGCATTATGCCTAATTTTTAATCACAGTGTTTTAATAATATAATCAGATTCCAAACATGAAAAATAAATGACAGAACGTACTCCTGGTAAACTAAGATTACTTGTACATTTATGGTCAAGTATTCTTTCCTCTCCTTCCCTTCTTAATGTACAGAGTTAATTGAGAAATGTTTGCTGGAGCATACGACAACCATTTACACTGATAAAATATGAAGTGTATGAAAATTGATCAAACCTTTAATACAAGTCTAAACAATTTCTTAATTAGACATTTCTACCCAGTTACTGAAGTGTAGCTCACTTGAATTGCACTGCTTTTCCCTGAATATTAAAAATGTCACTAATAAACTTCCCAACCCAGAGCATCTGTCCCAGATATATTTGAACAGCTGGAGAATTCATCAGTTCTTGGCCTTTTGCCACTATTCATCCTAAAGAGTGTCATACCTATGAGTGAACTTCAAGATCCATATTATATTGAATCTCTGATATTCAAAACATCAATTTTCTAGTCAGTGCATGTCAATCAGTAAATTATTTTAGAGAGTAGGTGAGGCACCTTATGAATTTCATTTAATTTTTTTTTTTGGCTCCTAGCATGCCTTTTAGTATGTCGCTGCTCCATTAAGCTGCAGTATTCAAATGGCTTGAAAGAGTTAATGGAACTTTTGAAACACATTTTCGACTTCCGAATAAGTTAGATCCTGCTGATATAACTTACAACAATGACAAAAAAATATATAATATAGGGGAGGACTGGGGATATAGTCAGTTGGTAGTGTGCTTCCCTCACATGCACCAAGCCCTGGGTTCCAACCTCAGCACCAAAAATAAATAAATAAATAAATACACACACACACACACACACACACACACACACACACACACACACACACACACACACACACATATACATACATACTGCAAGAGAAATGAATACAATAGTCAAATGTAATTGGCTTATTTATTCTTTTTTTTTTTTTTGTACTGAGGATTGAACCCAGGGGCACTTTACCACTAAGCCACATCCCCAAACCCTTTTTTATTTTGAGATAGGGTCTTACTAAGTTGATGAGGCTCACTTTGAACTCATGATCCTCCTGCCTCGGCCTCCTGAGTCACTGGGAATCGGGCCATGCACCACTGTGCCTGGGGCTTATTTATTCTTTTATTAATCTTTGGACCCATTATTAATAATACTAATAGTTTTAGACCTTTAAAATAAGTTGAAAAATCTATGGCAAGTTCCATTTTTTTCCTCAGGTAGATTCAACTTCAGTTAGTTAAAAGATTCAATTAAAAACAAAAAAAAAGAAATTATCTCCCTGGTCTGTTTCTCCAACATAACTATTAAATTAATGCCATAAAGTAGTAGCAGATTTTAAGTATTTTTTGTGAGCAGATATTTATCCTCATTTCTTTCGGTGTAGGTCCCTTACTCGGAACTAGGCGGCAAAACTCTGGTGATGGCTGTGTATGATTTTGATCGTTTCTCCAAGCATGACATCATTGGAGAATTCAAAGTCCCCATGAACACAGTGGATTTCGGTCACGTAACTGAGGAATGGCGTGATCTGCAAAGTGCTGAGAAGGAAGAGGTAAGAAAATCATTAGCATTTCTGATGTGACAAGCTATAGCTTCATTTGCTGCTCATACAATAACCTACTGTAAGATGCTTTTGACCAAAGGTGATGTGGGCTTCTAAATGTTGACAGCTGGCAAAACAGGGTCAAGGGGTTGTATAACCTGGTTAAAAGTATACAGGTCTTCTGTGTGTTGTTCAAAAGAAAAGGGAGAAATTCATGCACTGGATCTATAACCAACTCCTCTGGACACACACACACACACACACACACACACACACACACACACACACACACTTCTTTAAAGGGACAGAGAAAAATCATCTTATTATTCTTTGTATTTTTCCACAATGATTTTTCTGGTTTTCTATGTAGGTTATAGAGCTATAAAGAAATAAAATGGCACTTTTTCCTTGATTATTTCTGTATATTACAGACAGTTCATTGTTTCTCCCAAAGATATCAGAGCCTGATGGGTGAAACATCAAATATAATTCACAAAGGCCAATATTAAATCCATTTTTTAAATGACTCACATTTTTATAGTAGTCTTCACATTGTTTTTTCCCCAGCTTTAATAGTTGAGACCAGTATTTTTCTGTGATTTAAAAAGGGAAGCTCAATATCCTTAGTACATTGAAGCGCCATAATAATCAATTCCATTCGATTACGTTCCTCGTGCCTGGCACTAGCATTTTTTCTGTGTGGATGTCTCAGCAAACCACCACCAGAACAGCAAACAACTCTCAGCTTCTCCAAAGCCCTAAACCAACTCCTTTCCAGCCACTTCCCAGAGTCCTGACAATTGACTATAATGCAAAAAGCCTATCATTTAGGACTTATATCTCCCTAAAATCTGGTAAGATATAGTCACATTAGGGCTATCAGAGAAATCAGAGTTGCCCAAGCCTTCTGAGAAAAAACTCAATCAAGCCCTTTACCTGGGAAACTTCTCAGCCTGAGGTTTTCTCTGAGCCATCTCAAGCTGCTAACTTGACACCACTTTCGTGAGGTAAGGTCTCAGAATAGGCTTATTGATTGCTCTGCTGAAATTGGATTTTGTTTGTGCTCTAAAATTATTATTTGGTTATAAAAAAAAGGAAGCAAAATTGCTTGAGTAACTTGAGTAATCAAAAGAAAACTTTGCTCTCTTTTAGAAAGAGATACATACATACATATTTCCCAGTAGGTTAGTCAAAATTGACATCCTAAATATTGAAATAGACTTGGCCCTACTTTTCATCCCTCAAAAATAACATAGGAAAAATACTGCCTTTCTAAATTTTATGATTTTTTATAAGTAGTTCTTCCATATGAGTTAGGTAATATTGACATTAAGCTTAACATCTGTATAAAAAGAAATATTCAATCCTTTGAACATGATGTTTCTAAATATTTAACAAAATAGTAATATGTTTCATTGAACTTTCATATTTTATTGAAAGGTTTGACTGTGAATTCCTTGAGTTAGAGATAAAGTGGGACCATAATAAATATTTATTAGCTGATTGGTTTTTAGTTAAGTGGTTGTGGTTGGTTCATTGATTAATTATTAGCATATGACCATGTGGACTTCACAAGGCTATGTCCAGGATATATAGTTATTCTTAAGGGTATATAGTTACTCTTATCACCAGTGATATGGGATTTCAAGATCAAACCCAATGGGTTTTTGAAAAGGTGAAAAAAGTTTTTGCTTGAGTTAAGGGTATATAGATCAGCGAGCAATTCTCCTCTTTCAAAAATCCTTTAAGTATGGGACAGAATTTGACAGGTTTGACTCTAGAATCTGAAAGGTTAGGTAGACACCCCCAAACAATATTATTTTTGTTCTCCCCATCTTATTTGCCCCCTTATTTCTCTCTTTGTCTTCTTTCCCTAAGACTTTTATCATCCAAATTATTTCTAGCTGAGCATAGAGTCACGCACCTGTAATCCCAGCTATTTGGAAGGTTGAGGCAGAAGGATCTCAAGTTCAAGGCCAGCCCCTCAGCAACTTAGAGGGACCCTGTCTCAAAAATTTTTTAAAAAATTAAAGAGGACTGAGGATCTGGCTCAGTGGTAAAGCACTCCTGAGTTCAATCCCTAATACCAAATATATGTGTATAGATATAGATGATACAGATAGATATAGATACAGATTAGGATATATACATGTTCTTGGTGAAAATTCTTATTATGCATTACTATCTTCCTGAATCTGTGCTAAGTGGTTTTATTTTTAAGGGACAAATAATAGGCACTATGTTTTCATGAAATTTGGGGTTGACTCATCATCTTAACTTCAATCTCTATCTTGCTTATTTTCATCTACACAGATTTCTGGGCAAGATCTGTCCTTAAGATCAAACACTTCTGGGGTTTTGTCCTAACTGATCTATTTAGTATCTCTGGGACAAGCCACTTAAGCACTCTAAAATTCAGGATTTTTAATCTAAAAAGTATCCTATCGGAGCTAGGGCTGTGGTTCAGTGGCAGAGCGCTTGCCTAGCATGTGCGAGGCACTGGGTTCGATTCTCAGCACTACATATAAATAAATGAATAAAATAAAGGTCCATCAAAATCTAAAAAAAAAATTAAGTGAACTACCATCATCTGTCCTTGCTCTTCTGTATAGATTAAATTAGGAGGAATCTGGAATACCTAATACCTGAGTCTGTATTATCGTTCAATAAAAGAGAGATTTCCTATTCTCTTTCTGTGACCTACCATGTTTTTTGTGTTCTCTTTCTCCTTTTTGTGTTTTCATTTCCCTAATTGTTCTATTCTTTTCCTTCTATCTGTGTCTGTTTCTTTATTCTTTCCTCAGCACTGTTGCACTTATTGAATGACTCTTGAAATTTACAATAAAAAATAGTAACTCTACTATTGCATTTTTAAACTCTAGAAACATTCTTCTTTGCTATCTTCTCCGGAATAGTAATTTTTGGTTTTCAGTTGAGGGGCTGTTGCCCTTTGTCATGATACAGGAGACCTCATACAACAGATATCTAGCTTGCAAAGTATTCCTGGATGACCAGACCCAGAACAGCACTTTCTCCTTACAAAAGAAATAAGATTCCAAATACATTTCATATCTGAAGAATTACTTATTCTCACTGATATGTGCTCCATCTTTTCATGCTACTGTCCATTAACCATAGAAAATTATAATTGAATGAATAAATTGAAGGCTTAGCTCTCATGATTTTAAAGAAATTGTTTTTCCATTTTACATGAGCAATTTTGTTCACAATTTTAGTTTTTCTAAAATTTTTCTCTCCACAATGCCTTTCATCTAACAGCATTAACTGTTATTTTTAATGTCATCATGAATTGAAAGGATACAAAGAAAGTGAGGAAAAAAGAACTCAAGGAACAATTTTGGAATCTGGAAACAGCACTATTAACCACAGTAGGCTGTTCAGTTAGTCTTGGATTTAAACAGGGTAAAATTTGGTTGCCAGGAAGATGAGAACTATAAAAGCCATGAGTTGATGAAGCAATTGTTTAAGTTAAAGAATTGTGTGTTATTTCAGTGATCCGTTGATGTGCAAGTTGTTTAGAAAGGAATAGGATAGAGCATGGACAGTGTAAGGATCACATTTGGACTTGACTGAGCACGTTTTAAAAAGGAGGAGATAGAGAAGAAACCTCAATAAGCACAGCTCCTGCTGTTAGATTTTCCATGCAGGTGAAGCTTCCAATTGGCTTGTTAATGTGTCTTAAATTAACACAATGAAAGCCATCTTACTGGCTTACATTTACTTGCTTTTGTTTTGTTTTGTTGTTTTTTTGTTTTAATGTTACATGATTGACTACTCCCTCTTGTGACTTCCCCACCTTCTAATAGATGAAGGTGGAATTTGACCATGGACAGCTCAATTATTCTCTTTTGGGTATTTTTGTTGGTGGTGGTGGTTTTGGGGGGTTTTTTTAAGACAGAAATGTGAATCAATTTGTTGTATCAATTTTTTCTTTCTCAGTATAAGACCTCAAAATCATCCTATATAATCAGCATATTCCTTCATTTCCAAAAGATTTTCAATATGTATGTTTTCAAGCTATGTTGACTTTTGGAGATATTTTAAATCATTCAAAATAATTATTCATACACTCACAGGTTAAATCTGAATTATTATAATTTAGAATCATTAAATTATTATCTAGAATTGTTAAACCTAACTTATTATTCTTTAGAATAATAATCCATTCTTAATTTTTTACTTATTTTAAATATTGTCATGACTCAATTTTTTTCTTTTTATAAATTTATGACTACCTTAGAAATTGTCTCAGTTCTGGACCCAGCACCAAGTACATCCTCAAATAATTTAGATCCTTTTTATTTCAGCATTTTGTTTCTTTTTTCCCCCCTCACGTCCCCATGCCTTTTGCACTACTGTCTCTTATCTCTAAAAACAGCACAAGACATAGACACCACCAGAGGACTGAGCCTTTATGTTTGCTTTTGGGGTTTTGGCTATTTTTTTTTTTTTAATATTCTGCCCTGATAGGCTGCAAGCTCTCAAGTCTTGACCAGTACTGTTTTGTTTCCATTTAGAGAATAAGTCTATCACCTCTGCTTTGTGTGGAATTCATTAAACTGTGATTTTTAAATGAGATTCTGTAATCCAGTGCAAATGGAAAAAAAAATTGATTGCTGAATTAAAACAAGTTGGGACATAATTTAATTAGTACCCAAGCAGAAGAGAAACTACTTTAGTGCCTTAATGGAAAAATCAATTTTGCAAGAAAATTTCACATTTTTAAGCCTAATTAGAAAAACATTTACTTCACAGAGAAGCATTTGGAGAATACATATTCAATCAAAAGGCAGAAGTTTTTTAGTTTCCAGTGGTCAGTTACTTGATACTTCTTTGGAATGGGTTAAAGCTATTATTTCTTATGGTGTCGGTATCTTTACACCCAAGGACCTTGAAGCAACTGATGCCGTTCCTATAGTTAGAAGGCAACTCATGCTCTCAGGGAATCTCCACCCAACAAATCAATATTCTGATTGGAAATAGTTATAAAAGGTTAATTGTTCTAACTTTAAGCATGATACCAATAAGAACCTTCCTTCCTTCCATGTCACTCACAGTCTATAATACTTGAGAAATGCAACAAACACATCCATAGCATGTCAGGAAGGTTTGCTTATTTTTTTTTGTTTGTTTGTTTTTTGTTTTTTACTTTTTCACGGTATGTCTTCCCCCATCGGACTGTAAGCTCCTTCCAGATGGCAGCCATGAATGTTGTTCTCCACTGCAAAACCAAGTTTGATTACAGAAGCAAGCACACACTAGGGGTGCAAAATATTTTTGAATAAATGAATGGAGAGAGGTATTTTTTGTACTGTGAGAAATATTTCCAAACTCCCTTTTTAAAGTATGTTAATAATAATTGCAAAAGTTTGAATTTTCATCTAGTGAAATAAGACTGAATGCAGTAATCTAATGACAATTTTTTCCTTAAATAGCAGACTGATAAATCTCAACTTAGAACAGAGAAAATATTATAAATCTTGGTTCTTCCCGAGGACTAGAGTTGGAACATGAAAGCCAGGCCCACCATTCTAAGTGCTCGACACATGTCATCTTGTAGAGTTCTTGCAGCAACCATATAGAATCACTCTTCATATTAGATCATTTTGCATGTTATATAACACAATTGCCTGGTGCCACCCACAAGATAAACAACATGACAAGGATTTAGACGCAGGTCTGTCTGACTCCCAAATCCTTTTTTCTCTCCACAATGCCATATTGCCAGAGTTGATCAACACTCAGTAAGTGCAAGGAGATTATCTACTTGGTGTTCCTTTTTGTCCTCAGTAGCCCTACGCCTACAACACACAAAGTGCTCAAATATTTTCAAGTAAATCAACTGAACAAATTAAAATGAAATGAGAATTTTCTCTTACAAACACATACCATAAGTCACATCACGTTCAAGAAAATCGTCTGTGAAGGATACCCAACTATTTCAGTCTTACTGCTTATACAAAAGCCCCAAATACTTTCAAATTCCAGCCCCATCTCTAAATAAACTCTCCCAGTGTTCAATACATTCTTTTGTCTGTCCTATTTAATAGACTTGTCTTTATCTTTAAATGGTAAATTCCATAGAAATGGTCAGAAACTGCTTAGGGTCAAGCATAGATGATGATTAAATTGGGTGAAACCGTTTTAATTAATATGAAAAAGTGAAGAGGTAGGTGGATCTTCTTTTAAGGACTATATTCTGACTCTGACTGAAATGTTCCGAGCTTAGCATCATTTCCATGGTGTCTCAAATGGGTTACCATGCAGGAAATTCTCATTGGGAGATTTAAGTTTTAATACATGTAGTGCCAAGGAAATCTAATTTTTTAAATAGAAACCAGTGTAGGTGTTAGTTTTTCTTTTTAATCCAAAGAATAAAAGGAGAGAGAGTTATCAGTTGAATTTTAAATAAAGCAGAGCAGAACGGCTTGGAAGCCTGGGTTTCATGTATGTAGGCTGGCAGAGAAGAAAATGAGGAGTGGGAGTTGAAACGGGAACAAATAGAAAATGAAAGAACAAGAAAAGTGATACAAACAAGAGCAATCGCTTCTACATCTGACTTTCCATATTATTGAGACAGTGTGGAGGATTCTGAGGAGGAAGCAATACAGGAGAATGTCTTGTACCATCTTCCACACATCCAACCTTTTAAAATGTAATTTTTTCTGATAAACTCATCATATGTTTTAGAACAGGTTTTTTATTATCTTGTTTGTGAGTCTTCAAATTAAATGTTTTTACCTTCTGTCTCACTGCCACCTATTTTTGAGCGGGCCAAATGTTTGTATTGTGAAATCTTTAATCCATTACAATCTGTTACTCCACAATTAGAGGAAATGTCAGTTATTGAGTGGTGCCGGTTGTAATTCAGAATAAAGGAGGAGGATGAGGACTTGATGACAAACAAGAGCTTAAATAATTAAAGGGAGAGAGACAAAGCACATACACACACTCAAACTTACTTTACACATGACTAAATTCTTTCCAGTTATCCACAAGAGCTCTGAAATACTGCAAATTAATTTTATGCATTCATCCTTTTGTTTATTCAACATATATTTATTAAGCCCCTTTTCTAGGCCAGGGATTATGCTGATTTCTGGGCAATCATGGTAAATAAGATAAATGCATTAAATTTAGTCAATTACAAATTAATGGTGAGCAGAACGGAAGAATAGCTTAAACTTCTGTGTCTGTACTCAACCTATGTAATTCCGACCATGATTCCATTTGCTAACGGGATATTGTTGGGTTTGTGACTTAATCCTTCCATAAAATGGGTTAATATTGGGGCTAGGGATATGGCTCAAGTGGTGGTGCGCTCGCCTAGCATGCATAAGGCACTGGGATCGATCCTCAGCACCACATAAAGATAAAATAAAGATATTGTGTCCACCTAAAGCTAAAAATAAATATTAAAAAAATAGGTTAACATTACCCATCTCAAAAGATTAAGAAAATATGATAAATATACACCTTGAGGTTGTACTCAGCCATAAAGAAGAATAAAATTGTGGCATTTGCCAATAAATGATGGAGAACAGCATGCTAAGTAAAATAAAGCAGAATCGAAAATCAAGGGCCACATGTTTTCTACAGCAAAATAATGGAGGGAAAAGGAAGTTAGATATCGTAAGAAGAGAGGGAAAATCAGTGAAGTAGAAGGAGATTGAGGGGGAAGGAGAGGGAACCGGAAAAGGGAGAGAATACAGAATGAATTTGACAAAATTTCCCTATGTGCATGTAATTAAAAGCACTGATAATAAATAAATAAATAAATAAATAAATAAATAAATAAATAAATAAATAAATGGAAGACCAGTAGAATAGAGGAAGGAGAATGGGGGAGGGAGGAGGAGAGGGGACGAAGAGAATTTTTGGATCATGGGCAGGTATATGTATAATGCTTCTCTAAACCTAAAATGATCAGGACACCAAGTAATCATCTATGTAGGGATGTATTGTGATATTTACTTAGTGGAATTCTATCATGTCTTCTTCTCACCAGCCTCCATGATGATGCTGAGCATCACCTTGACCTTGATCTTGATAGTGTATTGTCTATACTGGACCATACACTTAGCACCTTATTACATACACTCTTAATCTCTATATTAGGTACCTAGCCAGCCACATGATGCTCTAAAACAAAAAAAGATGCCCTCCTTACCTGTTTTATTGTCTCCAAAGGTTAAAAAAAAAATCATCTTATACATCACAATACTTAACTCTTAGGAGACTGTTTGGCACAAATCAAATAAGTATGGTATGAACTATGACTCCAAATTCCATAAATTCTCTGAGCTTCTTTTCCTCATATGTAAAATGCTGTTGAGAAATATAGAATATATTATATAAATAATGTGTTTGAAATTTAAAAATTATTTTTCAAACACACTTCAAATATGAAATGAATTCCTAAAACAAACAATTAGATATATGGAGCAGCTCTTCACTTTCTCTGTTGTATGGTGGGCAGGGACATCCCCCTGTAGACCAGTGACAGTCTGGGTATCTTTATTATTACTCCTCTCCACCCTCTCCAGATTTCAAATGCCTGAAAGCAAAGTTGAGTGGCACCTAAGCTTTTCTGGTAGAGCTGATAGAAGAATTCTCCCCAACTCAATTCATTCAAAATAATTTGTGACTCTCACCTATCTCCCTGATAGCCATCTCTCCTCTCTCATCTCTTCCCACGTTTTGCTCCACTTTAAATGTCCCCCAAAACACAAATTATATGCAGTTCTTTTCCTCCTGAGGCAGACCACAGAAAGATTGAGAACCAAAATTGTATAGCAGGGTCCTCTCTGGGGTGTCTTGCGCCTGGACTTCAGGAGCTAACAGACTCCTGACAGAAAACACAGTGGAGCATGGATGGTAGAGATGTCAGAGATCAGGAAAACCATCCCAGGCCAAGTCACCTACTTACCACTTGCCATGCATACACAGCAATGTGGACACGTGGAATTCCTTCCATTCTAGCCTGCTTTCAACATCCTTTCCGAAAGCACTTTCCACATCAGTGCTCTTTAAATGGAAGGGCCCCATATGCACATATGTACATATGCAAAAACAAATTTGAGGACCCAGATAAAACAGGGGTATTAGTGAGTGAAGGGAAGACCCCAGGTACAATTCTAGCAGAGACCAGAAAGCAAAATTTGAAAATACCTCTAATCACAGACCTCTCATTCATTAAATTGCAAACACTATGGAATGTGGCTGGAGACTGCTGTTTACCAATAATTAACAAGCTGCTCTTTAGTTTAAGCTGTTATTTCTACATGAGTAAATCAATATTCTGACAAGGTGCTTCTTGGTATTTTCACTTTCTGCCAGTATGTAAAGACAGGAGGGGGAAAAAAATGTCTTTCAGAAGCCAGCAGAATGTCAGGAATAATCTATTCTTAATTGTGTCTCAGTGTCAAAAAACAAAAATAGAGTGAGATTAGAATATTAAAATGGGTGAAAAGTCTGGAGTTTTATGTTTTTATTTTAAAACATATTTGTGGATAGCTTAAGTCAGAAATAGGGCGGGCAGAAAGCAGCCTTTGAAGTGCCTTCCTGGTATAAAATCAATATTGATGTTTAACCTAGAATCCAAGAGGAGTGGGGAGATACTTGCTTCTCTTTAACTTTCCAAGCAATGTCATGCTGATGCTTTATTTACATTGAGTCCATATTTGAAAGTGGCATAAAGACTGTGGACCTAAGTGTCCTGGTGGGATTGCCCAATTATGGTTTAAAAAAAACAAAAATGTTTCTTTTTAGTAAACAATGCTTCCAAAGGTCTGTTACCTGAAAAATGTAAATTTGCATTATATCTGGTTTCACGGAACTTAAATTTACTGGGTGGCTGTATAAAAATCACAGAGTGGCTTTGTTCATGTAATCCTCATCACAACACTATGGGGTAGGCATCCTTATTGTCCCCAACTTACAGACACTGAAACTCAGAGAAGTTGGAATTCCATCAGTCATGAAACTTGAAGAGGGAGAGCTGAGATTCAGACTTTGGTCCGACTCCAAAGGCACTTGTCCATCATGCTCAGTTGCCACTGAGAAAGGGGTTACAGGGCCTGTGCTAGGTATGATGTCTTAGTCTGCAAACATACACTCTGCTCATGCCTGATGGCTTGTTTTCCTCATTGCCATTCTCCCCACCACAAGGCCACAACCACACTGTGCAAAGGGAGAACAGCAACAGCCCACCTTCACACCACTCTTGTCCTCGGGTCCCTTAGCTGCTCCCCAGCCTCCTGGGTCATCTTTGCATGACAGATCTGTGTGAATCCCACATAGGTAGGATTCAGATGTTTCCTTTTTCAAGTCCCTCTATTCCTCATCTTCTGGTTTATTCCATCCCCTGGTTTATTACTAGACTACAAATCTCAGGAAAGAGAAAAAAAATCGCACCTATCTCTTTCATCACATTTTCTCATACCAGCCATGATGATGAACACAATATAGAACATCCTACCTTGTAATAATACCCAAAACATCAAAGGTCAATGAAACAGCCAGGCATGGTGGCACATGCCTGAAAACCCAGAGGCTTGGGAGGCTGAGGTAGGAGGATCTCAAATTAAAAGCCAGCCTCATCAATGGTGAGTTGCTAAGAAACTCAGTGAGACCCCGTCTCTAAATAAAAAGATAAAATAGGGCTGGGGATGTGGCTCAGTGGTTGAGTGCCCCTGAGTTCAATCCCCAGACCCCCCAAAAAAGATAAATGAGTCATTCTAACATTCTGCAAATAGCATTTAATCAGATATATTTGAATATAATTTTTTTACAAAGCAAAATATTTTTGTAATCTTAAAGTTTACTAAGCCCGTGTTTTATAATGCAATAGAAGCTCCTTATTAACATTGTCTAGCAAAGAGAAGACATCAAGCTCAGAAGAATTGTCAAATTCTTGGTCATTATGAAAATAATGAGCAATAAAGTTGCCAAAAAATGAGTAGTTCCCCCTCTAAAGTGCTATAATTTGAAATATGGTACTGACCAGTGTCTTAAGGTTCCTTTTTCAAAACCCTTCCTCTAATGAGACAGAGAGGAAAAGTATGCACTACATCTCACAAGACCCAGATGATTGCTAAATGCATGTCATTTGGTTCCC
This sequence comes from Ictidomys tridecemlineatus, assembly GCF_052094955.1. Taxonomy (NCBI): domain Eukaryota; kingdom Metazoa; phylum Chordata; class Mammalia; order Rodentia; family Sciuridae; genus Ictidomys; species Ictidomys tridecemlineatus. The sequence continues at coordinate 37,304,766 of NC_135482.1, read as the reverse complement.
AATCTACCCTTTCTTCAAAACCAAATATTTAATAGTTTGAAGAATAAATTACCATCACTGCCTTGATGTTTTCATGTCATCTTTGTAGGAATTCATTTGGCCAACTTCACATATAACTTAGCTTATTTTTAAATACTTTTTATGTCAGGCCTGAATTTTAGCAGCATCACTTTTCCTAAATGAGGAGTGGCTGTTGTTATTTTCAATTACAGCTTTCAAGGTTTTGCATCAGTTGGAGCTAGACCTCGTTTTCTACATCAGCAACTCTTATCAAGGGATGTCTAAAGGACTTGGTTGTCACCAGTACCACATTCCCCAAACCCAGCCTCCTCTACCTGCTGGCTGTTCCCTCTTCAAAGCTTTCCAAATTTTGTGATTCCAATTACTGATCAATTCACTTAGGAGTAAAAACAATTTAATAAATTTAACTTAAACCTGAAATACATACCTTAGTTCTATGAAATCTCACAAACCCCATTATAGATATTACTTAGCCAAAGTTGCAAATGAGGAAACACTCATACAAGCTAAAAAAAAAAAAAAAAAACTAGTCTGAAATCATGCAAAACCATGGCCATATTTAAATCTAAAGTTCACCTAATTTCAGAGTTCACATTTATTACTGATTTTTCTACTTCTAAATTCCTCTAGAGCAGGAACATCATCAAATTCCTAGATTTGGGAATTCAGGAAATGTTCAAGTAAACCTAAGATAGCCTGGTGATTATTAGCTTATCAAAGAAATACAATGTAAAAATGTGGTGGCCTTTTCTCCTTTAGCAAATAGATTAAGAGTTTTCCTGAAGAATTAATCAGGATCAAAAAGATGCCTGTTTAAATAACATGTTTCCAGTTTGAATTCTTTCTTCTTGGTGTGATGCAGGAAAGGAAAGTGTTTACCCAGTGACTGCTGCTCTCCATACAGCAGAACTGAGCCAAGGATAGAACAGGCATGGGACATAGCTGAATTTTAACAAGGCTGATTTAGGCCAGATCTGCCGTTTGGGGCCTTTGGTTTGAGTCTGAAATAAGTATTTACCAGGATGTGTTGTACAAGTCACCAGGGGATGTATTTGTAGAAAAACCTAATACACCATCACAAGGATCAAACCTTCTTTCAAATCCTCATGTTCAGCACATAAGAAATTCAGTGCCCTAGGCTAAAACTTAAGTAAGTGAGAGCAGAAGCTGGTTCATCATGTGTCATTTCTACAGGAAGATGATGCCTGAGACAATGCGTGATTTCCTCTAAGTGAGCACACAGCTGCTCACCAGGTCATTGGTGAGTGCCTAGAGGAGAGGAGGGTAGCAGGACCCGGGGGCCTGACAGGAAGGGTGATGTCCACTGCTTCTCTCATGACCCTGCTGTGGTGATCTTCCCCCATCCCTCCCACTCTCAGTATACGAGCCTGCCCAATACTCCCTAAGGAAATGTTTCAGCATGCCTCCTTTCAAAAGAAATCACATGCACTTGACCTCAGAAATAAAAACAGAGATGGTCCTTCCCAAATGCAACTTCTGGCATCCCTAAACAAAAAGACTTTGTAAATAGTCAGTTAAAATCTCCCAAAGATTTCAATTTAAGACATAAATTATTCAAACATATTCTGAGGCCATGAAAATTGAGGAGTCCTCTGGGCCCAAATGGGAAGTGCAACAGCTTCTGTTTCATCCTTTCTATGAAAAATCTTCAATTTCTTACTTTGAAGTCTGTTTCTCAAGTTCCATATATTTCAACTTTTCTTAGTTTACATTTGTCCCCCAAATTTCAGATCATTTTAAAAATGATACATTTAAGATTTCCATTATCTTTGTTGGAGTATCAGTATTGGTAATATCGTCACATCTGCATGACACTTTCAGGCACTCCTGAAGCCCTAGGGACCCAGTCCTGTGTTTCTGAACCAAATTGTTTACTTCTTCCAATCTCAGCTGTGTCATCTATGATAGTTTCCAATTTGATTTGGTCTCATAAAAATAGATGAACCAGAATCTTGTTCTTGAAATGAGAGAACTTACTGATAATCATCCATTAAGTAGGGGTCAAACATCCATTTTAGGCAGAGTGGAATGACTTTCTGAAGACACTTTAGTCCAAATAAAAAGAAAGGCATACAAATGTGGTATGAAAAACTGAACCCAAGAAGACCCTCCTGAAAGTGTCAATTGCTGAAACAGGTATCCAAAAGTACCTAACTCTCTGGAGGGCTTTTAAAAGTAAGAATTGGGGCATGCATTTTTAGTCCCACTTCAAGGTAAGTGAGTAGACAAGGTGATCTCTTGTGGGATCTAGCAGCCCTGTGATTCATCAAAGAAGGTATTTTGAAAGCAAAGCCCTAGGAGAAAGAGCTGTAGCATCAATCTAAATCAAGATTTACCTGCAGGTTCTCTTTGTTTTTCATTCCTAATCTCTGCCTGCATTTTCATAAGACCTATCACAGTAAGACATACCCTCTCCAATTACTTTGACAAACAATGATAACAGTGCTTGGGGTTTTAGTCTCTTCCAAAGTAATCCATTTTTGACAGTGAAAAATATCGGAAACTGATTTCTGAAACTATGGTGTACAATGATATATTGGGGAGCTAATCTAGCAGAGTGGGTTTCTATATATCAGCCTCTGGCTAACTTCCTTGGGCAAGTGCCCAGAGGCAGCGCACTCTCAGTGGAAGATTAGATGAATGTAATAAAAACAAAAGTCATATCACAGTAACTTTCCTACCAGGGAGTACATTATAAAAAAGGTAGCAAGTTTAAGAAATATAGAATTTTTTTATTTTAATGAAGGTTGCTTGATAACATCAAAAATTTCAGTTTAGAGATGTGAAATTTCACATTATAAATAGTTCTTATAAACAGAAGTACCAATGAGTTGAGCCTCTGGCTACCGTATCTAAACTACGACAGGTATTTACATTCATTGATACTTACTAAATTTTATAGTGTTCAGCAATAAGAATACAGTTACCTATACTATGAAAATGAAAGAGTAGGTAGCCATGAGACATAACTGTATGGAAAATGTTTTAGTATGTTAAGTAGAAAACAAATATAAAATTACAGAAACACAGTATTTATGAATATGCTTTTGTAATAGATTTTTTAAACTATTTGTGTATATGTAATGATAGCTCAGTGATCTCCAAGATAATAATAACTGCCTTAGGATATTAAGATTTTGGTATTTTTGGTCCTATTTTTGAAGAACATAAAAAATATAAATGCATGCATACACACAAAGATGTCCATTTGACATAACAAAGGACTGTCCTTTCAAAATTCAACCTAGCATATTCTGGTTCAGAATAGATCTATTTTAAGTTCTTCACCATGAGTTATTTAAAAAAAAAAAAGAGAGAGAGAGATGAAAATCCACATGATCTTTCCTTTGTTTCCTTCTCTCCTTCCAAGACCCCTTCCAGCAGCAATGCACGTAGGCTGAGCAGGTTTTCATTTTAACTGAGATCCAGTTAGTGAGTTTCCTTCTTTTATCCCAATTAATTTGCAGCAGAAACTATCCAGATTATCCCAGAAAAGCATTTAGTATTTGCCCTTAGGAAAAAATAGAAAATTCAAAAGTAAGGTTAAAAGGGACTTTAAAATAAGACCTAGCACACCCTCGTGCTGCTTTCAGGGGGTTTGAGATCTGCAGCATGGAATGACTCTTATCACTGGGAAATGGAGAATTTTAGAAAGAGCTGAGAAATCTGTGTCGCTGAAATAAAATTACATCTTGGTGGGAAAGAAAAGGAATGGGCAGAATAGATAAAGATTCATAGCCTGGGTTAATGCAGCAGGAAATGTATTGTTAAAAGGCTTTCAACAACGTTGAGAAACATCACATAATCATATTGATCCAAAATACTTTCTTGAAGCATACACTTTAAAACCTTGCGTTTTTTAATGCCAGCTGAGCTCTATTATAAGTAGCTATCAAATGTTTGTTCCTTTTTCCTGGCCACGGCAGGAAACTCTTTAGTGGTTGCCAAGTTTATTCTATAGCAATAAAATTTAGTAACCTCTGGATGTTCTGCTGTAATATCTGAGTCCCACTTAAGAGAGTGTCTTCCCAGGGAGAGCCTGGGGTTTGGGGAGAGGCCAAATCATCCATTCATTTCCACAAGACCTTTGGCCTGCTTCTGACAACTAAGGAGATTTGACTCCCTGGCTGGCCTTCCAAAAGCTCAAGAGTGAGACTTCCCAGTATTTACTGTGTCACTTTTTAAATCACAGTTTCACGGGGTGACAAGTATACCTTCCTAGGTTGGGAAAAAACTGCTTTATGGCTGAAAAGAAGCATATAATCTCATCCCTGGTGGGTGTGCAAAAATAAACAACCAGATATTGAACTAGGAAAATAAATACTGCTCTATACTTAATTTCATACAAAAAATTCATAACATTTATTTTTAAGCTTCCTACGCCTTTTAGATGTCAAACTCAAGTCTCCTTATAAATGCCAGGTTTGAGTTAATTTAAAAAATTTATATAAAATAATTTCTATGAGTCCTACAGTTTATAGAGGATAGAGAAAATGTTGCCCATTTCATGTAGAGTCTCTGACTTCTTTCTTTTTCTTACACATGGATTTATTGTGACTGGAGAAAGGATTCACAGAATAAGAAGGTCTCTGCCTTTCATGAGCTGTGCAAACGCAAAGAGAACAGCTAACCTCTCTGTGTTTTAATTGCCTTGTACATCAAATGGCAAATAAGAAACCTCTTCACTGGCTTTTGTAAGGATTAAATGAGACACTGCATGTTAAAACTCCCCAAACCAGCAAGCTTGCAATGAATACTAGCTCCCTTTTCCATCTGTCCTTCTTCAAAGCTTTTGGGATCTTATCAGTTGCTTAATAACAAATAGATTGTGCTACTTAACTTTCCTATTACCTCTTTAAAATACAAAAACTATTTCATTTTTGAGAGAGAAAAAAAATATAGAGAGAGCCAAAATCCTGTGCCATAAAATATTTGTAAAGGCCAGTCCCACAAAATGGAACAGATTTTTCTTCTGCTCAGAGAAAGACAGTTAATTTTCACACAATTATAGGAAAACTCGGCTACTTTGACTTTTTCTAATATCTGGTGATCCCAAATATTCTTTCCCTCACGTTCCTTTTCCTCTCAACATGATAGTTGGGGCTCTGCACTCTGAGAGGTCTATGACAAGCTATAGTTAATAAGTTCTCCATGGTGTCAAAAGTAATAATATTAACATGCCATTGTGAGTTAAATTAATTTTGTTTTGTGCACTGGCCTGCATAAATGTGAATGGCATTTCGAAATATGATCAGGCAGGAGCTGGAAGGAGCCAAGTGGCAAGGCAGAATGAGATGCGGCCATCAGAGCAGAGAAGGCGGCTGCGAGCGCTTGTGAGCACAGGCGAAGAAATGCAGATGTTGTTACAGCAAACTTAAGGGGTGTTGTTATAGATCATTTTGCCTTTAAAAGAAATTCCTTGACTTTGTCTTTAGGAAAAAAAAAAAAAACAAGAAATATTTGACATCCTGGCTCCATGTTTGGAAAAGAAAGACCATCTTCCTGCTAATTTCTGATTTCAAGTTCAAGTGTCTTTCAACCCATATTGGTTTTTTTTGTTTGTTTGTTTGGTTTGGTTTGTTGTTGTTTTCAGCCTGCAAGAGCCGGCCACAGCTGATTGGTGACAGCTTTTAAGGTGATGTCCCAAAAGCAGCATTTGAAAGTCCTAGAGATTGTGTTTTCTTCCAAGATTTTGGATTTCCTACACCCTCCCTACCCATGGAACAGATAAATAAATGCTGTCCATAATCAGTTAAAAGATGCATGATGAGCCTAGAATGAAAATATCTTAGGATGACTCAGAGATCAGACGACCAAAATGGTTGGTGTCTTGTCTTGGCTTTTTCTTGTGAGTGCTAATATTTCAATTGTAGCCAGAAATCAAATTATGAGGGAAATGGAGATTTCCTTATTAAGGGGTCACTGTAGATAAGAACTAGAGGTTCTGTGCCTCTTTATACTATGAGCTTGACAATTTAATTTAAGAGATATCCCATAGGAAGAAATCTCTAACATTTCCTTCATAAATCTGATAGCACAACATATTTTGCCTATTCAGAAGTACTTCTAATATATCGTCCAATTTTTAAATGTGTCTATAAGTGCTCTGCTATTTGAATAAATTAAGAGCATCATATTCCAGGTTATACATACTGTTTAGTATCTACAGCCTTACTACATGATATGGAAGAATTGTTATCCTCGTTTTTCAAAGAAAAAGTGAAAGAATTCCTTCAAAGGGGTGGTTAAGCCACAGATATTGTAACTCTCCTCACTCTCACTCCAGAGCCTATGCTCTAGGTGATACATGACCACAAACACCCTGGCCCCTTCCTCTCAAGCAGCCAATCCACTATGCCTCCTTTGGTAGGCAACTATGCTCTGTACCTTCTACAGTGAACTAGCTCAGATGAAAAGACACCAGCCAAGGAAATGGCTCCTCCGTGGAAGATTTTTCATTCATCATCTGATTTAATTCAGCCAACATCCAAGTGCAAATCATATGATGCAGGGCCCTGGTGATCTAAAGATGAATCAGACCTTGTTTCTGTACTCACAGAGCTTGTAGCCATTGAGAGAGCAATGATGCCGTCAAGAAGAAAGGAATTCAGATGAGATGATCAGAATGGGACTTTGAAACAAGTTATAAAGGAAGATCAGAAATTCAACAGCTTGAGAATAGGACTTCCAAGGACAGGAAGCCCAGTGAGCATCTGAAATGTTTAGGAAATGATAAAAAAAAAATCAAGAACTGATCAGGAGGAGGACAAAGCCAGGAAAATCAATGTAGGTAACATTTTAGGGTCTTGCAAATGGGAGTTTGCATTTTATTTTCACTGTTAGGAGCTAGGGGGGGATATTAAAGCGCCAGTGGTCCTATCAGTTCTGTGATTTAGAAAGCTAATCCTTTGCCAGTGTGATAATGAATGGATTCAAGCCTCTGCCCACATTAGGAGGTTATTGCAGAGCCTATATATGGCTGTGAATGTAGAAATAAGAACTCAAAGCTGAAAAAGTGGTTAAGAACTAGAATTTATGGAATTTTGTTATTGGTTGAGGAGTGAAGGGGAGAGAACTATTAAAAAGTATTCCAGTCCTAGTTTGATTGACAGAAAAATGAGCAAACAGAGCAATTAGTGAAATTGCAGAAAGATACACTAATTTTAAAGGAAAAAATAAGTTCTATCTTGGACGTGTTGAGAGTTCATTTCCATCTAAGATCATGTTAATACCCCTTCCTCCCTCACAATTTATTTGATTGAAATATACTATTTAATATTCTTCTAAATAGTATCACAATCCTTTAGTAGAATCTGAGAAACAAATTAATGTCATCGCCTAACCGGTCTAATATTTTTGTAAAATTGCTCATAAGTAAATCCAGAAGCTATGGTCTTCCTTTTTAAAAAGTCTCCAAAAGAAAAATTTCCCTGAAGAACGACAGGCCTGGCTTTCATCCTTGCATCTTAGGCTGGTATACTTTCAAGTTTCCTCATGGACTTTGTGGTTTCCACTTCAACTCATCACAGTCAGCAGCTAAGTGTCATAAAACACTACAGCCACCTGCTCCTTCTGTGCTGATCCAAGCTCAGGGCTGCTGAGGGTTCTAGTGAAGGATGAAATCTAAACCATTCCCTATCCAAGGACAGGATTCAGTGGACATCAACTCTGAAAGACCCACCATGTGAGGAGACCCTGAGCATACTGCAGGGAGAGGAAAACCCTGGGTAGAGCCCAACCATGGAGAGATACAGGTCTCCTTACAGATATCAGGCCCCCTCCTGGTAATCCACGTGCTCTTTTTTGTGTCCAAGAACCAACCTAGTAAGAGGGCCAATTTAGGATGACATGTCTATATAAATTGTATAAATATGTGACATAATCCTTCCATTAATACAACAAAAATACATCTGCTATATGCCCAGCATTTGTACTAGCACTAGCTGAGTAGGGAATGCACAAGAACAGATAGAACGTTATTTGTTTTTAATTTAGTCTTAATTGCATATGGATGGAAATGCTACTGTACTTGGAGTGATAATGAAATAACTACCATGAAGGTATAGTCTACTATAGTCTAGGAAGTGTTCTAACCACTCTCCATGTCCTCCCTCAGTTAATCCTCTCAACAACCAATTGATATCAGGCTGATTATTATCCCCATTTTATGTAGCAGAATACTGAGTAGGGAGAGAAACAATCTTCTCAAGGTCACGTAGCATGTAATTGGCCAACCAGGTTTCTAATTTTCTAATTCACAGCTTAAAATAATCTCTTTCTTGCATTTATTTTTTTCAGTCTTTTGTGGAAAGCTTATCCTTCCACCTATTTTATCTTATTTGACCTCATTAAATCCCCATGAGGGAAGAGGAATGGATTTTATTATCCCTTCTGATTCAAGGCAATGTAATCCATCTCCTTTTAGTCAATCAGTTTAACTCAGGCAACTTCGGGAACATAAAGGAAAATCTGGAGACTGTGTTTGGACATGCTTCTGGTCCTCTGAGAAACCCTTTCACCTCAACCGTCTACCGATTTCTGTGGAAGACCTTGAGACAGTCATTTAGGAATTGTAGCCTGCTGAATCCTGTGCATTCAGGAAGACATGAAAGCAATTACAAATTGCTTAACAGATGATGCATAATATTAGAGATGAAGTCGCTGGCTGTGAGCAGTTCCACCAGGGAAATCCTGCCATGTGATTTTTTTTTTCTTTCCAGTTCAGCACTTTGTATTAACAGTATATTTCTGGTGTAGTGTTGAATACTACTGAATAATGATCCTATATAAAAAGAAAATTGAAGTTTCAGAAATGTTTGCTGTATAGTAAAAAAAAGGAGCATGGATTTGGTACTTAACAGAGTTCTAATAATAATATTTTCTTAGGAAAGTGACTTCATAGGACAGTCTCAATTTCTCCATTCATAGAGATAATAAGTGTGACAATGTAGAGAGCTATTCTATAAGTGACAACCTATTCCTAATAATGACTGACATTTATCTAGTGCTCCCTCTGTGCCACATTCTGTTAGCTGTGCTTCATGTGTATTAACTTATTTAATCCTCACAGTGGCTAGATTTAGGTATTATCATTCTCATTTCACTGATGAGCATACAGAGGATCAAAAAGGGTGAAAATATTCTCAGTTCACACAGCTAGTAAATGAAAACACAATATTCGAACTCAGTCACCCAACTGCAGTCTTACTCATGGTGCTGACTGACTTTTAAGAACCTAATCTTAAGAATTTAAAGTTAGCCTCTAGTCCATTTTTCTTTCTTGATGTTCCTCACTTATTGGGAAACTATTTTTTCAAGGGACCCAGGGAAAGTTGTCCCAGCTCACCTCTCTAGCCTTCTTGGTTTTATCCTCACACACAACTGAGGGGTGTTCTTACTCTACAATGGATGCAATTTCCAGAGAGCTTTCACCACCTAACTGTACTACTCTCTCCTATGAGAACCATTATGTCATTTCTCTACCTTTAATTCATTCTGAGTACACTTAGAAATCATCTTTTACAATATAACAAATTTTATTTTCCTTTCTTTGGGTGATTTTTTTCCATAAACTTCAATCTAGAAGAGTCTTACTTGTCTTAGCATCTCCAAAAGTAGTCATATGCATTTATGATTCATCTCTGTCAACCACGTGTTCTCAAATATTCAAGGATTCCAACTGCCTGAAGGCTTTTTTCAGATAACCCAACTGTGTATGTACTCTTTTCAGCTTTAAATTCAAAATGTTCTGCCTTAGACTTCTCATATTTTTTTCTCTTAGTTGAAAAACTTGAGGTGCCATGTGAAATGTCTGCAGTGATTTTAAAAATGGATGTCATTTTCAGTTCTTTTTACTTCATTTATTTACCAAGAATTTATATGCATATTAAAACACTGGAAATAAAGATTACCTCAAGCTTTTGTCCCTTTGCAAAATATTTTTAATTTCTTTTGCTGAATTTGTGAACAATACTGCTTTTATGAGGTACATTTCAATGAAAATCTGCAAATGTCCTTAAGGGGCAGTGTTGAAAAACATGCCTTCACTGGATTTTTACTGGATTTACTGTGTGGAAAAATATATATGTATCTTTTTTAAAAAATTAGCATTATTCTCCATTGAGTAGGATAAAAATCATTAAAAAATGATAATATTCATCTGATGAAATTACCAGAAAATTATGGGTCAGTTTTCTTACTTGCAGATTCTAGAATTTTCCTTTGTGAAAGTATGATATTCATAAGTTTAAAATCAGAATGCCTTTACAAAAACAGAAAAATTATCATAGTTTAAAATAAGATACAATTACATAACATATTCTGTTTTTTTAAATATATCTTCTAGTATTACTTCTCATAAAAATCTGTGATGTACTTTACATAACCCAAAAATTCCCAACATCTCATCAGGGTCATTCCAACTGTCAGTCTGAATACATGCAAAATGAGGCAAAAAAAACATACTGATGTGCTTTCTTTGTCAAAAGAGAATCTTTTCATTCAAATTCACATCATAGTCATTTGCAGATCAACTATATTTTTGTACCAGGTGGTTTGGTGACATCACGTTTTCATGCAAGAACCCATTGAATTCCCTAATGACGTTGTAATTTTCTTAACAATGAACACCAGTGAACTTTCCCCTAGGCAAACCAGATGGAAACTAAATTGTTTCTGCAAGATGAAAAATTTGTGAAATCTTGGCAAAATGAATTCCAAATATACTCAGAGATGAACTTGACTTTCTCTGTAATTCTGCCACAACATGCAGTGCATTTAAGGCCTACATGGGAATGACACTAATTAGCTGCATAACCTTTAAGCGGAAATGAATGAGAACAGAAGATCACCACTGAACAGACAAAAGTCAGAAACTGTGGAAAAAGAAGTAATTTCTGGATGAGATTTCACCAAGAAACATGTGATTAAGGTAGACGTTGGATAAGGTGCTCACTTGCAGCCTTTGAACTGGTTCTCTTTAACCTATTTTGTGAAGGAAGTATCTAAAGATTTAGCAAATTTCTTCACATTGCTTCAAGTCAGTTATATACCCAAGATGAAAATCTGAATTCAAATTCCTAATCTAGATACCTAAATTGCTGCTCCACATACCCTTATCTATACCTGCAAACTGAATGAAATGAATTGTGTGTTAGAAGGATTTGATTACCAATGATCTGACTATACTGTTTTCATACTGGTGCTAGAGAAATATTGAGTTCTATGCAGCAAGGCTGTGGCACCAAAGAAGGGCTGTGCTTTCTTCTTCTTACTAGCAAGAAAAAAAAAATCCTTAGTGTTTTATCTAGAAGGTTGTAATTCCCTTAGCTGTGACTAAAATGCCAAGTCACAATTAGGTTTTATACCTTGTCTTAGTCGACTGTCAGGCTACCATAAGAGTCTAGCATAACCTGAGTGGCCTACAACCAGCAGAAACCTATTTACTGGTAAATTCAGTATCTAGTGAGGTTCTGCTTCCTGGCCCCTGATCTTTTTGCTGGTCCTAACATGGAAAGAGGAAAAGAAGCTCCCTCAGGCTCATTATTCAAGGACACTTAATCTACCCATGAGGGCTTAGCCTTATGACCATCACCTCCCGAAGTCCCTGTCACCTAATACCATTACTCAGGAGTTAGGATTTCAACAAGATCATTTGTGGCAACACATTCAGACCAGAGAACACCTACTCAGGTTTCAAATATTCTATCTTCAGCTCCATGTCATCAAGTAATGACAGATCTCTACAAGATCGAGCTGTTCAATGTCTAAAACAAAATAATGAAGCAAAAAACTAGGCAAGTTTTTCTTAAAAATGGTTATTCTACTGACATTGAACTAGAAAGAAAAATGCTGAATCTTTTATCATTAGAATAGGTTTAATACTTTCAAGGCTTTTTTTATATTTTGGTTTCATTTTACTTCATATTTCATTCATTTATCGAGTATAATTTCTTTCCACCGAACCGCCAAATTTCCACTATTATTCTAGTACCATTTTTCAAACCTAGTCAGTCTTCCTAAGTTGTCTTGGTTTTCTCCTTTACTTTTTTACATTTTTACTCAGCCTAATTATTCCCTTAATGAGCATTATTCAGTATGGCTGGCATTTCTACTCTCCCAGGAAGCTTAAGTCCCCAAATCCTGTTGTTCCACGTTTTGAGTTGTTATTTGGATTGGTTTGATTTGCTTTGCTTTAATAAGAAACATAAAGATATTTTAACTCAAAAAAAATTATCAGCTATGCCCTAGACACCTCCATTTTACTATATGACTGCTACAAATAACAGCTTTTCATTTTTTACCTTGTAGTCCTATCCAACTAATTCCATTTTCTTACTATAGCACAAAAACAAAGAGTTATCATTTTCTCTAGCTTGCCTACAGTAAGACACAGTCTCTCTGGACTTGTGACTCTGTATTGACCTTTAGCCATCAGTTGACACTAAGCCAATTAACATACAGGACTTGATTGAGGAAAATGGGAGATAAGTGAATAGACAACTGCAGTACAATATTGCAAGTGCTATGCTGAGAGTTTGGAAAGGTGTTCTAGAAAAGCAGAGAGAGGCCAGATTCTGCTGAACATGATCAGGGAAAGACTCACTAAAGAGATGTCAGTTGAGAAGTAAGTGGGAGTCCAGAAGGAAAACAGAAGGAGGGAAGTTCTACCAGGCAGAGGAAGTGGCGCATTCAGAGGCCTGCAACACAAGAAAACAGTGTGCGGCTCGAGAACGTGCAAGACCTGGTTCTCCTTGTCCTATTTCTTCAACACCCCACCCCCCCGCCCACCATGTGAATTTCCTTTCATGTTGTAACATCTCTGATGTGTAAGTGTACATCTCCTTTGATACTGCTGTGACTTCCTTTTAATGTCTATAGCCTTTATCCTGTACTCCGGCATTATCTTCATAGATTGCTCTTTGTGTGTTCAAATATCCTTTCAAAGGAGACCACACTTTCCTAGAGTCTGTTAAAAGGGTGATTGAGTTTAACCTGGACCCTTTCACATCTTCTGTCATGATTCTTCTTTCTCATGAAGATGAGGACAGCAAGGAGCATTCACAAAGCTGGTCTTTTTCCTCTCATCACACATTCACTCTCACATCTCTAACCCACATTTTCCCTTTCCCACAATCCATCCCCTGGCTCTAACTGGCATTCTCCTCTTATTGAGTACCAAGAAACCCCAAACCACTTCCTTGCAGTGGGTAATCTCCCCATTTATTGTAAAGTGCTTTGTTGTAAAATGGATTCTGCTGCTAAGCCTCAGCACTCTTTGTCTATTGTATCACACAGTTTTACTGCAAGCAGTGCTTTCTGTTTACCTGTGTGATGCTATTTAGGCCTCCGAATCCTTTTGCCTGTTATTTATGTCTTTTTTTCCCTTTCTTTGTATTTGTTTTTATTTTCTTGTATGACTTTCCTTGGATGGTCCGAAGCCATTTATTTATTCCTTATTCCTTCTTTATTGCTCTGGGGACTTCAAATGCAGGCCTCCTTTGGGGTAGTGATTTTTCCCCTGTAAGTACCATCTTCTCCAGGCATTTTTATCTTAGTTCTCACCCTGACTAGTTTATCTAAATTCCTGCTGTGCCTTCAAATCTATTTTGAAAGACACATAAATAACATGTAACATCATTAATATTTACCTTCATTCAACCAAAAATGGTTTCCTCCCTGCACCTTCACCCCGAAGTACCCAGTAGAAACATTTTTAGGGGATACCTACCCAAAACATTTGCTTTCCTTTCTTAATTACCCCTGTGCTACCTTGTGCTTACCTAAGACTTTCTCCAAGTACTTTCTGCTCATGTGATTTGTCACCAAACATGCAATGGAAATTTCTGGTCATCCCAATTATACTGGGACTTGTCTCTGCTCTGGATTAAGAGCAACTGGAAGATAGAGTTCACGTGTTTGCCTCAGCAGGTTTCAAATTCATACTTATATTTTTCTATTATAGGACCAAATATCTCTTCTGGTAGTAATAGAACTTCACTGGGTCATAGTTTGTGTTGCTTTTATTTTTTGTTGTTTTTTCAATGAAATTGCCACATGGCCTACACTCTGCCTAGTTGCATCTTAAGGAGAACTAAAAGTCTTCAGTGTAGATTACCAGGGAAATCACCACAACACCTCAAACTTCTCCTCCCAATATAGTCTACAAGATATGTCCATATTCTCTGTCATCTAAGGTCCATATCAAACTCATTTCTGTGGATGTGAATGACTGAATACATGTCCTGGATTCTTCCCTATTGAATAATTACAGTCCCACCACAAAGTTCCTGGCCAGGTACCAATTCTCATCCCTTAGGAAGTGAATCCACACGGACACCTTTGAAAATCTTGTATTGCTTTCCCCATAATTGCCAGCTGTTGATTTTACTTATCTCCTTGCTTCTTTTTAATGGAAGATAAAATATAGAACCCAGCACTTTTTTTCCTTTACTCTCTTTTCTCAAATTTTTTCTCCCCTTCATTCCTTTTTTTATTTCTTCCTACCTTCTTCCCTTCCCAGATCAATTCTTGAGTATTCCACCCACCCCCCACCCCCCCACTCCCCCGTCTTCCTTTAAACTACAAGACTCCCATTTATAACGGATTGGCCCAAAGGCCAGATGAAGCCAAAGAGGAAGCAGGCCTGCTGTTAAATAGCTTTTCTCTCCTTATCATCTCTGTGTGGCTTGCCTTCATCTACACCAGGTTCGTTTTGTCCCCTTCTTCTTGGATTTTAGGGTACCACTGAATACAGATGGACCCCACATAATATTCACAGATAAACAAGCATTGCTTATCCATCCTATTTGGCAGGAGAGGCGCTTGCTTACTGTGTCCCCATGAGCTGGTTGGTGACAGAACTCTGGTCTGCTGAGGGCTTGCTGCTCATTTACCTCCACCCCCACTGCCCCTGACATGGAGAAGGAACACCTTTGTGCTGGTATCTCTAAACTGTGGGGTCATTTCCATTCCTCTCACATGGTTTCCTCTTGGTTACCAAAAGTCCTAAAACTAAAAAGGGAAAAGTGTTCTTTGATTAAAACAGTTCCCTGGCTTCTGAGCCTTCTCCGGGAAGACCCTGTTCTCCCATAATATCTCCTAAGTTCATAAGGATGCACCATTAAAAGTAGCTACAGAGCAAGAAAACTTGAAATACAAAGCTTACAGTTGCTGAATACAGATAGCAAAAATTCATTGTTGCCCTGGCGGTAAGCCTAATGTATAAATCATTCAAATTCATGCCTCTGCCACTAGAAATGACACTTCAGGGTCAAAGTGCCAAATAATGTCATTCAAGATTATCTGATATTGGGTTTTCATGAACATCCCAAGATTAATGGCTTACGTTCAGGCATATCTCTGTTAAATAATTCCTTTAGAGCTGCATAGGCCAACTCATTGTTATTTACAAGTATATGTTTCTATGTTTCAAAACTACTTGGTATCTATATTTGAATGGTAGATAACCCTGGTTCTCATAATCCAGATTGTTGTTTGGAAAAGGCTACTTCTCCCCAAGCTTTTAAGTCAGGTGAGAATAAGAAAATAAAACATTTAAAGTTGAGTTTGACTCAGGAAATCAAGGACACATAGTTGACAGCAGGAAAATGTTAAAGGGACAAAGCAACTTGATAATGGTTTGTCTTTGGATGCCTTCCACAGGCTGTTCATTATTTTCCCTTCTTTTCACATATTCTTAGACAATTAATCATTTGCTAGGATTCCATTCAACCTTTTACCAACTAAAGCAGAATCCCAAGCTACGGGGCACACCTGCCATCTTCCTCATTTTTGCTCCTTTTCACATTTACCTTAGATAACGGATGATGGCAGGTATCCATTTTGATATTTCCTTTTTCATTACTGTCAACTAAATTTTAATGCCATCATGAATGCTGTGTCACCCACTGGGCAATATGACAGCCTTTCATATAATTTTGAAATTGAATGAGCCAGGTTTGGTGCCATATGGTGAATTGATATCAACCAAACATAAATTCAGATTTTAGCATATGAGTAAGATGTGTATGAAATATTCAACCACAAGTAGACTGTTGGATCTATGACTCTGAAGTGTAGAAAAAGATCTACACTGTAGATATCAACCTGGGAGTTATTTCTATATTATAACTAAAGTCAAAAGCTGCAATAAGATTTGCTTATAAAGAAAAGAAAGCTAGAACCAAGCCTTGAGAAAGGAGACCTGAAATAAGTGACCAGAGAGGCAGAAAAACTCATCAGAAAAGCTTTGTATTACAGAATCTGAGAAGGAAGTCAATGAATTCTGATGAGAGCTCATGGTAAAGAGACTTGAAAAAACATATTTTGGCTCAGTAAAATGAATATCATTTGAAGCCTTAGAAAATCCATTTCAATTGCCATTCTGACTGAAGTGAGATGAAATCTTGGTTTTGATTTGCATTTCTCTAATTGCTAGAGATGTTGAACATTTTTTCATATATTTATTGATGATTGTATTTCTTCTTCTGTGAAGTGTCTATTCAGTTCCTTAGCCCATTTATTGATTGATTTTTTTTTTTGGTGTTAAGTTTTTTGAGTTCTTTATATATCCTGGAGATTAATGCTCTATCTGAGGTGCATGTGGGAAATATTTTTCTCCCATTCTGTAGGCTCTCTTTTCACATTATTGATTATCTCCTTTGCTGAGAAAAAGCTTTTTAGTTTGAATCTATCCCATTTATTGATTTTTTTATTTTACTTCTTGCACTTTAGGCCTGATCCCAAGCCAATATTGTGAAGATTTGGGCCTACTTTTTCTTCTTTTAGGCACAGGATTTCTGTTTTAGTGCCTAACTCTTTAATCCACTTTGAGTTGAGTTTCATGAAGGATGAGAGATGGTGGTTTAATTTCATTTTGTTACATGGGGATTTCCAGTTTTCCAGCACCATTTGTTGAATAGGCTATTTTTCCTCCAATGAATGTTTTTGGTGTCTTTGTATAGTATGAAATAACTATATTCATGTGGCTTTGTCTCTGTGTCTTCTATTCTGTATCATTGGTCTACATGTCTATTTAGGTGCCAATACCATGCTGTTTTTGTTACTATGGCTCTGTAGTATAGATTAAGATCTGGTATTGTGATGCTTCTTGCTTCATTCTTCTTATTAAGGATTACTTTGGCAATTCTGGGTCTTATTTTTCCAAATGAATTTCATGATTGCTTTTTCTAGTTCTATGAAGAATGTCATTGGGATTTTAATAGGAATTGCATTAAATCTGTATTGCACTTTTGGTAGTACAGCCATTTTGACAATATTAATTCTGCCTATCCAGGAGCATGAGAGGCCATTTCATCTTCTAAGGTCTTCTTCAATTTCTTTTAGTGTTCTGTAGTTTTCTTTGTAGATGTCTTTTGAATCTTTTGTTGGATCACTCCCACGTTTTTTTTTTGTTTGTTTGTTTGTTTGTTTGTTTTTTGAGGCTATTGTGAATGGGGCAGTTTTCCTAATTTCTCTTTCAGTAGATTCATTACTGATGTATAAGAATGTGTTTGATTTATGGGTGTTGATTCTATATCCTGCTATTTTGCTGAATTCATTAATTAGTTCTGGAAGTTTTCTGGTGGAATTTTTTGGATCTTCTAAGTATAGAATCATGTCATCAGCAAATAGTGATAGTTTGAGTTCTTCTTTTTCTATTCATATCCCTTTAATTTTTTTCTCCTCTCTAATTGCTCTGGCTAGAGTTTCAAGGACAATATTGAATGGAAGTGGTGAAATAGGGCATCCTTGTCTTGTTCCAGTTTTTAGAGGGAATGTTTTCAATTTTTCTCCATTTAGAATGATGTTGGCCATGGGCTTAGCATATATGACTTTTACAATGTTGTGGTGTGTTCCTACTATCCCTGGTTTTTCTAGTGTTTTGAGCATGATGGGATGCTATACTTTGTCAAATGATTTTTCTGCATCTATTGAGATGATCATATGAGTCTTGTCGTTTAAGTGTATTGATGTGATGAATTACATTTATTGATTTCCGTATGTGGAACCATCCTTGTATCCCTGGGATGAACCCCCTTGATCATGGTGCACTATCTTTTTAATATGTTTTTTATACAATTTTCCAGAATTTTATTGAGAATTTTTATATCTATGTTCACTCGGGATATTGGTCTGAAGTTTTCTTTCCTTGATATGTCCTTGTCTGGTTTGGGTATCAGGGTGACATTAGCCTTAGAATGAGTTTGGAAAGGTTCCCTCCTTTTCTATTTCATGGAATAATATGAGGAGTATTGGTGTTAATTTGTCTTTGAAGGTCTTATAGAACTCAGCTGAGATTTCATATGGTCCTGAGCTTTTTTTGATTGGTAGGCTTTTGATCAATTTCATTGCTTGAAATTGATCTGTTTAAATCATATATGTCCTTCTGATTCAGTTTGGGTAGTTCATATGTCTCTAGAAATTTGTTGATATCTTCAAAATTTTCTATTTAATTGGAGTATATATTTTTAAAATAGTTTCTAATTATCTTCTGTATTTTAGTAGTGTCCATTTTGATATTTCCTTTTCATTACATATTTTAGTAATTTGAGTTTTCTCTCTCTTTCTCTTCATTAGCATGGCTAGGGGTTTATCAATTTTATTTATTTTTGAATTATTTCTTTTATTTCATTGATTTCAGTTCTGATTTTACTTATTTCCTGTCTTCTACTGCTTTTGATGTTGATTTGTTCCTTTTTTTCTAGGGCTTTGAGATTTAATGTTAAGACATTTATTCATTGACTTATTATTCTTTTAATGAATGAGCTCAATGCAACAAACTTTCCTCTTAGTGCTGCCTTTATTATGTCCCAAAGGATTTTTTTTTAATACTAGGGATTGAACCAGGGATGCTTAACCACTGAGCCACATTCCCAGCCTTTACAGGGTCTCACTGTGTTGTTAAATACCTTGGTAATTGCTGAGGCTGAATTTGTGATCCTTCTGCCTCAGCCTCCCAAGCCACTGAGAATACCAGTGTGCACCACCACATCTTGATATATTGTATCACTATTCTCATATACCTCTAAGTTTTTTTTATCTCATCCTTGATTTCTTCTGATATTCATTCATCATTCAATAGTGTATAAGGTAGTCTCCAGATGTTAAAGTAGCTTTTATTTTTTTTCATTGATTCCTAATTTCATTCCATTGAAACTTGATAGAATGTGGGGTATTATTTCCATTTGTGTGTGTGTGTGTGTGTTTACTAAGAGTTGCTTTGTGGCATCAGATATGGTCTGTTTTAGAGAAGGACCCATGTGCTGCCAAGAAGAAAGTATATTCGCTCATGGATGGATAAAATATTCTATATATGTCTGTTAAATATAAATTATTGATTGTTTTATGTAGTTCTATAGATTTTTTATTTAGTTTTTGTTTGGAAGATCTCTCCAGTGGTGAAAGAGGTGTGTTAAAGTCACCCAGTATTATTGTGTTGTGGTCGATTTGATTCTTGAAATTTGGAAGGGTTTGTTTGATATATATAGAGGCTTTATTGTTTGGGGCCTAAATATTTACAATTGTTATGCCTTGCTGATATATAATTCCCTTAGGCAGTATGAAATGTCCTTCTTTGTCCCTTATGATCAACTTTGGCTTGAAGTCCACTTTATATAATATGAGGATGAAAACCCCTACTTCTTTACCCAATCCATGTGAATAATATTTTTTCTCATCCTTTCACCTTCAGTCTGTGGACGTCTTGCCTATGAGGTGAGTCTCTTGAAGACAGCATATTTTTTTTTTAAATCTAATCTGTCAGTCTATATCTTTTGATTGATGAGCTTCAGTCTTTAAAAATTCAAGGTTATTATTGAGATGTGATTTGTATTCCCAGTCATTTTGGTTTATTTCCGGTTTTTAATTTGACTTAGTTTCTCCTTTGATTGACTATTTCTTTAGTGTAGTTCCTCCCTTAGCCAGTTTTTACTTTTTTTTTTTCATTTCATCCTCAAGGTATATTTTGTTGAGAATGTTCTATAGTTCAGGTTTTCTAGTTGTGAATTATTTTTAACTTTTGTTTATCATTGCAGGTTTTTATTTCATCTTCAAATCTTAAGCTTAATTTTGCTGGATATAAAATTCTTGGTTGGCATCCCTTTTCTTTCAGAGCTACAAATATGTTCTTCCAGGATCTCCTAGCTTTGAGGGTTTGGGTTGAGAAATCAGCTGAGATCTGAATTGGTTTTCTCCTGTATGTAATTTGATTTCAAATTATGCTCCTTCTTCCCCTACTGGTTTGTACTTTTCCATAGCATATACTACTAGCAAACATATTTTACTATGTTTATTTTGTTCATTGATTTTGCATGTTTTATTGACTGCTGGGTCCCAGTGCCTAGAATAGTGCCTGGCACATAGGAAATACCCAATAAATACCTATTGAATAAGTGAATACCAAACTGATGCCCACAGTAGTCGAGTGCTCTTTCTACCACTCTCTTCTAATCCTTATTGCTATTACTCTTCATAGGTATTTTGATTTTCTATTTTCACAATCCTTATTTTGATCACATCAGAATATCTTCTTTTCCATTGTTCATTATTATTTCTAATGGGACAAGTCCGTCTCTTGATCAAAATCTAAAGAGATCATGATAAAATTTGGGATTTCTAAACTATCAAGTAGAAATCCATTTACAATTAAATTTTATGAATTTTGCACTTCTAGAAGAATAGCATATTTTAAGATGCCAAAGGAATCAATGACTTTGTGCATTTCTGTGCCTAGAATATTCTTGCCCTCTTTTGGAGAAGGTTTGTCCAAACCTTTTTCTGCTAAAACTCACATCTGAGCCCAATACTCTCTCTTTCAGGACACTTGATATGCCACCTACCAATACACACACACACACACACACACACACACACACACACACACACACCTAGCTCTAGTTAAAAGGGGAGATATGCTGTAAAGTTCCATTTGCATAGAGAGTGCATTTGAGATGGCTTGGAGAAATTTTTATTTATTGAAGAATAAATCTCCAGAGTAAAGTATCTTCTCCTTGGTTCTGTTGCTGGATTCTGAAGTGTTTCCATCTTCTCCTCCCAAAGCATCTCTGCTACCTCTGAGGTTCAGTCAACATATTATATTATCCCTCATCAGGGTATTCATAGAGTCAAGACATGAGCTAGGAAGTCTATGGTGGAATTCAATAATTACTTTTTAATTAAAAAATGATTAACAGAATGAATACAAAATAATGGATTATATAATATCCCCACAAAATAAATGTACAAAGACAAAACACACTGCCTCATTCACCTGGAAATTTTGCTGTACATTTGCACACTAGGCCAGATTTAGTCTTTTTAGCCTGGGTACATTTCAAAGCAACATTTCACACTGTGACCATCTGGTCCATTAGATGTAAATACCGATTTGGCAGATACTTTGGGGGTATAAGCATAGTTGTGGGAATAAAATGAAGTTCAAAAATATTACCACCCAAAGGATATATTTAAAGCCACCCATCTCTTATTAAAATTAAAACCATGACATTGTCCTTCTAAAAAGGACATTTTAGCATTTGTAAAATGGAGAATATGCAAATGGTCTGAATTACCATTAGACCTCCATTTATTTGTCACCTCTAAATAGACTCCCAACCTTAGGGAAAAAAAAATCCACTCATCAGAAAATCTATTGCCAATTTAACACATAGGAGAATCTTCTTACAATTAACATAAATAGAATATGTCCTTTTAAAATGTCATGGCACTATGTCAATTCAGGTACCTTTTTAAAACTCATTCAAAGGTACAGTGCTCCCAACAAATCTATGAACTTAGCCCCATTTTCAAAGGCCACTAAAGTGAACCCTTCTTTTTATACATAAAATGATAGATGGTGCTATAGAAGTCCTCAAGTAAATATTCATTTTTAAATCAAGCTTTTTTTATCCATTAGAGATGACCTTTATTCTAATATCTATAATGCTTTTCAAAAATGAAAGGTATTGCTATAGTTGTCTACAAAATCATTAATTTGCATCTACTCTATTCAGTGAAATGCTTTTTAAAAGAAAATAATGGAATTATCAAGCTGCTCAGAACAAAAGTACCTTCTGATTGTCAGCTCCATATTCTAAAAGAGCAGGTTAATTTCTCTGAATCTCACAGTTGGAACTCTCTAACACTAACTGGCAGTTTCCACCTAGTGATCAGGCAATTGACTAAAATAAATTATACATAAAGCTGAAATTCCTAATAGTAATAAGACCCCTTCATGAGATAATCACACCCGCAAAAGCACTCATCTGTTGGCTACAACTCTACAGGGTCTTGAAATTATCTTATAAAAGCAACACCTCCAGAAATGTTTTTGTTTCTAGTCTCATGTCAGAGCTAATGTGGCAGTGTTCATAGTACTAGGCACAAAGGAGGAGCTTCAAATAAATCCATTAGTTGACTTGTTGATTAAACTGGAGACACTGTTGATAGAACACTAGCATCAGTGCTGTTTGCAAAGCAAAAGACTGGTGAGGTTCTCATTTTAATACAAACAGCCCACAATTATATAGAAGCTCTCATTATGTACCTGGAGCTTGGTATAGAGGTAGAATAAAGTGAAATTCTTGCTCCTCTGGAGTATGAGTTTGTTTCAGAATTACAGCCTTCTGAGAAACTGAGGCAGAATGAAGACTCCCTTCAAACCCCGATTCTTGTTATCAAGTCAGAAAGATTTCAGACACGTTGCTCAGAGTAATAAGAATGAGCTTATTGAAGGGATAGAAAAGGGAAAAGGAACACTCTCAAGAGAGAGAGTGGGTCCTCTCAGAGAGGAGAGGGACAATGTACCCCTCCTGTACTCCAGTTTTATTGAGGATCCCAGAAAAGTTTCCAGACAGTCCTGCCCAGATCCACCTCTTCACTTTTGACTGACAGCAAGACGACATCAGACTTTCAAGTATGCACTATCATGCCAGGCTTGGTGGTACAGACCTGTAATCCCAGTGGCTGGGGGGTGGGAGGTGCTAAGGCAGGAGGATCTTGAGTTCAAAGCCAGCCTCAGCAAAAGCATGGTGCTAAGCAACTCAGTGAGACCCTGTCTCTAAATAAAACACAAACTAGGGCTGGGGATATGGCTCAGTAGCCAAGTATCCCTGAATTCAATTCCTGGCAAACTGTACACCCCACTCCCTACCTCCCCATCTCCCGACAAAAAAAAAAAAAGATCATTCATGGCAATTCTAGGTCACCTTGGCCCATGTTGACTGGTTCTAATTGGATTCTTAACCATACAGTCTTACAGATTTGATAGTTAGGAGGAACTATCCTTATCTCCCAGTGTTTCAGGATCTGGTCACAAAAGCCTCCTGGGTTTCTCCCATGGACATTTATTTTGGACCTACATTTCTCCTGCAAATAACAGGTAGTTTGCTAAGAAATGTGACATATCCTGTCCATTTAGGCCAGGCAGGGCTGCTGCAGATAAATTGCTTCTTGGAAAAGAAAATATGTAGGGGTCATCAGAGTGGGCCCATTTTACAGAATTATTTTCTCAGTCTTGTGTTCCAACCATTCACATCTGTCTGTCCCATAACAAGTTGAACTCACATAAGCTTTGTTAGTTAGCTTTTCTTCTCTGTGAGCAAAATACAAAATCAGAACAACTTAGAGAAGGGAAAAGTTTATTTTGGGCTCACAGTTTCAGAGGTTTCAGTTTGTGGCCAGCTGATTCCATTGCTCTGGGCCTGAAATGAGGTGGAGCATCATAATGGAAGAGTATAATGGAGGAAAGCTGCTGCTCATGGCTACTGGGAAACAGGAGGAGCCAGGGGAAAAATATATAATTCCCAAGGGCACACCCTCAGTGAACTACTTCCTATAGCCATACCCTGCCTAGTTAACACCCAGTAATCCATCAACCTATTAAAAAGATTAATCCACTGATGAAGTTACAGCTTTTATGATCTAATCATTTCACCTCTGAACATTCTTGCATTATCATATGAGCATCTCATGAAGCATCTCATACTCAAAATATAAACTATGAAAAGTAAATAGGGGTAAAAATCATCTCTGGGCACCATAATATTGGCTACAAGTAAATTTCTACCAGAAAGCCATGCATAAGGAGGTGCTTCATTAAAAATACAAAATTGGATTAGGCTTTCATTTGTAGGAGTAATTTAATTAGGCAGAAGGGAATAGAGATATTTCAGGTGGATTTATTAACTAAGCAAAAAAAAAATGGTAGTGGGAAAGTACATAGCTCATGGAGAAGTAGTGATTGCTGTGGTGAACTCCCAATGTTTGCACCATTATGACTAAGATATTTATTGTCCTGGTTGTCAAGAGTGTTGATGACTGACAGCTCATAACTAAGTTCTCAACATTATCCTAAACTGAAGAGATCCTGACACTAGATATGGGGGCAGCCCACACTCAGTGTTTAGCTGATTCAGGATTGTAAAGTCTTATCTCTGAAGAGCTATCCGAGCTCCAGAGTACCCCAAAGCACTGGCTGAGGCCTTCAATGTGATTATGTCATAGCCCAAGTTCTTTACTTGTGCAATCCTGCTTCTTTCCCCTACCACCCATGCCATAAGTGTTGATCAAATGGACATACTCCAATAAACCTTGCTTTAAGAATTCTGAGTTTGCTTCTCTAGAGAATCCAAGTTGTGAAAAAGCAGATACTGAGAAGACCATTCTGACTGCATTCAAATGTAGAGAACCTGCATTATTCATTTGACAGGCATATATGGAACTCTATTCTGTACCAGGCACTGTTCTAGCACTGGGAACATGGCAGTGAGAAAAACAAGTCTCTTCTCGCATAAGTCTGATGTTTTGGTGGGGTAAACCTAAAGAAACAGAATATCAAGTGATGACAGGTGCTAGGACACAGGTGGAATATGTGCTTAAGAGTGTATTAGATTACTTAGATAGCTTTCCATAAAAAGGCTCTCTAAAGAGGTGACATGAGTATAAAGCCAAATAACAGAATGATTCATAATGGCATCTAGAGGAGAATATTGCAGACAGAGTGAACAGCAAATACAGAAGACCCTGTTACAGAATTGTACTGGGCATGTTTGGGGAAGAAGAAATGAGATCAGAATAGTGTTAAGAGATGGAAGAGTCAGATCATATTTTAGTGTAAGCAATACATGTTATTCTAAGTGAAATGAGAAAATATTGAAGGGCTTTGAATAGAATGGTCCCATGATCATAATCCCATTTTGAAAGGATCCTTCTACTTCTTATATAAGGAAAATATTGGAAAGGAGCAAGAGTAGGTGTGGAGAAGCTATTAGAAGACTGTTAAAGGAGTTTAAGCCAAGAATATTGACGATATTGATTTAAGGTTACCACTTGTCATGGTTTTCCTGGGACTGAGGCCTTTCCCTGCAGTCTTGAGCAAATGGGGACAGTTGGTCACCTAATATCAATTGTGTTATAAATGAGGAGAGAATAGATTCAAGATATATTCTAAAGGTTGAGGAGGCAGAGAAAAAGGTTTGGACAGTCAGGGCAGAGGCAAAACACAGAGCTTCTTAAAAGTCAGGACAAGAGGGTTGAACTTTTCAAACATTCATATGGCATTAGTCAAACATTCATATGGCAATAGTTTGCAGCCTGCATTGGACTTTGGAAACACTAAAACTAAAGAGGTGTTTCATGAGCGTATTTTTAAAAAATATGACAGAAGTGGTTAGGGCTTGATCTCAAACACTGTGGAGCTGATGGTGAGAATGGAGGTGGTGGGGATGGTGGTGCTGAGCTCATGGTGTTGGGTAGCAGTGGTGATAGTGGCAACATCATATGGAGGTGGAGGTCATGCTGGAGGTGGAGATAGTTGAGGTGGTTAAGGTAAAGCTTACACTGATTATAAAAGAAAAAGGAAATGAAAGAAAATGGAGTCTATGACATATTTACAAAAAAAAACAAGACTTGTGAGTTAAATGAATACAGGAAAACAGAGAAAAGGGGAATTAGTCACTGAAAACAGATTAATTAGTGACCCTGACAGGAAGGGATGTTGGAAAGGAGAACACTCAAGGGGAGGACTTTAGCATAATTAATTTAAAGTGAGAGTGGAATATCCAAGTGGATGATGGGTTGCACTATTAATTTTTATCACTCAACATGGCCACTTAGTAGTAAAGAAAACATGATTTTGTGTCAAAAGACCTTGCTTCAGTTCCTCACTGGGATATTATGAAAACTGTAACTTCTGAGTCACAAAGTCTTCACTTATAAGTGGACATATCAGCACCCTCCACGGTGTTGTGCAGAAAACTAGATGGAATTGTTAGGAAGCAGTAGGATCTGCTATTTAGATTTGGTTATCTTTTTTCCAAGAAAATCCGCCCTCCCATCATCATAACCTGAAAGGAAACTTTTTTTTTAACAATTTAGAAAATCTTGGTTTCTAGAACTTTGTAGTAATAAAGTGTTGTAAATTGATGTTTATGTATTGCTACCAATGAGCCAGAGAGAGGGAAATTATATCAGAGAGTGGCCATGTCTGACTTGCCTATTGCAAGGGTTAGAGTAACCCGACCCTGCAGCACAGACAGCTCCCCAAGGAGGCTGTCCAGGAGAACAGGCAGATTCCACCACAAAGAACCCTCCACCTAATGAGCATTTTGAACAGCAATTTTGTTCATTTTCATTTCTCTTGTCTCATAAAGTTCAGATGAATTTGCCACACTTTGCGTTAGTTTCCATATTAACTCCCTCTCTTATTCTCAGAGATTATAAAAAGTAATATATTCCACTACACTCTCCTGGTGTGTCAATTAATTTCTAAGGGTGAGTGGGCACATCAAGTGAACTTGGCACATTACAAGAAACTCCCTATTGTTTTATTCTAATGAAAGGGAGTTATGACCTCAGTAATTTCAAACAGGTGTATTATCTAAAGTTTCCACCTATTTACACTTGAAATGTATGGGAAGTGATATTCAGTCAAGGACCCAGCCTTCAGGGAGGGTACAGTCGTGTGGGAGAGTACAGTCGTGTGGGAGAATTAAAGACATGCAAACAACAATAGAAATACAAACTTTTCTGCCAGAATGAGTGGTGTACACTGGTAATCCCAGAGGCTAGCCAGGCTGAGGCAAGAGGATCGCAAGTTCAAAGCTAGCCTCAGCAATTTATCAAGGTCCTCAGCAACTTAATGAGACCGTGACTCAAAATAAAAAATAAAAAGGGGATAGGCTCAGTGTTTAAGTGCCCTGGTACCAAAAACAGCTCTTATTAACATAGAGTAGTAAGATATAAGATGCTATGGGGACTTGAGAAATTTGAGAAATGAAAGAATAGAGACCATAAACACTTGTGGTATTGTTTCCAATAGAGGCATTACTTCAGCAGAAAGTATTACCTTTTCTCCTTCTCTCCCTACACCTTACCTACAGATAAATCATACCTTTTCTTTCTTGAAAGATGAATATAATGAGTATCCCAAAATAAGTAGTTATACTTCCTTACATTGTTAAATTACCTCTAGGCAGTTATTTCTACATTGAAGACTGGCTGGTGTCGCATACATGTCAGATTATATATAGATAAGGCCAAATATAATCCTCATCTGAGTATATAGGCTTCCATACCTCATTCCCTCTGTACCTCATTCCTATGTTAAAAGTTTATCTGCAGAAGTCTGACACAACTGTTGCCTTCTTCTGTATCAGAATTCTCATTTTGTAAGGGAAAACACTAAGGAACAACTCTGATTTGACATAAAGCTAATTCCTTGTGTTACAAAGCAGCAGGGAGCCTCCTGGATCTAAGAAGAGCACAGCATACTCCTCTCTCTCTCTCTCTCTCTCTCTCTCTCTCTCTCTCTCTCACTCTCTCTCTCTCTCTCTCTCTCTCTCTCTGTCTTTCTCTCTCTCTCTCTCTCTCTCTCTCTCTCTCTCTCTCTCTCACACACACACACACACACACACACACACACACGTGAATGCAAATTCTACTCGGTTGAGCAAGAGCATAGTTCTTAACCAGTAATCCTACAGAATAATATGTAATCCTACAGAATCCCAGAGTCTCACTTAAAATGGGGGAATTGCCCCAGGAGTTCTTTCTGGGGCAGGGTGGAGGGTAGTTTAATCATTTTACATGCAGCATTAGTTGTTTAAAAATGCCTTAGTACAGCATCGGTGAATTTTTTGTGTGTCTAAAATATGATGTAATGAATAATAACATGAAGAGCTATGAGATTCTTCATATTGTATAACTACACATATCAATTGTTTTACAAATTTTAAGGACAAAGAAAGACTTCTTCATTTGAAATTAATAAAACTAAAAGTATAAAACATATTTCATTTCAGTTCAGTTATTAGGAATTCAGAATTTTCACCAATAAATAGTAATTTAATAAAACACAAATGAAAGTCTTTATTCCCAAAACCATAAACATGAAATGTTAGACATAATCCTATTTGATATGTAAAAAAAATCGAGGTAGGTTGATTCTACTAAACAAGCCCTTTTCAAAGCTTTTTTATAAAGTTCTAAATTTTTTTTGAGCATTTTGCAGTGCTCATTTGGGTATCATTTCCAGTACCACTGAATTATAAATATATTTTGACTGATGTTAAAGTATAAATGTGCTTTTTAAAAAACTGGTATCATTCTTGATGATTCCTTAATGAATAAAAGAACCACTGTGTACCCATGGTCCTAAAAGTTTTCAGATTCTAATTGTCATAACCCTCCTCTCTCAAGGGATTTACAATATGTACATACAAACTATATTCATTCACCTTTATCTGAAAAATTGTTAATACCTCTTTTATTGGTTTTCATAGCAAGAGAAATTGGGTGACATCTGCTTCTCCCTCCGCTACGTACCTACTGCTGGTAAACTGACTGTCGTAATTCTGGAGGCAAAGAATCTGAAGAAGATGGATGTGGGTGGCTTATCTGGTAAGTCCTGGTGATTATTGATTTTTTTTAAAATGCTCTTTCATCATGGATACCAAATGCATTGCACAACTGCTGTGACTCCCTATTCCTTAATTGATCACAGTCCTCTTTCCTACTGAGCCTGGAAGCAGTCTCAGAATCCATCCTAACACTGTGCCCCAGGAAACCACTCTCAATTTATTGGAATTGGCATCAAACATAAAATCTATTTTCCTTCTTCATAGCCAAAGTATCAATTGTCATTTCTATGGCATTGAAAGCTAAAAATTTCTGCTTCCCTTCTGACAGACCCTACTGTGACAGATTATAGTTTGAGGGGTTTTGTTTTTGGTTTTGGCTCAAAATTCACCCAAGATATATATATAAAGTATTCATCAGAGACTTGTTTATTAGGTATTTGATAGTCTAACATAATTTTTATAATATCATTTTATTAAAGGCTTGGCCATATATATATATATATATGTATATATGTATATGTATATATACATATATATACATCATCTGTTTGAAAGTGAACTCCCATGGTAATGCATTCAGTACTATAGCTTAGAGTAAATAGGGGGGCTTTGGGGTTTAAAGTATATACAACCCAATCATAATAATAAAGAGTGGATGAAGTACATTCTTGTTCCAAAGCAAAGTCAAGTCAAGGACTGGTCATTTTCATGGTTGAACATAATTTTTTTCTCCTCTGTATGATTAAATCAATTATATTTTTAATGTTCCAGTAAATCATTAAAGTGTGAAGAATTTTCCTGATACACTACAAGGTCATCATAAGTAGACTACAGTTGACATTGATTCTGTCCACAGATTTACAATGGATACTACTTGTTACTCAACACTTTCTCTAATAAAAGTATTGCAAACTTCAAAAGGTCACACTAATACAGCATGGTGATCTTATATTCTAAAGCACAACAGCTAAAAAATGCTAAAGTTGAATTTCCACTTACTAACCCACTAATTTGTAAACCAATTTCCCCTTGTACCTAAGTTTACTTCTCTTTATAAATAAGCCACCTGGGGAAGATACACTAATTCTTTCCTATCACCAAGACCCTATTAAATAATGTCCTGTTTTCATTGCCTTAACAGCATGACAAAGCAAATTTGGAGCAATGAGCACAGTTTCCTCTGAAAATATGAAGAATATTTAATATGCCTAGTGAAAAACATGCAGAGAAATTTTTTTACTACAATTACAGTGTGCTCTCAGATTACTACTTAGTATCCTAAGGTCTTCACATACCTTGACCTTTCCAGCTCTTCTGGTTCAATAGCCACGTACCATTAATGGTTCCAGTAATGGTTCCTCAGAGACTCCTTTCCTAACTTCCATGCCAACCATCCTCTCATCACCACATCCAGGACTCCCTTAGTCTTCCTAGTTTATCCTGGGTCCTTCAGCAGAGTTCCACAGCAGTGTTTCCATGAAGGCAGTAAAGATTCAGGGCCCCTTACTTGTACTGGCTTCTCTCAAGTTCATAAAGTTCCCATGGTCACAGACATTTCAGCTGCCATTTTTAATCACAATTTGCTGTCTCTTTCCACATGACTTTTCCTTCATCATTCATCCCTTCTTTTTCCATTATATCAGAGAAGCTATAGGCATTTTCAGAATTTGGCTAAGGAAACCTGGGTCTAGCAGGCTTCCATTCATAGCCATATATTACATATATTTCTTACTACTAACAAGCCCAGCAAAGGAAGGAAATCCGGGATGGCTCCTACCACCCACTGTACTAACACACCAGTGTGACAGGAAAGGGGTACACTCAGAGGTCAGATCTAATTTAAGATTCAAACTTTTGTATCCTTTTCTCTAAAGAAAATCATCAAAACTTTATTAGTTTCAGAACCCACACAACCTAGCTCCACCCCGACACTTGAATTACCTGGAATGATTTTGTTTAATTATTAGATATTAAATGAAGATACTTAAAGTGCAAATACCCTTAAAGAGGTCAAATTTTAAGGGCTTCCTGCTGCCTGCTGAATCAAATCATAACCACTGTAACCACATAATGTAGGTAATTTCACTATGTCATACCATATCTCACTGCAACCAAATGGACAACCACACTCTTCTCCAAATTCACAGTGCGACTTGCTACCTTTCTTTGCTTAGAAGGTTTCCTTTACCTAGAATTCCCTCTCTTCAACCAATGTCTAGCTCAATCCTACCCATTCTGCAGGTCCAGTTGAAGTATTATTTCTTTCATTGTGTAAGCACTAGATTCACTTTAGTGGACAAAACCAACAAAAGGCTCTGCCCTCCTACAGCTTGTATTTTAACGTGGGGAGACAGATAAGAAGTCAATAAATGAAAAAGCATATAGTGAGGTGACCAGTACTATGGAGAAGTAAAGCAGGTAAGATGGTAAAGAATGTTGGAAGTTATGTAAATGGGGTGGTAAGGGAAGGCCTGATGAGTAGGTGACATTTTGGAAACAACCTGGAAGAGGAGCGGAAGAGGAGCAGAAGCGAAGCATGGGATCACGTGGGGAGAGAGAAAGTTTTAGATAGTGGGACTCTGTGAAGCCTTTTCTGATCCATCCCACTAAAATAAATCTTTGTCTTTTTTAAATGCCACTAGCAGTTTGTTCACACCTCTGTAACATCGCACTTCTCTCTCACTAGGCTGCGTTCTGTATTTATGTCTCTCACAATGCTCTCACTGACTGGTAGCACTGAGCATAGCTGCTGAATGAATAATGAATTATTTACAAAGGAGGTATGGCCTGAAAAAACAAGTCCTGCATTTCAAATTTGTTTAACCTACTTACCATTAAAACAACTTTAAGCATTTGGATGGTCTGTCTCAAAGTAAGCTGACCTACGTACAAGGAAACCAAAATTATATAATAAGATCATTTCAGGTAATCCAAACGCCAAACTGCATTTACTGGAAATGGCTAGTTAATTGGAACCAAAGTGGGATGTTTTTCCCATGTTTACATCCCACTCTGCCACTACTAGCAATTTAACATTGAACAAGTTATGTAGCTCTTCTAAACCTCACTTGCATTATCCATGAAGCAGAGTGATAAGGGAACACTGCAGATAAGTTTATTTTGAGAACTAAGTGACAGCACAGAACCTGAAACAACTAAGTGCTCATTAAATATTTCTGTAATTATTTCTATTACTGACTTTATCAAATCTTGGGATAACTATGCAAAATGTGAAAACAACAGATGGTTTAAAAACTTGCTTGATTCAATGGGGAAAAAACAATTCATCCATTTGATAGAATTGTCCGATCAATTCAGGCAAATCAGTAAGCCTATGTTTTGAATAGACCCAGTAGTGAATTAAGACAAGATAAGGAATTAATCAGCAATACATTGAAGAAAATAAGAAAATTTATTTATTTATTTATTTATTTATTTATTTAAATTAGGTTTATAGCACAGCAGAATGTATTTTGATTTATTGTACACAATTGCAGCACAACTTTTCATTTCTCTTTTTTTACACATGTAGTATCACACCCTATGTGCAGTCTCACATGTACCTAGAGTAATGATGTCCATCTCTTTTCTGCCCCCATGTACCCTCCTCAACCTCCCTCCCCTTTGCCCAAAGTTCTTCCATTTTCCCATGCCTCCCTCCTCCCCGTTTGGGATCAGCACCCACTTATCAGAGAGAACATTCGGCATTTGGTATTTTGGGCACTAACTAACTTCACTTAGCATGATACTCTCCAACTCCATCCATTTACCTGCAAATGCCATGATTTTACTGACTTTTAATGCTGGGGTGTATATATACCACAGTTTCTTTATCCATTCATCTGCTGAAGGGTTTCTAGGTTGCTTCCACAGTTTAGCTATTGTGAATTGAGTAGCTATGAACATTGATGTGGCTGTGTTACTACAGTATGCTCATTTTAAGTCCTTTGGGTATAGATCGAGGAATGGGATAGCTGGGTCAAATGGTGGTTTTCTAAGGAATCTCCATACTGCTTTCCAGAGTGGTTGCACCATTTGCAGTCCCACCAGCAATGTATGAGTGTGCCTTTAAGTTTTTTTGAGTTTTTACATACCCTGGAGATTAGTGTTCTATATGACATGTGTGTGACAAAAATTTGCTCCCCAAATGTAGGGTCTCTCTTCACCTCATTGTTTCTTTTGCTGAGAAGAAGCTTTTTAGTTTTAGACCATCCCATTCATTAATTCTTGATTTTATTTCTTGCTCTTTAAAAGTCTTGTTAAGGAAGTCAAAGCCTAATATGACATGATGTAGATTTGGGCCTGCTTTTTCCTCTATTAGGCACAGGATCTCTTGTCTAATTTCTAGGTCCTTGCTTGATCCACTTTGAGTTGAATTTTATGGATGGTAAGAGATAGGGATTTAGTTTCATTTTGGTGCAATAAAAGTTTCCAGTTCTCCCCTCACCATTTGTTGAAGAGGCTATCTTTTCTCCAATGTATGTATTTGGCACCATTGTCTAGTATAAGATAATTGTATTTATGTGGGTTTGTCTCTGTGACTTCTATTCTATACCACTGGTCTACATGTCTATTTTGGTACCAATATCATGCCATTTTTGTTACTATAGCTTTATAATATAGCTTAAGGTCTGGTATTATGATGCCTCCTTCTTCTTTCTTCTTGCTAAAGATTGCTTTGGCTATTCTGGGTCTCTTATTTTTCCAAATGAATTTCATGATTGCTTTTTCTATTTCTATAAGGAATGACATTGGGATTTTAATTTAATTTGCATTGAATCTGTATAGTGCTTTGGGTAGTATGGCCATTTTAAAATTAAAACTTGACAATATTAATTTTGACTATCCAAGAGCATGGGAGGTCTTTCCATCTTCTAAGGTCTTCTTTAATTTCTTTCTTTAGTATTCTGTAGTTTTCACTGTAAAGGTCTTTTACCTCTTTTGTTAATTACCAAGTATTTTATGTTTTTTGAGGCTATTGTGAATGGGGCAGTTTTCTTAATACCTCCTTCAAGGAGTCATCACTGATGTACAGAAATGCATTTGATTATGGATATTGATTTTATATCCTGCTACTTTGCTGACTTCATTAATTAATTCTAAAAGTTTTCTAGTGGAGGTTTTTTAATCTTCTAAGTATAGAATTTCAAGCTAGGAAATAGAAGATGCCATCAAAAGCCTACCAACCAAGAAAAGCCCAGAATCAGATGGATTCAGAGCTGAGTTCTAGAAGACCTACAAGGAAGAATTAATACCAATACTTCTCAAATTATTCCATGAAATAGAAAAGGAAAGAATTCTTCTATCATTCTACAAAGCTAGTATCATCCTGATACCAAAACCAGACAGAGACATATCAAGAAAGGAAAATTTCAGACCAATATCCCTGATGAACATTGCTGCAAAAATTCTCAATAAAATTCTGGCAAATCACATACAAAAAACATTTTAAAAAATAGTGCACCATGATCAAGTGGGGTTCATTCCAGGGAGGCAAGGTTGGTTCAACATACAGAAATCAATAAATATAATTCGTCACATCAATAGACTTAAAGATAAGAATCCTGTGATTATATAAATTGACACAGAGAAAGCATTTGACAAAATACAGCACCCTTTCAAGTTCAAAACACTAGAAAAACTAGGAATAGTAGGAACATACCTCAACATTGTAAAAGCTATCTATGTAAAACAACATTGTAAAAGCTAAACCCAAGGCCAACATCATTCTAAATGGCAAAAAAAAAAAAAAAAAAAAGCCTGGAACAAGACAGGGATACCCTCTTATACCACTTCTATTCAACATAGTCCTTGAAACTGTAGCCAGAGCAATTAGACAGACAAAAGAAATTAAAGGGATACAAATAGAAAAAAGAAGAACTCAAACTATCATTAATTGCTGAGGACATGATTCTATACTTGGAGGATCCAAGAAAACCTTTTTAAAGTAATTTTTCTTACTACTCTCTGATAGGGTAGTTTATTTTCCTCCTATGTAGTGAATTCAAAATGCACTGCACAAAGATTATACCTCTATCCATGAAGCAAATGATACAAATCTCAGGCCTTCCTACCTCACAGGGACAAGCCTAATGGAACTAGTAGCTTCTCTACTGTAGATCCTTACTTTGAATCCTTTGCATTCCAATTCTCAAGAACTTGTAAGACAAAAAAGAAGAAGAAGAGGAGGAGGAAGAGGAGGAGGAGGAGGAGGAGGAGGAGGAGGAGGAGGAGGAGGAGATATCTAAATCTAACTGTTCATATTAGATCTTACAAACTACAAAGGCTGTTTTTCAGGGGAAATTAGTACCGAAGGATGTGAGTAGGTTTTGTTTTGTTATTTTGTTTTGTTTTTGGCTGGTACTTAGAGGAAAATCAAGTCTTCTGCCTAATAAATATCGAGTCTCTCATGATCTTCACTGCCTATTATATACCTGTCTGTTAGGAATAAATCTCTCAGAAAATGATTTTTAAAAATTATAACTCTCTTCTATTAGGGAAAATTGTTAAAGAAACTTAAGAGGTCTAAGAAAGTGAAGACTTTAGAAAAGTTGAGAATTCCCAAAGGCTTGAGATTGTATGTCTCATAGTTTCAAGTTTTACTGGTTTTTAAGATTCAATTTGTACCTGTGCGGATTCCCACATCAGAAAGTAATCAGAAACTTTGCTCCTAATTGAATTTCTTGTTCCTATTGATGTCACAGGAATTACGTTCCTCAGGTTCTGTTTTGATTTGGGGTTTTTCTTTTTATTTTCTTTTCTTTTTTTTTTTTTTTTGGTTATCTCAGAAATTTGAGATTTCTAAATACAATCTTAATGAGAAATCTGAGATCTATAAGTTCGATTCCTACTATTAAAATTAAATTATCCAAGCTTTTTATTTAATAAAGAAAAAGGTAAACTTCTAAATCTGCAAAATGGACACAATTAAGTAGAAGTTCTATTTTACAACTGAAATCAGATAATACTTTTAACTATTAAAAATAACATTATTAATTATAGAATGCTTTCTAATGTAAAATTCCTTTTCTTTGTTTTCTTCCTGTGGTTCTCATGATAGACCTGTTAGGTAGTTTATGAAGGTATTATTATCAATTTTACCAGTGAGAAAATTAAAACTTGAAGATTTTAGATGATGTGTATAAACATCTCACTCCATGTGGCACATAGACTGAAACTAAATACTTGCAATTAGCTAACATTCAAAGTTAAAAGATTTGTAGGTACAACTGAAGTTCATGTCTCCTGATACCCAAGGCAGAACATTTTCCACTGTACCATCTGACTTTCCCCACAACCTCCTACACTCATCAAGTTAGGACAATACTGTTTTTCAGGGGCAAGTTAATACAGAGTAATATGAGTAAGCTTTGTTTTTGTTTGTTTTTTGCCTGGAACTTAAAGGAA
This sequence comes from Ictidomys tridecemlineatus, assembly GCF_052094955.1. Classification (NCBI taxonomy): domain Eukaryota; kingdom Metazoa; phylum Chordata; class Mammalia; order Rodentia; family Sciuridae; genus Ictidomys; species Ictidomys tridecemlineatus. The sequence continues at coordinate 37,268,458 of NC_135482.1, read as the reverse complement.
AATCAAATCTTCTGCCTAATAAAATCAAGTGTCTTGCTTACTAAAGGTGCCTCCTCTACCTGGAGCTGAAATACCAAGATGAGGTTCTCCAGGTAGGTAAGGCTAGAAATGGAGGCTGCAAAGATTGTTGGAAATTGAGGCATTCTTAGAAACTGGGAAATGTTCCTGCATATAAACCTCTATGAATAATCCTAACAACTCCAGGGCACCCCCTTCCTAGTCTTCTCAGAATCACAAATTGACTTTCTCACCTCCCTTGTACCTTTGGCATATTGCCCTTCTTGCCTGGGTCAATATGAAGCAGAATACTGCCTCATAGACCTATTCTACTTCCCCTGTTCCCAGATGCCAGCACACAGTTCTTTACAGATTTTTCCAAGTGTTTACACTACTAAGAACCAAAGCAAATCAACAAGGGCAAAAAGTTTGCACTCCTGTCCACTTGATAAGGTTTGTAATCACCTAAATTGTAAGAAAAATAAAATTAAATAAAAGTATGTCAAGAATGGGGTCAAGAGGGTGCTGAGAAAGCATATGTAATGGACTGAAATCACTGTATGCATTTATTCCATCAGCCTCCTGCACATCAAGGAGCTGAAGAGGTGGCTATGAGGAGGAATCAGGTCAGGGACACCCGAGGGCTGGGGAGCAATAGGGGTTGAGAGAGAGTGGCTGGAAGTATTCCCCTTTGTCATCTTCCTTTCCCTCTGTCCTGTGCTTAACCCCAGACTTCTTCTGGCCAAGCTTAGTCCTGCCTTACCACGATGAAATGTACTGTAAAAAACAAAGGGAGGGAGTATAGGAGAGGTTTCCCAAAGCATCTCCAAATGAAAGGGACAGTGAAATTCAAAAATGACAGCAGCTTCTTGAAGGAAAGGATGTAGGGAGGAAGACCTAGGAGTCAGCAAATGTCAGACTGTCAGTATGCAGAGACAGAGCACTCTGACTCCCTCCCGCTTTCCCACAATTACTCTCTCCTTTCTCTAAAATGAAACGTTTTTTGTTTTAATAAGTTGCTCAAGGATTTGTCTTTCTTCTAGTTACCTTTCTACTGTTGCAGAAAATCTAATTTGGGAAATACAGCCAGATTTAAACATTTGAAGTCATTTAGGAAAGAACTCACCTAAACCTAGGTAACCACTGGTTTCCACATAGAAACCATCAATCAGCAGAGGCAGATCATTCCCTTAAGCAATATTTATGAAGATGTGATATTTTGCCTACCTCCATTAAAATCGCCCAGGGGACATGTTAAATTTTAAGATTTCAAAGATTTCAAACAAGCCTCCCCCTCCCAGTTCTGTTATTCTCGTGTGCCTTAAATTTAAAAGTACCCTCTAGAGGCTTGAATGCTATATCATAATTTTAGCAGAGAGCCAGATCAACCAAGTTCTAGGTCAGAATTTTGTTGTCAGTGATATAGAATACATCCTCTGCCTTATATACTGGAATTTTCTCAAATAACAAGTCCTGTTTTCTTTATCAGTTCCAGCATCCTCCTCCCTGAAAAATACTTTGCCTACCTGTCTAAATCATTCTTTTTTTCCCCTTCAGTCTCTTCCTCTGAAAGAGAAAATAAAAGCAGATGTTTCCTCTACACATTCTGAAGTCATTCCCTAATGCCCTTGACCACCACCCTTATCTGTCCTTCCATTGGTGCAGAAAGCATAACAAAGAAAACCACTCCAAATTCAATTGATTTGAACTAAAAGCCACTAGTCTGGGAGCTAGGCCAATAAATAAAATGGCAAAATCTTATTTGAGCCAATTAGATAGGGATATGCAAATTAATTGGCCATGATATCGGGGTCAAGCAATAATATGCAAATAAACTGGCATCTTATTGAGCTAATGGGGCAGGAATATGCATAATAAGTTGGCCATGATGTCAGAAGCTTCACCATGATTTTAGGTTTGAATGTTACAATATAAAATTAATTCTGGGACACTTCAAAAGTGCTTAATTACGATATTGATAAAATAATCTGAGTCCCTAAAATCTGAACATATTGATCTAAAAAAGAAATGACAGCTCTTGACACTGCATTGTTCTAGACAGTGAGATATTTTAAAGGTTATAGTCAAGCCAGACACATATATACTGGTGCTACCTTACAGAGAGATAGACTGTCTAAAGGAAGTTTAGGCATAGTCATTTTAAGGAAATGAGAAAAGCAGATAAATAAAAGAAATAAGTGACAAGCTGAAATGTATTAGTTGAGAACAGTTTGTGCAAAGCCTCTTCAGTCCTCTGGCCAGCAGATGATTGATATCTATCCTTCACCATACCTGGGGTCAATAAGAGTGATACCTGTTCTGTACCAGGCACCATGCCCATCCTTAGGTGTAGGAATGAAATTCATAGCAGACCCTTACATAGCACAATGTAAGAACAAACTGTTCTAAATTCCCTACAAATGCTAACTGATTTAATCCACATTATAAACCTATGAAGTACAGACTATTTTTTAGGCTACTCTATTGATGGAACTGAAGCACAAAGAAGTAAATAACTTGCCCAAGGTCATAGAATTAGTATTTGGCAAAGCTGAGATGTCAGACCCAATAGTCTGTCTTCAGGCTACATGAATAAAACATGATTGTAAGTCCTTATTCTTTCTCATGGGGGTCAACCTAAAGAGCAGGTGGCTAACTCTATGCTATAGTTTGGAAGCTGTCCAAAGAGCCTACCTGACTCCAAATATCCTTTATATCCAAACTAAAATTCCATTGTAAAAGTCACAAATAGTTAAGTCACTTAAAATTATTTGGTTAGACAGTAAAAGCAGGATCAATTGGTGCTTAAGACTGGAATATTAATATATTATTTCCAAGCTGAAAAGGATCTTCTCTCTTTATTCCTTGGGTAGAGATTGATGTGTTGTTTTAGTGACTGGTACTTTGTACACTAAAGAGGATGAGATACAAGACAATGATGTTCCAGCTGTTTGAGTTAGTGGTAAAGGGGAAGAGATGTTGCTGAACATGAGGCGAAAGGGTTCAAGTCTAAGGAATCTGGATGCCTTTCATGTGGAAGAAAGATACTGATGAAGAACTTGACCTTCCACTGTGTGTTAACACAGGCTAATTCCAGAAGGTTGTGTGTGTTTGCCCTAGGAAGAAGTGACAATATGATATGAGACTTCAAATGCCCAGGACCCCTATAAATTGCTATAGGATTTTGTGAGTCAAAGCTACATATTTAAATGTAAAAATTGAATATGTTGGACTGAAAACAAACAAGAATAAATCAGACTTGCAATAGACAACTTCCTGGGGAAATAGAGCTCAGCTGGAATATATTAACAAGAGAAATCCACAGATGGAGAAGTAGAAATAGCGTATTCCAAAGAGATCTGTACTGGGACATTTTTTAAGTCACCTTGAAACTCCTGATTCTGGAGGTGACATAAATGTTTCAAAGCATTGAAATGCCAAGCTCAGTAGGCAAATGATAACATCTTATGAGGCGGAGCAAGCTACAATGTAGTAGATGAGCTTTGCTGCAGTTTGGATCTGAAAATGGTCCCCAAAGGTAATCAGCATGTGGTGCTATTGAGAGGTGGGGGAATTTTAGAAGGTAGGGCTGGTGGAAGAAAGTTAGCTCATTGAGCTGTGTGAAGGACATACTGGGACCCAGCCCCTTCCAATCTCTCTCTTTGCTTCCTGCCTGCTATGAGCTGAGTGATTGTGTCCCTGCCATGATGTTCTGCTCACCCCAAGCCCAAAAGCAACAGAGCTAGGTGATGACCCATTTGTCACTGTGAGCCAGGATAAGTCTTTCCTCCCTCTAAGTTGTTTGTCTCAGGTATTTTGTCAGTAACAGAAAGCTGGCACCAGCTTTATGGTGGGCAAGCTTCCAATTAATACATTGAAAGAAAAAGACAATCCAAATTAGAGTGTAGAATAATAGGGTCCATTTTTCAATGGAAAAAAAACGGTCACATAGCACATACATGGGAGACCTTCTCCATGTGTACTTCTACCCCCAAAAAAGGGAGATGTTGTCCTAGAATATTTTATAAATAAGGGTGGGTAGCTGGGGAATATCCTACCCTTGTTGAAGACTTGAGTTTGCCCAGGGATTATGGTTGCTCACCTCAGGAAGGACAGAGGTGTTAGAGAACCTGCTGCCAGAGAAGAGCAGCTAAAACAGAAGGATGAAGGAGCTGTTTGTGAGGACAGGCTAAGAAGTTTGGGACTTTGTAGTCTGGAAAAGGAAGGCTGAGCAGAGATATGATTAAAGTCTAAAAATCATGAAAGGTAAAGCTAGAGTAATACCTACCTGTTCATCATCAGCCACAATACCAGGCTTAGGAAGTGACCTTGATGTTTGAAAGGGAACAGATAAAAGGGAGGGCCATTCAGGATGATCTCAAAGGTACTTTTCTACTCGAAAATTCTTTGTCAAATTTTCTTTGCTACTTTGCAGTTGGGTAGTAAAGAGGTGTTGCTCTAGGAGCTGAAAGAGATTGAAATATAAGACAGAAAATAAATGTATGAGTGTGTCCTGTGCTATAAACTTAAAAAGGGACAACTCTGAACCTTTACTTTGTGCTGTACCGAAGGAACCTCCTGTGCTTTCACATGAGACCATCTGAAACAGCCCCACAGCTGTGCATCGCACTAATTCAACCTAGAATGGCTGCATTTGCATCCTGAGCCAAGGGGACATGCCTGTCCCCTTCTAACCCAGTGCCTCACACACGCTAGGCAAGAGCTCTACCTCTGAGCCACAACCTCAACCCTTCTCCATTCAGTATACAGAAAAGGAACAGAGAGGGTCACAATTCTAATAGATCACTGGGTGAACAGAAATAGTACCCCAAATACTCTCATTTAAAAAAAAATTTTAAGCAGGTTCTTACAAGATACGTTGTCTATCTTTGGCAAAGAGTTTTTCCTTAAAAAAAAAAAACTATTTAAAACATATGAAAGTCTATACCATTTTTCTCTTCCTTTTATGAAGCTATAGGATTTCTGCTAATAAAGCTACAATAGTTACGTGACCAAAACATGCAAAGTTCTGAGTTGCAAACACTGTCATAATGCTCAGAGAAGAAGAAACATCAAAAACAATCTTTTTAACAATTGTACTTTATTATAGTCATTTCATGTCTGAAAGGTTATACTCTTATATTTGGCCCCTTAATCCTTTATACCTAATCTCAGTTACAAATGCATACTCTCTTCCCTCTTCTCCATAGTCTGCCACCTGCTGTACTAATAACTACTTTGAGAACAAGGATTGTGTCAATTTGTTTACATTCTCAGAGCCCAGAGCATATATGTGGAGAAATGAACCTCACATACCTTGACTGAGCATCCAGTTGTGAATTTTTAAGCTCTACCAATCTAACTGCTTATTTTGTCTTCATCTTCCAACTGATCTGACTTGTTTCCATTCAATGAAGTTCTTTTGGCATCACACAGTATTAATCTTATTATAATAGAAATGGCAGCTGGGAAATAAATAAAACCAGAAAACGTAATTCTTGAAATTTATTGGTCATTTTAGCTAGCATTATCAGGAGATTTTACCTCATTCTTCCCTTTAGGAGCCCCTTCCATCACCTCCTTTAGTGGTTTAAAAAAAAATGTAGCAGACTGTCTTCAAAAGATAAAAGGAGAGAGTGACACAGAAATGCACACATTACTGTAGTTATACCTCAATGGCTGTCATAAAGACATTTTCCAGAGAAGAAGTAAAGACAGTGAATGATCCCCTGGTCACATCTTTTGCCCAGAATGAATAGATAAGGCAATGACTCAGAATCTTCCTTGTCCATTGCTTTATAGACTAGCTCTTTATAAAAGGAAGTCAAAAGACCAAAGCAGCTGGTTGCCTTTTTGAATTACTAATGGCCTAACTTTTGATGCACATTATTCTCAGTGATTGCTGGAAAACTAGGAAGGCTTCCATCACTTTTTTCTTCCAAAAATAAATGATTTCAAGTGTTTACTTAGGAAATTGGCTTTTTAACTTAAAAATATGATATTTCTTTTATAACTTCTGAAACATTTTGAAACTACTTTTACCCAAAAGGAAAATAACAGAATTGATTGACTTTAGAGATGTATAGATTTCAAACTATTGATGTCAGCCAACAATATGACAGTATTATGAATTCACAAATTATTCCCAGGTAAAAGAATTATTCCCAGAAAAAAAGAGCTGAATGCATATTTAGTGATAGTGCAGTTGCCAAACTAAGATACAGACATACAGAACTACAAGATCCCATGGTTATCTACTGACAAAGAAGCTATTTGAAATTTTATCTTCTTCCAGATTTTCTTTTCCAACTATATTGATTAACCACACATATATACATACAAGTATATGTGCATTTTAAAAATGGGATAATAAAAACATTCTGAAATTTTTTTCACCTATAACAATACATAATAGAGATCTTTCAGGCCAACATATATTGATCTTGCACTGTATCTACTAGTTACATAACATCTCTTTGCATATATCATCATATGATTAGTAGTTTCTTATCAATATAACTTAATGAGGAAAACTATTTAATTTCACCAAAGGACTCAAGACCAGACGAGAAGAATATGTGCTCTTGGGCAGGGAAATCATATAATGAAGATGTCAGTTTCTCACAAATGTTAAAGCCAAAAATTAAATTAAAACACAAATAACAGATTGAAGCAAGGCTTCCCCTCCATAAATATACGCAATACTAATATTCCTGATACAAAGAGTTCCTATATATCAATAGGAAAAAGAAAAATAATGGGGGAAGTTTTCGTTATTTTAATGATCCTAAAATTTACTAGCTATTGCTTCTACTACTGGGTTCTGTTGTTGAGAAGTAAATGTTACATTTATCCAGTCTCATCATGCATCTAAATAAGAAAGGATTTTAAAGTAAAATGCAATTACCCTAAGTTCAAAACCTAAAAATGTGTTGCTTAAAAAGACAACCTGGATTGATTGCAAAGAGTACAAAAAAAAAAAAAAGAAGAAGAAGAAAATCAGGTCATTAGCTTGTAGATTTTCAGACTGTCATCAGCTATATTTGTCAGAGTTTGAATCCATTCAAACATTCAATCCAGCAGCATTGTTACGATAGCAACTTGAAGATACCTATGACAGTCATTAAAACTTGTAAAATTATATGCCCTTACAAAAGGCAAAACCAGCATTTTTCAAAGAATCTCCCAATTTCTAGACTTTACCAAACCACTTGAACATTTTTAATCTGCTTTTACTAACGCTTGCCAATTCAAGGTGTTTATATAAAAAACATCTTGAGTTTTACAACCCCATCTTTAATGCAGGAAAAATACTGTAAATGAAACTAGCTAAAAGGGTTATATGATAGTAAGCTCCAGTTTACTACAACTAGACATCTATTTTACTCTTCACCAAAATACGTGTTCATATTTTATATTACAATTTCAAAAAAAATGTTTACTGGCAGAGATTTTAAAAGAGGCAGCGAATGCTTATGAATTATGCAAGTCTGAACTTTCATTTTAATAACTTCATTAAAATATAAAAACCTTAAAAGCCTCCCAACAGGAATTTAACTTTATAGAATGCTTTATATGTGCCCTGACCTTGCCAAGAGCCATACCTAAGGCATGATTTAGCAAGTATTACAGGGCAAAGCCTAATAATAAATACCTATCAGAAAATGCCAGCATTTGTCCTTGCCTCCTTGGTCTCCAGTGGAGTTGTAACTCAGCCATAAACACATCCTCTCCTGAGAGACAGCAGGATGCATGGAAAGGGAACAGCAACTGGAATTGCAAAAACTGGGACTGAAGCCCTTAATCTTTCTGATCCTCAGTCTGTTCATTTATAAAACTGGGGTATGAAAGACAGCCCGTGTGGCTGATAAACAAATGAAATAACATTAGGTGGAAGCTGAAAGGAAAGTATCATATACATTTTGGTTATTTCTAAGCAAAGGACAATTCTTGGTTAACACCTATTTTTTTCTCACTGTATCCTGGTTCTTGGATAACCTGTTTTTCTATATGGCTAATATAAATACACTATGTGTACGTGTCTTTAACGGATTCCTTTTCCCTATTTGAATGGCAGTTGTCCACTTAAAATTACGTATGAGGACATCCAAATGCTAACCAGAAAATTCTCCTCCCCTCTCCTGTTACTATTTGGCCACAGTTCCCAGGAGATATGAAATAAAATCAGTAGTATGTTTCTTTGGAGAATTGGTTTCAAGCTCCTCCATCCTCCCTACCTTATATGAAATGACATAGTATTTGCATATATAACCTATGCATAGCCTCCTTTATATTTTACATCATCTCTGGATTACTTGTAATTCCTAATTCAGTATAAATGCCATGCAAGTAGTTGTTATACTCTATTGTTTAGAGAATAATGACAAGAAAAGTCTGTACATGTTCAGTATAGATGTAATTTTTTAAAATAGTTTCAATCCACAGCTGGTTGAATCCATGGATATAAAGGGCTGACTGGTTTATTTGGACCTTCGGGTTCTTAAAAAGCTAATAATTTGAATTATTTAAGATAGCAGAGTTTTCTTTCAAGTGCTTTTTTTTATGATAATGGGTCCAAGACAAACACAGCTAATTAGGCCAACAAGTAGGAACAAAGAGGAAGAATAGAACCTCTGTCATTCTAATTATCAAGTTCGTGCCTGGTTGCTGGACAAACTCCTCTCTAAAATGAAATACCACGAGATGGAACCTGCAGTTGCTATGTTAATTTGACTAGAAGTGGCAGAGCCTGGTCCCAGAGCAATTCCCTGTTGTCTTGCCTAATAATTGTACCCTAACTAATAAGTAACTAATTGGATACAATATGAATCCACAGTCATTGCTTATTGTTGATGCATAATTGAGTGGTCAAGACTTCAACTCACACTTAATCTCCACAATTCTCAAATCTCCACAAGCAAAATCAACACCCAAAACAAGGAAAATACCCATGTAAACTTCTACATCCTTACAAGACCCTTTGACCCTCTTCAGCTTATTTTTCTCTAGCTGAAATTTCATTTTTTATATCAAGCACATTCTCAGTCTGGGCCCATACTGACATCTCAAAAAACAAAAAGGAGAAAACTCTGGTTGGACTATGCACCTGCTCTCTAGCCATCACCTTAAATGAATTGCTCAACTTCCCAATAGGAAAAGCAGCTCATTAAACTATTTACTAAGAATCTAGGTAAGAACCATGAAAACTGGGGCTGGGGTTGTAGCTCAGCGATAGAGCACATGCGAAGCGCTGGGTTCAATCCCCAGCACCACATAAAAATATATAAATAAAATAAAGGTATTGTGCCCAACTACAATTAAGAAAAAATAAAAATAATAATTTTAAAAAACCAAGAAATTTTTGTTGTGCATTAGTCTTACAGTAGAAATGATTCCCTTGGGCTACTCTGATTTGTATTTTGAGGGGTGGGTGGTTGTTGGATTTTTGCTTTGTTGTGTTTTGTTTTGGGGGTTGACTAAGTGCTAAATCTGCCCACATCAGTAGTGTTAAACTGTGCCTGTCTCAAACAACTAGCCAGCTGGCCCCAAGGTTAAGCCAATTGCAAAGCCAATATTTTTTGTGAAGCCATGCACCTAAAGACCCTATATTTCAGACTCCAGGGATGAAAGTGTCAAAGCTCCACAGGATGTTAGATATAAAAATGAAAGTATGAGGTATGAATCAGCCTAAGTGAGAAATTCTTTACAAACATATTACAATCAGGAATGCTTTTTTTAATGAAGATGTCTTTAGCATTCATACAAGAGGAATCAATTCAATATGATTAAAAACTAAGTAATTTTACCCCAAGCTAAAGAAAAACATACTAACCTCAAGCCAGATTTTATATATATATATAAATACTATGTCATTTCATATGTAATATATATAATATATATATTATATATATTGTGTCCATCTACAATTAAAAAAAATTTTTAAAGAAAATGGTTAGGGTTAGGGTTGGGGTAACCTACGCACCTGCCACGGGTTAGGATGCTAACTTGCTAAATCTCCTAAAACAGTTGCATTCTGCATGCGAATTAAAGCTCTAAAAGACCACACCTGGCCTATATATGAGAGAGAGAGAGAGAGAGAGAGAGAGAGAGATCCTTAAGAACTTGCCCACCTACTATTACAGCATATACAGATTTGATTCTTGCAATTTTGTGGTTTTTGTCAAATCTGAATTAGTCTAGCGATCTTTAATGCTACAGAAGGAACTAGTTACTCAAGTTGCAAGGATTTAATATTTGCTTGCAAGTAAGATTTCAGGAATGGAATTTTTATCTTGGGTGAGTCAGCAAAAAGATCCTTTTTAAAAAAAAAAAAAAACTCTTGATATGGGTTGTTCTTGACATTGCCTCTCTAACTTTCCATTTAAATTCCAAAATTATTTCATCTGAAATGTAAAACAAGAGTGAGATCTTATTACCAACTCAGATTATTCATTTCAAAGATGAGACTCCAGCAACAGAGCTCCTACACTCTATACTGAAGTCCTGGAACATTATATTCATTTCTGGAAACACACAGAAGAGGAGGGACATTAATTTTCTGAGGCAAATCAAGCAGGAAACCAGGGTCATGCAGAGGACAGATACAATCATAGTTAAGAAATGATTCAAGGAACTGCAGATGTACAAACTCCAAAAGAAAAGACTTAGAGCAGACACCATACCTGCCTGGAAATATGTCTGAAAAGAACTGAATTTACTCTTGCTAGCTATAAAGATCTATACTGGGATCAATACGTGTACACAATGGCAATCCATTCTTGGATCTTTCATTATTAGTTGCTAGGCAAAGGGTAGCAGTGAGTGTCACAAATACTAGTTAGGAGGGCTTGGGGTACAGCTCAGTGGTAGAGCACTTGCCTAGGATATACAAGGATCCGGTTTCCATTTCCAGTACTACCAAAAAAGAAATAAAAAGAAATACTGGGGCTGGGGTTGTGGCTCAGTGGTAGAGCGCTTGCCACTCATAAGTGAGGCACCAAGTTTGATCCCCGGCATATTAAAATAAAAGCAAATAAAATAAACATATTGTGTCCATCTACAATTTTAAAAAAATTTAAAAGAAAATGGTTAGGGTTAGGGATGGGGTAACCTGCCCACCTGCCACAGATTAGGATGCTAACTTGCTAAATCTCCTAAAACAGTTGTGTTCTGCATGAGAATTAAAGCTCTAAAAGACCACACCTGGCCTAAAGCACAAGAAAGAACATGTCTATTAAAAACAATTACCTCTATCAAGAATGAGCTTTTTTTTTCTTAAAATAAGAATGAAAGACTAGTACTGTTAATAAAATAATAACTAGAATCCAGACGGTGCTAAGTATTTACTAATTTGGTTTATTTAATCCTAACCATAATTCCATGAGCTCGGTCTCAATTATCCCATATATAAATGAGAAAATGAAGGTTTGGAAAAGTTTAGTGACATGCTCAAGGTCACAGAGTGAAGAAATGGCAGGTCCCAGCTCCTGGCACCAGCAGTACCAGCCTGCCCGCTTACCCACAACATCCCACTGTCTAGACTGTGCACATGGTAATTTCAATTGGCTCTAATCCCTAAACCTAGAAACCTAAGCTCTAGAGGAAGATAAACGCTTTTGAGCCACAAAGTGATCATCAGTTGACTCACAATTAATACCCTCTATAGATTATTTTGACAAAGTAACACTATCCAACTGTGCCTGCAAATGCCAACACATGCAAATCCCTGTGACTTCATAGATAAACAGCAAATGCCCTAATGAGCAAAAAAACAACTGCTCTTTATTCATTTTTTAAAGGATGTTTCTTATTTCTTCTGGAAAATGTCTAGAAGGAATTTGCATTCTTTCCAATGACAAAAATAATAAAGGAAAGAAAGGAAAAGCTAGGGTTTGCAAGTTTACATAACACAAGAGGAGCAGCCATGAAACCCCAAGCTGCAGCTTCCTGGTGGGAAGACAATCACATATAGCCAGCGAGTTCCTGGGCAGTTTTAATTTACTTTTAATCATTTCAGAAGTCATGCCTCAGAGGTTTGAGCTGAAAGGCACATAGCATTTTTGTCTTTTTTCTTATTTTGCCCTTCCTTTTTAAATTTGGCATAAAGTAGCAAAAAAATAAATTTTAAAAAAGTCTCAACTCAAGTATCTACTTCTCCAGGAAACTTCCATAGATATCCTAGCCCTGTCCCTATTATCCTTTGTCTTAGTACTATCCATAATGAACGCTGGCTGTTGTCTTTCTCTGGTTTTGTCCTATAAAGGCCTTTTCTCACGCATGAGACCAGAGTTCTTTCATCATCAGGGTTGCCAAGCACCCTCATATTCTTTTTTCTGGGCTCCCAGGGCATGCTGGAGTTATTTCTTCCCATGCCTTTTCCCACACTGCAGATCTCAGTGGCTCTTACTTTATAAACTCCTTTATCCAGAGACTCTATTGAATTCACTTTCACGTGGCCATCGTCTAGCAGTGCTAAGCATATACAAGCCCCCACAAGAAAATACAATTAAGATGTCAATAGTTCATTTTATCCCAGTGTAGAGCACATAGTATAAACTGAAGTAGATTGAACTAGAATCAGATCAAAATGAACTGAATTGAATATAGCAAAACATTATGATGTCAGAGTGACATCCAGATTGTATTAATTCATAGACAAATAAATTAACAGCCTGATTATAATGTTGTGAATGCTGTTGCCGTGGAAAGGAGAACAACTTTTAGGTCTAATACTGTAGTGGGATTTTTAAACTGAGGCCCCAGTGGTCGACACAGTCAAAATCACCAAGTATTAAAAGAGTGGCTGGGAAACTCTGGAAAGTTTACAATATTTCCCAAAAAGTAAATAATGTGTTAAGTAATATGAACTGACACCATTGGTTATACAGGAGGATCTCCCAAAAAGATAGATCTGAAGTTTCATTTCCAAGCTAAATCAAATTTTTGGTCCAAGACCTGCCATGATTCAGTGGGAGAAGCCAGATCGGCAGAGCCCCTCACTCATCTCTCCTCACCATCTCCAGCTTCTTAACACCACCCAATATGTGCACACTGTGCATCCCATCTGGGCAAAGTCCCCTGCAAGGCACTGGGGCATCTATCAATAAAATGGGCATTTATTTTTGGAGCCTAAAGTGTCAAAAAAGAAAAACAATCATAAACAAGTACAAAAGAAAACCAAGGCCACAAACTGCATTGAAAAAATTGTCAGGACTTATAAAGGAAAGATGAAAGCCTGGCCCCCAGCTTGCAGACTCTGACTTAGGATCACAGACCATTCTTTTCTAATATCCCCTCATCAAAAAATAAATTATTTATACCATGTCAAAAGAAACATTTTATTAAAATGAAAATGATTTTGAGAAGGAGAATATCCCTTCCCAAAACCTATGCTTGTATTACTAACATAGGTTTGTTTCATAGGATCAGGTATCTTCAAATATTGATGATGTTTACCCATCATTAAAGTCTTTCGAGGACTTCCCCTTTATCTGTCTACTTGTTGGCTATCAGTGTAGTATATTTACTACTATAGTAGTATCAAGTAAACATTAGTAACTTATTTAAAAGTATAAAATCTAAAGGATAAAACAAAAGTGAAATAAATATTGTACAATTATTTTATTTGGCTTATTAGCAACAGAAGTTTCTCTTTCTTTACTTTTCTCTTTTTTTTTTTTTTTTTTTTTTGTACTGGGAATTGAACACAGAGACACTTTACCATCAAGCTATATTCCCAGTCCAGTTCTTCTTCTTTTTTTTTTAATTTTAAGACAGGGTCTTGCTAAGTTGCCAAGGCTGTCTTCAGACTTGTGATTCTCCTGCCTCAGCCTCCCTAGTAGGGGGAATACAGGCATGCCCCACCACACCTGACCTAAAACATTACTAGTAATTACTATTATTTTAGTAAATATGCATCATCATTTTAACCTATTTTACTTTGTGACATGGCAATTAGATTTCATTTATTTTGCTTAGTTTTAAAGGTCACATGTGAAAAAATACCTCCCAAATGAACAATATGTCTAATATGGACTTAGTTTGAGATGTCTAGTAAATATAAGCTAGTATACCACATTGACTGAAGTTTGTTTTTTCTTAACCTTAGTCCACTTTTCCACCTAAAATAGATCCTCATTTCCACATCCAAGTGTGATTGGCACAGCTCAACTGAGGAAGAAGAGTTCCATCTGTGCTCTATCTTTTCAATTGTGTGGTGCATTATCAACTTTTCTTCAAGCACAGTTGTTTTTCAGGAATCATTTTAAGTAACAAACTCATTTTGTGAGGATCGGTTTTGTTATAATTAAATAATAAAATTCATAAATCAATTTCACTGGACTCCCATAAAGTACAGTTCATAGCCAAATGCCAAAAGCAAGTAAATAAAGTAAGAGCCCTCCTCCACACCAATCCCCTATACCATCCTCAGGAGCCCATGAGTACTGCATGTAAGTAGGGCTCCATCAAATCTTAGTCAATGTCCAATCCTTCCTCATTTTTAGAAGAATAAAGCTGAAATTCTAATATCTTCCTCCTACACCTCAAAGGAGAGCAGAACACACTGAAAGTTTCTAGCTTATAAACCAAAAATCTATCAGCAGTACCAATTTTTTTTCTTACTACAGACAAAAAATATATCATATTGCTTCAATTTTTTCCTTTAAAAATCAATTACTTATTCAACAGAAAAAAAACAATGCCTGATTTTCTCATTAAAATGTACACAATCTAAAAAAAGGCAAGTCTTTCATAAATTTTAGAAATAATGTTTCAAAAGGAAAATCACAGGTAAAAAGGTACTAAACCAGATTACTCTCAGAACTCTCAGTGTCACAAAAGGACTAGAAAGGCTGAATGTTGAACTCACAAAGGAGAAAAATGGATGGGTAATGGAATGACTGTTCACAGGTATTTGAATTGTCTTAGGGACAAAAGAATGGAATCACAATTTCAGCAAATATGTATTAAATACCTCCCTGCTACATGCCACCATGGGCTAGGAGCAGGAGTTGCTGAGAGGAGTACAATGTGGGGCCTACCTACAAAGAGCTTGGAGCTAGCTTAGAGAGATACACTTTAAAAAAAAAAAATTGTGCATGGCTTAGACTAGAAGTTGACAAACTTGTTCTGCAGAAAACCAGGCCATATGGTCTCTTGGAACTCTCCAATTCTATTATTGAAACACAGAAACAGCCACAGACAGTGTGTAACAAATAAGCATGGCCGTGTTTGAATAAGACTTTATTTATGGACACTGTTATGAATTTCATTTTATGAAATATCAATCTTCTTTAGATATTTTTTCAACCTTTCTAAGATATGAAAACCTTCTTAGCTTATATCCTACATGCAGCAGATAGATCAGGTTCCCTGGCAGTCATTTGCTGACTAGCAGCATTTTACAGGAGATCAGAGGAAGGATACTCAACCCCATCCAAGAATGTCATGGTCACTTCCTGGAGAAACAGCTGAGTGGAGGCATTATGTAGGTCAAGGCTTCAAGGAAAGCATGAGAGATGCATGGTTGTATGAAACAGACTGGGGAGTACAGAACAACTGAGAAATGAAGATAGAGATACCAGGGCCCCATTAAGGAATTGAAACTTATGCTCTGGTGGCAGATGGGTATAAGTGGGAAGTGTGTCTCAGAATGGTCAGCATCTAGGATTCTATGACAGTAATACCAGCTGTGGAATCAGCCTTACTTGAGTTTCCATTTCTGACACTCAGCCAGCATATAACCTCAAACCTATTTCTTATCTTTTCCAAATCTCAATTCTTTCATTTGAAAACCAAAGATAATCCCTTCTGCATTGTCAGCTATCCTCTGTTGTTGCAACAGATTGATAGATTGCAGGACTGTATCATCATCGATATTTACCAAGTGCCTAGCATGACTCAAAAATAGTGCATGAATAAATGGGGAAAAAAAAACAGATACGAAGCCAACATTCTCCCATCTTATTCTATCACTATCTGTACTTGCTTCCTCTTTACGAGGATAAATACATTGCATCATTTTATTTAAAATATGAAACAAAGGTAGTCAGAAAAAAATGATGACTCATTCTCTATTCAACTACCTTATCCATAATAAGTTTATATTCTTGAGCAAGTTCTAATTACATTTTAATCGGATACATGGCTTTTGCCCCCTCCCACTGAGATTGCATTTCCTTCAAGAAATTTTCTTAATCTAAAAGGGCAGTTTTCTAGTTTATATTGCATTAAACTTGAAGTGAAACAAAATCCTTCCAATACACAATTCATCAGGCTAACTTTTTAATTTAAACTCAGAAATAAGTTGCTCATTTCATAAATGATCTACTATTGTACGTATGTCTCCTTATGTAAATTGCCAAAAGACTTCATATTTCACCACCCAACATCACATCACATCATAAATTATAAATATATGTCAATTTCAGGACTTTTGTTGCAGTACAAACCAGAAAGCAATAAAATTCCTGTTGAATTTTAACTCAAATTGTTCCTTATTGTTGAAGTACATTCATTCATTCAATAAATATCTATTGAATACCTACTATGTACCAGGCTCTGTTAAACCTTTCCCTTTGGATATATTTATGTTTTATAACATGTTTACCTTCTAAATAGCTTAAACCTTCATCATCAATTAATTTTTCCTATTGTATGTATGGGTAACCATGACCTAGATAGCAAAAGAAAAAGCCAAACTATTCTAGTGATATGGTAAGATATAAAGTTTGCAGGGCTATTTAAATTGCACACAGATTTTAAGAAGCACCATATTGAGTTTCTGTTAGCCTTCTTTTTTCTAAGGAACATAACTGCATCCCAAAATTAACCTCATTTACGTATGAGACCTGCTTTTGAAAATTCAGACTTTGTCCATATTGTCTTTTGTATCAACAACTTAGTTTCTCTTCCTTCCTTTTAATTCTAGAATTCTTTAACACTAATTATAAATTGAAAACATCAAGGATACTAAAATGATATACAATTTAGTCAAAATCTGAAATCCATTATTTAGGAAAATCCTGTTTTTCTAAGAAGTTCTTATACTTACACATTTTGTCATCATGCCAATTTTGATTAAAATTAAACAGAAAAGTCTACAGTCTATGAGAAAACAGACAGTTTAAACATATATCTGAAAATTTCATTTCTAATAAAACTGTCTAAATGTAATAAGAGCTCTGGAAGTTTTGAATTTTTAATTTTCATTTACTAATTTGTTGAGCCAAATATCAGAGATATATCTATTTATTGAATGCCATGTATACATATTTTATGCCTTTTATGTTATATAATATGTATTCTAGAATTATTTCATCAAAAATACTAAGAATAATTTAGTCCTTTGGTGAAATGTACGCATTACATACAAGATTTTAAAAATCAATATTCAAGTAGGTACTTGGTACACTGTTAGCTATTGAATTAATCAATGAAGGGTAAATCCAATTTAGTATTTGTTGTCCCTTCTTTCTCTTCTAACGATTTTATTCACTCAACTCAGAAAGTGTTTTTTGAACACTTAATATGAATGCTAGGCAGTTTGAGAGGCTAAGAATATAGCAGTGCATAAAACAGGCAAAAATCCTCTCGCATAAGGATGACATTCTAGGTGAAAAGAGAATTACAAAGTCAGTTCAATAATAAGTGCTTAAGAGAAAATCAAAGCTGGGAATATTGAAGAAACGTGGTCAGATTCTGGGTATATTTTGAAAGAAGAACCAATAGAATTTGCTTCATGGAAGAGTGAGGAGCCAAGGACAAGTATACTCATTCTGGCCTAAGCAACCGGAGGGACGGAATTGCCAAACTCTGTGGTGCAGAAATCTGCAATAGTACAGATTCAGGGAGAGCTGGAAATATGTCTTAGTTAGAAAATCAGATAACTAATGGAGATATCTAATGTACTTCTTACTTCATTTAAGTTTTTAAACTTCCATGGAAATGTTTCCTTATCTTTTCCATTCCACCACATTTGGAAGTTGTCAGCAAAGGTATCTTTCTTGCTTACTCTTCATATTACATAATTCTTAAGGCTTTTAGTCTTTAAAAACACAGCCTATAAAACATATCACATTTAATCCTCATCCTTGATTTGCATTCCTTCTTTGTGCCACACAACATACTTAAAATGCTCACGTATCACATTAGCAAACTCAAATCCCCTTCCCTTTTGATTTCTTTCATGAAATCCTTCCAACCTCACCCCGTTTACTGACACATGCCATTACCAGGACAAATCTAGAAACCTTCAGAAATATCACAAGTATGACCTAATTAGAAAAACTCTTGATGCTTGTTATGTAAGCTGTGATAGAAAGGCAAACTCTTAAAACCTGAAAGTAGTCCATTAGAAATAACTGTTTTGATATTCTTACTACTAAATAGGCTAGATTACATAGTCTACTGAGCCATTTTAGAGAAATTAACTGGTAAAGAAAAAATTGTCATGAAGAATCAACCAAACAGAGGTTAGTTTGGTGGCCTCATATGCACTTTCACCAAGAGCAAGCTAAGTCTGGATCCTGATTTGGCTGTGATCTTCCTACTATTCTGATCCAAGAACCACTTGTAAAGGTCAAAACACAATTTATCAGCCTCATTGGTTATAAAAACAAATAAAACGTGACCCACAGTTGGGCAAATGTTTTTAAGGAGACACTAGTGTTAAATCACTAATTCTTGCCAAGAACAAAAGTACCAAGATTGGAATCTGGATCAGTAGGGATTAACTCAAGGAACATGCTGGAATGTCCAGATGCAGACTCAACATACAGACAGTACTTGAGGGAGCACTAAACATCATAACTAAAAATGGTCATTAGATGAATTTACAGCCCAAATTGGGAAAGTTCTTTTATCAGTTACTTGCAAATAGAGCCTAGGAAATTTACAGAAGCCACGATACTTACTTCCAAAATAAATACCAAAATAAATGCATGTTCAAAAACTGGGTTTGGGTCCAAGAATTTCTTTTCAAAATAGGGGTGGGATTTGGGGATCTGCTACCCTCTAAATCCTTCCATAGCAATTTTCTCTTGAGAAATGAAATGCATTTAATTCTAGTGTTCCTGTCATGTTTCTGACAATTTACATCCTAATTTTCAGTTCTGAGACTATGGTTTTGTAAATGGTCCTCAGAACCAATAAGCATATCAGCAGAGAATATTTTAGTGCGTTAATCAAAATGCAAGAAAGACAATAGGATATGCTTGAAATAACAAATCACTTGATTACTTAATTAGGTTAGCAAGACTGCCACAAAATGAAACTGTCATTTTTTTTAAAAAACTTCAGTTGAAAGTATTTCTGGGTAATGTTTCAAAGAATGCAAAAATTGACCTTTTTGAAGGTTACCAAAAAATACCAGCTGTGTACCATTCCAAGGAGCCCTCTGAGAACCCTGAAAATACATATGGGCTTTGTTAATCATCTTAACATTTCAAAGAGCAGTCTACACAATAATACACTAAATCCACATAAGGCTTCCTGATGTTTTATGGAAAGTCCTAGTTAGCCCAAGCTTTTGGATTGGTTTAGATCTTTTATTTCCAAGCTCAGTAGCAAACCCCTGGAAAACTGTGATTTCAAATAACCCTCTCTTATGTGTTTTACCTCTTAATATAGTAATCATATCTATGTTTTTCTACAAAATCATCATCTAATAGACTCTAACTTTGATAAATATGTTTACTAAGAGAATACTAGAATCATCCAAAAGGGAATATGGCAATAAAAATAACAAGAGATAGTGCCAAGGATTTATTTACATGTGCTTAATACTTCACAAGCACCATCAAACCTTCTCTTCACAAAAAACCTGAAGTAGGCATAATTTATTCTTTTTAGTAGGTGAGGAAACAGGGCTAAGAAAGCTCAATAACTTGACAAAGGCCATGCCAGAGAGTAAATATTCAATTCATGCTATATATCTCCAGTTTTGAGTACTGTTTTCTGATTTGTGAATCTAAAACCTCCTTTCCAGAAACAATCTGGTGTTTTTTTGAAAACTTTTAGAATTGACCAATTATTTTACTTAAAAAGATTCCATTTGCTATGAAGATTGACCCAAAATTTTAACTCTAATCTTGGACTTTTTTTCAACATTCCTTCCATATACCCACCCACCCTCCAAAAAAGAGGAAATAACAGTACCTGTCATTTAGATCATTTGAAGAAATATTAACAGCAAGAACTAAATAGCATACACTGAAAGACAAATAAGGCTAACAGTTGAGACTCTTTGACAAAGATGCCATATGAAACGTGTTCCTTGAGCATGTTTGTTCATATTTATGTCTTATTCAATCAGTCGGTCAGCAAATTTGTATTACACCTCTGCCTGTGCTGAGGGTCAAGCAAGTTCTCTCCTAAAAGTGAAGGTTTGCTAGGCACAGTGGCACACAATTGTAATCCCAGTGACTTAAGAGGCTGAAGCAGGAGGATTGCAAGTTTGAGGCCAGCCTCAGCAGCTTAGCAAGACCCTATCTCAAAATAAAAAATAAAAAGAACTAAAAATGTAGCTCAGTGGTAAATGCCCCTGGATTCCCCAATACCCATCTACCCCCAAAAACAGAAAGTGAAGATATATTTACTAGGACCAGAAGACACTTCCCTTGTGAATCCCAGGTATGTTCTTCCCTTCAATCCCACTCCCTCCTAGAAATACCTGTAAAATGTTGTCTTACTTCCTGCAACCCCTGGGGATTTCCTGAGGGGCTGCTTGAGCTATGGAAGTCCTATATGTAAAATGAATCAGATAGGTGTAGAATGCCAAGCCCACCAAAGAATAAGATTAGCACTACACATGATACTTTGTGGTTTATTAGAGTAGAGGTAACAGCTACCTGAATTCAGAGCTCACTATACACTAGGCACTGTGTTAAACATTTGAAAATCCTTGCCTCATTTAATTTTTATGACAATTCTTGGTAATACCATCATCATCAATTATTGTAACTGAGATAACTATGGCTTAAAGACCTAAGGAATCTCAAGTCCATGCCTTTAGCCATTTTGCTATACTTTCTCCTATCAGTTAATCACTTTTATTTCTGGAAACATTGATGATCAATGGCCTTTATTAAGCAAATTCCCTTATTCCTAGTTCAAAACACAACAGTTTCAGTTTTTCTAAAGATTTTATATGCATTTCTTTTGCTCACCCCAAAGGAACCTGTATTTTGTTTGAAAGTAAAAATGTAGACCTAAATTTTGTAAAACTGTAGCGGATGCTGGTCTCAAGTTCCTATGGGATCAGATAATTCTTATCAGATCTCCTTGAAGATGATAAATGGACCACCATGGTTACAAAGTACAGAACAACAAAAGCTGCGGTCCAGTTAACAGCGTGTCAAGAAATACAGGAAGCACCCCTGTGTATTTGCTCCCCATCTTAGTACACAGCATAGCAAGGGGTTGAAGGATTTGAATTCTGAATTTCTGTTAAAATAACATCTGCCAAGAACAATCCCCAAATGTACTACTCATCCGTACAGAGAAAAATGAGGAGCTTATCATTCAGGTCTTTGTCAAGATTATACCTATACCTGTTGTTAGGCTAAAGACTTAGAAACGCTGGGTCTGCTGTGTGAGGGGTAGGAGTGTGGTTGAGCTACAAATTGCTTGGAAGCAAGCTGATTTTAAGTTGCCATGGCAAAGAAAATGCAGACAATGAAAAGCTTTTACATTAATACTTTCTACATCTTGTTATGATAGAATTGTCCAGCTGAGGGGCACATTTTTTTGTACTTCAACTGACATGAACAGATAAAATAATAAACACTAATTACAGAGTATTATAATGATTTCTGGGCTTCGCCTCAGAGGGGCGTACCTCTGGGTAGGTAATTACTTCTCTGACAGATAGGTTTTTATGTGAGAATGGAGGGTGATGAGTCTAGTCTATTGCCTGCTGATGAGACCACAGGGGAGGAGGGTCATGGGGCATGCTTATTAAGACCATTTTAGTCAACGTGCATTTCAATCAGTTGTCAAGGTACCCATTCCTAGATAAAGAAGTGCTGAATGTGAAAATGACACAGTGATTCTCTGCCATGGAATCTGTTACTTCAGGGAAGTAACTAAATGGCTTCTCAGGTTGAAGTGGAAGGCATTTTTAAATATATGATGCCTTTGTCTATAATGCTATAATGGCTATTCCTGGTATGAGAGGGTCAGTTTCTTTACTGCACTCATGTTCCCTGAGAGATTATTTTGCCTACAATTGAGAGTCAAGTTCCTATGTGATTCTGGATAATGTTTAAGAGATATACTGACTTCCCTCAGGGGATTTATTTACAAAAGGACTAAAATGCATGTATGTGCTTTGCTTCCTTCCCCTAGACCCTAATTGAATTTGCCAGGAAAAAAAAGGGCAGTAATTCTTTCTCATTGTTATTTGCAGAAAAATTTCTTGGGGGAGGACAAAAAAATGGAGGACTCAGAGAAGAAAGGAAGTGAAAGAAAACTAAACAGAGGAAGAAGGCATAGCAAGATGGCAGAACAGGACTCACTAGTGATAGTCCCCTCATAGAAGTCAATTTGAACAACTCTCCATATATGAAAATGCTTGCACAAGAACTAATGAGACTGAGTGTTATTGTTTACGTATAGAATGTCCCCCAGAGACTCCTGTGTTGAAGCTCCTGTGTTGAGCCTCTGAGGACTCAGTCCCCAATGCAATAATATTCAAAGACAGGTCTTTGGAGAAGTGGTTTGATCATGAGGGCTCTGATTATCAGTGGACTAATCCATTAATAGCTGAATGGACTATAGGAAGTGGTGGAAACAATAAGCAGTGGGCCATGGTTGGAGAGGGTAGGTCACTGGGGCATTCCCTGGAAGGATATTTTTTATCCCACAATGTTCCATCCCTTCCCTGCTCCCTGGCTATCTTGGTGAGCAGCTTACCACCACCACACCCTTCCACTATGTTGCTCTGCCTCATCTCAGGCCCAAAGCAATGGAGCTGGCCAACCATGAACTGAATCTCTGAAAATATAAACCATAATAAACTCTTCCTAATTTAAGTTGTTTATCTCATGTATCTTGATGAAAATCTAACACATTAGGTAAAAGATGACAGCACTCCTTTATAACTTAATAATAAAAAAATGTGTTAAAGAGGGTGGGAAAGGCAGTTTTACATTACCAACATCACATTTTTCCCAATTTTGGGCAGCACAGTATGGAGAGAGACACTGTCCACTTGGGGAAAGAAAAGATAAGTAAACATAGGACTTTGAATTGTTCCCCAATACCAGGCCCACTAGAGTAAAACCCAATGTCTGGCAGATTCATATTGCTCCTGACTCCAGGCTAGTACCAGCAGACTGCCTCTAGACCTGCCCCGGTAACAGACATAAATTTATAGTCTCTGTAACGTAAACTTGAGTTTGAGCCTGTCTTCAGTGGCCTTAGTTTGCAGACAAACCTCAGCAGCCATGATTCAGGTGCCCTCTTATACTGTGCCAGCCTTGGAAGATGCAGGATTCCAGTCCAGAATTAAGTCAGCCTTAGAGATCAGAGGATTCCAGCCCAAGTTGCACCAACCACCATAGACCTTGGCTTAGAATAACCCTTAGCACTGCAATGGTTATAGATTTTGGGAGCAAGGTCCATCTTCCCAGAATCACTAAACAGGTTTACTGTTGAAGTGCAGACACTGAGAGTTATATGGCAAAGACTGAGATAAGTACTTACTTATTCAGTGCAAAAATATTGATGAATGAACATGAAGATCAAGAAAAATCAGGAAAATAGTACATCACCAAGTAGAAACTATGGTGCCAGTGACTGACCCTAAAGAAATGGGGATGTATAAACTGTCCCACAAAGTATTCATAATAGCTGCTTTAAGGAAGCTCTGCAAACTATAAGAAAATACAGAGAAACCACTCAGACACTTATCAGAGAAACTTAACAAAGATTGAAATGGTAATTTTAAGAAACAGAAATAATAATTTTAAGAAATCAAACAGAAATCTTAGAAGTGAAAAAATATATTGAATGAATGGAAAATATAGTGGAGAGCATCAACAACAGAATTTTCTAACAAAAGAAAGAATCAAAAACAGGTTATTTAAAAATACATAATCAGAGGAGGAAAAGAATAAAAAAGAATGAAGAAAGCTACAGAATTTATGGGAGAACATCAAAGAGCAAATATATAAGTCATTGGCATACAAGAGGGAGTAGAGGAAGACAGTGAGATAGAGGACTTATTTAAAGAAACAGTAGCAGAAAACTTTCCAAATCTGGAAAAATTATAAATATCCAGGTACAGAAAAATAAAAGATCTCCATTCAGATTCAATCCAAATAAGATTATACTATGACATATTACAATCACACTGTGGTAGATTAAAGACAAAGAGGATCCTGAAAGCTGCAACAAAAAAGAAGCAAATAACATAGAAGTGAGTTCCTATATGCCTAACAAGAAATTAAAACATACCACTACAGAAAATCACTTAAACACAAACAAGGGAAGAAAAAGATGAAAGAAAGAGTTTACCAAAAAAAACCTAGAAAATAATTAACAAAATGGCAATGTAAGTCCTTACCTATCAATAATCACCTTGGATGCAAATGGCTTAAATTCTCCTTTAAAAGGTACAGGGTGATATAGGGGTCAATTCAGCAAGAGGATATCACAATTATAAATATATGCATCCAACCTTGAAGTGGTTATATAAAGCAAACAGTAATCTAAACAGAGATGGATTGCAATACAATGAGAATAGGGATTTCAACACCACACTTTCAGCAGTGGGCAGATCATCAGGACAGAAATTGACAATAACAAAATAAAAATCAGATTTAAACTACACCCTTGACCAAATAGACTTAAGACATTTACAGAACATTCTACTCAACAGTCATAGAATACACATTCTTCTCAACTTCACATGGAACATTCTCAAGGATAGAGCATACGTTAGGCCAAAAACAAGTTTAAACAAATTCAAGAGGATTTAAATTCTCTCAAGTATCTTTTCTGACCACAGCGGTATAAGACCAGCAATTAATAGCAAGAAGAACTTAGGAAATTTACAAATTTATGGAAATTAGACAATGTGCTTCTAAATAACCAATGTGTTGATGAAGAAATAAAGAAAAATATTTTCAAATTTCTTGAGATAAATTAAAATGGAAACATCAAAATTTATGGGATATAGCAAAAACAGTCCGAATAACACTAAACACCTACTCAAAAAAAGATCTTGAATAAACAACCTAACTTTATACCTCAAGGAACAAGAAAAATTAGAACAAACTCAATCCAAAATTAGAAGAAAGGAAATAATAAAGATCAGAGCAGCAATAAGTGAAATATAAACTTGAAAAACAATATGAATGATCAAAGAAATGAAAAAGTATTCTTTTGAGAACAAAATTGACAAACCTTTAGCTGGACTAAGAGAAAAAGGAAAGACTCAAAACTGAGAAATGAAAAAGAAGACATTAAAACTGATGGAAAATTCCAGGCATGGTGCACACCTATAATCCCAGTGGCTTAGAGGCTGAGGCAGAAGGATCCTGAGTTCAAAGACAGTCTCAGCAACTTAGTGACGCAGTTAGCAATGCAGAGCGACCCTGTTTCTAAGTAAAATATAATAAAAGGGCGGGGGATGTGGCTCAGTGGTTGAGCACCCCTGGGTTCAATACCCAATACCCCCCCCCAAAAAAAAACTGATGCAAGGAAATATAAATGATCATGAGAGACTATTATAAATAATTATATGGAAAGAAATGGATAAACTAGAAGAATAACCTAGAATAGGATGAATTTCTGGACACATATAATCTTCTGAGATTGAATTATGAAGATATAAGAAATCTAAACAAACTGATAATAAGTGAGGAAATTAAATTAGTAATAAAAAGTTTCCAATCAAAGAAAAGCCTGGGAACTGATAGCTCCACTGAAATCTACCAAACACTTAAAGAAGAATTAATATCATTCTCAAAAAAAATTACTCCCAAAAATTTGAAGAGAACATCCAAACTCATGCTATGAGCAAATGTTACCTTGACAAAACCAGATAAGAACACAACTCAAAAGGAAAACTACAGGTCAATATGCCTGTGGAACATAGATGCAAAATATCTTCAGCAAAGTAATAGTTAATCAAATTCAATAGCACATTTAAAAGATCATTCACCATGATCAAATGGGATTTATTCCAAGGATGCAAAGGCAGTTGTTCCACATATGCAAATCAATAAATGTGATACATCACATTAAGAGAATTAAGGAAAAAATATGACTATTTCAAAAGATGCAGAAAATACATTTGACAAAATTCAACACTGTTGAATCATACAAACTCTTAATAAATTGTTTAGATAGAATACACTTCAAAATAATAAAGGCCATATGTAACATACCCATACCTAACATCAGAGTCAACAGGAGAAAGTTTTTAACTTTTTCTCTAAGATCCAGAACAAGAATATCCACTTTTACCAATTCTGTTCAATATAATGCTTGAAGTCCTAGCCAGAGCATTTAGGCAAGAGAAAGAAATAAAAGGCACTTAAATTGGAAGACGTTAGATTGTCCCTTTTGCAGAAAACATAATCATATACAAAACTCTGAAGACTCCACCAAAAAAATTGTTAGATTTGATAAACAAATTTAGCAGTTTTGGTATTTTAAAAAAAATTGACATGTAAAAATTAGTAGAATTTCCAAACGAAATAAGCCAGACTCAGAAAGCCAATGGGTTCTCTGATATGCAGAAGGTAGTTCAAAGTAAGTAGTAAAAAAAAAAAAAAAAAGACAAGAAGTTAAATATCTGTGCACTGAAAGCTATTAAATATTAATGAAAAAAATATTAATGAAAGAAAGTAATTGGTAAGGTATCCTATGTTCACAGATTGGAAAAATAAGTATTGTTAGATTTCCATATTACCAAAAGCAATGAATGGACTCAATACAACCTTTCTCAAAATCCAGAGGACATTCTTCATAGACGGAAAAAATAATCCTAAAATTCCTATATAACCACAAAAGACCCAAACAGCCAAAGAAATCTTGAGAAAAAATACAAAGCTGAAGACTTTACAATACTTTACAATACTTCAGAATATACTACAAATCTATAGTAATCAAAACAGCAAGACACTGTCATTAAAACCCACACATACCCCAATAGAACACAATAAAGATCCCAGAAGTAAATCAACACATTTAGAGACAATTATTTTCAACAAAGGTGACCAAAACAGAAAATGGTGAAAGAACAATCTCTTCAGTAAAAGGTATTGAGAAAACTGAATATCCACATGCAAAAGAATGAAAGGAGACTCCTATCTCTCACCATCTAAAAAATCAACTCAAACTTACATGTGAGACCCTAAACTATGAAACTACTAGAAGAAAACACAGGGGGAAAGCTCCATGATTTTAATCCAGTGGTGCCATTTTAGACATAACCCCAAAAAGCACGGTCAACAAAAGCAAACATGGACAAATGGGACTAATTACAACCAAGAGGCTTCTGCACAGGAAAGAAACAACAGTGAAGAGACAGCCTATAGAATAGAAAAAGATATTTTCAAAGTATACATCTGATAAGGGACTAACAAAATATGCAAGGAACTCAAATAATTCAGTGGCAAGAAAGCAAACAACCTGATTTAAAAATGGGCAAAAGATGTTTCTGAAAAGTGATGTTAAGCATTTTTTCATATACTTAATGGCTGTTTGTACATTTTTTTCAGAAATGTAAATATAAAAAATCTTATCTTTCAGTTCAAATAACAATAATTGTTACAGAAGCTTAAATAAAGCTTTAACAAAAATCTGATAGCATAAAACACTCACTGCCCTTCTGAAATGATTCATCTTATTTAAATGATACCATTTGAATGCTTACCTTTTAGTTTCACTACATGTATGGGAGATCAGAGGGACAATAGTTTTATCACTTTCAAATAATGGCAGGTGAAATGTGCTCCAAGTACTGAGGAGAAATTTTGAATATTTGATGAACTATAAAAACATACTGCAGTTCCCACTCTACCCTGCTAAAAGAAACTTGGATGTCACAAAATTGCAGGTATTTCTCAACCGTTCCTAAATGTAAAATTTTCTCCCAAGTAGGTGGTATGGTATTTGGGATCCTAGATAATAAATCTAAAATTGTTTGCCATATCTTCTACAGATGCTCTAAAGGAAGGTTACCTACCTGAACACAGCTGTTGAAATATTTATTCCTGGTATATAATAGAAGCCCTTCCAATGCCTTATAGAGCAGACAAATTTCCTTTTCCTCCCTAATAACCATGAAGTTTTTAGTAGAAGCATAACAACAAAGAATGAAGGTTGATTCCATAGTGTTGACAGATGAGAGAAAACAGAGATATGATCACCCTGTTCAATATGATGCAAGAGCAAAATAAACTCAGACAGATGGCTATTCAAGATCTATGAGGGGTTTTTTTAATAAAAAGTGTTTTTCCTAAAAACAAAACAAAAAAAATTCCTTTTGCTTCTCTAACTACACTTTACATATATTTTGACATTGTCCCTTGCAGAATTTAAAATATTAAATGAAGCACATGGTGGAATGATTGGAATTTAATTAGGTTTATTTGTTGTTGCAACAGCTTTCACATCCTTTCATCTTAGAAAGACGTGAATCCCTAGATTGCTCACAGACACATGACAATAAAAAATATGTACAGAGAGCAATCTGTACATTGCATTTCTCAGTTCTTAATCATGTGAAGCACCTGTGCCTAAGAGATGCAAATTCTTCTTTATTATGTTGATGTACTAACAAGATGAATTTATCTCTGAAGACACTATAAACAATAAAATGTGAAAAATGGCCTGCAAGCATATCACCTGTCCTTGATCATACCTATTATCAGGAAGTTCTCTGGAGAAGGTAGGATCTGAAGGAAATATTTGTGCCCTACTTATTATTCAAGTGCAGTGTTCCCTCCTCTTCTAGAAAATGTTATATTGAGGGTAGATTGTGGACTAATCCTTTTAATCTGGAGAATTTTTCATAAATAAAGGAAATTGAGTTTTAGTAGTTAGAGCAAATTCTCCATGTTTCTGAAAAGTAATGTTAAGCATTTTTTGTATGCCCATATGCCCCTTGTTTTTGTATTTTACTAACTGCTGAACCATACAATAAACAGCAACTGAAGGAAAGTTCCAGCTTTGAAAATATCCAGCAGATTTAAGTATTATTATTTGCTCTAACCTCCTCTTAAACATATGCTCTTGGCAATTGCTAATAGGAAGGCTCTTGTGTAAAAGTTTATATAATATTTACACCCAAAACAGAAACCAAATATTATATGACTAGATTTTAATGCCAAAAGAATCTTGAGACAACATACACTTCTCTAATTCTTGGATGTCAAAAAAAAAAGACTAATTAAACAATTTAGTATTAATATAAGTAGAAACTTGTAGGGATATGTAACCAGACTAAGTATAAGAATGGTTAAAATTCAGCTTAACTCTGACATGTAAAATGTATGCAAATTTTACACAAAATAATTTTGAAACAGTTTTGCATTTATAGACTGTGTGGGTTAAAGACATGAAGCTATGGCACTGAGATGAATGAGCACAGTTGACAAACTTTTTGACTGATGCTCTATCCTGGGAGATCCAGAGCACCATACACTAAGAGCCACAGTGATTTTAAGTTATAGAGCCATCATTTCAAGTTTTGAGTAGAATTATATCAACAAACAAGAGTGAAAGTTGATTCTGCAGTGCTGTCAGATAAGGGGAAATATCACTCCTTATTCTCTGTTAGGTTTAATTGGCTTCCTCTGGAATGACATAGACGTTATGTTCCTAATCTGTTTATATACAGGTATGTAATGCCCAAATCTCTGAATTATTGTTTTGTTGTTTACTCTTGTTTGGCAGTGGTTATTCCCACCAAGCAATTTATAATAAAGAGCTAATTTGGGAGAGGGGGGACAACTGGTTTTTAGTGTAGAACATGCTGCTGTTGAAAACAAATTTTTTTCCCCAAATTCTACAAAGACAAGGAAAACATAATCAGTTACGAGGAATGAATTTTCAGGATTGTTTATACATACAATTTGTTTTCTATTTGTGGAGGCCCAATCAAGGTTTATGTATATTCATTGATTTTTTCAAGTCTGATCATCCTTAAAAAACATAACAAATCTTTATGCACATCCCCCCTCAAATATCACCTAAGTAAAATTACAGTCATGATACTGAAATTACTAGTGACAGTGTTAGGTCTTCCAATTCAAAATGGTATCTGGGCAAAGTTATAAACTAAACCCATTTTGTATATGCAGGCTATTATAAGCTTTAGGATAAATTGGTATATCGAATTGAAGTTACTAACTGGGAGAACATCAGTCAACTGTTTTTTTTTTTCTTTCTTTCTTTCTTTTATGCAAGTTTTTGCCTAAGAGCATACCAAACAAAGAAAAAGCCAAGAATAGAATGTGCCACTGGTATCTTAAATGAAAACATACCAAAATTCATAACTCACCAAGATTACTTTTGTCAAACTAGGATAAAGTGGTTTAGCATTATATAAATAGGCTAGAAAATCCTACAGTCAAAAGGAAATCAAACTTTTCCAGGGATATTCATCCTGGCCCAAAATGGAAGGTGAAGCATGGCAGTGATGGTGAATGTCATTGCCTTGACTCTGTCACTGCTGGTTCTACAGAACTGCAATTTGCAATCAATTTTGGCTCATCCTGGATCTTAGATTGTCTCTTAAAGGGGGGATGTACCACTACCCTGCTATGATTGCTTTCAACCATTCACAAAGAAAGCTACCACATCTCCCTTCAGAGAAGAAGTAATTTATTTCTTAAAGAAATTTATATGAGCAATAAATGTCAACAAAATTCTCCATAGATGTTTTTTGAGGTTCCCCTACCTTGCTGTCTATTGCATAAACTGTCCTCCATGCCTATTATGCTTTTATTTAAAAAAAATAATAACTCTGGCCCAGTGTTTAGGTCTTTAAATATCTATGTTGACTATAATTTCTGTAACCTAACAATGCTTTGTAGAGGTGCTTGGTGCCCTTTCCTGAAGTGAGTCATTTCTAAGCATCCTCCACTTAGAGCCTGATGCAGCCCTGGCTCTGAGTGGAGCATTCTCACAGCTTCTCCAACTCCCTGTCACCTCCTACCTCCCTTTTCCAGCAATGCTCTACCTGGCCAAAGTTTCTTCAGTCCTGCCATCTGCTCATCTTTCTTTTTCCCCAACATGAACCTCACATATGTGAAAGACATTCTGCTAGAACAATAACCTATCCCTGTATTTAATAGTCTTTCTGAGCACACCTGACATAAAGATGTCTGCCCAGTCCCCTGCCTATAGGGGATAAAGGAAATGAGCTTGAGATCATAGACACACATATCATTGCAAACCACAACCATGACTAATATCTTAACCTGTCTTTATCCTAATTTATCTCAATTTACCTCCATTTCAGCACTTCCCTCTCCTGCCCACCTTAGATATTTGCATATTGTATCTAACTGGTCTCTGTCATAAGAGGAACATTTTTGCACATATTATATATTATAGTAATTCTTTGAGACAGCAGTGGCCCAGAAAATAGATGGGAAACCTAGTGATAATTCACAAGTCAAGATAGGTCTCTTTGTTTTCTACCTTAGTTAAATTTAATGGAGAGGGAACCAAACTGTTCTAATCTCAGTTCTAACTTATTTAGAATCATAACCATGGGCAAGTCACCAAACTTGTCTGGGCATCTTGTCTCTCATTGGAAAAAATAAAATATTTGATTCCCAAGGTCCCTTTCATGTTTCAATCAATGATTTTACTTTTTTAAATAATACCAAATGATATTTAGAATAGAATGCTGGCCTATCAAATAAATTTACTTTTTTTTTTAAAGAGAGAGTGAGAGAGAGAGGGGGACAGAGAGAGAGAGAGAGAATTTTAATATTTATTTATTTTTTCTTAGTTCTCGGCGGACACAACATCTTTGTTTGTATGTGGTGCTGAGGATCGAACCCGGGCCGCATGCACGCTAGGCGAGCGCGCTACCGCTTGAGCCACATCCCCAGCCCAAATAAATTTACTTTAAGGAATAAAAATTGTACCTAAAAAAAACTTTTCAAATATATCAACTGTATGGATTTTTAAAAATATTTCTGGCTAATTCATACTCATTGTTTTCTTATTCTTTCTTTCTATAAGCATTTGAGTAAAGATGGTATACAAAATTACCGCTTTTATGCATTCCATTGGGGATAACAAGAACTCTTCACTTACTTTAGAAGTTGTTATAATGTAGATATATTCTTTAAAAATACCCAAACTATAGTTAAAAGGTTAAATGCCCAGTAAATAGTCTTAAAATTTCTATGGTATCTAATTACTTATAGATCCAGACTATTCATTGTTGACAAAAAAACATAATAATTATAATAATTTCTGGGAATTAAAATGGTTTGAACAATACATGCAATTAAGTGGACATATTTTAACTGTTTTCTTAGTAAGCTGGGAATGTTGTTGCATGAATGTTTTTAGAAAACATATTTAATCCAAAAATATTACTGTCTCACAAAGACTATCAGTGTGTCATAAACACATAAATGTCATTCTGTTATAATAAAACAAGGGCCTATACATTCTGTGCACACTTACATTTTCTTCTACTGAACTAAACAAATAGTTTAATATGTGTGCATAGCTGCAGGAGGCTAGAGGTGATGCTAAGCCAGAAAATATCTGCTGTGCCCTTGTAATGTTTTTCTAGTTCTCTGTTCACCAGCTGAAACACTAGTGACTTTACCTCTGTCCCTTTTCTCTTCAACATATATACACACCTGTGGTCCTGCTTTTTTCCAAGCTAAAAAAAAATCCACTACTAATTCAGGAGAAAGATTATATCTTTGAAAATCTATGAATTTTGTAGTGGTAGAAATTTCTAAGAAGGCACTTCCATGTTCTACTTGTAGGAAGACTTATGAAAGAAGCAAATACCTAGGAATCCTAATTCCTAGGCTAAACATGCCATGAAAATTGCACAGGACATGATCCACATTGTGCACATCTTACACAATTCCAGTCCTCTTTTTTTAAGCCTGTAGCATGTGCCTAAACCTTGCTGCTTAACAAACTCCAAAGGAATCTATCTTTGACTACCTTTAAGAGTATGTCAGCAGGAGGATTGCTAGTTCAAATCCAGCCTCAGCAATTTAGCAAGGCCATAAGCGACGGAGCAAGACCCTGACTCTAAATAAAACATTAAAAAAGATGTAACTCAGTGGTTAAAGTGCCCCTGGGTTCAATTCCTGTTACAAAAAAAAAAAAAAAAAAGTGCATATCTACACTTTTTTTTGTCACCCCATCATGTTTAGAAAAGTATGCTCAATAAGTCAGCTAGTTTGTCTGTTATTCTCCATAGGTGTTTTCTTTCTCTCCTTACAACAGAATTCTATGTAATCAAGTTGTTCTCATTCATATTTACAAATCCTTATGAGAAATTAAAATGTAGACTATCAATTCAGACTCAAGGGACATTCTCAATGGACTATAGGATATCTTACTAATTGTTTCTTTTGGCAACACACAACTATTTGTATAAAGACACTGAACCCATATCCCATTGTAAAAATTTTAGCATGAGCTTCTATACTTTCCACAGTATTGTATCCATTTAATAAGCCCCAAAATAAATAATACAGCCAATGAAACTGAGAACATTCTGTTAAGAAAGAAATTTAAGATACTCCCATTGGAGAAGTACTTCGTATGAATCAAGTGCTGTGCTAAGTATTTTATAGAGAATATATAAAATAGTCCATCTAATCCCCACAGTAACCTTATCACTGGCAACCAAGCCAAGGCACCCTGGCTGAATTCACTACCCACCTGCATAAGAAATAGGCAAATGATAGAAAAAGGGAAAATGAATTTTATGCAATTTGATCCAACTGGGGGAAAGCACTAAATTGCTTCTCTATGGGTCCCACAGGAGCTGTTACAATTTCTAGAAACGAAAATCAGCTGATACACACAAGTAGATTCAGCCAGCCCGAGAACATGCCACTTTCAGCCTCCTTGGGGCCCCATGCATAAGAAAATCTAGGTCAGCATAAGGATCTAGGAGCTCTCTCTTTTAATCCTATGAGGTAAACACCCTACACAATACATATGAGAATATCAAACTTAGAGAGCTTAAATAATGTGCCCATAATTTTAAGTGGAGTTAGAATTCAAATCCACTTCTCCTGAATCCCAGATCATTATTCTACACTACACTCTAGCTGCATATTTATGTTCAGGTTTCTTTTGCTATCTTCCCATAAAATGCTACCACCTCATCTTAATGGTTGAAGGGATTCAACTCAGTTCAAACACGAGTAATCGCATGCATTTTTAAATGAAATTGTAGTGGCATTTAAGAGCATTTAGCTTAATTTCCAAGTTCTTTAAGGTGAATTCTAAGTATTCAATGTGTTTCACTCCAGCTACCCAATACAAACTATGTCATCAAGAGCAAAGTAATACATTCCTGCTTTCAAGATCAGTTATAGTCGCTAAGCCCAGTAGATAAAGCTGTTGTTTTTAATCAATACAGTGCATTATATGTTCCTGGGATATTTGTTTAAAATGCAGGTGCCCAGGCCCACCAGAATGATTCTGACCCAGCAGCTCTGAGATAGGGCTTTAGGTATCTGCATATTAATAACTCCTGGTAATTCTATGGAAAGGAGAAACACCAGCTTAAAGACCTGTGGGGGGCGGGAAGACAACAGTGGTTTTCAAAGCCAATAGTTAAAGAAGCTTCAAATCTTCCTTCCCAGTTCCAAAATGTACACATTTGAGATATCAGAATCATAATACTTAAAATTTTTGAAAAGCTCCCTAGAAATGGAAAAACTTAATTTAATAAAGAATGACACATCATCCATAGGTCATTAACTCTAAAGGATGTATCAGGGAGATGGCCAAGAGCTAAAGTGGCCCATTTTCATTATTCTCTGAATTTGGAAAAGATTTTGCCAAGAGCAAAGGGGAAAAAAAGAAAGAGAGAGACATCATCTTTTGTATTCATTGAAATAGACTCTTTAGTCGATCCTCCAACAGTTAGACAGTAAGAATTACACATGATTATACCTCTTGGGAACGCCATAGAAAGAAATAAATGGATTTATTTTTATTCACAGTGGCTGATTTGTTGTGATTAGAAACCAAGGAATTTTAAAATACCAAGGAATGCAAACCTGCATGCAAGGTTTAGGAGACAATGGGATGAATGCTAGATGTCATAACTAAAAATGAGGCTATCACGACAGCAGTTTTTCAAGCTACATAGCAAATATTATTCCATTACTGAGAGTTCTCCATGTATATTTTAAACTCTTACCAAAAAATGTGCCACATTCATACCACACAAATAGCACATATCCCCACAAAAATTAATGTTCTTTGAGAATGGGTGGATACCAATAGGCACCTGCTATTAATCATTGTGTCTTCAAAGAACACTTTGGATATTCTTTTGTGAGAGTATCTCAGTGACTGCCACATTTCAGTCTTTTTAAAATATATGATTGATATATTCTAAATAGGCATGTTTCTTGGAAGTATACTTTGGACAACAAATTGAAAATAAAGTAATAATTACAAACCATTTTCTAAAAAAATATTTTTCTTTTCCTAGCAACATCTACAAAAACCACATGAACATTTTGCCATATTAAAAACTACATGTAGTAAGAAATAAGTAATGATACATCATAATTTGCATAAGATTTTCCACTGAATAAAGATTATATAAGAATATATCCAATACTACAGATTGTTGATACACTGATACACTTATATACACTGATCTTTATAGTAAATGAGACCAGAAAGATGGAAGATACTTTTTTACTCCCCATTTAACCCTGTGTGTGGTATACAATTGATATGAAGAATAAAAGAGAAAGAAAAGGGGTACATAAAAAAAATCAAAATAGATAAATCAATTTAGGCTAATACAAACATTTTTTAAAAGAAATATTTATGTCTGGTATACTTATAGTCAAAAAGAAATTAATAATTCAGTCAATTACAATTATTGGGGCCCAGTTAATACAGAAAGCAATTTAACTATTCTAACCTGTGTATGGGCAATTCTAAAAGCATTTCTTTAGACTCTCTGTCTGCCTCACTCTACCTTCTCCCACCCCATCCCTCTTTCTCATTTCTTCTGCTCTATGGGAAAGAAATGGATTCTGAGCAACTCCATTGACATGTTCCCTTGCTCACCCCTTATATCCTCCATACTCTTCCATTTCTGGAGAGGAAGGGCCAGAAATGCCACTGTGTCAATGTGTTGTTCCTTGTTTCTGACAAACCTGGAGGCTATGGCAAAGACTGCATTGAAGAGGTAATATATTACCATGTATTTGACTGTAATTTGCTCTAGTGGTTTAACATCTGGCCGTATGTATTATTTAAAATCAGACAAATGCATACACTGTTCGTGTAGCCCAGAGAACTTGGTGATAAGCACCTGGTAAGTGCTAAAGGTGTGTAGCTAGATATTACCTTGAATTGCAATAGACCAGCAGATAATGAGCATGGTGTGGGATATACTTGAGTGGAATGGACATAAAAATGGACATACTGCTTTTACTGGGAAGGAAAAACTGACAACAGTGACGAGGCAGCTAGGAAAAAAAATACAGGCAGAATTTCAAACAGTGTGACAGGCTTAACCTGTGTGGGCAATTGATAAACACTGATAAAGACAGATTGCTATGACAATACACAAAACAGAGACTGCAAGATGATTCAGTATCCAAATATGAACCCATTTAAACTCATAGAGATCAATACCCAAGAGAAGTTGATGACACATCGCCCAACCTTTATTCTCATCTTAAAGGTTGGCACCTCAGAATTCATACATTTGTAGATGCTTGACTGTTGGGATAGGAATTGATCCTCTTGCCTTTTTTTACATTAAAGAAAACTTATTTCAACTCACATCAATAAAATGTAATGCCTAACTATGATCCACCACAACAGGTTTCCATCACAACATTTCAAAAAACTAGAAGATGTGTTCATTCTTATTAATCTTTCAAGTGCTAAAACATCTGGTCTATAAATTTAATCTTACTGGTAACATATCCGAACAAGAAAGTTGTTTTGCTCTCAAGGCTATGTGGCCATTAGATGGATTACCTTGTCCACCTAAAATTATTTCCCTAATTACCATTATGAATGGAATTAAGTTAAGCAGATGACTCTCCTGAGAATCCCAGAATTTGAAACCTTTTAAACACCATATTGTTTTATTATATTTATATATTTTAATGCCAAAGTAATTGTAAAGGATCTGAAACATATCAGGCATTAAACATATTTGTGAAATAAATGAGAGGGAGAAAAGAAGAAAGAAAAAAAGGAAGAAAGAAGACTTTATGGAAGAGACATGAACCAACCATGTTTGTAATTCAAACATTTCTCTTATTTATAGATGAATGAAATAAACAACTCAGCACTTACTACAGACTTTGATGTGAGTCTACTTGATCCTATGTGTAGTATATACCTTACTCAAAGAGTATAATGAACAGGGAATAAGAATTCAGAGATCATACCAAAGAGAAAGATTAATTTAAACTGATATATTTATCAAAAATAACATTAAATGTAAATTGTGATAGCACATTTAGTAAAGCATTACCCAAAATTCACAATTTTCTAAATTAATCTTTAATAAATTTAAAGACACTTAAATTCATGGGGCAGCATTAGACCAAGTGCTCTGTCACTCAGTATCCTAGCCCAACTATTTTCATTATCATATTGTGGTTGCAAAATATTCAGTAATATTCTGTATCTTAAATGTTACTATACATAAAAAATCATTTTAATTGCCTGATACTTAGACATGAAGTTATCTATAACCATTTACAAACTGAATGCTGTAATATTTTAGAAACTTAGTGAAATATGTAGTATGTTGACCACTTTGGAGGTCACCACCCTCAAAGCAGGAAGACTGCTTGATGTGATTTCTGCCCTAAATTGAGACTTTCTATTTCACTTGAAATACAAACTTAGAATATATTTGATAATCCTACAGCATATTGAAAGTAAATATTGATTTAAATATTAAATGTTTGCACACTAATTTAAATGTTAGTCTAGTGTTTTTCAACATTCTTAGTACATCAAATCACCTTGGGTGGTTTTTATTCAGATACCAGAGCTCCATCCAAGTTGGTTGAAGTCCACAGGAAGCAACAATTTTTTTTTTTTTGCAGTTTCCCCAAGTGATGCTAATCCAGTATAAAATTGTGTTAAATGAAATTATCTTATTCTTTTCTGATTGAAGGTAAATGAATAGAGCTTTGTTATTCAAAGAATGGAAGTTCTACAAGATGTATGTCCAGACTAAGGGGACATATCATAAGTTAAGTGGAGAAAATCCTGACTCAGATACTTTGTGTGGTTAGTTGATGGATATTTTTCAGATAGTATATAACAAATATTTATTGAGCATTTATTTAGTGCCAAGCACTATCAACTCTGAGAATAGGGAGGTTTATGTGATAGTATGCCTTTAGGGAATTTATATTCCCATAAAGGGAGATAATAAGCATGAAAAAATGATTTTGGATGCTGGGGGTGCTATGAAGAAGACAAGCAGAGTTAACAGGGTGAGTGCATGCAGGGTGTGGACTTATCTCTGATGAACAGAGAGGTTTCTTCAAAAGGACAACATTTCAAAACCTGGAGGAAGAATTTTTTCTTTTTTTTAAAGTTTTTTTTAATCTTTTTTTTTTTTTTTTTGTCTTTTTTGGAACTGGGGGTCAATCCCAGGGCTTTGTGAATGCAAGGCAGATGCTTTCCATTAAGCTACATCCCTCAGCCCAAAGAATTTTTTAAACGACAAGAAAAGTTAGTGCTGATGTCCAGAGATGAAGAAATGTCTGAGTGGCCAGAGCGAAGACACCACTAAGAAAGTGGAAGGAATGAAGTCCCAGAGGTGGGAAGGACCCGTGGGAAAGCTGCTTACATTCCCAGAACACTGGGGAGCTGGCCATCAGAGGTTTATAAATGAAAGGATGACAGGATGTGCCTGCACTGTGCAATGCTCCTCTAGTTGCTGTGGGACAGATGATCCAGGCAAGCAGGTCAAAATTAAGAGTCAGGATCCCTACCGCAGCATGATAATGGTGGCATGGTACTGGGAAAATCCTAATTGCTTCTCTAAATAATACAAGTCATGCCATCTTTTTATCATTTGGGGGGGTCAAAACCCCTATACCTCAAGTCTTAAAGGTAGAGGTAGGGGAGACATGATTCATGTAAAAAGATATCTTCCACATATTTGGGGGAGGGTATTGGGGACTGAACCCAGAGGCACTTTACCACTAAGCTACATCCACAGCCCTTTTTATTTTTTATTTTGACACAGGTTCTTGCTAAATTCTTTAGGGCCTTGCTAAGTTGCTAAGCCTGGCCTACAACTTGTAATCCTCCTGCCTCAGCCTCCTAGTCACTGGGATTACAGGCATGCACCACCATTCCCTGTCCCAGTATATTTTTCTAAGTATATGTGATATTCTAATCCAAGGAGCTTCCAGTTTAAGAAAAGTTTAAGTTGTCCACTGTCAACTGTAAATTCTTTATTACTATGTATAATTAAAAACCCTAAAGATTTCATTTTTCCACAGAAAATTCTGATGAACATTTCAGGCTTATGAATGAAATTATGTTCATGCTACAAACATTAGATTCTGAATTAGTGCTTAAAGCTAAAAGTTAACCTTCTCATTGAATTAATTTTTAAGTACAAATTTTTTTTTGATATTTCTACCAATTATATAAAATTTGTTACTACTACATTTCAGAAAGGGTCGTCAGTATGCAAGGTTGGGTTGATACACAAAATGAGAAGAAAGTGGGGTAGGAAGGGCCTTGCTATGATAGTCTGAGGTCTTCGGAAATAGTAGGAACACTTGTTCAAATATCATTGAGTGAATTTCATCTTTTAGGTAGACAGAATACTAAGAACTTTGTTCCATGTTCCTACCAGATGCTATATTGTGTTTAATAATTAATTGAGCTCTTAAACAAATAGTGTTTAACTTTTGAATTATGATGTTCAATTCTTAACTTACCTTGACTTTGTACTATCAGCCAACTTGACATTAATTTTCCTGATGACAGGGACTGGATATTAATGTGACAAGGAATCTTTATGCCTGTTGTGGTATAAAATATGTAATAGGAAAACAGTAAAGAGTTGTTGGATAAAACATACATTAAGCCTTGCATGGTGGTGCATGCTTGTAATCCCAGCAGCTCAGCTGAGGCAGGAGGATTTCGAGTTCAAAGCCAGCCTCCGCAAAAGCGAGGTGCTAAGCAACTCAGAGAGACCTTGTCTCTAAATAAAATACAAAATAGGGCTGAGGATGCAGCTCAGTGGTGAAGTGCCCCTGAGTTTAATCCCCTTACTGCCCCACAAAAAAATATATATATTTAATGAATTTTCAATATGATTAATGTTATCTTATATAAATTAACACATAATTTTTTTAGTAATAAACATGTATTAAAACATTTACAAAACATAATTTTTGGATAGGGATGTTTCAGGGAGAACTCATCTAAATTTCTATTTTAAATAGAAAAGTTCTCATATATGGAGTGGGCATGTTTTACAAACAGTGCAATTTGAGTAGGAGAGAGGAGAGAATTGATATTGGGGACCAAAAAACAATTTGTCTGTTCAACAGCAAATCCTTTACAATATTTTTATCATAGCCCTTGAAGCCAATTCTCTTCAGACCTCTATTCCAAATCACTGTCCAGCTCAACATGATCATACAAATAACCAGTACTGTAGGTTTGAGCAAAGCGTGTAATCTTGACTGCCTTCTCTGTATTTCTGCCTATTTAATTAGTCAACGTTGACATTAATACAAGGTCCAGTATTGCACTTGGTCTCCTTTGAAGTTTTGCCATTTCTGAGTCTTGGAGGATTGGAGTAGGGGAGGGTAGAGAAGAGAAAATAGTTATCTTTTTCTTTGATCTTTTGAAGTTTTAAGAGTTTTTGATATTGTTATTCTTAAATGCAGATGATGACATGACATTGAGAGAAATTGTGGTATTTTGAATTTCTTTTAAAATTTCAATTCTTGTCTTCAGCAGATACTCTCAAAGAAAGTAATATTATGATAAAAAAGAAAGTAAAATTTCAGATGTAATATTCTTATTATTTAGACATAATATTTTCTTTGTAAGTTAAAGTGTCCAACTATATTGCCAAAAGGAAAAATATAAAACCTACATTGGTTGGTTTGTACCAAGAACAGTCTACACTGTTACATTTATTCATATTCCATAACAAATCAAGAAAGAGGACAGACTAGTCTTTTCATGTACATTTGATAACTGCTAAGGGATTTGTTTTTAAAGTTGGCTTTCCATATATAAGTGAGGAAGATATCACAGAGTAAAGAAGAGGCTCTCAAACTTCAGGACATCTTGTGGTCTTACTAAAATGCAGATTTATGGGCCTAGTCCCAGAGGCATGGGTTGTACCCAAAAAATGTGCAAGTCTAAACAAGTCCCCATGGGAAGCCAATGTGGGCGATATAGTGCCACATTTTGAGAACCACTGGAATAAAGGATACTTTGCACTTATTAGTTGAGAACTAAATTTTTTTAGCTAATCAGTAATATTCACAAGAATAATGTCACTTAAAAGAAGCCTTTATGGCTGGGGATATAGCTCTGTTGGTAGAGTGCTTGCCTTGCTTGTACCAGGCCCTGGGTTCAATCCCCAGCACCACCAAAAAAAAAAAAAAAAAAAAAAGCCTTTTTGGAGGGTGGGAGTGTACTGTTTATTGAACCCACAGGCCACATCCCCAGCCATTTTATTTTTTATTTTTTAATTTTAAGACAAGTTCTCACTAAGTTGCTTAGGTAATCACTAAGATGCTGACGCTGAACTTGAAATCCTCTTGCTTCAGCCTCAGGTATCACTGAGATTACAGGCTTTATAGACCTTTTATCAAGCTCATGAGTAGCACTGATGGACACACCAGATTGACTACAGCAAACCCGTAGAGTTTATCTGACTTTTGTCTCTGAAGCCAAGATGACTAGAACATAGCTACCCCTCTCCCTTTCTCCTGCTCCTCTTGGCTCTTTATTTTTCCTCCAAGAATACATGAGTCATGCTCTCTCCATCAAATGCAAATGTCCCTCCATATTCTCTCCCTCCTCTATAACTATTTATCCTTTATACTTACAGGCATAATATGATATCACAGAAAGAAGTAAGTACAAAAATCTAGAACACCTACCTTTCATGGGGTTATTGGGTGGTTAGATGAGATGAGGTGTGAATAGATTCAAGCATAATGCCCAGCACATCAGAGGTCTCTTCTCCTATCACCTGCAAAAGGGGAGCTTCCTTTCCATCCTCCTAGAACTTCTGGTCTCTAATATTGCTTCATGCTTTGATCTAAATGAGGTCCATGCATGAACTCGAGAAAACAAAGAAAAAGTAGAATAAGTATCTTATTATAATTTACTCCTTTAAACAAAATCAAAATAATCTACAGATTCAAATAATCAATCCTACCAAGTTTGAGAGACCCTATATAGTTGGCCTTCTGTATCCACAAGTTCCACATCTCCAGATTCAACCAACTGTGGGTCAAAAACTTGGGCTGGGGGCAGAGGGAGATTACATCTGTGCTGAGGATACTCAAAAGTTTTTCCTTCTCATTATTTCTGTAATAATTATTTACATTGTATTTGGCATTATCAGTAGTGTAGAGATGACTTGAAGTATACAGAAAGAAGTGTATAGGTTACATGAAAATACTACATCATTTTATATAAGGGATTTGAGCATCTTTAGATTATCTGTGAGGTCTTGGGACAATCTCCCACAGGTACCAAAAGATGATTCTCCTGAAGTTAGGAACAGGTCATCCAGGTGCTGACTCTATCAAATAATGTGACCTTGAAGAAACCTCAATTTCTCCTGTCTGTGACCCCATATGTAAGATGGATACAATGCTACCTGGCTAATCTACCTTTCATTATTGTTATAGTATATGAAAAAATGCTTTGAAAAATAAAAAGTTCTAAACGCGTTGAATAATGATATTAACCACAAGCAAGTCAATCACATTCACATAAACCAAGGAATGAGAATGTGCCCTAATAGCCCCACAATGCTTTCTCCTAGCATTCATGAAGTAGGAATGTGTGCCCCTCGATGATAATAGCCTGTGACAAAATCTGGGTTTGCCTCTTGCTACTATTGGGATAAATGTCTTTTCTGAGTGCTTTTCTTGGCCAGTAGAT
The DNA here is from genome assembly GCF_052094955.1 of Ictidomys tridecemlineatus. Classification (NCBI taxonomy): domain Eukaryota; kingdom Metazoa; phylum Chordata; class Mammalia; order Rodentia; family Sciuridae; genus Ictidomys; species Ictidomys tridecemlineatus. The sequence goes on along the minus strand of NC_135482.1, from coordinate 37,225,090 downwards.
TTCTGTAAATGGAATTTTACTTTTCAACTTCTTTAATTTACCAATAAGAGATTACCACATGAAAGGAAGCTATTAAAAGTAATCATAATAAACTCAAGCTTCTTCCGGAGGAAGTAGTTTACTAGGCAGCCTTTCCCTGGGGCTTACTGGTCACAGGTGCCTCAGCACTTGTAGTCAAATGCTTATTGCAACACTTTCTCAACAGTGGAGTCCTTCAGGAACCTTCTGACACTGGAGTTGATGCTCCAGCTTGAGTCGATCTACATTCCACCACTTACTCAAATGATAGCAATTTCTCCTAAGTTCCATTGACCTACAAACCACTCAGGAACAGACTCCCTTCATGCCAGAATGCAGCCACTTTATAGATCTGTCATATCCCACTTGGCCAGTAGGTGCTGCCCTGTAAACATGCTCCATTTTCCAGTCTGAGCAGAAATGCAAGGTTTCAAACTTTGGGGGAAATTAATCTGGGTTTCAAGTTTGATGAAATCTTTTTCATAGTAGTTATCTAGGATTGATCAATTCTGAAGGCTCTGATTTCTGTCCTTCAATCTAACTAAACACAAGGCAGTCTGAGAAACACCCTCTTGGATGGGCAGCCTAAGAAACAGATTCTCATAGGTGTTTTCCTCAATGCTGCAAATCTCAGGAGCCCCCTAAGATCAATCGCATCAATGCCTGAGGCGGGGCCGGGGTTGGGGGGAGCCTGCAACAAAAGATGAAGAGAGAAAGCTCAATAAAGCTCATGACTCCCCAAGAGCTGTTTTGATGTCTAGATCTCTGTGAAAGCTCATTAAATCCTTGGTGTGTGAGACAGCGTTAGGGAAAATCAAAATGAAGATAATAAGACACCATCTCCATCCAAACTGCATATTTGTAAAATATTCAGTAATCAAAATACCCCAAGGAAATTCCACATGACTTTCCAGCATATTAAGGGTCTGAATTAGTTCTGGTTAAACCTTAGTCTACATTAATACTTCCATAGATGCTTGAGAGACAGAGTTAATTTCATCCTATTGTTGAGCACAAACCAACCATTAAAACACACACACACACACACACACACACACACACACACACACACAGAATTCAAAGCCTTGTCCTAAGGCTGGGGTTATAGCTTAGAGGTAGAGCACTTGCCTGGCATGTGTAAAGCCCTGGGTTCAATCCTCAGTACCATATACAAAAATAAAAAATAAAAAAAGAAAAGATCCACTGACAACTAAAAAAATATTTAAAAAAAAAAAGCATGGTCCCCATGATGCAGAGACAGTTGGGGACTGTTCATGAGGAAACAGCAGTGGCACATGCCATGAATAACCAGAGCACCTGAATAGATGATAATCACTAAATGGCAGATGTGTGTGAGAAAACCTACCTTATTGGGATGAATCTCCCAATGCTTTTATTTTCTTGAAAATATTCATAAGAAAACTCATGCTTCAATGAGAACATGATTGAGAATAAAAATTTGTATAAGGGCTCCCAAGAAAAACATAAGCAATTGAGAGAGAGCGGGGACAGGCAGTTGGAGGGAAACTTACCTTAAGGAACTTGTGCACTCAGTTACAGAGGTTGGCAAGTCCAAAACTTGCAGAGTAAATGAGTAGACTGGAGACCCAGAGAAGAGCTGATGTTCATCCCAAGTCTATCTGCTGCAGAATTTTCTCCTCCTGTGGGTTTAGGGTTATCTTATTTTCTCGAGGCCTTAAATTGATTGGATGAGTCCCCCTAATGACATCATTTTAAATTAATTACCTCTTCAGAGACCCTATCTTCAAAGTCCCATTCTGAAATACTCCACATTAGGATTTCAACATATAAATTTGCAAAGAAATAATTCAGCCCCTAAGATACCTGAAAGGATTTTATTATGATCTAGAAATTAGAAAAAAAGAGAGAGAAATGAGGTAATTTGGTAAAGTTGTTTTTTTTTTTTTTTCTCTTCCCTTGGAGCTCTGATTCTCAAAGTATGGTTCCAGGCCCACATCATCAACATTACCTGGGAAATATTAGAAATGCAAATTCTTAGACCTCACCTGAGATTCACTGAGTCTGTGAGTGGGGTCCAGCTATGTGATTTTAATAGGTCCTCCAGGTAATTCCAAAGAAGGCTAAAGTTTGAGTATAACCATCTTAGAAGTTGCTTGATTACAAGAATTTCTTATTTCTTTGCTTGATTACCTGAGAAAATTTCCAACACACATAGGTGTAAAGATTGTTTAAACTGTGTTTTGGTTTAACTGCTATACTGAGTCATATTTTCTAAATGGGCCTTGGATCCACTTTACTCTTGTAAATTGGAAATTAAGCCAGAGCTCCAAGGATAAGCAACATAACAACACTGCAAAGGAACTTGGCCTCTGAATACAGATTTCACAGGGTAAAAGCAAAACTGTGGGTACCCAGTAAAGCTAATTTAACAAATACCAGAACAGTCTAATTGCTGTCTGTCTGGTTGGAAGCCTCAATTACCTTATGCAACTCCCATAAATGGCAGGCTAAATTATAATGGCTGAGCTTTATAAAATGCATTCTACTCGCCTTCTTTAAAAAGGAACACTAGACATAGAACTATTGAGTGGCCACTTTTGAGCAAGAACCAAACTTATCTTATGCCCCCAAACACCCTCATTAGCCTCTGTCAATTCACTGACCAATAAACAAGTCCCTCTCCCCTGACCTTTGAGAATCCAGCATCAGAGAAGAAAGTTTTAATTCACCTGTGAGTCATTCCCAGGCCTCAGTGAGTATTCAGATCTGCAAACAAGGGTACACATGACCAACTAAGCTGGAGAAGTCAGCTTCATTTAAGGCATATGTGCTACCTGGTGACCAGGTACATGCCACTAAGGTAGACACCTAAAGTTCTTAGCAGAGAAGATGCTAAAGCTTATTACATAACGCAACTGGAGCTAAGACTCATGGTTATTTATGTAAATCACATGTCAAGAGTTTCCAAGGTCTTCAGGATGAAAGATTATTATTTGTAAAACCTAATTTTTTTATATCAGTTATCAAGAAAAAGACTGTCAGGGAGCCTTTTCATTTGGTCTTGAATCTAATTGTACCTTCTTTGTGACTTTCTGTCACAGAATGACAACTGTGAAATTAATACATTTGGGCAGGCCCTTTGTGAGTGAAACTTCAGAACTACTTGCCAGTTGCATTATTTAACTGTGTCCAGATGGAACCCAGAGCATCCTCACAGTGAGCAATTATACCATCAGGCCATCGATCGGAAGGTTGATGCCTATTGTCACATGAACAAGAGCAGTACCATTTGTGGAAGCCAGTGCTCCATCATTTTTAAATAAAGATAATGTTTGTAAACAGGTTTCTAAGGAATTGGAAATATTTGATCTGAATTTTCTTTTACTTCTTCCTGATCAAATGCAATCTGCAAGAGACTCTACCTATTCTTTTGCAATGTTTGCACTTTTTTTAATCATAGAATTTCACAGAAAAAGAAGTATTCTTTAACATGAGAATTCTTAATTCCTAAAATTCCAAACCTGCCAGAGTACATATCCCCTAGGATTCTTGGGCTTTTTAGTGAGCACCTTCTTAAGCAGAGACTTGTTTTTTAAGTGTCAATCAATTTAACTAGAATTATATAAATTCCTAATATGGATCCATCTGTGGGAAATAAAAATATGGACCCATTAAACAAACATATATGATCCCTGCTGTGATCTCAGGTGTTACACAGGAATTTGACTAACACATTTGTAGTCATAAGCAGTCACTAACTCTCCTGCCTTCAAGGCAGAATTGAGGGTAGATTATATATATTTTAGTTAAGAATGCAGTAAGCTGCAAGTAACAGAAAACCCAACTATAAGCAGTAATGTAGCCAACTTTGGGACATAACAAGTCAGAGTGCAGGCATTTGTCCACCTACTCCATGATACCATCAGGGGCTGGTGCTCTTTCTTTCTTTTCAGCATCTCCATCCTCAGTACACCATCTTCTGCTCCCATAGGTGTCTACTCACTTCAGCAACTGAAGACAATGGCAGTTCCATCCCTGTCTTCCCCATTTATAGAAAGCAAAATATTTCCCAGAAATCCCACTCACATCTCCCTTGAGTCTAAGCTGGAGAGACACAGGGTCACTTTAATTGGAAAGGCTAAATGAGAAACCAAAACAAGACAATCATGGCTGGCTCTTAAGTATGAGATGGAATAGGAAAGCAAGGGTTTGGAACATTAACGGGGCCCTGAAAGAGGGGAAAATAGGAATCTACAGGACCAAGTGGGTATTGTTAATATAATTCTGGCATTAGGATCATGAAGGTCTAGGTGAAATGTTGAGGACAGCTTAGTTTGTAAGGTATTCATGAAAGGAAAAACACCAGGGACAGGTGGTCAGACACTACCTGAGCAACAGTGTACATTGTACTCACTCTGATGACTATTGTGTCTGCAGCCACCTGTTAAGGACTATCCATGGCACAGAGAAGTCTTTGGGGTAAGACTTTGCCTATGAGCTCTCATTAATTACACAGTACAGACTCTCAACCTACCCAAAAGAAGGTCTGAAAATTAAGACCGGGATAAAAAATTACAGTCCTGACATAGGCACATCTCTGTCTACAGAACACAGTATCAGTTTACATCTATCTTTACTCATGTTCTCTCACATGCCCTGATTTCTACTTTATTCTGTACACGCTCCAAAATTTCCATGTTACCTAAGTCAATCTCATGGCCAAGCTGGTGGCAGCAGAAATGAACTTAGGCCAAAAGGTTTGAAGAAACTAGGAGATAAAGCTGGGGCCAGTTCCAGTGCTATCTTTGCTGTCACGCTACTTCTTTATGCCTTGTCCACATTATAGAAGAAACAGAAAACTCATGTTGCAAATGCTAACTGAGCAGCTAAGTGTCACTGACTCTGGTCTCTGATGATGTTCATGAACTAGTGCAGGCTTCAGAGTCAGAATAAGGGTTTGAGTCCCAGTTCTGCCATATACTGGAGGATAACTTGGGGCAGTGTTTACACACTCTGTACTCTTCTGTAAAATGGTTACCCCAACAGTACCCTTAGAATTGTGGTGAGGAAGAAAGTCAGTTAATACTTGAAAGTGCTTGAAAAGTACCTGGCACATGTCAACACTCAGGGAATGTCTGCTATTTTTAGGATGGCTGGCTGCCATTTTGATACTATGCAGAGGCTAATTACACTGCTTTAGAAGTCATAAAGATCTTGATTCAAATCTCAACATTATCTCTTACCATTACAAGGACCTTAGACAAATTAATTACTTATCCCCAGCTATAGTTTCTTCATTCATTAAAAGGGGAGGATAATGCCTCCTTTATGGGGCTACAGCAAATATTAAATAAGATGCCATATGACAGTGCTTAGCACAGGTTCTGACAAATAGTCAGGTAATTTGTCTTTTTTTTTTTCTTCCTCTTCTATGACTCACTCTTTTTTTATGGATTTATCACTGGAATTCCCCTTGGGGTGATTTGTTACTTGTGACTAATCATACTCTGTATACTTCTCCCATTAATATTATTTGAGTAAAACAAACTTAAATTTAGCATCATGAGCTATCTTGGAAGGAAAATAGGTTCATAAGAGTCACATTGTATGGTTTTGAGAAGAGGCCATCCAGCAAATGTGGAAGGGACTTGATGATGAGAGAGGTAGGGTACTGACACCTGCCATGACTCCTTAGCACCAGAAATTTACTACCATTTCTCAGACCCACTTACCCCCTCATATCCCAGTGCCCTGAGCAACTGTGACAGCAAAGAACAGCTTGAGTCCTAGAATAGTTACCCCCATCTGCCATACCACTAGGGTGGCTTCAATTGTCATATTCTCAGAAATGCAAATACTAAGCTCAAAGAAGATCCATTTTTTGGTGTATTATTGTCACCCAGTTCTTGACCTCACTTTAGGTGGGATGCGTTTTTCTACAGCCTAGAGCCTGTGGTTCTGAGGCACATCAATGGCCCCTCTCAAAATCAGAAGAGGGTCTAATGTTCTATGATCCTTGCAATTCCCAAGCAAGGAAGGATTTTAGTTGCAGAGTGGAAGTGTTTATCCTTCATTCAGCATATCCAGAGGAGGAACACACTGCAGTCTTGTTCTCCTCAGTCATTAGCCATATCTCTACCCTTATCACAACCTCTTCTTTCCAGGTCCCTCCTCCTTCAAATAGTAGTTTCACACCCTCCATCCTGTTCAAACTGATCACCACCAAAATATGCTGCTCCCAGAAGAGGTTGACTAAGGAACCTCTAATGCATGGGGAATATTCCTTTCACCTGGAGTCATTTTGGCCTGGCCCATTACACTGAATTTAAAGCACATGTATGTAAAGACAGTTCTGGGTGAACCACTCTGAACAGGAGATGGCAGTAGCAGCCAAGGATTTGGATGCCTCTTTCCCAGTCCTGACAGAAGGCATTTCCCGTCATTGATTGCCAACTCTGGGCTGCAACTTTGCCTTACCAAAGCCCAAGGTGGCTAAATAACATGCCTGAGGTCCCAGCCTTGTTGATTCTTACAACTGTTGAAGAATCAGAAATTGTACAAATTGGGAAGGATGAACAACCAAGTGAACAAGGTGGGGAACTGTAACTAAGTCTCATTACAAGGGAAAGGAAGAGCCTTCCAGAAAGTAAGCAGATGCTATTACTTAGGTCGACATTAGTGGATTTATTGGAAAGAGCAAGGATTTCATACCCAATGCACATTCTTACCTACCAAGATCACGAGCAAGTTATTTAGCAAGGTGATTCAGCCCACATCCTCACAGGGATTAAGGGCATAAGGAAGTCTTCAAAAATAATAATAATAACTACAACCACCACCAGGAAAACTTACTTTGTAATTATGATATACTATAAAAATGCCAGTGAAGGCATTTTTATTGGTTTTAAAGTATTTTCCTAAATTGTCCCTGCATTTGCTAGACTGTTTTTCTTTTTTAACTTTTTATTTTTTTTCTTTCTTTTTTTTTTTTTTTTTTTTTTTTTTTTTTTGTCCAAGTTGTATGACCAGAAGCTGTTTGACCAGGGATCTATTATTACTCTGATAATTACAATTTCCCAGAGAGTTATGGCACGCAAATTACTTTGTAATAGCTTTAAATTCTTTGCTTCATCCTGAGTCTACAATTATGCACTCACCCATGCTCCTGTCATCTGTTGTCTTGATTTATGAAGCCTTCTGTTCTCTGATCTCATTTCTTACCTCTGCCTCCTTTAAAACTTATAAAATGTGGCTGCAAGGTCAAATTTCTCATCATTACAGCATTACATTCTCAGGTGTAATCATTACTGTCTTAATAAAGCAGGCCATTAGTTCCACAATAGTCTATTTAAGCCACTAGATAATTGCTCAGCCTCCACTGTATAACCCCCATTTTGTCCCTTGCTCTGATTCTAAAACCATGAGATTGTGATTTGAAACATCTATTAATTTGGTTCATGTATTAATTAAAAATTTATTTCCAGCCAAGTATATGATAGATCAAATGCTGTGTATAAAAAAAGGAAAATATAATTAATCATAACCAATTTCACTTAAAGGAAAAATAATGTAACCAGAAAGTTTCCTGGTAACTGCCATCTACTCAGCCCCTTTTAAAACATTGGGAAAAATACCTGAAACTTAAGAGTTATTTCAGACTCAATCTGGTATTATGGTAGAAGATTTATGAGCATGAAACCACACAAAACTGTTGATGTGGTTAATAAGATAAAGACAGATTATTTCCCTTTGCTCCCTTGTGACCCAGAGTAGGTTTTATACATAGTAAAATTATACTTAGCCAAGTTCTTATACCTGGATGGCCAAGAGGCATAGAAATTTCCAGCTCATCCTTAATAGAGAGTGGGATAAATAACAAGACCATAATCTAAAGCCAGTCCTCAGTTTTATTATTTATTTTGCTGCCTTGATCATTTTCCTGCACTCATTTGGCTTGAAGGCATAGACATTCCCTGTTGGTTATCTCCACTTGGCAGTGCGTTTCTGCTACACATTTTGATTCCTAATATGGTAGCAGGAGAGGGTTTTGTACGAGTTCCAGCAAGTTTCTTTGGGCTTGTGGAATGCAGTGAGGAAAGAATCCTACAGAGATGAAAACATGAGCCTTTGCATTGATACAGGAAAAAGAAAATGAAGGACAGGAAGAAGCAAATATCTCTCTTAATTTTTCTTTCTTTTTCTTTTGTGGCCACTTTCACATATAATACTTCTCATTCTGGGGGGTGAGAGAATTAATGCTGTATTCTTGTATTGCTTTTCTTTTCATAACCACTTCAAGAAACATTTTGAAATGTCTTGAGTGTTTTTACAGAGGCAATTCTACCAAAACAAAGTTTTTATCATAATCAAGGTTCAATCCTTGAAGAACCCTGCACCCTGGCCCCACAAATGAGTCATGTAATTATGAATCTGGGAGAAAAGTTTCATGTCTCTGAAAGAGAGTGGCAGATCATATTGTCTATTCAGTGCAATTCTATTCAGATTGCACTCTTTGGTCACAATATGAACTAATGCTAAAGAAATTACTTAATTGCCTACCCACGTAGCGATTAGAGATCAACACAGTTTTTCTCTAAAGGTCATAAATTATTTTACAGAAATATGTATTTGGTAGAAATTCCTTAAACAATGTATTCCAGATGAAAAACTTTTATTTAGCAATTGGCTCCTTTTCCCTGGGTATATTTACTAGGCACCTCTGTACTTTAATAAGATCCATTTGCATTGCTTTCAAAATGTCACTATTTTCATCATTATTCATATCCCATTTAATATATTATTTTTATATAGTTAAGATTTACAGGGCTGAAGATGTAGTTCAGTGGCAGAGCACTGGCCAGCACACGTGAGGCCCTGAGTTTGATCCCCAACAACACAAAAAACAAATAAACAAAAGAAATACATTTGTCCGCTATGGATTCCAAATTGATTATATCAACATTTGAGGTCAGTATCTACCTGATTATTTGCTCCTGCATCAAAAGAAAATCATTAATTAGAAATCCTTGAAGTTCAACACAGATACTTGTTAAAGTTTAGTTTTTAATGACACTTCAAATATGCTCTTTTTCTGGACAACTAATTTTGAGAAGCTCTTCAATAAAGGATTCTGATTAGTTAGCAACAACCACGAACACAATTAGTGTATTAGTTAAGGCCAGGATTGCCTGAAAATAATTAAAAACACAAACATAACAGTGTGGATATTGAAAAAGAAATTTACTTCTCTATAATATGAACTAGTGTGAAGATAAGCAGTCCGAAACTGACAAGAGTTTCCATCTATCAGAAGGATGCTATCTTGCTTCTCTGCCATTCAAAGCATGACTTTCAAGTCATAGACCATGTGGTAGCTGCCCCTCCAGTCAATGTAGTCAAATGAGAAAGAAAAACGGAAACATAAGGGTTAATTCATGCCCCCTTTTGAAAATTCTCAAAACCCCACATAGTACTTTCATTTACAGTTCTGTGGTGAGAATCAAATCCTGACCACCTACAGGAAAGCTGGAAGATATAGTCTTTAATTCTGGGTGGACAAAGGACTCAGCTATAAACTGGGGTCCTCAAACTAAGGGTAAGGGATGAGATGGGTACTGGAGTAGGGGACATGTAGTCTCCTTCATAGTTGGGTTCTCTGACTCTTTAATTTGCTCTCATGATCAGGGTCACAGAGTGATTTGACTATTCCATACATAGTCATGTTTATTCAAATTTGAAATAACTTTTTGCTTCACTAACATAAATCTATATGAACTGTAGCAAATCTGAATATGCAGATAATTAGGAAAACAAATTAAGCCACCATAAAAATTTACCACCTAAAGATAAGAAGGGTTAATTCTTTTTTTGTTGTAAATGGACACAATAAATTCATATTTATTTAGTACTGAGGATCAAACCCAGTGCCTCACACATGCTAGGCAAGTGCTCTGCCACTGAGCTACAACTCAGCCCAAGAAGGGTTAATTTCTTATGGTACATATTTCCAGGACTGTTTTCATGCACACATGTGTATCTATTTGCTTTCCTGAATAAATTTGGAGCATACAAAACATTATTTTTAGAAACAAAATATTGTGACCATCTTTCTGCATCAGTTGTCTTTTCAACATTATTTTTAAATTGCTATTGATCAAATCATGATATGATCATCCCATAATGTATTTAACCAATGCCCTACTGTTGAACATTTCATCAAGTTTTTCTATAGTATAATTAATATCTTTTTGTCACTAAAACTTTGCTCATATTCTCATTTACCTTCCTTAGTAGGAAGTTCTCTGTTCAAAGTATGTGTATGTCTTAAGGCTTTTGACGTGTCACTTCTTCCCCAGAAAAATTTATATTTTATATAGTCACCCTCCCTTCTGAGTATGTTGACCTTTGACCAACAAAGAACATGATGTATTTTTTTTTTCAAGTTCTTGGCACTTTGATAGACCAACAGGTCAGTCTTATTTTTAGCATGTCTTTGATTACATTAACATTTCCACGACCACTCCCTTATATTTAGTCTTCATTGTTGTGAAAAGATATAAGAGGAGAGAAAAGGGCTTATGGGCTCAAATATGGAAATACTAACTTCAGCTGTGGAAACCAGTCTTTGGCCCTTAAGTCATTCTTTTGCAAACTACTGAATGGAAACTCAAAAGAAGAGGTTGTTCTTTCATTTCTAGGGGCAGTCAACGAATTTGCCCCCTGGCCTCTTCAAAGAAAGTAGCCCAGCTTTTCTCTCCATGGTCTAAGAAAGACGCCACCCTGGTCTTGTCTCATGTGTTTTTGAACTTGAAGAACATTGCTTCATATTTGATTTGTGAGTTTTCTCCCAGCACAGTTATTCCCTTGAGTTGACTGTCAAGCTCTCACTTCAGCCGAGTGGCAAGTCAAAAGATTCCAAGAGGCTCCAATTTAATCCAAGTAGCAGTAAACCACAAGATCTGTCTGCTCAACTACTTTCATGCCAAATGGGTTATTTCCCATCTAAATTCGTAACAGCTGAAAACAACATTGTGCCTTTAACTAGCTGATGATGTGTTATGTTTCACTACATTTGAAGGCAAGGGGATGTACATTAAGTATCCAGATCACAACATGCCAGTCAAACAGCTATTTGGATCATTTCCTGATGTTTGCTAAGTAGAATTTCAAATATCTAGGCACATGCTATGTATAAATGGGATGGATATATTGTCTTGCTTCTATGTTGTATAAATTACTCTGGAGTAATTAATTCTTTGCCCAAAAGCTAAGCAGTAAATCGAGAGGCAATATAAGAATAGTGTGAGTACTGTAAGATAATTCCCAATTAGAGTGTAAGGACAAAACTTCAAATAATTGCAGACCTAAATAGTAAGGTACAAATGCCAACAGGAGGAATACAATAAATATCAACCTCTACCTGCAAAATAAAAAATGAAATAGTGAACTACAATTTTTTTTCTCTGTAAGTCAAATAATTCTTTTCCGTATACTTAAGGAAAACTGATACACATGTTTTGTTGTTGTTTATACTTTAGGCTGGTTCTTTTACAGTGACTCACTTGGAGCACACCCCAGTGAAAATTTAGTGGGCAAGCACACAGTACACTGTAATCCCATAAGGCTGTAAAACATTGTAGGATGTGCCCCTCCTCCACGCTGGAGTCTATTTTTCTCCCTGTATGGGAAAAGCTATTTAGAGTCAAGAATCATTAAATCAAAATGCAAAGGAAGGAGAAAATGAATGTGGACTAATTGCATTTTGAGCCACAGTTGGTACAAATTATTGTGGGTAGAAGAATACATTGTGCATACCAGGAAGACAAGCAATTCAGTAAAGCTGGAGTATGGGTGTGCACCAGGAAGTGGCAGCAGATGGGAATTCTGAGTGTGCTGGCAGAGCAGGGGCATGTAAAGACCCTTATATGTTCTGCTATCGCAAAATGGAACTTTATCTTGAAGCATGAATCTCCCAGGAGCATTGCAGATATCGTCAAGTAATGTCCCACTCTAACCAATGGGCACAATCTACATGATCTTCTCCCCTCTGATGCACGTAAAAGTCCTCTATCTGCAATCTTGGTAGAGAGGTAAAACCTGTATTTCTTATCAGCAGATCTCCAGGGAAACAAAGGGAATACTAAAAGCAGCTGTAATTAGAGCTGGAGATATAAGGAATCTGATAAATATAAATAAAGGGAGAAGGCAGCTAATATAAAGCAATGAATCTTTTTTCTAATAAGAGTGGAAGAAGGCAGAGACCTTGAGGAGTTTGAGGATTACAGGAGGCTTCTGGGAGGAGGTGATGTCTGTTGTCCCTGCCATACTTGAAGCATCACCTTCAAAGTCCTCAAGTATTAAGTGGCAGCAAGATTCAGGAAGCCATTTTTAGTCAGGATACAAGACAGACAAAACATATAAGGCTCTGGTCTCATGGATCACCACAGGGCCATGTTGTTTTACAGGGCCTTATTAGGAGACATGTACCTGAAAGACTTAGAAAATGCCCCCTTAATAGATTTTCCATTTTTTTACCCTTTTAGGTAGAATTATTCAATTTTTTATTTAAAATTCATTTTTAAACTATAAAAGTAATATACATTCATGACAAAAAAGTAAAAATAGACTAGAAGTATGAAGTCTGTCTTTCCACTCCCCCATACTTGAAGGGTCAATCCTTTCCACTCAGAGATAACCACTGTTGAACTGTTTTAGGTTCATTCTTTCAGAAATTCTTATCACATATATGCATAATATATATTATGTATCAATTCTATCATACTATTTTACTTTTCCCATGAACTTATGTGCTAGAGTGGTAACACTATAATATTGATATAGGAGGGACTCATTGAGAGGAATCTAGCTAAAAAGAGGATCTTGAAGCTGTGTTTCAAGAAACTTATATAAAATGATATCTATCATCTGTATCAAAGAAAAAAGAGGTTGTTGGAAATTTAGGGACATGAAAAGTGCCAACAAGCAATTGTTGGCCTTATCACTTCAACATTTTTGTATAATAACCCATATATAATTTCCTACAGTGCTATTGTGTGAATGGACTGTATATTTTTGATCATTCCCAATAGTCTACATACAGATTGAATGCAGGGTTTTTGTCTTCATAAACACTACCACTGTAATCTCCTTATACTTTGGATACTTATGCAATGGAACCTATTATATAAATTCCTAGGGGTAGAACTGCTGAGTGGAAGGGAATGAGTATTTCCCATGTTGATAGATGTTGCCAAATTGCTCTCCCAAACATCTCCAATTATAGTCGATGCATAAGACAACCTTTAAGATTTCCTTGTAGGAAGTGCTGAGCTATGCTGCCATGGAACTAGTTCTGCTGGCTTCAGTCTCATGCTCTGCCTACCCATTTGCAACCAGGATCCCAGTCATGCTTATAAATTCAGCCTTCTCTGAGTATTTGATAGCTCAAAACAAGTTGCATTGGTAATGTGACTGAACTGTGGGTTGGCATGGTTTCCATCTACATTGGTCACCATATTTGTTTTTGCTTTCAGAAGTGTTCATTGTTCTTAAAGTGTTCCCATTCCAAAGCCAAAGAAAATTCTAATAAGAAAGCAAATTTATTAATAGAGAAGGGAACTGTGAAGGACAACTTTGAGCTACTGCTGTCTGGAAGGCAAAAAGAAACAAGACAGAGAGACGAGGTTAGGAAGTTAAGCAAGGACCTTATGTGACACATGACCATTTAGGTCTCAAGAAGCAAAAGGTGTGGTAGATATTTGCCTGAAAACCCCCTCGGGTAGTTCCTTTGCTCTTTTTATCTCATGTTTAAATGTTTCTCAAACACATATAGTTTCACCTTCATTAACATTCACTTTTTGAATGTATAAAAACACTCTTCTAAACAGGATTTAGGTTTATATTCAGACTTTTATATCAAAATAACTGATGATCGCTATATTTTCAAGGATATAAAAAATATGATGGATAAACAAATGTCTTTGGTAATTCAATTTCATATTTTGTCAAATAGCTTTTTAAAAACAAGCTAATAATGTACTGTGCCTTCTCATACATAATTTATGTTATTGACTAAAATCTAAAAATAGAAAGATAATGATTCAATCCCATTTTCTTTTTTTTTTTTTTTTGCTAAAAGAGTGAGTAAAAAATAATCAGCCATATTAATATTTTAAACAGAAATCCATTAGAAATTCGCTTTTGCTTTTAAAGAAAAGTTTGGAACTAATAAAGTCTATTATTAAATGTGTGCTAATGATGAAGAAACAAAATATAAAAGGTAAAATATGCTCTTGGAAATGGTTACACCTTCAAAGAAATACAAAAGAATTAGCTTCTTTGTTGGTCGGTAAGAAACTTGTGTTTGAAACCCGGAGTTCATAAAGAACAAAAACGCGACAAAACTCCCAATATGAATGTGTGTGTGTGTGTGAATTCTTCTATTCTTCAAGTTTCCTATGATACCAACAGTGATGTATTTTTAACTTAATCTAAATTTTAAAACATGCATCAATCATCAGTCATCAAAAGTGTCTCTTGACAATTTGAAGCAGCACAAAAACAGTAGAATAATGAACATTTTCCTTTAGTCTTCTCTGCTTCTATAATTTGTCATTGAAACCTGTGTCTTTCTCCTAATCTAAGTTTTACTTTTATGTAAGACTCTGTATTTGAGAGTTTGGGAGGTTTCTTTGTTGACTGGTTGGTTTTTCTTTTTCCAACGACATACAACATTTTTGTTAAAGGATTTTAAGGCCATGTGAATGGTGATGTAATAATATGCCCCGTTGCTCAGGCCTCCCAAATATCTTCCTCAACCTCAGTCTCCTTTCCAGGTGCCTGCCTCAGTGAAAGCCCTCCCCACCTCTCCAGTGATGGCCGCAGCACCCCCCAAAAGCCCAGTCTCCTTGGCCCCTGCCACCTCCGTCTGCCTGCCATCCTCCACACTATTGCCAGTGACATCTTCTTAAACCAAAAATCTCATGATGTCATTCCAGTCTAAAGTGTTTGATTGGTCTTAATGAGCTTCTCACTGCCTTTTTGATGAAATCCAAATTCCTTAGAATGCTCTCCAAGCCCCTTCATGACAAGGCCCAGGCCACCCCCCCACCCCCACCCCCAGTGGCCTGTTTGTTCCTCATGTACTTATTCTCAAGCAGTAAAAACTTTACAGATCAAAGCTTTGGGGATTGTTGGTGCTCTTTTCGTTGTCCCCTCCCAGCTCCCCACCTGCCCCCAGTGCAACCTAGCTCATCCTCTACAGTAGTGCTCCTCTGGCCTCCTGGTACATCTCAGTTTCCCTGGGGATCTTGTTATAATGACAACTGCTTCTGCAAGTCTAGAAGAGCACCTGAGGGTCTGCATTTCTAACAAGTTTCCAGGTAACTCTGGGAACACACATTGACAACAGGCTCTAAAACATGACTCTGTCATCCTTCCCTCTGTGGAAAACTCCCCTACTACAAAGCTGAACTACACAAAGCCCAAGTGGCTATCTCTTGATGTTATTAAAGCTGTCTGCTGAATTGAAAGTTAAATTCTTAGCTCCCAAATTCATGGGATTTTCTCCCGCAAGTCATTACCAGTACCTTCTATATGATTATGGGGAATAGAAGAAAAGGAAGCTACTCAATTTGTGATTCTTTTTACCAGGGTGTAAGTTTAGAGCCTAGTTAAAAGAGTCCAGGCCTGTTAGACGGTCCACCCAATTACCTTTGTGGCCATGTGTGTACCTTCATCACCTCCCCTGCACAGCACAGCCCTGCTTGTTTTCAGAACACCTGGCCTTGCCACAAAAGACTAAAGAGCCAAAGCACAAGGAATAGACAGATTGTGCAATACCTGGTACCTCCAAGATGTTAGCAGGTGTGAGTAGAGACAGAATGTGAAGCCATGGATAGAGGTATTAACTTCACTGGATGCTCCAAGTCCCCTATGGGTGCCTCAGAATAAATGGCCTTAGCTCAACCACTCATAGCCAGCCTGAGTCTCATCACTGTAGGTCAAATAAAAGTAATAGCAAGTTTTCCCTTTTCTCCATGCAGCACACACTAATGCTTCTGTTTTGTTTAATATTGTTTTGTTTTTGCCGTGCTGGGAATTAAACCCAGGACCTCGGACTACTAATGATGCATTAACTAAGAATTTCTTTATTTCCACCCACATCTCCCATCACATGGCTTATGTTGAGAAATTGATAAGTTGAGGGAGAATGTAAGATGAGGAAAGAAGTTGAATTAACTTAGAAAAGAGAATCCCAAATCAGTTTCATTTCATTTCCTCTAAGTCTTAATAATCTACCTTGCTTTCCTTCTTCCTCCACCTGCTCCTTTCTCCACAAATCCATCAGTCATAGTGGTGAGCTCACAGCAGCTCTGCAACAGCTCAGGTGGAATCATATTGGCAAAAGGATCTGAAGGTTTGATGTGGAAGTTTCCAGATAATGGGATTCAGTTATATTGCTAGGCACAGACTTCTCCAGTATGACTGCTGCACTGCAGAATGCAGAAGGGCACTGTGCCGACCACATGATAGGCACTAAAAAATTTTAGTTGACTCTGACTTAGAGATCCTCAGTGTTTTTAATGAAATAGGTCATGCATACCATAAGTCTAAATAATAAAGTGAACTAAATGAATACTCACCATGCTAAAGAAATCAAACACAACTTATATCCTCAAAATATCCTGCATACCTCACCCTCTCTCCTCGCTCCCATTTGCTCCTCACAGGTTAGTAACTGTTAACTTGAATTTGGTATTGGCAATTCTCAGGCCTGTTTTCACATCATGTCTGTCACTTCCATACCTATTTTTACTACATACACATTCAGACTTTTGTCTTGTTTTTCACGTTTTTTGCCTGTATAAATAGTATTATACTCTATGGGGTTTTTTGGTGTGTTTTCAGACTTAATCTAAATGGTTTCATTATATTATGCTGCAAATTATATTTTCCAAATTATATTCTCCAGACTATATTCTGGAGCTGTGCCCATGTGCACTGATATAACTTTGTTACTTCTTATTGCTATGTAGCATTCTATGGCAGGTGAATATCCATCTAATCTGTCTATGGACATTTGAGCTATTTCCAGTTCCTTGCAGTCACAGAAAAATGTAACAAAGAACATTCCGACCCCTGTCTCCTTATGTAAATGCGGGTGAGCATCTCTAAGACATTTACATGCCAGTGGGATTGCTGGACCGAGGTTATGCACATCGTCAGCTTTTCTAGACCTGAGCAAATAACACCCGACCAGAAGTGTGTGAGCCTGCCCACTGCTCACAACCTCTTCACCTCGGTGGTCAGACTGCTAAATGTTTTTTTCTTAAAAATCCTGAAGAGGGCAGTATACCTTGGCAATTGCTGCCCTTTCCACTGCATTCCAGCTCCTGGGTCCCTCCTCTCTTTGCTCCTGGAAATCCTGTGACCTTTTCTAAGTCAGTTACTGTTCAACCCACTTGCTCACCTTGGTCTGTTCCTGGCAGTTGAAGGACAGATGAATATAACACTTTCTGAAAATTCCCTCCCACTTTTCTATTCCACATTCCTCACACACTTCTGTCTTCTAACAGGAAGGGAGGGAAATGGAGACAAGTCAGTCTTGAATTGAAATTCTTTTTCCAGTTCAAAGTAGCATAAAAGAGACATGATGTGAGTCGACAGCCAAGTGTTCTACCATTCTGGGGCAGCAGCACGTAATCTGATTAGAAGGCACCTCACACCCTCATAAACTGCTTATGTAAATCGGAGAAATACAGAGGAGGAGGGCAAGGTATGGCAAAGTCAGGGTGGCTTTGTTTTTCTTCTGGAATAAGAAGTATTTAATCCTTTGCCTTCTCAGTTACATTGTTCCTGGTTCCCTGAGGAAGAGAAAACAAGAGTTTGGTTTCAGTATACCTTCTAGAATTTCTCTCATTTTGCACTAAGCTGAAGTTCTGCCACGCCCAGAGTTCCAGGGTGGCAAAGCAGCTCAAAGGTGCATTTCTTTAAACAAAGTAGGTGTGAAGTGGAGCTGAGCTTAACGATTGGAAACAGCTGCTTTAGAAGGCAATGTGCTGCTAATCGTTTTAAAGTGGTCCTACAACAGCCGCTCTGTCAGGAGTACTTTTCTCTTCCTGAAATCAGATTAAGATTTCATTCCTTTACAACAAATGGATGAATGAATCATAAAATGTCATTGCTGTCCTGCAGCGTGGGACCACTCATCAATATGAATTGCTTTTAGATTGGTTACTGTTTTGAGTTATTAAATCTTTCCCCCTCCATTGTGGTAGATAAAACTTTCTTCAGATGGGGTTTGTAACTTTTTTCAACAAGATATGAACAGGTGTTCTAGGAATCCAGAGTCACTTCCAGAAAAAGTACCGAGTTTAAGAATGTCTTCCAAGCCTGTAAGCCTAGCTACTCTGAAGGCTGAGGCAGAAGGATGGTAAGTTCAAGACCATCCTGAGCAGTTTAGCAAGACCCTGTCTCAAAATAAAAATAAATAAATAACAGGGCTGGGAATGTGGTACAATGGCCTTGGGTTCAATCCTCAGTACTAAAAAAAAAAAAAAAAAAAAAAAAAAAAGAGTCTAAAAGAAAGGTTTCTGTAATGTCTCAGATTCTTTCTAAAAATGTTTTTTAAATCTCTAAGGCAGGACTTTTATATAATCTGTGTTTCTAAACTGTTTGACCACAGTTCCCTGTTTCAAAGAATACCTCATAGGATTAGAGTTCATAGTATGCACTTTGGAAAATGCTAGGATAGGTATTCTGAGGTTGGCTACATCATTATTCCTAACCATTGTGACCAGAAATTCCCAAGACTCAATTATATGTCTTCCGTGGCTGAAATTTGTTTTCACAATGGAGAGTCTGTGTTGACATGTGGCTTAGCATACATATGGTCCTCATGCTGGATGTTGTAGAGATATTTGAAGCCAGCCAAATTTTTGTTTCCTTATATGTGACTTGTTTTATCTGCCTAAATGCTAGAGGAATATCTTCAATCAGAGATGTTTGTAGTATTAAGCATTGTGTTATTGATATTTCCTAAAACATGGTCAGCTCTTTCAGTCTACAAATGTGGCTGTTCTTCCTCCTTAGTGAAATTTCCTTGCATGAGATTTGTAAAGGCGTCCCCTTGCTTAATGGTACAGGATTAAACCCTGGGCCCTCTATCACTGAGCCACACCCCTAACCCATTTTATTTTGAGACAGGGTCTCACCAAATTGCTGAGGGCCTCACCAAGTTGTGAGGCTGGCCTCAAACCTGTAATCCTCCTGCCTCAGCCTCCTGAGCAATGAGGAGCACAGGCATGCAGCATTCACCCATCCTGTTGCAGTTATAAAATCCCCTTCAGGGACAACAATTTTCCTCCTGTTTCTGGCTTTGAACTCGAATCCATTGCCTTCTAATTCCTTTGATCCCTTGAATTTACAAGCCATTCTTCTAGGTCAGTGATTTTATTTGCAGCGCTGTTTATTTTGTTCCTTGCTATATCAACTTTATTAATTCATTCTGCAATGTTGGTTTTATCCCCGACCTCCCTTAGTTCTGCACCCTTCCTGTTGATCCATTGTCTCACCTTTGAGGTCATATTTTTCTCTGTTTGTGTTCTCATTAACTTGAATCATGGTCCAAAGCACTTCTGAGGAATTTTGTTTTGTTCTTGGGATTATGTTTTTTTTTCAAAGTGGGGGTTTTGTCATTCTTTTGAATACCATGTTCCTTCCTTTTAAGGATTGATTGGCTGAGTTAGCTTTTGTTTGGGATTTTTGCCCTAGCATGTTGGATATTTGTCAGGGTTTTCCCTTGCTGGTTCATACCTGAACAATTCTTATCCAGGCCCCCAACTCTGATGACTTCAGTTGATTCCATTTCCCTTGTTTTCCCTCAAGCTAGAACATGGTTGTGTATACCATCCACTGTGATGTAGTTGAAGGGAATGGAGAAGGGGGTCGAGAGGGAAGGGATGGGACTATGGTGTTCTTGCTCTGGATTGTGTTAGGTGTTTTGAAACTTTTTATTTTTATTTTTTTAACCCCTCTCTTCAATCAGGACAGCAACCTACCCTGAAGGAGAACATGCTAGGGTTTGATTTTGTTCAGGTTTTTCCAATCATTCAACAAGTTTTGAGTCTCTCTCCTCTACAAGACACTATTCTTATTCTAGGCACCAACACACAAGACACACAAGACAAAACCCTCCTTTCCAGTGAGTCTCTATTCAATGGGTAATCTTTTCTGATATATGTGATGTCAGAAAGAAGGAGCCGTTTCTGCCCAGTAGCCAATCTACCTCCCTTCAGATAAGAAGGGGGAAATAAGGAGAGTCATTCAGTTAGCATTTCTCCAAATTTGAGAGCAACAGTGAGATCTTAAGATTTCATAAATTCACCAATGAGGCTCCAAAGAGCAGGGAGAGAGGTCAGAGAGGGAGAACAGGGTTAGGAGATGCAGGGTGTCACTTAGAAACTTAATTGATTTTTCTTGACTAAAAGACAGCTCAAGTACTTAAACTTTGGAGTACTTCTAAGAACTTGGTAGCCACATCCTATCCCTAAACTTCTACCAAGATTCAGGCCCTGGGTTCACATTGGAAACCCCAAGTACCTAGATCTATTTGTGAAACATGAAAGGAAATAACCACACTTGTGCCCTTTATATCATACAGTAAAAGACTGAGCAGTACCTATCAATGTCCCACCAAGTAAATTATGCTCGCCTCAAATAATGAAGAGAATATTTGATGAATTCTGTGCTTTTAAGGGAATTGCTTGACACTAGCTTGCAGCTTCTTGTGCTACTACCATATCTCTAATATAATTCCCCCTTCCAGAAATGCAGTCCTCAGCCAGTTGCTTTGAAAGCTGGTTATTGTAGAGATGACTATCAGTATTATGATGACCTATTTAGAGGAATTTCTGCATTGCCAGAAAACAACCAGCCACAGAGAGAGCCTTACAAATGAATCACACTCTTTCCCCGAAAAAGCTTTTACAAACAAATGCCATAGCTGTACTGTAGTTTGTGTGTGTGTGGGGGGGGGTGCATGTAGATTTGCTCATAATTAGGATTTGCAAAGGTTTTTTTGTGAAATTCTAGCTGTCTCTAAGCACTTCAAGAGAAAAAAAAGGCAGTATAAACACCAGGCATAGATATATTGACGTCTTTCCTCTCCTGCAAGTTTAAATGCATGACCATGATTATATTGATTTTTCAGCAGTGCTAACATTTTTTCCATTTGCACAGTTGTTTTTTGGTGGTTTTTTTTTCCCTTGCTCAGCATCTGTATTTTGAGCATTTCCTAGGGGTGCTGAAGTGTGACTGACAAGTAGTTGGTGAGGACCAAGTTTTATAAACTGGCCATTAATATTTCATAAAGAAACTATAACTACTCAATAGCTATTTGATTCCCCCCTCAAAATTATTCCACAATGTCTACACTTTAACCTCTATTTGGTCTCCTGTTTTTCTGGGAAATGTGTTTTTGTGATTACATGTAGATCTGGCTTTTTGAAATTTTAACTGTTTTCCATTAATCACTGTTCTGTTCTTCACAGAGATTAATGCTTCAGCTGCTTTCTTTTCTGTGTTGTTGTTGTTGTTGTTAAGAAATTTTTGATGCTGCTTTAATGTGCACTTTTAAAATTCCATTCTTTGATTATGCTCAAAGAAGCAGTAAGTAACAATATTAGCCAAGTGTTATCCAAAATAGGTCAAGTTTGTGTAAAATGTTGACTTCCTTCCATCAATCAGAGTTGAATAGGAACTGTTTTACCTAAAAGGCATTAATAATGCTTATTGCATATGGCCTTTGACTCGTTTGTATTGTTGCCTGAAAGTGGCATTAAAAACAGAGAACTTGTAATTCAGAACCCATAAATGGTAGCTTCTCTTAGAACATTATGTCAACCGTATTATTCACTTATTCAATAAAGATTTTAAATTGTCCTTCTAAAGTGGCCTTCAGATTAAGTAACAAGTTGTAAGTTATTGGAGTATGTCCACATCCAGCACTGCCTCGTGAAAATTAGCCTTTTGAAACCAGACTTGGAATCCCAATCACCCAGAGTAGCTCCAGAAAAGATTCAAAATCAGACCTCTGCCTCTGCCCAACTGCATGAAGTTAATTCACTGTGCTCTCTTAGATGAACTTTCCAGGCTAATCATGAGCTTGCTTTAGATATTTCTTCCTTGTCTAATCTTCACTCCTAGAGATGGCTCTGCTCAGCATTTAGCCCTAGCAACCCTTCCCACCCTGAAGCTAAACTGGGAAGAATGCGAACAGAGTGTTCTAACCTCATCCATACCACAGGCACTTATTCAAGGGGAAAAAACACATTTCACAGCCTTTCATTAGATAAATTTGCTTCACAAATAGGGCATGATCTTCTGAAAATGAGGTGGAACAGCTTTTCTTCTGGAAGATCCCAGTGTTTTATTTCCTGTTTAAACAGCAAATGTCCTTAACTATTAGCTATCTGATTCACGTCATTGATACCCTCTAAGATTTATGATGTTGCATGATGGTGGTCATCTAATATTGATAACCTGCAGAACTGCTCACTCCAGGAAGCCATCTAGAAAGTGATAAGGCAAGTGAAAAAAATATAGTCACCTCCCAGAACATTAACATTTATGTTTCTAACAAAAATTTTTTTTAAGATTTCTGGTTAAAAATATTAACTCCCTGCAATTATTTCAGCTGGTCATTTTCATCAAGGTCTATTCAATTGGTAGGATACCTGTTAGAGTATTCCTAATGAGAAGTTCAGGGAGGGGACTATTAGCTATTTTTATCAAGTCCCACCAGCCATCTTTTCAGTGTCCAGTGAACAAATTATCCCTGTGAGATTTCAGGTTTCCAGGGACGGCATTCAAGAAGTCCCCACAATACTTAGAGCCTTCACTCAAAGGAGAAAAGGATAAACCAGAAACCATTTATTCACTCAAGAAGTATATATTGTAGACCTATCCTATGTGTGCACCATAAGGATCACAGCTTGTGCCAAGATATGGTGGGGAAAAATATTAAAAGTAGAAATGATCTCTGTCCTTTGAAGCCTAGGGCTTATTGTGGGAAAAAAATATAAATCACACAGATGCAAGAATGAAGTAAGATTTTATGAGGACTATCAAAAAGGAGGTTGAATGAGCAGTCAAAAGAATTTCCATGAAGGACAGGTACAGTGGTGCCAGGTGTAATCCCAGCAGCTTGGGAGGCTGAGGCAGGAGGATCACAAATTCAAAGCCAGCCTCAGCAACTTTTTGTGAGGCCCCAAACAACTTAGCAAGACCCTGTCTCAAAATTAAAAATACAAAGGGCTGGGGATATGGCTCAGTGGTTAAACACCACTGGGTTCAATCCCCAGTACCAAAAAAAAAAAAAAAAAAGAAGAAGAATTTCCATGAAGAAGTGATATTAGAACTGAGCTTAATTAAAGAGGTATTGAGTAGAAGCCTAAGAGGGAGCATGAGGGCCCAAGAATACGCATACTCCATGTTTACAGAGATATCTCAGGGGTGGCTAAGGAAGAGGGGAGGACACATGCAGGCTGGCGTGTCCACATATATGTATGTGAAACTTCTTATAGGGTACACGGGATCTGACTTTGAGAGAAGAGGGACAGGCAGGGCCAAGAGTGAACTCTGTCCATACATCAAGTGCCTTTGTGGCCCAGGCGCCTGAGCACTCCCTATGCACAGCTGCACTCCCTGGTCATTATAAATGTTTATTTGTCAAAATATGAAAATAGAAAATATACATTTTAACAGTTTGCATCTTTCATTTATGACTTTTAACAAGTTAGTCTTGTGGCACACAGGCTTGCCTTTGTACTCTTAGCCTTGGGTGAATATTACAGGCAGGTTTGATCCTATAGCTTATGAAATTCGGCATTATCATACAAAACCCCATTTCACTGAAACTATCTTAAGATGTATAGATTTCCTATTCATGAAAATCACATTAGGGTAAATCATGAATTTCTATTTTGAACAGGAAGACTGGGAAAAGCCAAGGAGAAAAACAAGTTCAAAGGAAGACACTCCATCTCGTGACCTCTGTTCCTCCCTCCTTGGCATAAACACTAGCCAAATGTCACTGCATTTATGTTTCATAAAATTGTACATCCCTATGTGGAGGTGGAAGGAGAAGTAGACATGAAAGTTGATGACTTTTAGAATTATCAAAAGATTACTTTTCTCTTTATGAAATTTTTCTTGGACTCTCAATATGTGGAGCCTCAAATTCGAATTAAGCATTTCCATTGAGTGAAAGGGGTCTGCCTACTCTGAATGCTTCTTGCAGTTATTGCTGTATGAATCATTTAGCAAGGAAATATACACTGTCCTAGGGGATGGTCCCTACTACATAAAGAGGCAGGTCAATTTAAGCTTAGGTTTTCAGGAATTTATGTTTTCTCTTCCCGACTAAATTCCAAGTGTTTTTGTTTGTTTGTTTGTGTGTGTGTGTGTGTGTGTGTGTGTGTGTGTGTGTGTGTGTTTTAAGAACTAACTGAACTCTGGTTTACATCCTGGGGATATGGCTCAGTGGTTAAACACCACTGGGTTCAATCCCCAGTACCATTTCTGTCCAATTCACTGGATAAAAAATAAGTACCTGGCACATAATGGACCCTGAATGAGTGAACAAGTGAGTGAGCTAGCTCTGTACCACAGAAGTAGGGGAAATATCAAGAAAAATGGAACAACCATTTAACCTATCTTAGCCTGGCAGAATGTCTGTGATAAAGGAAATGGAAAATGTGGGAAAGATATGACCTGTTCTAACATTCATTCCTCTGGGCCATCTCTGTGGCCATTTAGTATGTGAGTCTTGCCAAGAATTAAACCATTTGTAGACACCAAATTTTCTACATAAGGAATTTGACTAACACTCCTACCCTCACAACCCAGGGACAAAGTATCTTATATAATGTCAATTCCAGAGAAATAAGTGCATAAAATGTTACTGGAGTTTTTACTGAGATCTGAAATACTGATGTGAGGTGGTGATTGACTTTCATCACAAATTTGCTTCATGAGAAACAGTAAAATCACCACAGAATTGTATTATTCCATGTAATTTTCCTATACACAGTATAATATTGAAGCCATAGTTTATTTTTATTTTCTAGACGTTGATCTCTCCTGCAAAGCTACTTATCTTCTTGATGTGGAGCCTGCTAGCTTATTTCAGAGTTTGGCAGTTTTCTATGAAGAGAACCATATTTGGCCATCAATGAACCAAATGAAATATCTCTCTGGAAGGATAAGGGAAATCAGCATTCAAATAAAAAAAAACTTAATAACAAGCCAACCAAGGTGTTCAAAATTTGTTTTTTAGCATAGAATATGCATTATTCATACTGCAAAATCCCAAACCAAAGGAAGGATGTGTGCGTTATCAATAATCCTATGCATCTTAAAAAATCATCTCTTTTTCTAATGGGGAAATCAAAGGTGCAATTGTTCATTCTCTTTCAGGTCCACAGGCTCAGCAGTGTCACTTTAGGACAGGAAGCAGGGAAGAAAAGGGAAAACAAACAAGTCCCCTGAAAGATAAATATGTTTTCTTTTTTAAGCCAAGAAAGCAGCACTGAGAGATTTCCAATTAAGAAAACTTGGAGGCCATTACCTCCCACCTAGATTGTCCCAGAACCTGGACTAGTTCTAGAAACAATTCAAAATGAAGAAGTGAAGAGAGATTCCTAAACTCCTTCTAAAAGTATTGACAACATTATCCTAAGATCATTTCTGTCCATAAACTTCCTAATGCTTAGATGGCACAATGTCTACAAGACGTGTAGACATTTTGAAGCAAGTACCTGCAAGGAATGGGAAGCTAATGAGAGGTAACTGATTCTGGCTAAAGCAACCTAAGAACTGGCGGAGGCTGGGGTAACTTCCTTGAAGAGCATGGGCCTCAGTTAAGCATGAATGTGTGAGAGCACCTTCATTCTCAATTGTTTTCATTTCATTTTTAATTCATGTTGAATTTCCTGGAAACTGTGCATCAGCAGTGGTAGCCATTTGTCCTATTACATGTGCTTAAAAATCCTGCAGTATTACCCGGGCTGTTTCATCAAATCGAAATATTTATCTATTTATTTTAAGAACCAATCTCACTGGTGACCTTTCCTCTGGCATAAATAAGAGGCTAAACTCAAATCACCAGAGGGGGAATAAAAATCAAGTCGAATTTGCTGTTTGAAATTTTTCTTGCTTTACTGAATCATCTGACTTTTTTGTTTGGTTTTGGTTTTTTGTTAATCAGTTCATGCAAACAGTTTATCCTTGGTCGTTCCACCAAACTCTTTGGAGTCATCCAAAAAGCCTTAAACATAATTACTACTGTTCCTACTCTCATATGTTTGCCCTTCTTGAGAGATTTTCCAAAGTACAGGAGAAATAAGCTTGAATTACAGATGAGAAATTTCTCCTTAAAACTGAGACAGAAGAAATTCAAATTATGTAAACATAACACACTGCTTCCTCTACCAAGTGAGGAGCTCAAACCACACACTGCTATCTCGTTTGTCCATCAGCCCGCCCTGTCTGCAAAACCTTTCTTTGAGTCTCCTCATTCTCCACTTTTTGTACATCTATTCCCACATTTTTAGCCAAGAGACTTGCAGTCACATGAAGACCATTTGACAATGTTAGAAATGATGGTTGGAATTTAGTGGTTTCCCCCACCACCATGAGAAATGCTTTCCATTTAGTTCATAATAACAGTATTTTGCATTAATGTCTTTTGTCTCTTCAAAACCCTCTGCCACCATTAATGAACTAAATCAGCCTTTGCTATTTTATGATCTGTCTCATTAAAATGGGGTTGATTTTCTCTGTGGTAGTCACTTATGTAATGTTGTTTTCTTCTAGGGAGCACTGCACTTAACTAACGTAAATTTAGTTTTAAATTGTTTGCTCATGTAGAAAATTTCCCCAGAATATATTTTTAATGCTGCAACCTTACTATAGCATAACATGGAGCATTTTAATCTATACAGACATTTTAGACTATAAAGACACATAAACTCTTTAATGTAGTCTTCTCTAAGTACTTGTAAATTATTTATAAAGATCCCCTCAAGTAAATATGTTGAAACTGCCAGAGACAGAAATGGAAATTGTTTGCTCTGTGAATCTTATTGCTATTTAATTATTTGTGTACTGTTCAATGATTGGCTTCCTGATGGAATAAGGGTTAGTGGATAAGTGCGTAAGAAAAAAAACCACAGTTGGCAAAAGAAACTGAATCCTAAATCTACCATGTTTTAACTCCGCTGTCTCTACTACTGCTTGGCCACTTACATATAAGTGTTTGATGGTTCATTTCTAGGAATCTGATTTAAAGTGGAAAAAAAAGTCTCTTGGCAAATAAATATATGCACATTTTCAAGTTTAGGCAGAGATAGAATCCTGGCAACTGTAGGTTGAGAAACTATGTAAACATTAATTGGTTGACTCCTATCTTCCATTCCTGCTTCATTTGGTAAAAATCTTCCGATTACTGTTCCTTTTATTCTACTCTTAGCCTTAACCTTCAAATAGAGTTGAGCATACCCCAAACTCAAAGTAGGTCTTCCTAGCTCCCCTAATCTATCTGAGGATGGACACACAACTCAGGTCCAGTCACACCTGGCTCATCACATTCTCTTTGATACAGGGATTAATACAGAGCAAACACTTCATCTATGTTAATTCAGTTAGAGTAACTGGGGACTGTCCTTGGGAAGTCTGGGTGTGAACTATCTTTTCCCTTAGATAGTATTGTGTGATGGTGTGAGTCTTGCAGTTGGTGCTGTTATTTGTTATATGCTTTCTGAAGAGGAAAGACTAGAAAGATGGGAAGGCAACCGTGTGGAATTTTAGGAGGACTCTATAGAAAAGAGAGCAGAGATACAGGCAAACCTGGAACTTGTTTATTTTATTAAATTTGAATTAGATAGGGAACAGTCTGAACTGGTGTAACAAAGAGACCCCAAAATACAGGAACTCAAAAGGACAATTTTTTAAAAAAAATTCTTTATCTCCTTCATGCCCACAGGGTGAGTAGCCAAGACTAGTAGGCAGTTTGGAGCCAGGAGGTCATTTAGGGACCCAGGATCTATTCTGTTGTCCCCTAGAGTACTGTCTTGATATTGCTAGGCAAAAACTCATTCATCACCCTACTATCACATCCTTGTTTCAGTTATAAGAAAAAAGAAGAGTGGAGAACAAGAGTTTATTTTAAGGTAGAGTTTGTGGATCTCAGCTCTATTAACAATCTGGGCCTCATCATTCTTTTCTATTGGGGTCTCTTATGTATGTTGTAGGATATTTAGCAGAATTCCTGGCCTCTACCCCTAGATTTCCATAACATCCAGCATCCAAGTTATGAGAATTAAAAATGTCCCCAATGCCCACATTGAGAACAACTGTTTTAAAGATATGTTACAGAGGTTACACACATCACTTCTGCTCACACCTAAGGAGGAGGAGGAGATGAGTTGGCTATGCTGAGCCACAGAATCTAGGAGAAATTTTGTGAAATTGATAAACTAGTTCCAAGATAACACATCAGAGGTTCTATTGCAAAAAGGGGGGGAGATTTAAGGGAATATTCATTATCTCTTCCACACAGCCCCACTTCTGAACTTTTCCGTCTTCTAAGACAATAATTTATACCATTTTGAAATGTACTTTCAGTCCATTGAAGTTTCGAGTCCTAATTGATATAATTAGTACTCTCTTTATCTAACATTGTAAGTTGAAATTCAGTGAACATTACCCAAAGAAGGAAGGATGAAAAGAATAATACCTGAAGTTACTTAGAAGCTGCTTCCTGGCCCAGAGGGATTGAAAGACAGTGCTGAAATGAGTCTATTTCTTATCTTTGGCTGGAAAGGAAAGGCCATGAGCACCAGGGCCCAAGGTCACTGTGGTGGTTATGAAAGAAGACACTATCATTATGCAAAATTGTAAAGATAAAAACTGTGGGCATCCTGCATTATTCTGCTTTGAACTGCTGCTTTCTAGCGCTCATTGTAAATATAAAAAGTCTGTAATGCTCCTTTATATCTCACACAAAAGGATCCTTCCTTACAGCCAGCTGTTTGGCAATTATATTTCTGTGGAGTTAGTATAATTTGACATTAGTACTGCCTAAGGGAAGAAGGGGATGACATTGTTCTAGGAACTAAGAGCAGGGAATAGTATTGGAGGACATTTCCATTTTGCAAGTAAATGGGCTTCCAAAGTTCATCTTGAAGCCCATAGTTCTGAATTCAAAATGCATTTTCTTATAGGAATATCATTTTTCAGTTATCAGAGTACCACAGAAGTTTTCCAATACCAAAAAAGTAACATAGTACAAAAGAAAATGCTTCAGGGCCAAGAAAGATTTGTCTGAAGGTTCTAATTGAGAAAATCATCAGTAAAATCTTCAGGGAAGAAGCAACCTTAAGCAAAGCTTCAAGTGGGGAAGGGAAAAGGAAAGGAGGCGTATTTCAGATAGCAATCGAAGACACAGCATTTTAAACTTCCTGTGAGGAAGAATGAGTATCTAGCATGAGTTGAGGAGACACATAACTCAGGATGGGACTATGAATGCCATCGTGGGGTTTGGATATGCAAGCCACTCAAGATTTTTAATGAAGAGGATGGTGTGATTAAACATAGCTTTAACAGTTATGTGAAGAATGCTTTGAAATTGAAGACATAATTACAACAGAGATTGGATGGCTATTTGGGGAAGATAGAGAAGGAATGAAAGGTAGCCCCATATTTTGTAACTTTGTGGTCCAGGAAGCTGAAATCATAGCACTAGATAAGCTTAAAGGAAAGAGAATAGGCTCAGT
Organism: Ictidomys tridecemlineatus; assembly: GCF_052094955.1. Lineage (NCBI taxonomy): Eukaryota > Metazoa > Chordata > Mammalia > Rodentia > Sciuridae > Ictidomys > Ictidomys tridecemlineatus. The sequence goes on along the minus strand of NC_135482.1, from coordinate 37,195,253 downwards.
GGTTACACTAAAGGATAGAAGATCCAAGACTGTTGTGGCCTTATAGCACAGCACATGGGCGACACTTCGGTTTCAGCAAAACTTGCCCATTGGGTGTCTATAACTGAATAAAACTAATTATACTGAATTTTGTACTTATCTCTGAGTTGATTTTATATGTTTTGGGGAGACATAGCCCTACATGTTGACACTGGCACCAGTAAACCAGAGTTGGTAAAGACAATGCATTCCAGTGTCAGATTCTGTGGTCAGAAACTTTGTTTAACAGAGGGAGCAATAATAACGGAAGCATAAGGTTGTATTGTAGAATGTCTGAGAAAAAGAGCAGAGAAAAATTCTATTAAATGTGTTAAAATGACATCAAGTTTGACAAACTCATAAAATATGTCCTTAAGGGTATTGGGAAAGAGGAAAGGAGAAATGAAAGAGTATCCGCTCCAGCTCAAAGAGAGAAATCAAGGAACAAGGGCGAGTTAGCAGGAAGAGTAGTATGGCAACTACCAAGAGAGGGAACTTCTAGAGAGGTCCTTTGATCCCCAACCCTAAGCTCCTTCCAAGCTCCACCCCTTCCAAAGACAAATTCATTAAACCAACCAAGCCTTTGTACAACCTGGTTGTGTGGCTGAGAAGCACAGTACTCAGGAGTAATTAGAAATAGAGGAATATATGTGTCATGGCCTCTCTTACTCCCTGACCAAGATAGGATAGCAGACATAGTGTATCCAGGACATAACAGGTTTAGGTGGGTGGAATGGACGGCAATGCTTCAAGGATTATGTGGAGGTGATATTTCATTCCACCTGGAGCTAGATATTAGAGCATCAGGGCTAGATCAACCTTCTAGAAATTGGTTATTGGAAACCAGTACCTTGAAAACTCCTACATTTACATGAGGGATAAATGTGAGAAGTCTTTCACTCAAAATTAATGTTTGAATGTATTCACAATAAACAAAAACAATGACACTGGACCACAGACTGTCGACCCCATGATACATTCAGAATGGGCTGCCCAACAGGCAGAGCCATAAAATTGCCTTTTCATCTTCAGAGTTCCTTATATAGGCTAGAGTTGACAAAGCAATTATAAAACTTGTCAAACAAGGTCTATATTCCAATCCTTGAAAATAGTTAGCAAAACCACAACATTTATCTGGTCACTATCTGGATTCTCTGCTGCCCTCTTACATGGGTTCAGAGTCAATGTTCTAAGTTTCCATTGTCTTGGTGCTGAAGTACTATAAATGATTTGACCAATATTCTCATCTGGTGATTTCCTGTCCTTCATTCTGGGTAGGAAACAGTGGGGGAAAAAAAAAAAGAAAAAGAAAGGGAGGGAAGAAAGCAAGAAGGAAGGAAGGATGAATGGATCAACTCTATGGCTAAATGGAAACCAGAAAGAAGAAATAAGACTAAAGTTTTTCACAATAGAAACGAGTTAACAAGAAAAGTAAGAGAAGAAGTATATGTATATTACTTCTTCCCCAAAAGGGATATTACCTCATCCCTGCCAACACAACAAATCTCAAAGCTGAAGAATTCCTTTTCTCCATGTCCTCCTGTTTAGCTTCAGAAGGAAAGTAGACAGTTCATACATAATATATCCAAATGTGTCAACACAAGCTGGACTCAGAATCTTGAAAGAAAGCTTAATAAATCATAATTTTGATTCACACTGTCCAAGAGTCTCAAAATAAGATTCCATTTATAACTCTAAGCTTAACTTTTCAGCTATGCGTAATTTGACTCTGAGAGTGGGAGGAAACCGTGCAGTATGTCGAATTTGCTTCAGATCTCACCCCTCAGAACTACCTCATATGGCAGTAGTGAAAGACATTCTCTGTCTTTTATCACCAACGTGATTAAATTCTTCATCAGTGAGCCAGTTGCTTAGAATGGGTACATTACTTTCCAGAAAAAAAAACTGACACTAGCAGAGCTTGTCTTAATTGTGAAGCAAATGAAAAGAGGTCCCCCCCTTGTTTACCAAGGGTGGCCACCAGGTCAGCAGAGTGAGTTGGGGGAGTCAGATTCACACATCTGTCTTAGAGGTTTTCATTTCCACCGCACTATCAGAATAACCAACAGGAATATGTGCCAGATTCACTCTCAAGCACTTTGCATGAAGTAACTCCATTTCATCTTCACGACTGTGAGCTTGGTATTTTCACGTTCACCACTTTAGATTTGAAGGAACTATGGCCCAAAAAGGTTAAATAACTTGTCTAAGACCACATAGCTAGTGAGTAGCAGAGCCAAGATCTGAGTGGCCGTGGCTCTGGAGTCTTTACCTGTACACTCTATACTGAAGTGTCTCCCCAACACAGCACAAAGAACACCAGGTTTGGAGACAGAAGACATGGAGTTGAGTTCTTCAAAAAATTCAGGCTCAGTTGAAGGATTAAAGGAGATGATCATTTAAATATATACCTACCAATAAAGTGTTCTACAAATATAAAGGAATATTATTATTTATAAGCCTTGTAAAACTCATTCTCAACTTATATGCCATTTGTTTTACTATAATCTTGAAAAGTATATTACTATCATCTTCAGGTGGTACATTCTATGTTATTTTCCTTTCTTTCTTTTTTAATTGAAAAGACTTGAACTTTTTGAAGATTTTTCTTTGAAGGACAAAATAATCATTTTTCTAAGAGTGGAAATATTGACAATTTTTTCAAAAGATCATTTTCTAGACCTATTAAAAATTGACTCTCTTTCTCACACTTAGCTAGATAAACAATAGAATTATTTCTTCAAATTTGGTTGCTGTATCAGTTTTCCATTGTTGCCATGACAAATTATCACAAACTCAGTGGCTTAAAACAACACATATTTATTATCTTTAGTTCTTTAGTTAGATAGGAGGAAAAAGTTCAAGACATCTATTGTATAACATGGTGACCATAGTCACCATATCAACATAGTGACTAAGCATTAACCAGGCATGTAATCACCTGTAATCACAGGGACTGGGGAAACTGAGGCAGGAGGAGCCAAGTTCAAGGTCAGCCTCAGCCACTTAGCAAGACCCTAAGCAACTTACCAAAACCCTGTTTTAAAATAAAAAATAGAAAGGGCTGGGGATGTATTTCAGTGGTATAGTACTAGACTCAATCTCCAAAAGAAAAAAGAAGAAAAAAAGTATTGTATTCTTAAAAATTGCTAAGAGAATGGATTTTAAGTATTCACACCACAAAAAAATAAGCATGTGAGATAATATGCCTATGTTCATTAGTTGAATTTAGCTATTCCATATTGTATATATTTTTCAAAACATATTATATACAATAAATATAGACAATCTCTATTTGTCAATTTAAAGATTAAATCATTTTTAAATGATTTTTTAAAAGAAATCTGACACAAGTCCCATTGCCATAAAATCAAAATGTCAGCAGTGTTTCATTCCTTTCTGGAATTCTCTAAGGCAGAATCTATTTCCTTGTCTTTAGCTTCTAGAGGCCACCTACATTTCTTGGCTAATGGCCCCTTCCTCCATCTTCATAGCTAACAGTATAGCATGCCTCTGACACTTTTTTTTTAACTGATGCTTTATCAGAAGCATTTTTTATTGGTACATTATAGTTGTACATAATGGTGGAATTTTTATATATATTAATACATGCATATAATATAACTATATAATTTGACTAATACCACTCTCATTCCACTTTCCCCCTCCACTCTTCCTACCTACCCACAGATCTGACCATTCTGCTATTATCATATCTCTTTCTGAGCATAGCCAGGAAAGGTTCTTCTTCTCAAGGACTCAGGAGATTAGATCAGGCCTTCCTAGATACTCTAGGATGATATCATCCCAAAATCCTTGATCTTGATCACATTTGCAAAGGTTTGGATTTGTTTTTTTCATTTGTTTGTTTTGTTTTTGTTGTTTATCTAGGTTTGGGAGTTTTGTTGTTTTTGTTTTGGGGCTTTTTGTGGGTTCTTTTTTGTTTTGTGTTGTGTTTGCCATATAACCCATTCCCAGGCTCTGGGAGAACTGCCTTCCATAATTGTGAATGTTAGGGAAAAAAAAGAAACTCAACCTGTGATATTAAAAAGGCTTACCAAAGAACAAAAGTTTAAGAATGATGTCAGTGCTGCATTCTGAAAACCTCCAAGTCAGAAGAGCTATTAAGACACAGAGGAGATAAAGTCCAGCCAATGTGATTTCAAATAAACAAATAAAAGAAGCCTGACAACAGTGGGCGAGGGATGGGAATGACACATCCATACCAAAACCAAGGGACAGCCTGAAAACAGCCCAGAACAAGGCCAGGAAATATACATATTCATCGCTCTTTTAGGAATGAAGAGCCTCCTTTCTGATCATAGTTTATCATGTCTTTTTGGAAAACTTACAGTCATATGTCATCATCTTAGACATCAAAAAAAAAAGACCTTTTTACCCAAATTTTAAAAAACAACTCTACTATTTTTTAAAGATAAATTAAACAAATGAAAGAAGTCAACTCTCCCAAGCATTGGTTTTGTATCATTTGGGTGGCAACATGGATTATCTAAAGGGTGTTGAAAAAGTATTGTCAGGGCACAGGTGGTGAAGGTTTCCATGTGCTTGATATTAGGAGCAGAAGGAATCCACAAGCCACAGAGAATGAGTGCTGAGATCAGGAGTACACTTTTGTAGCTTGCATACTTTCCCATGTTATTACATTTTTCAAAAAGCCCAAGGGTGTTGAGGTGCCATGAGGGTTGTCTGGCAGATATACTCAGGAAGAGTAACCACAACCTCAGCGAGTCTCATTCCAGCCTGTTTTATCATTTCCATAAAATTATGCCGTCTTATACAATCATCAGGACTTCTAAGCCACCAAGAAACTGTGAACTGACAAGAACTAGCTTTGCGGAATAGCCCCCAAAACAGAACAAATTTAATTATTCTGAGGCCTGCTTTTTAGGAGAGATTAACTTTGCTTTAAAATCTGTGTCCTCAAAGCACATGTATGACTCACAGTTAGATGCGTATATTTCCATTTAGAGGACTTATTAGGTAGGGAGACAGGAACAAAGTCTAGATGTCAGGAAAAAAGTTACCAATGAACTAAGCAAGGGATCAGGGCCACCTGCATGTGTGAGGCCCTTGGTTCAACCCCCAGCACCACCCCTACTGCAACCCCTGCCTTCCCTCCCCACCACCAAAACAAACAAACAAACAAACAAACAAACTGCCTTTGTGTGAGTTCCTATTTTTGTAAGTTCAAAGAGCAAATATGGCAAAGTTTCTGTCCTTCAGGAGTTATGTTCTACTGAGGGAACATGAGTAGGGAGGGGGAGATAAAAACAGCCCTTTTTTATCTGCAGTTTTCTCTTCTAAAAATATGTGGGCATTAAACTAGATTGTAATATTTCTCCTAACTCCTGGTGTTCCAAGAGAGAAGAGAGAAAATTTGGAAGGCTTAGCAGTGGTTATTTTGGTTGATATAAAAGATTTTTTTTTGGTTGTTTACCATTGCCTTCTGATAGTTTTCTATAATGAACACGCATTACGCATGAAATGGAAAAATGTTTAAGAAAAACAGTGGGGAAATTTTCCTTTCCATCCTGGGTTGGTTCCTGAAGGTGTCATTCCACCGTCAGTAATGAGAGCTGTCAGTGGAAACTCCCTCATCCCTCCAGGGACTTGCTTTTGATTACCTTTGCCTAATAAGGCTTCAGGGAAAATGCTCAGAGAGTCTTTCAGCCCTTTTCTCCTTACCTCTGTGTGGCCTCTTCTCTTTTCTTTGCACACTTGAAGCAAGCCCTTTCCTCCCTAGGAATGTTCAGTCATCCCTCTCTGTCTTCCTCTCAGTCTCTAACTCTGTGTCTCTCTCAAACACAAGCACATGTATGATCACAGTTAGGTGCTTATTTTTCCATTTAAAGGACTTAGTAGTTAGGGGACGGGAACGAGGTCTAGATCTTAGCATGCTGACTTCTTCTCCCCCTTCACAACATCTGGACTGAAATGTTACCTGCACAGAGGCCTTACTTGAGCAGTTTCACAACTTCATTCCTACTTATCACTCACTGTATCATTCTCCATATTTGCTATCAGATCTCTGCTCCTTTCTTCCACTTCTAATTCGTATGTATTTAGTTTCTTTACAAGCTTCTTATTCCCCCAACAAGTCTGAAGTCCATCCTGAGGACAGAGAAAGGTTTTTCTGAACACTGCTGCACCTTTGGGACTCAACAATACCTCATGCTTCTTAGGCACTCAATTAATATTGGTTGATAAATGGGAAAATGAACGAATGGCATGGCTTCTTTGTCCTCTCCTCGGTCAAGTTCTATTCCCATTCAGTCGTGTGTAGCAGCCAAGCCCTCTGCCAACTCAAAAAGTCAATTGTTAAATTTTCAGGGACTTTACTAGCTGGTTGTTAAGCCATTTGTGGCTTGAAATCAGCTCTGGTGAGCATACTTATACCACAGAAATCTGCAAATTGCTAAATCAAGTCTATTTTTTCCAAAGAGCTGGTTTACCAGCACACCGCTGCTCTCATCTTCAAAATTGTAAATATTCATACAGCAAGGCAAAAAGCATACCCCATAGGTTACTTAAAATCTTTCAATAAAAATTTGCTTGAAGTTTTAAAAAAATACCAAATACATGCTATACAATTAATTATCTGTTGAAAATACATGGTCCTTTTATAAGATAAATTATGATCTGTGTCTCTGGTCATTTAAAGGTTTTGTGTCTGTTTTTCAGATCCTTATGTGAAGATTCATCTGATGCAGAATGGCAAGAGGCTGAAGAAGAAAAAGACAACAATTAAAAAGAACACACTTAACCCCTACTACAATGAGTCTTTCAGCTTTGAAGTACCTTTTGAGCAAATCCAGGTAATGTCAGACATAATTTTGTTCCCTCATTCAATTTCATTTCTTCAGACCACACAAATGATACACACTGTTATCAGTGTCTGTGTCGTGGTTAGAATTTCCATTCCTATTGCCCTGCACATCCGATGATTGAGCCGCAGCAGGAGATATATGACAAAATACACAGCACAGAATGTGCTGCTTCGTCAGCCAAAAACAGCTGTCCTTCTGCTCAACAGAAGCAAGGTTAAGAAAAAAAAAGAAAAGAAAAGAAAGAAAGAAAATCAGCAGAACAACTTGGCTAACTCAAAAAGTTCATCTATGAAGTTTAAAAGTCAAGAGAAAATGAGTTTTCAATCTTTATTCTCCAGCCATAAAAAGAAACTCTTCCTATGACATCTTTAGAACAAAAAAAGCAGAGATAAGAAGAAATTTTGAGTGATGCTAAATATGAAGTAACTTGAATTCTTATTAAAAGATAATTAACAAGAGAAAAAAATTGGCTAAGTTGTATCTTAGCTGTTTAAATTTGGCTTCCTATGACTGATTTGGAATAGATACATATTTTTGTAACAAAGGGGACTTAATTGTTTAAACAATTATGGTAGAAAGTAGCCCAAAAGATCTTATAGTTAATGTATACAAATAAGATGCTATTTGTAGCCACAATGATAATATACAATACTTTTATTTAGGGATTTCAAAAAATACTTAAATTTTCTTGCCCCATTTTCACATCTGTCAGAGGTCAAAGGTCACATTCAATAGTTGTGGACTATCTTGCTGGTCTTTAATGGGTATCAGGAAGTCAAACTGCATAAAACAACACTATTTTTTACATTTTATTAAATAATTGATGTGGTTCTATGTTTACAGTGGTATTAACAGTGGTATTAATTGAGGAATGTTATTTAATTTCAACTTACTGAGAAGGAAATTTCAACAGCTACCTGTGGTCAGTAGAGCAGTTTATATTTATTTATCCATAACTTAAAGGAGAAGAACAAACACAAATGAATAGAACATGGAAACTTCTAAATATCCAGAATAACAAAAATCAGTAAATCTTCATTTACTTTTAATCGTTTCCTAAAATATAGCATCTTATGAATGAAATACATTTTCATTCAATGAAGAAAGCTACTACAATAGCTCAATTTATTGTATGTTATGTGCCTAGGTCCAAGTTAAGCACTCCATAGATAATCTCATCTTTATGATAACCTTACACATATGATTACTGTCCTAATTGTATTGACAAGCAAACTGAGGCTTAGAATTCCCTCTCATATATAAATATAGGAATAATAACAAAATTTATGTCAAAGCAAGATTATACATATAAAAGCACTTGGAACAATCTAGCACATAGGAATACTCTCAAGAATTTTCATCATTGTTACTATTCTGCATTAATGTCATCTCTTTTTCAAATTAACATTGTCTTAAAAAAGGGATTTAACAATAAGATTAAGTATATAAATCATCACTGTCCCACAGAACTCTCTGTGATGATGGAAATGTTTTATGACCCATGCTGCCCAATATGGTGGCCAACAACTGTCAACTTAGTCACTAATTGAGGAATGATATTTAATTTCAACTTATTGAGAAGGAAATTTCAACAGCTACCTGTGGTTAGTAGAGCAGCTTTATTTATTTATTTACTTACTTACTTACTTACTTACTTTAGTATTCATTTTTTAGTTGTAGTTGGACACAATATCTTTATTTATTTATTTATTTATTTAATGTGGTGCTGACGATCAAATCCAGAGCCTTGCACATGCTAGGCAAGTGCTCTACCACTGAGCAACAATCCCAGCCCTATTTTTTTTTATTTTTTAAGGAAGATAAACAATCAGCAAAAGTTTATTGATAATTGACCACAATAGAAAACTCCCAAAAGTTCTTTTTAACTGACATAGTGTTATTATCCAAAGAGAAAGTAGGGCAGTTTTAAATGACCAAAAATAAGAATAACCTCAGCATCCTCAAATCAGTTCATGTACTTACATAAGCTTTCTCATACACATTTTTCACATAGTGTCAAATTATGCATAATTATTTACTTTCATCAGTTTTCATATATATAAATGACATCACAAGGGACACTGGTTCTTAGTAACCTGGATCTGTGAACCCACACTGCTTTGAACCCACTGGCAACCTGCTAAGACATCAATTTTCTTGAGGAATTTATTTTGCAGTATTTGTTCAGTGAATTCTTTTGCATTCTAAGATCTTATTCCTATGGAAACTAACACCTTGTGGCATTTTATTTTTTAATTCCACAAAACAATACAAAGCAGGTCACTGAGATGAAAACTCCTCTTGTAAACTTTTCTCCTTTATCATTCTGTACTTTAACATTTTGTACTTTGAAAATAAATTTCAACTGCAAATCTCAGCAAATACAAATACATTGAAATTGAAGCATATTAAAAACAAGACATATTTTGGGTTTTTGAGGTAACATTTTAAAGCAAAGAAGGGGAGCCTGAACCCAATGGAGAGTGCATCAGACATGGAAGGAAGGAAATCTCTTCTGAGGGCATCTCTCCTTTCCTGCTCCTTGGGCCAATTGCTCTTTCCTAATATTTGCATTTCCCTAGAGAAAATAATTGAGTCTTTCATATGATAAAGAGTGTTTTAGGTTTTTCTGATCCTGGGGGTATAAAATTATCTCTCTGTATCCTGTCTTTCTCAATCCTTCTGAAATATATTATGAAAAAAGCATAATGTGCTATTTTCCAAAATCATTTGAAATGTTACCCTCACCTTCCACCAAAAGAAAAGAAAAAGAAACTTCATTATTTTATAATTATAATAAATTATAATCATAATTCAAGGCTATAATAAATCAAGACCATCAGAAGGATATTTTGTCTTCAGTGCCACTAACTAATTTATTACTCAATGGAATAATCGGGACTTACTGCAAACTCTGAAAACTCTTTGTGCATCCCCTACCCCACTCTCTGAAATACGATTACATCCTGATGAACTTTCTTGGGACAAGTTCAGAGAATCGATAGCCAACAAATACCACCTTGTCCTTGGCTTCAGTACCAGCAGTAGATAGTAATTTTCTCAACAATAGAATCACTGCAAGGCAGCACAAGGAACACTGTCTCCTTTATTGCCAGTGGGTTGCATTTTACATTCTGAATTCCACTTTCAGAGTGATTGTTTTCTCTGTTCAGAAGATGTACGACAGTGTCATCTCTCAGTACATTGGGACAATAATTTAGTCTTCACTGTACAAAGTCCACAAAGGGCTATTACTCTGCTGGATCTTCATCTGGGCCTGATATTTATAATTACATTTTCTGCTCAGACTCTGACCACAAAATGTTATATATGTTCTATTTTACTTTAAACTCTTCCTTTTTCCTTTACACTCAGTTTTTAGATAGGAGCCGTCACATATTTTGACTAAATAAATTCAGAACTGAAATGTGCTTTTAAAAAGTGTATCTTCTATACCATAATAATATGGGTTTGTTTTCATCATTCAGGCAGTCCAAAAAAACTAAATATATCTTTACAATTTGATTAAATCGTTGAGGTAGATCCTGTGTGGCCTAAAAGATAATATCAATTTGATGTCAGATATACAGTAGTTACTTCATAACTGTTTATTGAGAGAACGTATGATAGAGAAAAAAAACTTATTTTGTTACCATTTTTTAAAGATATTCACTATATTGTCACATTTTATGTTCATAATCATGATTAACTGATATTCTATATTAGTTTCACATAAAATGCTAGCTATTCCTTCCTGAAAAGGGATAATAAACACATGGCTACTTGGAGAATTTTAATCAAATTAACAGCAACAGCAAAAATGTACTATTGCTAATACTGGAATTCTCACTGACGAGATAGGGGATTTAGAGGCTGACGTGACATGGCTCATGTAGTTTACAGCCCAGGATCTGGAAAACAACTTACTCATTCCTTATGCAATCTCAGACAGGTTAGATAGCTTCTCTTGACATCCTTATCTGTATAATAGCAAGTCAACAGGATCTACCAAGAGAAATAATTGAGTTAATATTATATGAGATTCAAGATAATGCAATGCACATAATAAAAATGAACATTCAAATATTGAGATTATGGCCCTGATGATGGTGGTGGTGGTGATGAGGTAGTAGTGGAAAAATAAATATTGGACTCAAGTTTTCATGTGCAGGTAGGTCATTTTCAGTCTCATCCTGGTGGTTGTAGATTGATTCTTCTTATTTTCGTTCCCTTAGATCTCAAAGAAGCATTGTAATAGGGCTATTTCTCTACAGCAAGATGATATATATTCATTTTGTGCCCTCTTTCAGAAAGTGCAAGTGGTGGTAACTGTTTTGGACTATGACAAGATTGGCAAGAACGATGCCATCGGCAAAGTCTTTGTGGGCTACAATAGCACTGGCGCGGAGCTGCGACACTGGTCAGACATGCTGGCCAACCCTAGGCGACCTATTGCCCAGTGGCACACCCTACAGGTGGAGGAGGAAGTCGATGCCATGCTGGCTGTCAAGAAGTAAAGGGAAGAAGAAGCCTTTCTGCATTTGCCCACATAGTGCTCTTTAGCCAGTATCTGTAAATACCTCAGTAATATGGGTCCTTTCATCTTTCCAGCCATGCATTCCTAACACAATTCAGTGGTACTTCAAATCCTGTTTTAATTTGCACAAATTTAAGTGTAGAGAGCCCCTGTGCCCTTCATCATACCACTGCCCTCCAAATCTACTCTTCTTTTAAGCAATATGATGTGTAGATAGAGCATGACGGAAATTATTTATTGTATCACACTGTTGTATATACCAGTATGCTAAAGATTTATTTCTAGTTTGTGTATTTGTATGTTGTGTTTCCTAATATGTGTATATCTAGATGTTTTTAATAAGATGTTCTATTTTAAACTATGTAAATTGACTGAGATATAGGAGAGCTGATAATATATTATATGGTAAATATAGTATCGTCTGCATTCCAGCAAAAATATCAACTTGTAAGGCACTAGTACAGTTAAACTGACATCTTAAAGGACAACTTAAACCTGAGCTTTCTATTGAATCATTTGAGTACCAAGATATACTTCCACCACATCTTCGGTGGGTGAATCCAATTTTGTAGAATTCTTTCACAGGCAAAATAGAATGATCTGAGCAGCATCCAGGCCGACCTCAAGGAAGCATAGCCACAAACCAGAAAAGCATCTGTCTGTACATTCTACAAAGCTAAAATCATGGCTTCACTCTTATATTTGAGGAAGCAACAGAACAGGAGTCAATGAATTCACATTACTGCATGTAGAGTAATGACAGGATATGGTGTTCAGTGAGTATGCAAGGGCGTATGAGCTAATGAGTGTATGTGTTTGTGTGCATGTGTGGAGCACACATTTGTTTGGGGATGGGTGGGGGAGGAGAAACTGAGGGGAAAAATCAGCATTTCTGAAATATTGCCTATTTAAAAAGAAAAAAATAGCTCTCCATTATCACCTTTATACAAAATGTGCATCCTGTGAATTCTGTTCCAGATTTCACACCTATAATGATTCCAAAAGGTTTGCACATTAGACTTTGTAACAAAATATTTTATTATACAAAACCAGATTAGAAGGAATGCAGAATATTTTTAACACAGCAATCTGTGCTTATTACACAAAATTACTTTGTGGTAAACAGACAGTATTGTAATCCCATCAAAGATGAAAAAAAAAAAAGCTAATTAGCCATAGTTCTGAATGCACTTCAATTAAGCCAAAACAGACAGCTAGTGATCTTTTTATATACTCTTTTTACTTAAATAAGTTTTAATTTGTCCTTTAAACAAAGGTGAAACAAAACCAAGAACAAGTTCTAGAAAACTGAAGCAACCTCTTATGTACACTAGATGCTTGATTTAGGAGGAGTTTTTAAATGTTTCAATGTTATTATGTAGTAATTGGCACTATTATGAAGCTATTAGTCATTCCATACAAGTCTTAAAGGACTGCTCTGTGTAACACTGTGACTGCCGTGTGTGCTTAGACACGTAGTTTCCTCAGTGGATAGCACTCAATTTATTCCGTAGTGATATTGTAACAATACTGCCATTCCCTTCTACTGCACTGCCCAAGGTGTGTGTAGCACAAACAGTTCTCATTACAAAGGACCAATTCAGAACTGAAAAGCTATGCATAGGACAAGAAGGACACGTCGACTGCGGTGGAACACACAGCATTTTGTCAAGCACTGTGCAATATTCCATATTTTCCCCCACTATAGTAGACAGCCACTTGTGGAAGGGCAGCCTTTTATCTATCCCATGCTGCTTCTAGTCTTTTCTCTTACTTACTTCTGTGACCAGTTGGAACTTTGAGGTCATAGAAAAGAGTGATGCTCTAAAGCCAGAGTTTATCTTTACACATACCAAAATCAAATGGAGGAGAACCAAGCATTGGTCTCATGTTCAGTCTTCAAGAGTATCACTTCATGTTTTGTAAAAAACTGAAAGAGAATTCAAAAAGGGCTGATGGTAGACTTTAAACATGGGGTTGGCTATTTCTCAATAAAATAAGAATCCCTGACATTTTTCTTTCCTCATCAAAGAAGAGGCAAGCCCTTTCACCTTTTACCCCATCACAGCAAACTCTTAACTAATGAAACAGACACAAAGGATAAAAGGAGAATGACATCTCCTTCTGCTGATGGTTCATACTTCTTTAAAACACACACACACACACACACACACATAGACACACACACACACACACACACAGAGATAATAGAAAATGCACAAGTCATAATGTAAGATCAAACATCAGTTTGAACACAATTCAAATGAGACTTGTTCCAATTTAAAGGACCAAACCCTACCAAAGAGGGGGAGATGACTTTTAAAAATTCCTTAAATACCAGACACTGACATTTAACTTCACCATCTTCAGCTTTGAGTTGTGCACAATGAAACAACGCTTTAAAACGAGCAGGTTCAAGCTGCTGAGCAGACATTACTTCCTGCAAGAAAGTACTGGTAATGCATTCTCTTGCAACACTGCCAACAGGGGATTGTCACCGTAGAATTAGTTGGTACTATGTCATCTCTCATAAGTCGGTGACCAAACCTGCTTTATGACCAGGATTCATCTTTAGATAAGCCACATGTACCTTTCTGACAAAGCTGTGTAAAGTATTAGAATCTGATGCCGTAGAAAGATCCTAGTTGCCTTTGTGTATATTTACTGCCTGCTTGAGTGTTTCTATGTGTGGGTTTTCTGTGTCTTGTAGAAATGTTGGGGTGTTTTCTTCTGCCATAAGGCTCGTGGCCCGCGAGCCCACTACTTTAGCTGTATTTTACCTTCATTTTTTGATGAGGTGGTTTAAATTTTGTTTCACTTTGTGTAGTGAATTCCACAGTAGTTTTCTGGTCGTTGTTAAAAATGACTTACCATATGACCTGGATATTCAATAAAAATGTTTTATTTCCTGTTGATGTTGCCGCCTTTCAACTCTTTTTCTTACCTGACTGGTGGTGAGTTAAGAACTGGTTGACTTTTGGGGATACTTGAAAGCAGTAACTATGGAAGCTTTCACTAAGTGCCAACCAAAGTAGTCACACCTGTGAGCAACTGCAGGGAAACAATGTCTTGGGACATCTGGCCATTACCGTCCAGTTCTGTGGGCAGTTGTCCCTCTCAGCCTCTGCTTCTCTGTGCCTGTTTATGGTCAAAGCACCTGATAGGTATTTTTTGAAGTTTTCCACTTTTTCCAAAATGTGTCCTCCACAGATTTTTTTCCCCAGAGCTTAAGTCACACAGCTTCTCCAGAACAAAACTAAAAACAATTGTTTTGACCCCATTTTTGGAGGATAGTAGGACACATTAAATTCCATGCTTACTGCAATAGCTAGGAGAAACAAATAAACCCCTTTCCTACACAAACTTCGACATTTATCCAGGGCCTATTCTGTACCATGTTTCTTCCGGATGCTGGAGCCTGGTCTTAGACTAACATATGAACATACAATCACAATGCACTCCCATGTGTACTTAAAAGGAAGGGCATTGGGCCCCCAAGAACTTTTACTAGATCAATCATAGTGGATACCATGCTGTATCACCCTGATCCACTTGCGTGCTCATCCTGCAGATGCTAGAAGCATTACCGCTGACAGTAAGTCCCTCAGCTGCTGAACACTGTCTCACCTGAGTTCATACCTCTTCCCTGGAGTAGTCCGCATTCCATGACTGATTTGGAACTTCTCTGCAACATCAAAGGGTAGCATTAATTGCTTTTGCAACTGTGCTGCAGCTCAATTTCTCCCTCTGCCCAGCTCCCCCATCCCTTTGCCAGTGTGGTTCCCAAGAGCCCTCCCCAATAAAAGCCCTTCCTGTACAGCTCCATGCCAGGGTCTGTATCCTGGGGAATCCCACGCTACAACACAGTCTTTGGGGGACCAGATCTCATGAAGAATTTTCTGAAGAAGGTAACACAGCAGAGGAGAGTACCAGAGGAACTGGTAGGAGTGGGCAAAACTTTTCTAAAATTTGTCATTTGACAAGTTTGTTTACAATAAGGTCTTTGATGGCTAGCTACATCATATTTCCTTCAATCAACGCTATTTATCATTGCCAAATAAGGGTAGGGACCAAGCCCAAAATGCTTAGATGCCCAGGGGAAACACCATTTAATTATTGACTATGTGAGGATGGAGTAGGAAATAGTACTAAACATAAGGGTAGAAAAGAAAAATTTTAGGCATACAAGAGTTAGGAACATCATCAGCATTGTAAATAGAACTGTTTGGTTGTCAATGGTGAGAATCTGTTTTTTTAAAAAAAAATTCTTAAAATTAGGTCCAGTATCACTTCAAGAATATTTCTTAATGAATTATTTTAAAAAATCAACAATCCTTTTCCCAATGTCCAAAAAGCTGATATGTCTAATACACATACACTTAGATATTCATTAGGCGTACTAGTCAGGAAAAGAAAACCATTTCAGATACTTCAAAGAAGGAATATTGAAAATTGACCACATAGGGAGGACTGAGAAAGTGGTCAATGGAGCAACACAAATATCAGTATATACCAGCCCCAAGGCTACAAGAAAAAAAATGGAGATTGCAGCGTGAAGGGAGCCCAGAGCTGTATAGGAGGGGGTAGAATCTTGGGGAAGGTGGCACGGAGGCCCCATGGAGATAGCACTACTCTAAGGTATCAGGTGCTGAAGGGGCCAAGGAGGACTTCGCTTTGAAGGCTCTAGGAAGGCTAGAAAGAAGACCCCTATCTGTAGTTGCTCACTATGTCTGGTGGAAAGCCAACAGAGCTAGAAGCAGAAAGAAGATCCTTTCTCCTCTCCTCCTTTGACCTCAACTGGTGCCTGTCATTGGCAGAACCTAATCAGCAACTGGTAAGGGATTCTAATAAAACAATATTCAAAGACCAAGACTCCACTCCAGGCATATCGCAGAACACAGAGAGTGGGCTGACAGTAGCAACAGATGACCAACACATTAGGAAACATTTGATCAGCTGCATACATTTTTTAAATGCAGCAGTTTTTTTCTCAGAGGATTTATATGTTCCTGGACCACACATGTTATCCCCCACCTGATGAAACAGATGCATAGAAATCACCTTTTCATTCTATTTATGCAGAAACTTTATGCTTATGGATTTGAAAATTCCAACCATGATTGCTGTTTCCCCATCTCTGCAAACCATCTTTATTACATATGCACAGGACTCTTTGATGTTTAGCAACTGATTTATGCCACACACAAATCCCTACTGTTAAACAGTCAGATGGTGACTTTGGAATACAAAAGGTAAGAAAACAGGAAAATAACAATGAGAATTATTTTGGTACTAAATGTACAAAGAAATTTTTCAGAGGATATAAAGTAATAATTATGCAGGAGGAGCCATCAAAAGAGTAGCAAAAGCACCATGTAGCCTGCTGATTTGTGTGACTGAAGTTCTGAGGCTGGCCTTGCATTTTATAATCCACATTTCAGCCACCCTGATTTCTTCACCCTCCCCAGCCAAACACGCCTCTGGAGTTCCCACATTCATCCTTCTTCTTTTGACAGTAACTGCATTGCCATTGAATCCTATCCTCTGTGCAGGGCACAGGCAAGGTTAAAAAACATTTTCTGTGGAAAAAGTTGGAACTCACTTCCTTTTCCACTGTCCACTTTATCTCTGCCACCTTCCCACTTCTCTGTATTGGGAGCTCAGCAAACAGTTGACACCGTTCAGGAGAAGATTACTTGAGTTGCAAAAGCCCAACAAAAGCTGCATTAAGGAAAAAAAGAGAGAAAGAGAGGGGCAGGGGAGGGAGCACACCTAATCAGGAAGTATGCAGTATGATCACATTCAGGAACAGTTGGACCAAGGACTCAGTGTCATCAATCCCCACACACACCCTCACACTCTGCACTCCTCAGTATTGATTTCATAGCCAAGCTTCTGTGTCTCCATGTAGCAACACCTCATGGCCCTTGGAACCTCCAAATATATATTCTTCCAGTGTAGTATGCTTGCAGAAAGTGCTTCTTTCACAATTAAGACATCAAAATTCCCATTCCTTGCTTGTATGCTTGGGTCAGATGTTCTTAAAATAACCACTGTGGCCATATGATACAGTATTTGCTTTGGCAAAATACCATATCCCTAGACCCAGAGCCACATGGATGGGGTTGATACTAGTTACTAAGAACTTTGACTCAATGATAATAGAAATGAAAGTGAGTCACATGGTTACAAATACACAGATCAAGTTTTCACTGGCAACTCTTGTGAAGGGAGACACAACTCCAATAAGAAAGGTTCAGACTGGCTCCCCAAATGAAAGAAGCGGGCTCATTTTACTGGTTACTTGCAGGGGTGGGAATGTTGTATTCGACTCAGGCATTTTGCCCTATGCTGAAGATGAGCTATGCAGTCATTCAGTAAAATACAAGTGGGCAGCCTGAACCCAGTGATGCGAAGCTGACACTGGTTGAGGATGGTACACATCAAGCCTCCTGGGGTCTGCTGTCAGTACACAAGTCAAAGTCCCATGGTGCATTTTCCCTTTGTCCCTGTCTCACGGAAAGGATAGTTCTTCAAAGGAAAACCAGACTGCTAGTAATAAGAAAAGTAGAGGCTGGAAGACAAAAGCAACATACATCTATTCCTTGGCCCCTATACACCTCATCCCTAAAAGGCAGCAAGTCAGCCACAGAGGCAGTATGTTCTTCCTTGTGAATTGAAGCAGTGCTGTATCTCAGTAGTTAAGTGCCCCTGAGTTCAATCCCTGGTACAAAAAAAAAAAAAGAAAAGAAAAGAAAAGAAAGAAAGAAATTTTTAAAAGATGCACCATCGGGCTGAGGATGTGGCTCAAGCGGTAGTGTGCTCGCCTGGCATGCGTGCAGCCTGGGTTCGGTCCTCAGCACCATATACAAATAAAGATGTTGTGTCCGCAGAAAACTAAAAAATAAATATTAAAAAATTCTCTCTCTCTAAAAAAAAAGATGCATCATCTTTTAATTACCTAAAAACATTCATTAATCTTAGCAAGGGGAAATCAATAATCTGCTATATATTTTAAATATATGCTTTTTAAAAAAAAAAGCATTGAGACACAAGCATAATTTTATTTCAGTTATTTACTTATTTATTTTTGGTACTGGGGATTGAACTCAGGGGCACTCAACCATTGAGCCACACCCCCAGCCCTATTTTGTATTTTCTTTAGAGACAGGGTCTCACTGAGTTGCTTAATGTCTGGCTTTTGCTGAGGCTGGCTTTGAACTCACAATCATCCTGCCTCAGACCCCCAAGCTGCTGGGATCTCAGGCATGCAACAGCACACCTGGCTATAAGCACAATTTTAGATTCCTGAATTCATAAGAAAATTTTATTAGTATAAAAAACAGGAAGAAAGGGAAATGAGGAAGGTAGAATATCACTCTACATAACAATTAACTAAATTTTACTTTTACACGTGTTCGCATTTTTGGTCCACGTGTATCCACCTTGTAAATAGTTTCAATCATAGTGCTCACAGAATTAATGTCAATTTCTTTCACTCAATGTGGAAAAACAAACTTTTTCTTTGTTGCTACAGAATAGTTATAATTTTAATTTTTATGGCTACCTGACTTTTCTTCAGGTAGAAAACTTACTCAATCGTTTTTCTAATATCAGTTGTTTAAATTGTTGGTAATTTCTTTTTTTTTAAGAGAGAGAGAGAGAGAGAGAGAGAGAGAGAAAATTTTTAAAAAATATTTATTTCTTTTAGTTATTGGCGGACACAAAATCTTTGTATGTGGTGCTGAGGATCGAACCCGGGCCGCACGCATGCCAGGCGAGAGCACTACCACTTGAGACACATCCCCAGCCCGGTAATTTATTTCTTATAAAAATAACATTGCAATGGATACTTCAATAGATAGATGAATACATAGGTAGGTAAATGATACAGAGAGATACATAAATATACTTTCTATTCATTTTCTTAGGATGAGTTTCCAGAATTAAGATTGTTGGGGAGAAGACCATTTCACAGTTGAAAATTTGGTCCTTTAGAAGGTTCTACCAAAACACACTGCTGCTAGTACTACGTGTTCTAGTTCCCCACAGGATTTCCAGCTGTGGCATGGTAATTTTAATGAATGCCACTATGCCAGGCCATGTGCCTAGGTAATGACAAATATATGAACCTCTGGACTCTGGACCCATAGTCCTCCTCACTACTCTAGGTAGCTTATTCAAAAACCAAAGATTAATGATACAAGAAAGGCATTGGTAGAGAGCCTGAGGAGGAGTAGGAAGGAGAGGATCACAAAGATGGGCCAAATGGGACCCCTCACCCCCGCCGGTCCCCCACCTCACCTTCACATGGAGTCCTGCAGACTTCACACTGAGAAGGTTCTTGGGTCCTTCCTTCCCTACTCTCTACATCTACCATCACAGGCTGGCATGACACCTGCCCAGTGTAAGAGAGACTTTCTTTTCCCAGCCTCAGGTGGCTCCAGTTTGCCCTGTGGGAGAGACAGCCCATAGCTCTAGAGCCAGTGGCCCTGGGCCCAAATCCAGGTCCATTCACTTAGCTGCTTAAACCTGAACAAATCACTAAATTTTGAGAATAAAAGATAATGGACATGAAAGCTTGGTATAAAATAAACATTCAATAAATGGTACTTACTATCTTTCTGAATCTAGTCCAGGATTTGACAAACATTGGTAAAATCAGACAGTAAATAATTTAGGCTTTTGGGCAATAAATTCTATCACATCTTCTATTCATCTGTCCTTGCATCTATCTGTCCATCCTTCTGTCCTTCCTTTCTTTCCAGCCATTTAAGAAATATAAAAACTATTAGTACTCACAGGCCATACAAAATAGAGGCCATTGTAAGTTTGTAATTAGATTCAAATCATGTCATTGTGTTTTGAAAAAATCCTTCCATGTTTCTTACAGATTTCCATTTAAATTCTTTAGCAAGATTGATAAAGGGTGGTCAGCACCGTAGTGCACACCTATAATCCCAGAGGCTTGGGAGGCTGAGTCAGGAAGATTGCTAGTTCAAGGGCAGCCTCAGGAATTTAGTGAGGCCTGAAGCAATTTTAGTGAGACCCTGTCTCAAAATAAAAAATTGCTGGGGATGTGGCTTAGTGGTAAAGTGCCCCGGAGTTAAATCCCAAGGACACACACCAAAAAAAGGAATGTTAAAATCTGGCCCCAGATACCCAGGTATTAACTATTCCCCACACTCTCTCAAGCCCTCTCCTGTTTTCTAGATAAATAATTCTCTGAATGTCACATCTCCATGCCTACACTAGTGCCATCCCTTCCACCTGACATTTCCCGATAAAATCCTGCAAGTTAGTGAGTGAGTGAGGTGGGAAGGAAGGGAAGGTGTAGAGGCATACACAGGCAGTTTGGGGGAGGAGAGGGACATGCTGTTTGTTTCCAAATGCACAGGGTTGTCATTCTCTCTGTGAAGTACAACCTGAGGTCTTAAGGCTAGTTCATTTTTGCTATGTTCTAGCCCACAAATGGCTCATTGTATTCCCAAATGCCACTGTCCCTTAGGCAAACAGCAACATCCTTTAGAACAACAATGCCTGTAAACCTCACCACATCCCTTGAGCATATTAAAGAATATTTTGAATTCAGGAGAAAATGAACACATTTCAGAATGTGTTAGCCCTGCTCCCTCCAGCAAATGTGCAGCAGTAGGATGATTTATAAACAGAATTGGAAGATAGGTCCCTGATTTCCTGTCACTGTCATAGTTGCCTTATTTTCTCACATTTCCCTAAAACCATAGTTTCAGATCCAGGTGACCCAAATTAGGCAGGTCTGGGACAGTAATTTATGGGCAGAGTATCAGTGAACCTTTACTCTGTCCCTCATCGGGACAATCCTTGCTTATGTCTGGTAGCCAGGCAGGGCGCACCACAGGGCCTCCTTTATTTTTAATATTTATTTTTTAGTTGTAGTTAGATGCAATATCTTTATTTTTTTTTTATGTAGCGCTAAGGATCAAACCCAAGGCTTCGCATGTGCTAGGAGAGCGCTCTACTGCTGAGCCACTATCTCAGCCCCCAAGAGGCCCCTTTTGCTTCCCTATGCCCCAGAAAGCCTGTGACTTCAGACTCAGCCAGGCCTCATTTGCATCCTGAAAGTTTGGTAGGAAGGGGTCCACCATCTCCACCTATTTCCTCAATACTCTGAACCAAGTGCCAGTTTCTTGATTGGGGATCTATGAGGCTCTTAAGTTGAGTCATTTGGGGCCTGTTACAGATTGAATTGTGTTCCTCCAAAATTCATATATTGAAGCCCCAATACCTCAAAGTGTGACTGTGTTTGAAATGAGGCCATGAGGGTGGATTCTAATCATTCTGACTGGTATCCACATAAGAAGAAAGAATTTTGACACAGAGACACCAAGAGCCTGTGTTCACAGAAGGATGACCCTATCTGTCGCGACCCCTTACCCGCAAGGAAGACGCAACTCGGGAATCTTCTTTCAGCGGTTTATTCAGGCCCTTGATATTTCTTCTACTCATCCCTCGGATGCCCCTCCCAGCCTTAATATAGCATCTCAAGCCCCAATGTGAAGCTGCCACGTGGAACTTTCTCATAGGGTGCTGAAAAACTATGCGCCAACTCTCCCAAATAAGGAGTTGTTTGTCACATACCACAGCGGAGTCAGCGCCATCTTGTAATGGCGACCAAGGCGGCTCACCACAGTTCCCCCTTTCTGTTTTCTTAAAACAATACAGGCGAGAGTAGAGGTCCTATCCCACTGTGCAGAATGGCTGCATAGTATGGCTCAGTCCTAAGGAGGGCCCTTCCCTAGATCTGACTCCATATCAGCCGACGCCTTTTTTCATGGGGCGGGGCGTGGACACGTCAAACCCGCATGCAATAGGACATGCTCTCCTTGAGGTCCCGGTCTACTGCGGGATCACTCAAGTGCAGTGCCTTGCCTTGCATCCTGTATCGTGACGATAGTGAACAAAAGGGGGTAGCTGGGACTACCTCTGTAGGACAACCACAATTAAGTTGGCAACACCCTGAGAGAAAGGCACGGGCTTTAAAGCCATAGCTAAAGACCAGTGTGGAAACCCTTCTGCGTGCAATGGCAACAAGACCTGCAGAGTGCAAGGGCTTTCCAGCACTAGAAGAAAGACAAAAGAAGGACATGTTGAACCCAGTGCAATGTTAGAATAACTTGGGGTGCAACGACCATGTCAAAGGCACTAGTGTGGAAACCCATCTGCGTGCAATGGTAGCAAGACCGGCAGAGTGCAAGGGCTTTCCAACACTAAGAGAATAACGAGGAAAGACATGTCAATCCCAGTGCAATGTTACAATAACTTGGGGTGCAATGACCATGTCAAAGATTTACTGTTTAAGATGCGCAAGCCAGACTTGAGGTGAGTTGCCATTTTCTAAAGCTGCAAGAGCTTGTATGATCATAGCCTTATCGTGAGCACTGCGGGCCTTGAGGCGACAGAGAAACCACAAACAGAGGAACATACCGAAGCAACACATTGCACCAAAAATGCCTACTCCCACCCACTCTTTAAAAAAGGAAAAGCAGAAGATATCCAATTAGTGAATTGACCCAAAGTCACGGGATCAACACGGGTGTTATTCAAGACAGCTATCTGAGTCAGTTGAGACTGGATCATGTCTTCTGCCGCCATGGACCAATTCCCGGCCAAATAGTCACCGATGATGCGGGAAGCATTCCTGGAATCATTAAATCTGACAGAGGTTATACACAAATGCGCACGTTGGTCAACGCAACCCAAAAGTACCAGGTCAGCCAATTCTTCTACCTGAGCTTGGAGTAAATCTATTTTTTGGTTAGCAGCTAAAATTCCTGACAAAATATGTTGGTTAACTTTATTTTGAGATTCGAGTATGGTGGAAGTTTGTTGAACAACTTCATTAACAGTGTCAGCAGTTTGCACCTGGCTGGCCATCGCTACTCCGGCCGTAACTGCTGCAGCAGCAGCAAGGCCTGCATTAGTTAATGGCCCACCTATCTCTCTACAGACTTTCATCCAAGCCTCTATGCCTTTGTTTTTATAAAGAGTAATAGCTGCCTTACATTCTTTAGTACACTGTTCAAAGACCAATTGTTTAATCAAGGGCATGGCTCTATCGGGATCGCCAAAAAATTTTTCCTGCAGCATCCACCATCCTAGCAACAAAGTCTGAGATCTGTATTGACTGTTCTCCAAACTTGAGAATGAAAAGTCCTCCCGGAGCCTTGGACTCCACCCACATACGGGGGCGGAACTACTGGAGGCGCGGGGAAGGGTGGAGCAGCATCAAGTACTAGCTCCTCCTCTAGATTCTCAACTTCCTCCCCAGAACTGGATTTATTACCCTTCTCACAGCAGGCTTTTACATCTATTGTTTCCCGTTTTTTCTTTTTTATCTTAGTCTTACGTAATTGTTGTAATAACTTGTCCAATTCCTCAGAACTGTCCGAGCTACTTGTGTCCTTGGGAGTTTTTGACTCAGTCAAGTCCGGATAGAGCCTTCTCCTCTGTTTAACTTCAGACTCCCTTGTCTGTTCACCACTCTTACTCCTAATACTTTCTGCTACCTCGCTATGTGATCCCTCCAATTTTTCTTCATGCAATTTCTCAAGAATGGCCTGACCCTCGCTCACAGCTTTCTGGCATTTACCATCCATTATACACCCCCTCACTAATTTCCAAAGCGGAATGGTACCGCCCTTTAAAGTTCCTTGTTTGTAAGCGAAATCCAGATCTTTCCCTAATTTGTCCCAACTGGGAATCGTGAGACTCCCTGAAAAAGCAAACCAAGGAGCTACAGAGTCAGTCTCTTCTAAAAACCTCTGTAATGTGCTCCGCTTCACTTTAAGTCCCTTAGAACGCAGTAACCCGTCCAAGGCCAGCAAAATTGGGCTTGAGGAAGCAGCACCCATACTGTTCCAAGCAGTGTAAAGAAAGTGAAAATACAAACCCCGCTCTCTCCTTATTTACAGAGGAGCGTCTTATTTTATTATTTTTCCCCCGCTCTCTCTTTATCTACAGAGGAGCGTCTTATTTATTATTTTTCTTTTTCCCTGCTCTCTCTTTAATTACCAAGGAGCACCCCGCTTTGATCGCGGATCCCACTTACCTGGGACTAACTGGTGCACCACCCCTGACCGCTGAAAGTTCTGGTTCCCGGGTCTCGGCACCACTTGTCACTACCCTTTGCCCGCAAGGAAGACGCAACTCGGGAATCTTCTTTCAGCGGTTTATTCAGGCCCTTGATATTTCTTCTACTCATCCCTCAGATGCCCCTCCCAGCCTTAATATAGCATCTCAAGCCCCAATGCGAAGCTGCCACGTGGAACTTTCTCATAGGGTGCTGAAAAACTATGCGCCAACTCTCCCAAATAAGGAGTTGTTTGTCACATACCACAGCGGAGCCAGCGCCATCTTGTAATGGCGACCATAGTCTGCATAAACGGCAGAGGCGGCTCTCCACACCTATCCACAGACAACAAAAAGGCAACTAACTGTCTTTGCACTAAGGAGAAGACTGCAGGGCAAAAACTCTCCATCAAGTTGATGTTGAACTTCTGGCCTCCAGAAATGTAGGGAAGATACAATTCTATTGTTTAAGCTACTCAGGCTGTGGTATTTTGTTAAGGCAAAACAATATGGGACCCATCTCTTTACCCTGACAGAACTCAAAATACTTCTCCTCAAGAGAATGCAGCTTTCCTAGGGCTGCAGATCTCTAGGCCTCTTAAAACAGATGTGCTTTTTTCCAAAGTCAGCCAGAAGCAGCAGCAGACCCCTCCCTCACATGCCATGCTCCCCTCCTCCCCTCCTCCACTCCTCCACTCCCTGGATTCTGAAGTGCCCTCCTCTCCTGCCCCATTTACACCTCCCAATCCACTGCTTTCTCTCCACTATTGGACAAACTCTAGACTCTGGAAATGGGGGTTGGGGGTGTCAGATATAGCATTTATCTTTCATTTTCTCAGATGAAAGCTGCATTAGTCAGGGTTCTTCAGTGAAACAGAACCGACATGGGGTGGGGGTGGAGCGGCTAAATATAGAGAAAGAGACAGACACAGAGACAAAAATTGAAAGATTTTAAGAAATTGACTCCCATGATTGTGGAGGCTTGCCGAACCCACAGTCGATGGGGTAGGCTAGCAAGATGGAGACTCAGGGAAGAGTTACACTTCAAGTCTACAGGCAGTCTGCACATAGAATTCCTCTTTTGGGGGAGGTCAGTCTTCCCAGTTAAACAATGGAAGATAACCTATTTTACTCAGAGTTCACTGATTTAAATTTTAATCTCATCCCCAAACACTTTCACATACAAGGTTTCAGGCAGGAAGAATAAACCTTGAGACCTAATGTATACATCAGGACAACTATAGTCAACAATTATGTATATTATATCTCCATATATACTCAGAGAGCAAATTTCAAATGTCTCACCACAAAAAACAAGCAAGCAAGGTGATGAATGTGCTTATTAGCTTAATTAAAATATTCTATATTCTTTATATATTAAAACATCATATTGTAGCCCATAAATGTTATGACTCTTCAATTAAAAATATTAATTTAAAAATTATTTTTAAAAATTTTCACAAAATCATCCAGAATAATATTTGACCAAATATCGGAGCACTGTGCCCCAGCCAAACTGGCAAATAAACTATCATGTTTCTTCCTTATGCTAAACTACTTTACCCTTTCTCAACGAGCTAAGTAGAACTTCAATGTCAACTAACCACATGGGGTTATTGAACATTTAAAATGGAGCTAGTTCACAATCAGGAAAATATAAAGCAAATCCATACTGAGATTTCATTCCATTGGAGTTAAAATGGCAATAATCAAAAATACAAATAACAAGCCAGGTAGAGTGGTACACACTTGTAATTCCAGCTATTCAGGAGGCTGAGGCAAGTGGATTGCCAGCTTCACCAATTTAGTGGGGGGAAAATTCATCTATTATGTAGATCCATAAAGTAAAGTACCCCTAGGTTTGATCCAGTACTGCCACCCACCCCAAAAGAGAATAGAAATAATAATAATAATAAAATGCTAGAGAGAATGTGAGCAAAAGGAAATTTATTTTTCTAATTTTTTTTTAGTTGTCAATTGACCTTTATTTTATTTATTTATATGCAGTGCTGAGAATTGAACCCAGTGCCTCACATATGCTAGGGAAGTGCTCTACCACTGAGCGACAATCCCAGCCCCAAAAGGAAATCTTAATACACTGTTGGTGGGAACATAGATTAGTGCAGCCACTATGGAAAACAGCATGGAGATTCCTCAAAAGATTAGGAATGGAACCACATATATATAACTATAGCACTTCTTGGTATTTACCTAAAAGAACAGAAGTCAGCATGCTATAGAGATACATACATTCTCATGTTATAATAGCACAATTCACAATAGCCAAGTGATGAAACCAGCCTAATGTCCATCAGCAGATGAATGGATAAAGAAATTATGGCATATATACACAATGAAGTTTTATTCAATCAATCATAAAGAAGAATGAAATTATGTCCTTTGTAGAAAAATGAATAAAACTAGAGAGAATCCTGTAAAGTGAATAAACAAAACTGAGGAAGTCAATGGTTGTGTGTTTTCTCTTATATGTGGAAGCTAGAGAAAATGAGGGGGAAAAGAACTCATAAAAATAAGAAAGGAGACAAGCAAGGTGGAGGAAAGGAATCAGGGAGGAGAGGGGCAGGCAAGGGGAGGTACTAGGGAATAAAATTGATCTAATTATGTTATGGGCATTTACAAATATGTTGTAGTGAAACCCACTTCTGTATAATTATGATACACCAATAAAAATTTTTGTAAATAAATAAAATAAAATGGGGCTGGTCCAAGTTGTAAATTTACATACCAGGTTTCAAAAATTACATTTAAAAATATAAAATATCATAATATTTTGTATATTGATTTCTCCTAGAAATGATAATTCTAGGAGTACACTGAAAGTCATGTTTTCCTATTGCTGCCATGCAAATTATCACAAACTAAGTAGCTTAAAACAACACAAATTTATCAGTGCTCATTTCTCTAGTTCTTCCTTCCTCTATCCACACATATCTCTGACCACAACTAAGTCCAGGTCCTCCATTTTTAAAGACTCACATGACTAAATTGTTGCACTCTGATAATACCAGATACTCTCATAATCTCAAGGTCTTTACCCTTAATCACATCTGCAAAGTCCCTTTGCCAAGTAAGAAAAATTCATGTTTCAAAGATCTTGGATATCTTTGAGATCATTATTCTTCCTACCACATCGGGTAAAACAAAATATATAGTTAAGTCATGCATGGTGGTATATGCCTGTAGTCTCAATGATTTTGGAATGCTGAGGCAGGAGAATGGCTAGTTTAAGGCCAGCCTCAGTAATTGAATAATCCTGTCTCAAAATGAAAAATAAAAAGGACTGGGAATCTGTAGCCCACTGGTAGAGCACCTCTGGGTTCATTTAGTCCCCAATACCACAAATATACATATGTATGTATGTGTGTGTGTGTGTGTATAATTAAAATTAATTTCACTTTTTAAAACTTTTAAATGTGGCTACTAAAAAAGCTTTAAATTGTGTTTAGGAATGCCATTTGTGGCTCATACTATACTTCTATCAGAAATTAGACAATAAATTGAGAAACAGAGATTAAGAAGTTTGTCAAGAATTATAGATCAAATCAACAATGGTATTAGAACTTCAAAGTGCCTCAGACCTCAGACCTCTACCCACAGGCATCCTGGATGATCTCACTCTAATGACTGTAATGCTAGTTAACTGCTAATGGCTCCAAATGTTTGTCTCTACCCTAGACCTCACCCTTGAACTACAATCTCATACATCCAACAGCCTACTGAATATTTCCACTTTGAAGTCTAATAGGCATCAGAATGGAATTTGTCTCAAACTGAACACTTACCCTTCATCACTATCCTACCACTCACCTTCCTAACTACTCATGTGGTTACCCGTTTCAGCCAAAGTGATCATATTAAGACATACAGATCACATCTCATCTTCAAGTTTTCCCATGGTTTTCCATCTCAGAAAGAGAAGTCAGATTCCCACCGTGCTCTACATGGCCTTACACAGTGGGCTTCCAGCCACCACTCTGACCTCATTACCCACCACTTTCTCTGTGGCCCACTCCACTCCAGTCACACTGGCCTCCCTGTGTTCCTCAGGCAGCCACATAAACTCCATCTCAGGGCTTCTGCACCTGTCACACCTGCTGTTCCTTCTACTCCAACTTTCCTCCTCCAGAGACCCCAGATCTTATTCCTTCACTTGATCTATGTCCTTGATTAAATATCATCACCACCAGGCATACTAAATATTCCCCTGCTTATCTGTTTATTGCCTGTTTTTCTTCTTCAAGACATGTATCCATGGAGACCAAGCCCTTCATTTGCTTGTCCACTACTGTATCCCCAGCATCTAGAACACTGCCTGGAACATAGTAGGAACTCCATAAATTCTGAGCAATAAATATATAAATTCTTTGACTCAGAAAGGAATGATAAAGTTCTACTGAATAGTTAAGAAAAAGCCAGATAAACATATGTTCAATATTTTTCCCCCAGCACTGCATTTTTTTTTTTTTTTTTTTTTTTTTTTTTTTTTAGTTTTGGCAGGTTTTCAAAAGCATCTTTCAAGACCTATCAACCATGTTAGCCAATTTCCTGATAAGGATCTTATCCTTCATAGAGCTAGTGGTTTCAAATCCTAGTTGCCTTTCTGCCATTCAAAATCCGGTTTTCTTACATGGATAATTATTTAAATCTAGTCTTTAGAACTGGCAGAAGAAAAAATGCAGATAATTGCTGTTATAATAAATGTGAAAGCAGAAAAAATTACCAATTTTTTTCAGTTCATTTAACCCCTAATCAACTGTCAAGCAAAACATCCTTCCCAACTGACAGCCTCAGTTAGCAAAGTAAAGGGTCTGCTTTGCTCAGGCTGCTGTCACATCTCAAGGCTGTCTCAGAGAGCAAACTAATTGCTTATCATTTATGCAGAATGGGAACAAGGGCATTGTATTTTCTTATTACTGTACAACTCTATTACTCTGTTCACTAATTCTTTTGGAGTTTTGGGTTTCAACTTTCAAAATGTTTTTTTTCCCTCAGCCTACACAAATACCAGATGTTTAAGACATTAAAGGGCAATCTTCCATTACTTTAAAAATTGCAATACACTTGACATTATTTGTTGACATGCAGAACTATCATTTTTTAAAAAAATTTCTAATCTATAGGCTTCATCTTCTGTCTATAAACTCTTGACCTAATGTCTACATTTTTATCCAACTGTAGTTTTATGATCCTTAAAGAAAGAAAAAAAAAAGTAGAAGAAACTGTCCTATTGAATCACAGGAGGGAAATTAGACCTAAGAAGAGTATTACAAAGTTGAAAATGAATAACACAACTCATAAGTTAAGGCAGTACTAACTCCTGTCCTATTAGATATTAAAACTTAGATGGTGACCATACTGTGCAGATACCCCAGTGGAACAAAAGAGAAAGTCCAGAAAGAAACCAAAATATTTGTGAGAATTCTGTATATGAGAAAATAGTCATTTCCATGGAATTTTAGAGTGTTTTTAAAACCACCCAATAACTTGAAAACAAAAAATCCAAATTCTATATTGCTAGGTATTCTCTGTCTGCAAATAACAAAACAACATAAAAAGAGGCTTAAAACATAAGGATGTTCATTTTTACATAACATGAAGTTCAAAGGTAAGAAGTCCCAGGACCAGCTCAGTACCTAAGGAAGTGTTCAAGTACTAGGCTTCTTTAGCCTCTGCAGGGTAAGGTAGACAGGGAGAATTGGGCTGCAAACAGATTTTTTTTTTTGGGGGGGTGGGATGGGTAGCCAATTAGATACTCAATTTTGATGTGCATCCAATACATGTTTCTGGAGATTGTGAAAGTAAAAAAACTCACCTTCTCTATTATCACTCTATCTATTTAGTAAAAACCTTAAGCTGCCAGACATTTCAGTTTCTCTTATTTGGGTTCTAAATTCCACTCCTAATTTTTTAAAAATCTTTTCTTTCTCTAGAACATTGAGTTGTTTTTACCAATAAATAATAACATGTTTCTACGTTTGATTTGAGAGGAAATGTGAACTCGTGGGTATTTTTTTCCATTTTTATTTAGCTTTTTTTAAATGTATAACTGTTTTGAAAATTAAAAATAACAAGATAATAATAAGATACCTCTATTGGAAAGCAAAAATGGAATTCACTCAGATGAAGTCCCGAACACACTAGTATTTAAATGCTCTTTTTTTTTCTCCCTGTGTTAAAGTTATTCTTGATATACTACTCATCTCAAACAGACTACATTCCAAATAGAGAAAAAGACATTCTCTAAACTGCCTTGAGAGAAGGACTTTTTCCTTTTCTTTCAGTGTCAAATTTCATGAAAGCAATTACTAAGTGCTTAAAAGTACCAGGCACTAGGTAATGCTCTGAGTTTATAACAAAAGACATATAATTTGTTTCAAAAACTAGTTAAGGGATTGTGTTTTGTTTCTTTGTATAGGGGAATAAAGGAGCCACAGGTTTAACTAATTGCTAAGTGCCTTGGGCACCAGAGTCTTTATTCAGTTCTCCCCAAATCCCCTGAGGCATTACCTATTCATCCATCCTTCCTCTTCCATTCAATGTTTCAGTCTCACCTACACTTTCCCACACCCTCCTCTGCCAGAGAAGAAACACAAGCCTCTTTAACAACTCCCTGCAAAAAGGATGGGGGGCAGTTCAGGGATCTAGGAACTTATGTGGCTCTATAAGTCACTGTCTTCACTATGAGTTATTAT
Source organism: Ictidomys tridecemlineatus (assembly GCF_052094955.1). Lineage (NCBI taxonomy): Eukaryota > Metazoa > Chordata > Mammalia > Rodentia > Sciuridae > Ictidomys > Ictidomys tridecemlineatus. The sequence continues at coordinate 37,164,027 of NC_135482.1, read as the reverse complement.
TGCTCTCTTTATGACCCTTGTAGCTGAAAACATGGAGATCTTTGATGAAAGCCTTAACGAAAAGGGATGTGCTATTAAAAAATAATAATAATATGGGATAAGATAGAAAGGCTAGTTCTTTAAAGAAAAAGAAAAACCTATAGGGGGAAGGCAGGGAGAGAGAAAGAAAGGAGTCCACTGATTTTGCTGTTACTCAAATCATTTTTGGAATTCCTTTTGGTAATAGTATAATCCCCCCCATTCCCCCTAAGGATATGTTTACATTCTACTCAGTATTTCTCAAGCCAGAGGTCTTTTTATACTAGTTTTTGTTTTCACTGGGTTTCTATTTCTCTTTTTTTAATTAATTAATTTATTTTAATTAGGTATATATGGCAGCAGAATGCATTTTGATTCATTGTACATAATTGCAGCACAACTTTTCATTTCTCTGGTTGTATACGATGTAGCATTGCACCATATGTGCAGGCATACATGTACCTAGGGTAATGATGTTCATCTCATTTCACCATCTTTCTTGCCCCTATGCTCCCTCTCCACCCCTCCCTCCCTTTGCCCTATCAAAGTTCCTCCATTTTTTCCATGCTACCTCCCCCATTTATGAATCAGCATCAACTTATCAGAGAGAACATTCAGCCAACTCCATCCATTTACCTGCAAATGCCATAATTTTATTCTCTTTTAGTGATGAGTAATATTCCATTTTGTATATAGACCACAGTTTCTTTATCCATTTGTCTATTGAAGGGCATCTAGGTTGCTTCCACAGTTTAGCTATTGTGAATTGAGCTGCTATAATATTGATGTGGCTGCATTACTATAGTATGCTGATTTTAAATCCTTTGGGTATAGACAGAGGAGTGGGATAGCTGGGTCAAATGGTGGTTCCTTTCTAAGTTTTCTAAGGAATCTCCATACTGCTTTCCAGAGTGGTTGCACCATTTGCAGTCCCACCAGCAATGTATGATTGTGTCTTTTCCCCTACATCCTTGCCAACATTTATTATTGTCTGTATTCCTGATAACTGCCATTCTGACTGGAGTGAGATGAATTCTGAAGAGTAGTTTTGATTTTCATTTCTCTAATTTACTAGGGATATTGAAGATTTTTTCATATATTTGTTGATTAAATGTATATACTCTTCTGAGAAGTGTCTGAGATCATTTATTTATTGGGTTGTTTGTTCTTTGATGTTAAGTATTTTGAGTTCTTAATATATCCTGGAGATTAGCGCTCTATCTGATGTGCATGTGGCAAAAATTTGCCCCCAAAATGTAGGCTCTTTCTTCACCTCATTGTTTCTTTTGCTGAGAAGAGATTTTTAGTTTGAGTCCATCCCATTTATTCTTAATTTTATTTCTTGCACTTTAGGAGTCTTAAGGAAGTCAGGGCCTAATCCAATGTGATGAAAATTTATGCCTACTTTTTCCTCTATTAGGCACAGGGTCTCTGGTCTAATTCCTAGGTCCTTGATCCACTTTGAGTTGAGTTTTGTACATGGTGAGAGATAGGGGTTTAGTTTCATTTTGCTGCATATGTATTTCCAGTTCTCCCAGCACCATTTGTTGAAGAAACTATCTTTTCTCCAATATAATGTTTTTGGCACCATTGTCTATTATGAGATGACTGTATTTATGTGGATTTGTCTCTATGTCCTATTCTGTAACATTGATCTACATTTCTATTTTGGTGCCAATACCATGCTGTTTTGTTACCATAGCTTTGTAGTATAGTTTAAGGTCTGGTATTGTGATGCCTCCTGCTTCATGCTTCTTGCTAATGATTTCTTTGGCTATTCTGGATCTCTTATTTTTTCCAAATGAATTTCATGATTGCTTTTTTTACTTCTATGAGGAATAATGTTGGAATTTTAATTGGAATTGCATTGAATCTGTATAGTGCTTTGGGTAGTATGACCATTTTGACAATATTAATTTTGCCTATCCAAGAGCATGGGAGATCTTTCCATCTTCTAAGGTCTTCTTGAATTTCTTTCTTTAGTGTTTTGTAGTTTTCATCGTAGAGGTCTTTTACCTATTTTGTTAAGTTGATTCCCAAGTATTTTATTTTTTTGAGGCTATTGTGAATGAGACAGTTTTCCTAATTTCTCTTTAAGAGGATTCATCACTGATGTATACAAATGTATTTTTGTTATGGATATTGATTTTATATCCTGTTACTTTACTGAATTAATTAATTAATTCTAGAAGTTTTCTGGTGGAGTTTTTTGGATTCTTTAAGTATGGAGTCATGTCACCAGCAAATAAAAATAGTTTGAGTTCTTCTTTTCCTATTTGTATATCTTTAATTTCTTTCATCTGTCCAATTTCTCTGGCTAGAGTTTCAAGGACTGTGTTGAATAGAAGTGGTGAAAGGGGGCATCCCTATCTTGTTCCAGTTTTTAGAGGGAATGCTTCCAATTTTTCAGCATTTAGAATGATATTGGCCTTGGGTTTAACATAGATAGCTTTTACAATGTTGAGGTATGTTCCTACTATCTCTAGTTTTTCCTAGTGCTTTGAACATGAAAGGGTGCTATATTTTGTCAAATGCTTTCTCTGAATTAATTGATATAATCATAGGATTCTTATTTTTAAATCTATTGATATAATGAATTATATTTATTGATTTCCGAATGTTGAACCAACCATGCCTCCCTGGAATGAACCCCACTTGATCATGGTACACTATTTTTTAAATATATTTTGTATATGAGTTGCTAGAATTTTATTGAGAATTTTTTCATCAATGTTCATCAGGGATATTGGTCTGAAATTTTCTTTCCTTGATGTGTCTCTGCCTGGTTTTAGTATCAGGATGATACTAGCTTCACAGAATGAGCTTAGAAGGATTCCTTCCTTTTCTATTTCATGGAATAACTTGAGGAGTATTGGTATTAATTCTTCCTTGTAGGTCTTCTAGAACTCAGCTCTGAATCAATCTGGTCCTGGGCTTTTCTTGGTTGCTAGGTTTTTGATGGTATCTTCTATTTCCTTTCTTGAAATTGATCTGTTTAAATTGTGTATGTCCTCTTGACTCAGTTTGGGTTGATTATATGCCTCTAGAAATTTGTCGGTGTCTTCAAGCTTTTCTACTTGACTGGAGTATAAATTTCCAAAATAGTTTCTAATTGTCTTCTGTATTTCAATAGTGTCTGTCATAATATTTCCTTTTTCATTACAAATTTTAGTAATGAGTTTACTCCATCCTTCTTTTCGTTAGGGTGGCTAAGGGTTTATCAGTTTTATTTATTTTTTCAAAGAACCAGCTTTTTGTTTTGTCAATTTTTGTATTACCCCCCCCCCAAAAAAATTTCTGTGGCCAAGTAAGTTTAGGAACTGTATCATCCTAGTTTTCCTCTTTGAAGATTTAAAAAGCATAATCTTACCATACTAATGGCTCTTGCTATTTAATCGATTATGCTTAACCCAGATTCTCAAACTATTTTGACTCATAAGTCTTTTTTTTAATATCTACTTTTTCCTCATAGAATGCACTTTGGAAATATTGTTTTAAAATAATGGCAGGATATTCTTGTGAAATTTAAATTTTCTTCTAAAAAGTGTTTACTTGGACATAAAGGTCTTAGATCAACTTGTTTTTAAAATCAGTTGATAAATAGCAGACATCGTACATTTTTTTTAATCATCTTTCCTTTCTACCTTAACAAAACAACCACTTTTTGCTAAAGGTGAAAATATGCTTAGCCCACTGAGAACATGCTTAACTTAGATTCCATTGTGGATGGGTGACCAAGTTTTAACAAATGTTATAGTGTCCTGAAATGGTACTTCCAAGACACTAATTCCACCAGTGTGCCCACTCAGCCTTTTGCCTCTCTCCCTTTACCTTATCTGGAACACAATCCTTACTTCTGAGGCACAGCATCTTAAATCCTGAGATGCAAAGCCACAGTCCAAGGAGAGGGGAGCAGGAAGATGGAAACAGCCTGGGTGCCTCCAGAGAGGCATCTGGTCTGCCTGGGCTCTAAAACTTCTTTTGTTTGGAAAAAGTAAGATTCTTTCTTATTTAAGCCATTGTCCATAAAGGTTTCTTTTTAACACACTCCTAACCAAGGGTCACATTTAAGATCAGATTTCATATAATTTTTATCTTGCAATGAGATCTTCATTTTAGGTTTATTATTCTTGTACTTTTATTATAAAATCACCTCCAGCCCTTCTTGAAAGTAGATAGAGTACAAATGATTCTATAAAAACCTATGTATTTTTGCTGGGTGCCATGTCGTACGCTTGTAATCCCAGTGGCTTAGGAGGCTGAGACAGGAGGATCACAAGTTCAAAGCCAACCTCAGCAACAGCAAGGCACTAAGCAACTCAGTGAAAACCTGTCTCTAAATAAAATACAAAATAGGGCTAGGGATGTGGCTCAGTGTCTCTGAGTTCAATCCCCAGTACAAAAAACAAACAAACAAACAACAACAACAACAAAAACCCTAGGTATTTTCAATATAAGCTTTACACTGTAAACTTTCTAGAACAGTAATGAAGAACCTAAATAAAGTAACTGAAGATCCTAAATCTGCTCATTTTGCTTAATTTATAGCAGTAACCTCCTATAAATTATGTTTGTAATACATTTCTATACATTAATTGAAACAAATGAAAACTATTTTGTGGTAAGAATTTTACCTTTTGTAAAAACTATAGCCACACTTAAATATCACAGTCTTGGGATGGGATACCATGATCCAGATAAATGTCTTCTTCAACTTCTACTTTGTTCTCTTGGCGCTCAGAAAATTTGGCTTTGCCCCAGTCCCAGCTTGATTGGACCTGAGAATTCTGGGAAATGGATAGCTCTAAAATACATGGTAAAATGAAGGAGATATCAATTGCTGAGTATTATCATCATCTTGATAGCATTGTCATCTTTTTTCTTCTTTAAACACAGATTCACCAACTGAAAAGAAAGGTACTGCTGAACTCTTTAAGTCTACACAGGAATGGAAGGGCAATAACCCAAACTACTCTTGAGGTGCTGTCAAAGATGGGCTGCATTGCCATTACTACAAATTGCCCTGCAATTTTCAGAGGTAACTATAGAGACTTGAAATTTTTAAGCTGTGGAAAAGTGATGAGATGGAATCCAGGTTTATTTAGGAATTTTCACCTGATTGAAAAAGGGCCAAAGAAATCAAGCCCAATTCTGGAAATGTTCATGCATATTACTCTTCATAATTATAAACAGAATTCTACAGAATGCTAAGGCTGTCACTTAGGTCTTCTAAATAACCTGCCATAAAGAGAAAGACATCAAAGAGAGGTAACAATCTGTGGCAAGAGTCACTTGAGACAAATTACAAAGAGGGAACCTCTCAGTTTTGCATGCAAAAAGAATCTCCTTCAGGGAAGTAATTAATTGGCCTAAAAGATCCTGAGTAATTGATAAATTTACCAAATTGTATTGAGTGCTCTTACTTGTTAGCACTAATACACTGTGAAGATAGAAAAAACATTTATATGGTAAAAGTATGTAACTTTAAAAACTTTACAACTGAATAGGAAACACAGGGGAAGTATAGGGGAAAAAACAAAGATACATAGATTTTAAATATGTTATAGCCAAATAACAGCCAAAAGGACTCTAGGAATCCAAAGGAATAAGTGAAGTACCGTGGTTTAGAACCTTGTAAACAGGTAGAAGGGACTTGAATCCCGGTTCTAACCCGCTCCATTTCTGTGACTTAGGGTATTTTTGTTACCTAATCTGTTTAGGCCTCAGTTTACACACCTGTAAAATGGATTTAATAATTGTACTTACAACACAAGGTTTAAATATGAAAGGGTTAAATATGATAAGGTATGTGAAAAACTTATTGTGGAATTTGGCAAGAGTTAAGTATGCAGTAAATACTATCCAAGATAAATAAGTATTAGAGCAATCATAACTGACAGCATGATATGCAACTACAGAGATGCTGTGAAGGATATGATTTAAGTGAATAGAAGAGAGAGAATAGCTGAAAGCATGGACCACCATGAGCAAATACAGAGAAACAGGAATGCACAGGTCATGTTCTGGAATTAATAATAAGTTTGAGTGCAGCCATGCAGTAATTTTTAACTTTAAAAACATAAATATTATAATAAATAAAGAAGCAAAGGACATGAGCAGCAAATTCACAAAGTAGGAAATAATTAGTAAACACACATATGGGAAATTATTCAGGCTTACTAGGAACCAAAAAAAATTGAAATTGAAATAACAGTGACAGGAAGATTGGTTCAAGATGCTGGATTAAGCACACAAATCTAATTATTCTCTTAACCCTAAATTCCAAAAATGACTCGGATTACATAAAGAAAATAGAACAAAGCAACATCAGCAGACTAGAAATAATATAACATTCTTGAAGTAGAAAAATCATACTATACTGGAACGAAGGAGGAAAATCAAAGGAGTATGCAGAAAAAGGCCATTGCAGTGACTTCGCCACTCCTGAGTATTCAAGTTCATAAGGAACTAAAACATGGAGGAAATAGGATGATGAATAGGGGAGATCATTAAGTAGCTGATGTAAGAGACACATTCACAAACTTGCTGGCTTAACAGGATATGTATTTATTTCCTCCACTTGCATCCCATGCAGGCAGTAGTGGGACAAGTGTGGGAGCTAGGAGGAGAAAGGCTGCTGCAAGCTGTCCTTCAGGCCAATGGAACATTTGCCATCTTCATACTGTGACTCTGGCTATTTCCCTGCAACACAAAAGAAGTTAGAAGCAGATACAGCTTCAGACCAGCACAAGTGGAACATTGTCCTGAATCATGCCCCTCAGGTATCCATGTGCTTTGGAGCATCTTCCTTGAAATGTTCTATATTTAGCACCTGGAATCACCTGGACACAGCTATCCTCTGCTCACTTCAAGCCTGGACCTGGTCCACCATGGATCATGAGCACTAGAAACCCCATACTGAAATTTTCTAAGCTCCCTTCAATGACTGTACACAGCCTGAGCTGGAAGTGTCATCTAGGTGTGGCACCTCAGGGCAGCTCCTGTCCTTGGTGGGTTTTAGTCTAGTTTTCCCCTTTCAGATTACTATGTGATTCCCCTCCTTCTTTGTTCTTTCTCTGTTTCTTCTTTTTTTTTTTCCTGGTTGCTTTTAATATTTTTTTTCTCATTACCACTACTTTTTTAGCAATTTTATTATGAGTTGGTATGAGTTTATTCATGTTTCCTATGTTTGGGATTTGTCAGGCTTCTTAGATCTGTAGGTTTATAATTTCATACAATTTGTAAAATTTTGAACCTTCATTTTTTTTTTCCAATATTTTTCTCTCCTTTCTCCCTTTTTTTCTGGAAGTCCAATGGCACACAGTTTAGGCTGCTGTATATAGTCCCCCCGTGCATGAAGCTTGTTTGATATCACTTAGGCTTCTTGCTGCCTGTGCTTTCTTTTGGATAGTTTCTATTACTGTTGGCAATACACTGATTTTTTTCTCCCCTAGCACCTCATCCTACCCACTGTTAGTCTTATCCAATCTCTGTTCGTTTCAAATATAGCATTTTCATCTTTAGAAGTTCCTTTTAGGTCTTAAATGTGAATATTTATCTTCCATTTCTCAACGCACTTATTTTCTTCTACCTTCTTGAACATATGGAGTATATTTATAATAGATGCTTTTCTGCTACTTCCTCATCTTTGGAGTTTGTTGTATTCCTTTAAATAAAGTTTAAAACTTTTCTGGCATGCAGATAGTCAGATGCTCTCAGGGTTTACTTTTAAGTTTTCTTCGATGTATTTAGAGCAGTCATTAATCAAGGACTAATTCAGTGCCAGGACTAAGGTAATACTCTTTGAAGCTTCCACTCAAATGAGTTCTATATAGGAAGCCTTTCCCAGTGCATCTGGTGGGAACTTGAACTATTATTCCCAGCCTTACTAGAGCTCTAGTCATTGATCTTATTCCATTCTGATGGTTGCTTTTCTGATCTCAGAAAAACAAGTGCACTAATCAATACACAGCCACAGCCCCAAGAGGACCTCTCTGCAAGGTGTGCTAGTTTGCTAAATCTCTCTGGCATCCTCTCTCTCCCCGCTACGTCCCCATCCTCTGTTCCTCCATATCTGCAACTCCATTCTTTGTTTTGTTTTGTTTTTATTGATTTTTTAAAATAAATGACAGAATGCACTAAAATTCTTATTACATATATATAGCACAATTTTTCATATCTCTGGTTGTATATAAAGTATGTTGACACCAATTGGTGTCTTCATACATATACTTTGGATAATGATGTATATCACATTCCACCATCCTTGCTAATCCCCTGCCCTCTCTCTTTCCTTCCTACCCCTCTGCCCTATCTAGAAATCATCTATTCCTCCCATACTCCCCCTCCTAGCCCACTATGAGTCAGCCTCCTTATATCAGAGAAAACATTCAGCATTTTTTGGGGGTGGATTGGCTAACTTCACTTAGCATTATCTTCTCCAACGCCATCCATTTACCTGCAAATGCCATGATTTTATTCTCTTTTATTGCTGAGTAAAATTCCATATATATATACACACACACACACATACATTTTTTTGTCCATTCATCCACTGAAGGGCATCTAGGTTGGCTCCACAGTTTAGCTATTGTAAATTGTGCTGCTATAAACATTGATGTGGCTGTGTCCTTGAAGTGATTATTTGATTATATTTAAGTCTTTTGGGTATAGCTGGGTCAAATGGTGTTCCATTCCCAGATTTCCAAGGAATCTCCATACTGCTTTCCATATTGGCTGCACCAATCTGCAACTCCATTCTTTATGGTTCTCTGGTCCACAAATTCTTGCATCTTAGCCTCCCAAACCCCAATCTCTGCCTTCCCACTTGACTGAGTGTGAGGTTCTGCTTGGGTCCCCCACCCTATACTGTGGCTTAGAAACTGCCTTCAGATACTAAACTGGTATAGTCAGAGAGCTAATCTTGTTTATCTTCCTTCTCTCAGGAAGATTATCCAATGTCTGAAAAATGGTTGTTTCATGTATATTTTATCCAGTTTTTTAGTTAAACTGTGAGAAGGTAAATCTTGTCCATTTATTCCATCTTGGTCAGAAAACTGTCTGTGATGCTTTAATTTGCATTTCTCTAGTGCTGAGTTCTTGATCAAAGGATATGTACCTTTCGAATTTTGAGAGATACTAACTACTGGTCTGCAACAATAGTGTCATAAATTTGTATTCCAAGAGTTTTGGGGAGTGATTTTTTTCCTGTATTCATGCCAATACTGATTGCCAATTTTAAAACACTAGACAGTGATCAGAATAGGAAATTCAAATGCCCTTAAATCTTTAAAAACATGCTCATTGAATATAGAATATAGAGACCCAGAACAGAAAGTAGAAAAACAACTTAGTAAAAAGAAAAACTAAAAAAAGGGGGGGGGGTAAAAAAGTATGCATCAAACAATAGGTTATTAATCAGAGAAAATATTGCATTCATAAAACAAAAACTATTTTTGTTAACTATTTTTAAAGGGGATTTTCAGAAGATAAACAAAATGCTTTCAAATGAAAAATGTGATTTCAAAAGCAAAAAAAAGGGGGGGGTAGGGTTTGAAGAAGTTTCCTATAAGTTGTACACAGACACATATACACAGCAGAAAGACAGGGAAAATAGGAGAAAGAAGATGAAAACCAGAGAAAGAAGATGAAAACCAATCCAGGAATCTCAATGCTGAAGTAGTAGGAGTTCCAGAAACAGTAAACAAAGAGGACATAATTATGAATGAAATAATTTAGAAAAAAATCAAACCAATACTGAAAAGATCCAGTAACTGCTAGTACAAAGGATGAAAATAAATCCAGAGTGATGCATATTAGGGTGAAATTCAAAATATTAGGGATAAAGAGAAGATTCTCAAGTTTCCAGAGAGAGAAGGAGGAGAAGGAAAAGGCAGTGGTTGTACAAAGAATTTGAATCTGGAAGAATTTTGGACATCTTAAGAGCTACACTGGAAACTAGTTGAAAGTGGAAGTGGCTTCATTGATGTCCAGCCTAGAATTCTATATTCAATCAATCAAACAAGCATGAAGGTGGAATATAGGCATTTTCAGACATTCATAGCATAAAAAAAAACTATCTCCACAACCTGTCATTAAGTCAAACTGATGAATATGTTCCACCAAAATAGGAAGTAAGTTAGGAAAGAGGAGAATGGAATTCCCCAGAGAGAAGTGAAGGAAGATGTGAAGATGATAGCGATATAAGTACAGAAGAGCCTACTCAAAAGACTGTCATTGAGGATATCACTAGGGAGATTTCTCCTGCCTTTTTGCCACCATTTTGCCTAAGGACTGAAGGGCCAAGGAGAGCCCAGCCAAATTTCATAGGCACCTAATTTATTTGAACCATGTGCAGATGCTTCACTCCACAACCTGACTTGGTTCAGCTGAGAATAGCCCTTTGTCTCCAGTGAAATATTTTGCTTTGACCTATACCTGAAAGTTTAAGGTAGGCCTAGAGAGCTCATAAGCAAAATAAAGGGCAGCCTTTCCCTCATTCTTACTGGACAACCAGCACCTGGCTTCTCTGCATGCCTGCCCGACACTCCAGCTGTGACAAACCCCATTTCTTGGCATTTGTGATCATGTCCCTGACTCCCCCAAAATGGATCTTGGAAACTTTGAGGAAAACTGAGGGAAGGCTCTGACCCTGTGATTCAGTACAAGCTAGGTTTTCTTGGAAATTTCCATCTAATAATGGGAAGATTGCCTCTTCCTCACATGATAAGTTTCTGATTACCATTCAGCTTAAAATTAAACAATATGTTGTTGAAAGATACAAGCACAGGCAATACAGCTATACATAATATTCAGAATATACAGCAGAACTGGTAAAGCATTTGCTCTTGAATTGGAGGGAAAGGGGTGCCATCAGGAAGGGACACAGAACTGCTTCCAAAGTGTGGTAATATTTTTACCTGATTAGCATACAAATAACTTTTAATTTTCAGATTATTCTTTAAAATGTACATATGTACATTTCATATACTCTTCTATATATGATATACTTAACAATAAAAAGAAGAAACATAGAGCAATAAGAAACATAGAGCAACATAATATTTTCATAACTGGAAGAGTAGGTCATAAGAAAGGGTTATGCATGATTTCTCACAAACCCCACAGTTTCTAAGTGATTACAAATGCATTATTCCATTTAGTCCTCACCTTTTGGTATGGCAAGTATCTTTTCAATCCTCATATGACAAATAGGGAAGTGGAGACCCAGGCAGTTTAGCAAGGTTTGTCCCTAATCTTAAGAGTGAAGAGCAGGAACTCAAGCCTCGGATATCTGGCTCTGCCTCCCTTTCTGCCATACAATCTCTCTACACTGTGCCACTGCTTACCTTGGTCAAGAGATGACTTCATTAAGCCTCAGCTTCCTCATCTGTACAGCAATATGACAAAAGGAATTGACTTGCACTTATCAGGATTAAATGAAACAAAGCATTGTGAAGCACTTAGCATGTACCTAGCACAGAGTAAGCACTCAATAAATATTCAGTATTAGTAATAATGATGCTAAAAATTAAGTGGTTCAAGTACTATTCAACTAAGCATTAGGGTACAAGTATGAATGTGAGCTCACTATCCAATGGGAACTATTTCAAGAACCTCTAAATAATGGGAACCAAGGAGACAAACAGTTGGATTGGGACTGGCTAGGTGAAGGCAGATGATGGTTTCCTTGAGATGTTAGATCCTCTGAGGAAAAAAAACATCTGAAATGACTATGCTTGGCCCTTAACCCACATTTAAGAAAAGGAAAAGCAACCACAATGGGAGAAGAGGCAAAGACATTACTATATCTAGAATTTAATATGACTATACTAGAAATGTCTACAGAGACTGTTAAAACAAATCAAAGGAATAAAGACAAAAGATCATTTTAGACAATCAAAAGATAACTAAAATCTGTAAGTGTATGAAGCTCATTGATATAGTACCTACTTAGTATGCATAAAGCCCTAGGCTCAATCACCAGCACCAAACAAATAAAATTAAAAAAAAAAACAAGAGAACTAGTATCAGAAAAACTTGAATATGAATTGAGAATTACATGATATCAAGGAACTGTTGTGTGTACTGTGGTGACAGATACAGATATAGATATATTTAATGTCTTTCTCTGGTAATGTATAGTTTAATCTCTATAGTTACTAGGCATTCGGGCAACTAGTAACTATGAGGGAGTGATGACTATTTTTAAAATATTATAATCACCAGGAATTCATTTGAAGAATACTTTTATCTCTACTTTTAACATTTCCCATAATAAAGATTTTTAATTAAAAGAGTCAGCAGGGCAGAGTGGTGTACATCTGTAACCCCAGGAAGATCACAAGTTCAAGACCAGCCTCAGCAGCTTAGTAGGGCCCTGAGCAACTTAGCAAGATCCTGTTTCAAAATTAAAAGGTCCTGGGATGTAGCTCAGTGGTAGAGCACCTCTGGATTCAGTCCCTAGTACCAAAGCGGGAAAAAAAGAGTCACTAGTTACTTTGAAGGAAGCCATTTTGGATCAACATGGCTGGTAGAAGACAGATTGCAAAGGGTCAAGGAAGACCTGGATGATGAAATATGAAGGTGATAAATGTAGCTTGACTCCAAAATTCTGGCCATAGTTCAGTGAGACATTAGGTTGAGAAAGGGAGACAGAGATAAAAACATAGATATATACAGAAATAAATATGTTTGGGCTAATTCTAAAGGAAACCTAAACACATTTTTAGGTCTAAGAAAGGAGCCAGCAGAGGGAGAAAGAAAAAATAGAAGAGAAGGATGATAGATTTAAAATCCTGATGACAGGCATGGCTCTTAAGAGGAAAGATGACTCAGCCATCAGTGAAAGAACAAAGGAAATTGCTTTCAAACCCTCATCAAATGGAGCAAAATCTGCAGTCCTCCTGCCAACCAGGGGCCCTACTGGTTTCAGGAAGACATCACCATTATGACTGGGAAGAAGCTGTTTTGATGGATGTTTTGATGTTGAAAGGCATAGGAAACCAACAAAAAAGGATGGAAACATGGGCAATGGAACTGGCACAAACAGCAAGCAATGTTAGCTACTCAGGGTGAATACCATGGCATTGGGGTGGGTTGTGTCCTTTATCCACAGCCCTGCTTCTCCAATATTATGTCCTATCAGAGTGAGTTCCAGCATGTGGCTTACCCACAGAACAGTCTTTGAGTTCAGGAAAGGCAGGAGGTTGATGACCAAGCTGGAAGTAGTAATCTAACGGGTTAACATGGGTTTCACCTTTAGGCTGCAGGGGGACTGGAGTTGTCAGTGTTCTATTTAGACAAGCCCTAAGACCAGATCAAACAAGCCCTGCATCTCTAAGGTCAGTCTAAACTTAGACCAAACATTTTTGGTTTGAAATGGCAGTAGCTTCTTAAATGGCTACTTTCTACAGTAACCATATATTCTTATACTAAATTTATTGATGCAGGAATTTTGGCTCACCACTTCCCTAAATATATATATTTTCACAGTTATTCCTAATTTGGGACATGGTGGGTGGAAAATTAGTTCAAAATAATTATCATAAGGGGGAGGAAAACAATTTCAAAGAGAGGAGTAAAATTACTCCTCTTCTCTATGTGAACCAAAAAAAGAAAGAAAATACACACACACACACACACACACACACACACACACACACTTCTTACTTTTTTCCTTACTTCCATCCAAAGAGGTATCTGAATCAGTGGTCCAGAGAACCAACAATAACCCCCAATTGTTAAAGAACTAGAATTCACTAGAACAAATCATTTTCTTAACAATGCCAGCCAAGTAACCGAGAACTATCTGTTGCACTGTTTAGTTGCCTTAATAGGACATCATTAAAATTCCCTTTTCCATTCACTACTTGAGATGCAAAGCTCAGAAATGGTCCACTAGGTGTGAGTACCCACATTCTAATTAGCGTCATCCTAACCAGGGTTTCTGCCTGCTGATAAGCTAAATCATGTGAAATGCATGAATAGCGAAATAGAGTGGCAAGTGTTTCAGATCTGCTTTCTGAGCTGAATCCATATTCTGCCTCTAATTAGAGTGACAAAGATTTTCTATATAAATCCCACATTTCTAACTCTCCCTCCATCTGCTATCGACTCTTCCTTACTCACAGTCCCCTCAGTAATATTTACTCCTCCTGTGTGTGTTTTTTAATTTCCTTGAACACTATTCATTTCCCCTCGCCAGGAATTCTCACTGACAATACCTGGAGAGCAGTTATTCTCAGAGAACAGCTTGCCCAGTGCCAGGCTTCATTTGTCTTTCCCCATTGTCATTTATCACAGGAAGGTAGCCTACAGAGGAAATCCCCATTGAAAGTCTGTATGATCTCCTGTATGAAATCTGATGTCAGCACTAAGCTCAGGAATGATTTTGCACCCTGTATCAGGATGCACCAATATAGAATTTAAAAAAAAAAAAAGAAAAAAAGTCACCAGCAGGAAATAACACATGCTCGATCACTTCTTTGAAAGAAAGTCTTCCAATTTTTAGAGAAGAGTAATCATATGGCATTGCAATTTACATATGCAACTTCAGACCTCCCTTTTGCCAAAGGTTCTTTTTCTGTAGTAGCTTTTATAACTATTTTAATATCAGAACCCAACACGAGAAGGTCAGGTTCCTAAACTGAGGCATATTCTTACATCCGTTCCCTCACCCTTTCCCACCCTCTCTCCACCCTGCTGAACATGACATTATAGTAGAATCCATTTATAAATAACTCAGTCACATTCATTCATTCAGCAGATATGTATAAGCACCTGCTATGTATCAGGCACAATGATTTTAAGCAAATCCCTGGACAAAAAGGAATTGGTCTCTTCTTCTTCCCTCCCTCCTCCTCCCTTTCCCCTCTCCCTCTGGGTACTAGGGTTTGAACTCAGTATCTTACTCATGCAAAGCAGGCACTCTACCACTGAGCTACATGTCTACCCTTAAGGAAAAAGAATGCTGATGTTGAAAAAGAGTTCAACCTAAGCAACTTAGTGAAACCCTGTCACAAAAAAAGTGGGGAGGGGCTGGGGATGTGGCTCAGTGATTGAGCACTACTGGGTTCAATCCCCTTTGCCAAAAACAAAAACAGAAAAAGAGTTATACATCATAGTAATACAAACATTGATTACCAATTTTCAATCTTTAGGATCAATCTATGCATACAGAAAACAGAATGGGCCCAGTGCAGTTGCATAAGCCTATAATCCCAGCAACTCTGGAGGCTAAGACAGGAGGATAGCAAGTTCAAGGCCAGCCTCAGCAATTTAGTGAGGGCCTAAGCAACTTAAAAGCTAAACAAATAAATAAATAGGGCTAGGGATGTAGCTCAGTGGCCAAGTGCCCTTTAGTTAAATCCCTAGTCCCCCACCCTCACCCCACACCATCCCACCTCCAAAAAAGCACAGAGCTGCCTGTGGCTGTTAGTAAAAGTGACAATGAGAAAGCACAGATGAGAATACTGGGAGTGGAAAAGATAGAGAAACTAACTGCTTAAGGAAAGGGCTGGGGACTCAAGGTACTTAGAGTCAAGAGAAGAATAAATAAAGGTATAAGTGAACTAAAGCTGCAGAGTTAATTATAGTGAACATTATCGACACCTGCCCTATTGCTACCTCTTCTCCACCCTTCCCATTGCTTGCCAGCAAAGCCCAGATTTTATTCATTTGTTCACATTATTCTTTGAGATCAGAATGATCAGGAATAAATTGCCATTAATCAAATTGTGACAATTCCACACCCTTGTTATAAGTAGTTGGGTATTCTGCTGGTTTATCAGAGCCAGGAGGCAGAATCTGCATTGGCTTTCTAGAAGGGATCAAAACAGCCTCCTTTAGACATTATGTGAGTTAACTGATTTTATAGCTGACTTGAGACATCAGTTTTTCCCCCAGTATTAAGGACTAAATTAAAGGCCTCAAACATGTCAGACAAGCGCTATCTACCAGGGAACTGTATCCCCAGTCTTCCTCCCCACTCTCCTGCTTTTTAAAATTTTTATTTTTGTAACAAGGTCTACACTAAGTTGTCCAGGATGACTTCAAAATTGTAATCCTCCTGCCTTAGCTTGTAAAGTAGCTGGGATGATAGGTGTGCACTACTGTGCCTGGCATCTTGGGACATCTATTTCAAGAAACTACATTTTTTAATTTACTACTTAAATAATGAAATACAACTAACAGCAAATACAACCTAACATATGATGAAGAGTTAAAAATGGTGATCTAACTATACTGAAAGGAAGGAGATCAAAGTGGGGAGAAAAGATAAGGGAAGCAAATTCTCACGTATAAAAGTGGAAGGTCAGTACATGATATGCATGAACTGATTTTAAACAGAAAGAAGTGGTAGTCCAAGAATATTATTTAGAGAGATTGAGGTAGTGATCAACAGAAACATGAGTTAAAAATAGGACCAAGGCTGGGGTTGTGGCTCAGTGGTAGGGTACTTGCCTGACATGTGTGAGGCATTGGATTTAATTCTCTGCATCATAAATAGATAGATAGATAGATAGATAGATAGATAGATAGATAGATAAAATAAAGGCTCATTGACATATGTATGTATGTATGTATATGTAAAAAAATAATGGATGCTGGGCATGGTGCACACACCTGTAATCCCAGTGACTCAGGAGGCTGAGGCAGGAAGATTTTGAGATCAAAGCCAGCCTCAGCAAAAGAGAAGTGCTAAGCAACTCAGTGAGACCCTGTCTCTAAGTGGCTCAGAGCCAAGTGCCCCTGAGTTCAATCCCTGGTGCCAAAAATAAATAAATAAATAAATAATGGGACCAGAGCTGAGGAAGGAGAGGTGGGTAAATATTGCTTTTTATTAGGAGTCTGTTTGTACTATTTTGTTTTTAAGTTATGTGTATGTATTATTTTGATAAAAGTTTTTAAAATGTGTATTAAAAATTAATTCAAAACTAGATATTAATTTCCTCTTTTGGAGGCAACTAGGGAGAAAATAGGAATTTTTCTGAGGCAAATCAGCAAGTTGATACAAGTGCTTTTCACCCAAGAAGATCCAAGGGCTTCCATGTTTTTCCTTGTAAAATTACTATAGTAGTTTTCTCTTTGTACAGAGGTAGATTAGGCTTTTGGCAGTGAAAGTGTTTAAAACAGGGGGAGATAAGGGAACTTGGAGGACAAGGAAAGAGAAAACCCTCAGCTACAGTTCTCTCTCCAAACAATGTAGATAACACAGACTCTCTGGTTCCCTGTTGTTAAAACAACCAGCAGTTACACAAGATGGATAACTAATCATGCTAAATTTCTCCCACATCAATTTTCTCCAAGCTGATCTCACTCTTAAAAATACAAGAGAAAATTGCCTGCGTTATCCTGACATTCTCCTTAGGGATATGAACCAAGATCACACTTCAAACTGGATCTCCAACTCTCTTTGGCACAGAGGACTAAAAGGTACCAATGGCCTAACTACAGTAACTTTTAGTACTCCATGTCAAAGAGGACTATATCTCTCTCTCACACACACATAATACACACACACACACACACACAACAAGTATACACACATAAACAATATGTATGCTTATATGTATAACATATATGTCTATTTTTAAGGAAGTTAAAATAAATCCTAACCTGAATTAAGTATGTCTTTTAATGTATTATAATATTAAAAATGTATTGACCTAGCCATATGAATTTCATAGACTATATCCTAGAGAAAAACATACAATGTTGTCCATTGCAGTATCTTTTATTACGAGAAAAAAAAATCCTGGAGACAATCTAAAAGTCAAACAGTAGGAGACTGAAATAAGTCATTATGTAATCATAATATGAAATATCATGCAGCTACCAAAATAAAAATTAAAACTAGATAGAACTCAACAAACTGACAAAGATATATTTTAAAAAGCAAGTTCTAGAAATATGCACATAATATGATTCCATTTTTTAAAAAACTGTACATTTTCATTTAAGTGGGAAAAGATGAAAGGGTATACATTAGACTGTTAATGGAGATCATATTAGTGAACAGAATTGTACACTAGTGAATGTTTTGAATTATTAAATCAACCATGTATATTTTATATTGAGAAAAAAATTTTGGGTGTGGGGGAAGGTTATTAAATCTTTCTAGGACCACCCCTAATATCCAATTTAATTAATATATGCCCAGTTTTTGTTATCTTTGGCAGATAAAGATTTTATAACCTTTTTCTCTTTGTCGTAACAGTCTCCTTCCATTTATCCAAAGGATAAGATGAACTTCCTCCAGTAACAGCACAGGTTTTTTAAGTCTGTTTCATAGATACAAAAAACAAAATAACTCAACCATAATCGCATAATTCTAGTAAGCAGCTTGGCCATGATTTTAAAAAGAGCTAATGGGAAAGTTTGTGTTTTTCCTAGCATTATACTGTATCTGTTAGTCACATGCATCTAATTTAAATCATTTACTTCATTAAAAATTCAGTTAGTTTTTTATGTTTATGTGTTGTACTAGGCAAGTGCTCTACCATTGAGCTACAATCCCAGCCCTTTTTAAAAGGGTTACACTATCTTTTGAGTTAGGGTTACACTATCTTGCCCAAGCTGGCCTCAAACTTGTTATCTTCCTGCCTCAGCCTCCTGAGTAACTGGGATTATGGATGTATACCAACACACCTGGTCCTCAACTATTTTATAAATGGAAATAGTACATACAATGAGGATCTTAAACAACCTATCTTGTAGAGTTAAAAGAGACAACCCTCTTCTTCAATTCATATGCTAAAAAAAACTGCCATTCATAGCCCCAAGTTCTCTGGTACTCAAAGTCACAATCTTGCAGCCTCATCTTCTACCTTCAATCTATTTTTTCAAGAATTCATGCAAAAAAGGCTGTGCACATTTTCCAGATCTTTCTACACTTGACACCTGAACAGAGATGTCTTTTATGTTGAACAGTACCTCCCAGCTTCACAATCCTGAAGGTGTGGCACTATTTTGTACATTAACAAAACCAAAAATTTTGTTGGATGGGTCACAGCCATTTGACATTAACATTTTTTTCATCTTTACTTGCACATGGTTTGTCGTTTCAGGCCTTAAATTTGTGATATCTGTCAACGACTCTGGGAGTGATAGTGATCAAAAATTTTTAGAGGGAAATGTTTATCACAGCCAGGAAGGAAAATTCGGTAGGGTTTAGAAAATGCAAAGCACAGTGTATAAGAAATAAAAAATGTCAGAGACATGCGAGAGGAGGTAGTAGTCTCCTAACAGGTATCCTGAGACGTGACTGGATTTATTACAGCTGCTGGATTCTCACAAGGCTTCAGTGACCAGAAATGCTTTTCATCCCATCTTTGGCTGGTCTAAAGATCATACTCCCCAGGGACCTAGCACTTCATAATAATGATTCATTATTTATTCTAGCCCCAGGACATTTCAAATGAGTGTTTCAAACTACTGCTGGTTATTATATTGGATTTAACTCTACTGATGCATTTATTGACGCCACAGGAATCATCAAAATGCAGTGGTCTCCATAGCGCTTTGAAAGCTGCATCTTTATTTGATTTCCTTTCATGAAGCATGAAACTTAGCCTAGAGAATCTTTTCTACAATAATTAATCAAAATAAATATATTTGTGAAATTAATAAATATTTTAACAAACTTACACAGTAAAACCTACCGATGACGTTTAAGGAATTAATTCTTTCTTTTTTTTTTTTAAAGAGAGAGAGAATTTTTTAATATTTATTTTTTAGTTTTCAGTGGACACAACATCTTTATTTTTTATTTTTATGTGGTGCTGAGGATCGAACCCAGTGCCCCGGGCATGCCAGGTGATCGAGTTACCACTTGAGCCACATCCCCAGCCCTAATTATTTCTTTAAGGAGCTTTCTAAACCATTTCCAAGCCTGTGCCAAATTAACTATGAGGGTAGGAACTGCATTTGACATTGCCTGGCATACTGAGGCACTTTCTAAATAGCTGTTGAGGCCCCATTACTAAAACATATTGTTCTCATTCTTTTACCTGTTGATAGTATATAAGTACTGTGGAATAGAAATCTGAAACATAACTATTTCTATTTTTTTAAATATTCCTTTAATCTTTCTCTCTGGCTCACTGCTATCTGAGTGATAGTGTCCATAAACCCTACCAAAAAGAAAAAAAAAAAAAGATTCACAATCCATCAGAGAGAAAATTCAGAAGCTATTTCCAAGACATTTCCAGAAAACTATTTAGGATTAAAAAAAAAAAAAGGAACCAAAACAAAAAAAAAAAAAAAGAAGAAGAAGAAAGAAAGAAAGAAAGAAAGAAGAAAGACTCTTAGTATAGATGCAGTTCATTGGACAGGGTTCTTTAAACTCTGGGAGGAAATCTCACCTGACCTCGACTGCAAGTCTTTGCAGTTGCATTTGCTTGACCCCATAAGAAAAGGCTTAGAGGAATAAAGGGGCTGGTGATGTACATAGTCAATCATATACTTCAGGTTATATCCATAATTACTCAGGTAATATCATAAAATATAGCAAATTATATCTTATAATATAGCAATTAAATTATGAGATACAAAAAGGTACTAGTACTAACCTACTTGGCAATTTTCTTACTCTGATGTAGAGCATTTCTTAATGGAATTTCAGGAAGGCCCATATTCCAAATCTATCTTTCCTAAAAGATACTGAAAACACCAATGGTGGCTGAGCCACAAGCTTCTGCACAAAGGGGAGTCCTGGGAGGGAGGGCTCAGATCCAGGAGGGTGAAGGGTACTCCTATTAACTTAATTTTCATTTCCATACATTTACCATAGTGCTTTAAGATGCAAGTCTAAATTGGGTCATTCTCACATGGCTCCCACCATCCTCAAGACTACCCTCAACATGACGTCTAGCTCTTTTCAGAATTGGGCACAAAACTTATCTTGATAATTCTAATCAAATTACAATAGTAACTATTACTCATTTTAACTGGCATAAGAGTTAATAATAATTTCTGGAAAATAATACACTATATTAAGTCTTACTCTCCATGGAGGCTGAGAGATGCTTAAAAACAGCTGATGCTTTAAAAAAAAAAAAAAGAAAAAGAAGTTGATATTTACTTACTGAAATCAAAGAACAAAGAAATGAATAAATAAGACATCATTCTTATAAGATTCTAAGTTATGATTGAAAATTTACTAGTTCATATTCATTGGTGAAAAATTAATATATATGCATCAGTATTGATACTAACAAAGTATCTATCTATCTATCTATCTATCTATCTATCTATCTATATATATATCTATCTATCTATCTGAAAGTCCAACACAATCAGGCATTGTATATCTGGTTGCTCTCTTCAGTAGGGGTTGTTGAATGCAAAAAAATGATAGATTTACTTATGTTTACTTTTTTACCCTTAAGCTCCTGGAGTCAACTAAACAAACCATTTGATTGAAAATAAAATGGTAATCTGGTCATCTACTGACTAGGGGATTAATGAGTATGTCAATTCACTTCCTAAGTACCATTTTAGTCTGAAAAAAATCAACTAAAGAAATCATATATTATTAATATGAATTCATCACACAGGCCACAAATTACAGGCCACTGAAAATTGGGAAACAAACTATCACTTAAAAGTGTCCTGGATAGCTATCATTAGCTAAAAATATTAATTCAGCTTTACAGTTACATCAGTGGAGTAGTTTTGCACAGAATGACTGATTCCTTTACACAAATATGAAAAGAAATATGTAAAGAATCATTTCCTTGTAAAACCTCCTTTTCTCCCCAATATCACCAGAAGCCTTAGTCAATAGTACTACCATCTATTCATTGATCAGATAAAAACTTAGCAGTCATCCCTGATTCTCTCTTTCATATTCTATATCCAGTCCATTAATAAGTCCTGACAGCTCTGACTACAGTAAAATATCTCTGAACTGACTATGTCTCGCCCTCACTGTTATCACCCTAATTTAAGTCAACTAACAAGTCCCCTGCCATCACACTTGCCCCCATTTGTCCATCTTCTTCACAGCGGACAAATTAACTTTCCTAATTACATCAGATCTCATCCCTTCCCTGCATAAAACACTCAATGACATTTACTGCAATATGAAGAAATTCAGACTTCTCCCCATGGACTATCAGTGTCCCAGGCTCTGACTTCCTCTGTAGTCCTTCTCCCTCATCTCCCTTATCCACAGCACATCCCAATCTTTTGACCTTGTTTCTATCAAACATGGAAGCTTACCCCCTACGCCCTCAAAATTGTCAAATGACTTCTTTTTGCCCCTAGCATTTAGACCTAAACTCAGAGGTCACTCCTCAAGTCAATCTCTATTACATCAGCTTATTTATCATTTTCATGGTTGCAATTTCATTATCTGCCACCTTCCACTAAAGTGGAAGCTCTTTAAGGGCAAGGACTCAGCTGATGGAAAGTCAGCTCTTTTCTCAGGACCAGAACAGTTCCTGGCACAACACATACATCAGTAAACATCTGCCAACTCACTGAATCCTATACCCACCAAAGAGCCTTCTTTAACAAATACTAGATGTGAATGTTGTGAGAACTGGCACACCTGGAAGGCACTGTTTTGGAAAACAAACAACTTATCTTTTTGAAAGGAATATTTCAAGCCACTGTGTGATAAGATTTGTATCCCAAAGTAAAGAAATGACTTGTCATGGGCGGACACTATAGGTCATCCATCTTTCATTCCCGCTGGATTAAGATCTAAAAGTCTGATTTCAACATCCTGAGCTCTTCAAACTAAACAGTATGAATTATTTCTTCTCTCCAGACAATTGATAAACAGAAACTTCTGGTCAATTCTCACTATCATTTGCTCTATCTTTCATCTTTGGAAACCTGTCTGCTTCACCATAGTGCAGCTACAGCTCCACTCTGTGGAAAAACAAGGAAGAGAGACAATACAAGGTAAGTAATGCTTCCTATGAGACCACTGAGATGATCTGGGAAACTAAGTATAAGAAATTATAGTCTGTAAAAAACACATGCATAATATCCAAAAGATACAGCATTTGGTTCTTATTTAGATTGGATACAATAATCTCTAACTATTAAATACTATCAGGACCTGTAAGTATTTGATGACTGACTTGCTCTCCTTCCCATCTTCCGTCGTCTGATTTCTATAGCAGACTTAAAACTGTTTAGCAATTTTCTCTCTTTTATCTCTGCCAGCAGACACTGTGACACATATAAAAATCACAAACACAAAACACAAAGTTCATTCTACTCAGACCCAGAAATGAGACAATTAAAAGTAAATGATTTCCTATATTTAGATGGATAGAGATTCAGCTACTACCAGAGGCAGCAATGCCTTTTTTTTTTAAAGAAAAAGAGTATTTTTCACTAACTAGCATCCTTTGATCCTTGCCTAGGGACAAAAGGTCATTCACGAGGCTGCCAATAGTTACAAGTAACATCAAATCAAGACCTAATCAATGTCCAGCTGGCTCAGTTTCCAGGAGATGGGGTGCAGAAATTAGTTAATGATCTCTCCCAAAAAAGCCCAGAAATATTTTAACATTTTTTAGAACTTAATACATTGCATAGTTTGATTTAACATCCACCACTTTACTATCTAAGATTTTAAAATCATTTTGGACCTAGTTTTCAAAATATGATGGATGAAAATAGTATTATCCTTCCCTTCCCCAGCTTCCATGAGTTGAAGTTGATCTTCATTATAAACTAGGTTTTTCAGTGCACTAACTCATTAAGAGACTTCAAGTCTTGGAGAAATTAGAAACTAGGCAAAGTTTATCTTTGGTGACCCAAGATAAACCCTTTATCTCCTCTCTTCCCCATGTTTCTGTCCCTCTTTAGCCCTCAAGTTCTTTCCCTATCAAAACAACCTCAAAGCAAGAGATTTGAATTCCTTAGCACTAAAATAAATGTCTGCTAGAAACTTCAAGGATGACCTTTGTCAAGGAGCTAGGAGAACAAACAGGAATCAGAGCTTTGAAACAGTTTGTTTTCAAGAATAAGTGAAGGGGTCGGGGGACTACAGGGGAGTCTCTCTGAGCCTGTGACATTGGGCCACTCAGCAGCTGCCTGCTTCACCTACACTGTGGTGATCAGTTCTGTTACAAACTTCAAAAACAGACTGTTCTTTTATGTAGCTCATAATTTACAGATATGTAAACATTTTTTCATTCATTAAATAATTACAAGGATACTTAAAGGACAGAATTAGAAAAAGGAAAAACTTATAGAGAAGGCAGTAACTGAACTTGGTTTCTGAGAATGAATAAGAATTTATCAGCAGACATAGTTAAAGGCCATTTTAAGCAAATGGGATCAAAATGAACAGGGTAAGATAGAGTAAAAACCTTATGTTAATAGTATGATTCTAATTCACCTCTCTTCTCTTTCCAAAAGATTATGACCTTAGGTATTATGAACTCTGCTTACAACTACCAGCACTGTTTTAGAATATAGATATGTGTTTGGTGTGGCACATGCCTGTAATTCCAGCAATTCAGGAGGCTGAGACATGAGGATCACAAGTTTAAGGCCAGCCTCTAAAACTTAGCAGGGCCCTCAGCAATTACATGAGACCCTATTTCAAATTAAAAAATAAAATGGGCTGGAGATGTAGCTCAGTGATTAAGTAGTACCAGGGTTTAATTCTTTAATTTAAAGAATATAGATATATGGGCTGGGGATGTGGCTCAAGTGGTAGCACGCTCGCCTGGCATGCGTGCGGCCCGGGTTCGATCCTCAGCACCACATACAAAGATGTTGTGTCTGCCGAAAACTAAAAAATAAATATTAAAAAATTCTCTCTCTCTCTCTCTCTCTGAAAAAAGAATATAGATATGTACGGAGAATATTATTGACATGTACTCACAGTGTGGAAGTCAAGAGGAAATAAATTGAATAAAATACAGCCCAACCTCAAAGCAATTTACAATATAATGGGTTTAGATGGAAATTTATGCAAATGATGTAAGATCACTAAAAATGAAATTCAGGAAACAGCTAAGTCTGGACAGAGTCTTCATTGTGGCTGCCAACAACTGTCCTTGCATGGACCAGCCTTCACTCAGCCAACAGTAGATAGGTTGGAGTGAGGAGGCTCTGAAGCAAGTGTTCATGGCTTCCCTCCACCTGTGGCTGGACTGGCCTACGTGGGACTCAGGGATTGAGAATGAGCCCACCAGGAAGCCTGGACCTCTGGGTCAGCCATCTAGCTGAATTGAGTAAATATTTTCTTTAGTCTAAAATTTTCTAACAGTTTGAGTAAATGCCCTCTAAAGTTTCTGGTGCTGGGTCTGGTGCTTTTTCTTAGAGACAATGTCTCATCTCTTCTCTTTTTTACCTTTTAAGTAGTAAGGGAAAGATTTGAATCAGTTGCTACATTTTTTCCCCTTGTGTCTAGAAATATGGAAGACCCATGTTAAGCGGGTCTTCTTCCCTCTTAAGAAAGCATCTTGAGTCCAATCACATGCCTTTAGATTCACACCTAGATGACGGGAGCCCCTTCTGTGAAATGAGATGAAGGTATTGTCAGTAAACACTAAGCTTTTTACTATATGGAAACCAAATATGAAAAGGATATTATGTTACTTAGAATCTCAGAAATAGACTCAGAAAGACCGCAGAGACCATTTCATCTAATCTCTTATTATATGATTTAGGGAATTCATTCTCATTTCATTCATTTGTCCAAAATTAGACAGGATTCATCACAGGCCCACATTAATCCCAGTGACTCACAAAGTGCGAGTCCCAAGGACCAGCAGCATCAGCATCACCTGAGACTTTCTGTAAATGAAAATTCTTGGGTCCCATCCTAAATGTACTGGATCTGACACAGTGGAGGTGAGGCTCAGCAATCTTCAGTTTAACTAGGCCTTCAGTTTATTCTAAAGCAACAAAAGCTTTTTTTAAAAGTACATTATTTAGTTTTAGATGAACACAATACTTTTATTTATTTTTATGTGATGCTGAGGATTGAACCCAGTGCCTCATACATGCCAGTTAAGCACTGTACCACTGAGCTACAACCCAAGCCCCATGCACCAAAAGTTTAAGAATCAGTTTCCTATATCCTCAGTGGAAAGTGTTAGTGCAATTTAGTTTAACTGGATGAAGCAGAAAAGGGAATCTAGGGGCTGGGGATGTGGCTCAAGCAGTAGCGCGCTTGCCTGGCATGCGTGCGGCCCGGGTTCGATCCTCAGCACCACATAGTGTCCGCCAAGAACTAAAAAATAAATATTAAAAATTCTCTCTCTCTCTCTCTCTCTCTCCCTTCTCTCACTCTCTCTTTAAAAAAAAAAAGAAAAGAAAAGGGAATCTACTGGCCCATGCAAGTGAAAAATCATGGAATAATGCTTTCTCCAGAATAATCTGTGAAAAACACCATATTTTCGCAACAGTTCCAAATTTCCTTCTCCATCAACTACATACTCCTTTGTTAGAGTTGTCCATACCTTCCTCCTGGATTACCTGTCTTACCTGACTTCCCTCCACTCCAACAGGAACTTTAGCTAGAGTCTTTGTGGTCTTATCCCAGACCTGGACCACACCAAATCCATCTCCCCAATTCTCACTGCATCCACAAAGTTTCCCTTGACTGTACCACTTTCAGTTCCCTCAGCCTACCAAACTTCCTACCCAGACTTAAAGAGCAAGCTCAAGTTCTACTGCTTCTATGAAAAATACTTTCTTTTTTCCAGTCTTTTCTTGAAAACATTCTCATGAACTTTCTTAAAAACATTCTCATGAACAGCATCTAGTATCTGAACCATTTAATGTAGCCCTTATCTGTTAGGCCAGGCACAGTGGTGTAGGTCTGTAATGACAGCAACTCAGGAGGCTGAGGCAGGAGGATTGCAAGTTTGAGACCAGCCTCAGCAACTTAGCGAGGCCCTAAGCAACTTATTGAGACCCTATCTCAAAATAAAAATAAAGCTGGGCACCGTGGCACATGCCTATAATCCCATCGGTCAGGAGGCTGAAGTCGGAGGATATTGAGTTCAAAGCCAGCCTCAGCAAAAGTGAGGTGCTAAGCAACTCAGTGAGACCCTGTCCCTAAATAAAATACAAAATAGGGCTGGAGATGTGGCTCAGGTTTGAGCACTCCTGGATTAAATCCCTAGTACCCCACCCCCCCCCAAAAAATCTATTAGTTTAAATACAAGGAGGTATGAGGAGGATTCAGATGGGTTTCATGTAAGCCAATGGCAGGATGATTACCTAAGCTTGCAGTTTTGAAAAGTCATAAGTATTCAGTTAGAGCATTTATTTCTCATGCTCCAATATAGATGGGAATACCTTGACTTCTCTCCCTAACTTTCCATCAATATCCTCCAATATTCTGGTGAGTTTAAAAGAAGAAACTACATATCCTAAGTGCAGCCTCATCTCTCTTCTCTTTGTGCTTTCTGTGGGGCACATTCAAGGGGAGGTGCCCAAAGAAGGAAACAATAGGTACAGGTGAGCAGCCCTGCTGTTTCCAACTCTGCCTTTGACTTGGTGGTAAGTTTATTTCTAGGTTGAAGTCTCTAGTTACTGAAAGACTAAAGTTATTCTCCAAAGAGCTTAATCAGGAATAAGATGACAAATTTTATTTCAATCAGTCTGACTTAATCATCTGTGCTTCAGTTGTTTATTGGATCTTAGGAAAGGAAGAAAGGGGTATTAATAGTCACACTAAAACTTAAATAACCAGCAACTATCCTATCTTTCTTTATTTGGTGCTGAATATTTTACGATCCTTCCTGTAAATCCGCTTAAATTATTTCTACTCTGAAAACAAACTACTTTTTAACTTGAGATTCTAGCTCCTCATTAATTTGAACATTTATATGGAACTGGTGCTACCATTAGTAACAAAAACTGCTCATTTCCCCCCAAATTTATTTCCCTGTTCTTCTTAATTAACAGAACATCCAAATTTAATGTGGATAAAAAGCATCCTCAAATAAAGGATACATTTCTGTCTTAGGTATGGTTTTATGTTTAAATTCTGGCCAATGAGATTTAAATGGAAGAACTGTGCACAACTTCTAAAAAATATTCTAAAAAAGGAGGAGTTGGCTCTTCTTTTCTACTAGTTGAAATAAAAATTCTACTGCCTGAGCTAGAGCAGCCATTCTGGACTATGAAGGAGAAGTAGAAATGTGCTAAAACTGGCTCACATGGAATTGAGAGGACAGATTTTTAAACATTCAGAAAAGTTTCAAGTTGGTTGTAAAATCAGAGGAGTTTGAAATTGGCCATTGTGGGAGTATTTTCACCATAGAAATCAGTCAAATGCTGCAAATCAAATCAAGCCTCCCCCCACTTTCTTCAGAGCACCAGTTTATCAGAACACTACTAAATAGCAGTCATATGGAAAAGATGGCAGGGAAATATGACAGAAGGGACTTGTGTCCCCAGTGATCATGAAATGGCTCACCATACAATTTTTGGACAGTCTATATTTAAATGCAAGAAAAAAAATGACCTTCAATCTTGTTCAGGCATTATAATTGTTTTCTTTCTACCTCTTAAAATCAAACCTAACCTAACTACTATTCATTTTGAATACGGGGTCTAATTTCACTCTACCTGATAATAGTTTTGGGGTCATTAGGACACTAAGAAAGAAAATTTGATTAGTTAAGCTTGGGTCAGGCACCTCTATCTTGGAATAATCTGTGGCAGCAAGAATTCCATGGTACAAACCTGATTATTTAAACCATTTCTCTTAACAAGGATTAGTGGTTTACATCTGAAAAAGCAGAAGTGAGTTGAGCAGGCACCCCAAGCTAGTTCCCTATTATACAAGTCATTCCATTAGTATCTATTCCTTTTAAGCCTAATTGTCTGAACTATTTTCCAGAAACATTTTATAAATCATTGTTTATATCTATTTTTCCTATACTTGCTAGATACAGATTTTCTCTTCTGCACTGAGCACAGAAGATTACACTATACTCTTAGCCACCAACCACTCTACCATGCCACTCTGAGTTAAGTATCTTGTCTATTCCAATACCATCTCTCCATTTATTCTTTTTGCTCTTGCAAACAATCCTGACCAATAATGCCTGACAAAAATTCTCCAAATTATGGTTCTATGACTCCTAAAAGGAACCACAAAGAGTATCACAGGAAACCTTCAAGTACCTATATTATCGCAATTCTAGGCACCTTGAAAGAAACAGAATAATGTTCTTTAGGTCATAAGAAACTTGTAGAAGTCCTGTGACTTTACAAAAGGCCTCCTAAACAGCACTGCACCCAGGGAAGATTGACCAACACAATATAGCTAGAGGCAGATCTTGACTTCAGAGGAATTGAAGAAACTGGAAGGCTGTTGCCACTGTAATAAATGGAAACACACATTTCCAGTCCACTTTGCCATAATAACCATTTATACTGCTGAGTCTGTTAGGGCACTCAAATTCAAGGGCATAACCTTAGCTCTGAAATGTACCCACCTAAAATTCATCTACCAAAAATATATGTGTGTGTACATTTCATGGGGTGATTTACATTCCTAACTAGATTATGCAATTATGGAGAATCTGGAGAGAAAAGATAAATGGGACAAGATGCGTGAACTATTAGACAAACCAGAAAAGTAAAGGAATTACTACAAAATATATTAAAATGCTACAGGGAAGCAGTGCATTTCTCATGATGGTTGACTCTCCAGTATCTATTCCATGCCTCATGAATAGCTATTCATGAGAATCCCGTTCCCCTCACTCACTGGCCATTGGTTTTAAAATGGACATATGCTTTATCAATCTTGGTCTGTGAGATACAAAAGGGAGTAAGTAGAAAGTTTTCTTAGAAAGTTTTCTCCTAAAAAAAAAGACACAAGAAAGAGATGTTCCCCTACTTCCTCGGGGCTTGAGGGTCAACACCTCCTTGGTGAGCTAAATGTAAGACAGTGGGCAACATTTTAGCAGATGACAAAGGAAGCCTAGAAAAAAGAAAAAGAAGTCTGGGGGTGCAGGTCAGTGGTGCAGCACTTGCCTAACAAGCGAGAGTCCCTGGGTCCATTCCCACAGCCACAAAGAGAAAGAAAGAAAGAAAGAGAGAGAGATCTGAGTAGGAGACTTAAGTGCCACAGGAGAAAGCTGCATTGTTCTCATAGTCAGGAGCTAAGCCTCTTAAAGAAACCAGTTGCTCTGTAGGATTACTAATTGCAGAAATTTTATCTTTATCTCTACTTTCTACTATGTTATGAGGCTAGGACACTTGGGCAGCCCAACTAACAGTATTAAGAAAAAGTTCAAGAGTGAGAATTCCAGTTCTTTGTCTGTTTACAAAGAATGAGTTTGGGTATTTGATACAGAGAACAACAAAATGATTCTCAGGAAAAATTGGGAGAGGCACAAAACCACTCAAGGATCCCTTCCCCAAATCCTGTATCCCTCAAACCATTCATACAGGAGCCTGCTTTTTAAGTTGTATCTTAAGATCCTACATTACCCTATATCCTGCTTTAGAATGAAGTCTGAATTCTGTCTCTCAAGGGACCTATTCTGCTCTTCACTGGTCATGGAAGGTTCATAATCCTCACTGTGATCATTAGGTGATTAAAAAAAAGAAAAATGGGAAGAAATAATAGAGTTACCAACACTCAGATCCCTGTTCCAGACCAAATGAACCTAACACAAAGCCAAACCTGAGAACTACCACCTCACTGTATTGGATGATAAACATCAAGAATTGCTGAGGAAAGCCTATAGCTAAGAATAAAACTTTACCTCACGTTTCATGTTAAAAGAATTTACAGATGTAGGGGGCAGACCCCTTCACACAGGGATTGAAGACAGTCAATATTTCAGTAGACCCATTCCTTCTGATGAAAAAGGTAATCTTGGGAAAAATGGTTACTGCTTGGGGGAATGCATTTTGTAGAATGGCAACTATCCTTCTCATTGTCCCTCACTGTTTGGAGGAATCTGATCTGTGTTCTCCATACCATAACATTAAAACATTATCTCCCACCCCCACCAAATTGAGGACTGGAGATTGGTTCTGGTTTGAAAGGTACAAAATTACCAAACTGACATAGCACTTCATTCTTGGGAAAGTGGAGGGAGGAGCAGGAGAGAGGTACTAAAGTTGAGAGTAAGTGCTAGAAGGCAGGATGCATTGCTACTCTTTGGAGTAGCAAGAACACAAGTGTTTCTCATAGTTCTGATAGACTCCACAGGTGGCTGGACTTCAGCCACCTTGCTTTTCTGTTAAGTGGTGTACTGAGAAAAAGAGTGTTGCACCTGAGTAGGCCCTCCACTGGGAGCCTGCGTGGGGTGGCCTGTAGAGCCCACTGAAGAACAGCAGATGTATCTCAGGAGAGACCATGATCAGACTCTTTCCACATAGACTCAACTACAGGACAGTCAGCATTGGCCAGGTATGCAGCCACACCTACCAAAAGAAGAGGTGAGTGAAAGGCAACCTCTGCCATCTGGAAAGAGGAGTCAATATGGGCCTCAGTTCCTCCATCAGAGGGAAGCATAGGAAAGGGGGCTGGTCTGTGAGAACAGACCAGACAGATCTCCAAGGATGGAAGAATTTCAGAATTTAGGATTACGAGGCTAACCTTTGGGGTAGCAAGAATACAAGTGTTTCTCACAATTCTGATAGACTCCAAAGGTGGTTGGACTTCAGCCACCTTGCTTTCCTTTGAACAGAAAATGATCTTTAAACGTTTAAGGATGAACACTGTGAAGGCTGGGATGTAGCTCAGTGGTAAAGCACTTGCCAAGCGTGTGTGAGGCCCTGGGTTTGATCCCCATCACCTAAATAAATAAATAAATAAAATCGAACACTACTTAGCCTTACAATTTCAGTGACAATGTTTTAATAAACTGAAAGGGACTCAAGTTATGGAATTGGACTTAGATGACATTAGGGAGCTTACAACCCAGCAGGCAAAGAGAGTCTTGATAGAAAACAGATTGTAGCGAAATTATGGGAAAAATTAAACACTTTCATGTTTATACCCTATTACAGGCAAATATTCTCACTAAACTGGTTATACATGTTAACATTTGCACTTTATGAGTGTGATTTGAAACCTTACCTCTCCTAACACATTTGTTTTCAAGGAAGTTTTCATGGAGACAAAGGTGGAGCAGAAAGAGTATGAAGTGGCTGCAGTGTTTGAAGATAATACTTACTCTTCATCAAGAGCCAGACATGCCCTAGGATAACAAGTAAGTAAATAATTCAAAACAGGGGCCTTATGTTACCAGACCAAGTCTCAACCAACCAAATCAGACCATTAGAAATCATGTTCTTCCCATGAGATTATTCTAGTTGTCACAGAAGTTGTTAAGTTTGTGATGTAGGTTTGAACTTGATGACTGTCCTCGTAATTGTGTAAGTTAAATGCAAGTTCAAATATAACCAAATAAGCCAGGGATGGTGGTGCATGCCTGTGATCACAACAACTTGGGAGACTGAGGTAGGTAGTTTGAGGCCAGCTTCTGCAACTTAGGGAGAGGCTAAGCAACTTAGTGAGACCATGTCTAAACAAAAAAGGGTTGGGAATGTAGCTTAGTGGTAAAATGCCCCTGGGATCAATCCCCAGTACCAATATATATGTATATATTGTTACATATCAAAATAAAAAATTTTATGTGGACTGAGAACCAGAGACTGTGGTGATAGTAGAGAGTCAAACCATAGCTTTTCTGTAAACAGAAAATGATTCCAGGAGAAGTTCCAGGATTTATTGAACCTAGGTATGATACCCAACAATTCAACACTGAAAGATGGATCATAAATAGCTATGTAGTCATCCCACTTTCTTTACCAATACTGATTACAACTAAAACAGTACAAAAACTAACTCAGATCTAAGACTCAAAACCAAAGTGATTTTGCATGTCTATAGCTTGCTACACAACCAACCACCTGTCCCAGAGGTGTCTGTTCCCAGACCTGGGAGGATTCCAAGAGCAGACTGGCTTCCAGCCAGTTGTACAGGTTTCTGTACTTGAGATCTGAGGTGTTTTAAAAGACTCCCTCTTTCCTATCTCTGGGCTGAACATTCTTTCCTGTGGGTCTGAAAAGCAGTGTCTGAAATTCTCAGCATTCCTGTCGTTCCCTAGGGCCTGAGGCAGTGCTCTAAACATTTTTGCCCACAGGCACCTGAAGAATTGGGCCAATAGCTCTTCAGTGGGAAGCCAGCTGGAAGTTAAGTGCAAAGGCTAAAGGGAACACAAAGGAGGGTGGAGAATGCTTGCAGGAGAGGGAGCTTGGTCTAGTAAGCAGTTTGCCAATTTGCACAAAAGGTTCTACCACCCAGCTCAGTGGTGACTCACCCAGGAATGGAATGAGGGTGGGGGAGGGGAGGGCGGGACCGAATGAGGGTGGATGGGAAGGAACAAGGGGCCCTAGCACAAATCCTAAACAGAATTTTAGCCATAATAATTTGCCAGATTCCCACATGACAATGTTTTCACTGAATCTCTAAAGCCCTTTCTAGAAAGACCAGTAACTAGAACTTTGGAGTTGCTGAGATAAGCTATACTGGTAAGAATCTCGGCCCTTCTTTCTCTTTTTCTCCCTCCTTCTCCTTCCTATACACAATCTGGGTATTTGAGTAAACTGGAGAACTGGGTGCACCTGCAGTTTGTTCATTTTAAGCCACAGACAAACCACTAGAGGGCAATGTTACGACTGACCTAAACTCTTCTGATTTCTTCTGGCTTCTGAACTCAGGCAGCCAGTCCACACATCCTGTGACAGGAAGTTTCAGAACTCTTCCTCAATTCCCATTGTAAACAAACAGCCATAGGGTGGATATATCCAGATGTTCGAGTCACAGAAACACACAACATGAGCTACACAAGTCAAAGTTACAAGTAAATCTGAATGACTTTACCTAATTTTGCAGCACAACTCAGAATTCAGAATTGAAATTTGTATTTCTCCCTGAATTTTGGAATATCTCATAAATGTTCTCCCTAAAAGCAAAAGGAACCTCTCAAAGAAATGAAGAGAGAAATAATCCAACGCAGCCTATTTGATTAAGATTCTGTTTTGTTTCCATATTCAAGTTATAAGTGTTTGATTTGGTCCAAACAGTTCATGCACACAAATGTGGGCACCAAGAGCCACGCACGTGCTTTTCTGCACTTTAGGCTTGGCAAAAAAAAAAAAAAACTGAGATCCAGCAAATCTGATCCTAGTTATTGTAGAAGCCTTGGGCTTTGGGGGCAGAATTTCCCTTTCTTTGAGTTCAAACTAGGGCCCCAAGGCACATACCTTGCATCTTGTACAGGGGCGAACTATCAACTAACTTCTCTGAGGTTAGTATTTCAATAAGTTATGCAAACTAGCCTACTGACTAAAGACCTAGCTAGAACTGTAAATCAGGAAGTATTAAAATATCAGGTAAAAGATAGTAGCTTTTCATGGTCAGGGAATTCTCTCCCAGCACTTGTGTTGTACTTCTTTAAACAACTGATATTTGCTGATGTCAAGCATATCCTTGGTTTATCAGCAGAGGCAGATAAGGTAAGGGAAATATTTGTAGACAGAGGGATTTCTGGAATTTTTCTACAATGCCGAAATACTATCCAGAGTTCAAGTGGGCCACATTCAGACAATAGCTATGTTATTTTGTCTAGCTTTTGTATTTTCACAGCTATATAGCAACAGTGACACTCTTTACACAAGGCCAATACTATTTACCTAAGACTTTCTTCTCTTTTCCTGTCTTCTCCCAAAGAGTCACAAGCATGTGCTACATTTTTCAAAGGAAAAATATAATAGGGTAAATGCTTTTTTTAAAAAAAAATATATTCTTAGTTGTATTTGGACACAATATCTTTATTTATTTTTATATGGTGCTGAGGATGGAACCCAGTGCCCCACATGTGCAAGGCGGGCACTCTACAACTGAGCTACAGTCCCAGCCTGAGAAAATGCTTATTGAAACTAAGCAGGTGGAGAATGTAACACAACAGATTCACATTGTTGGGGGAAAAGTGGAGCAAAAAAACAGTCCTGAGGTTTAAGGATTACAATTTAGCAGCAGAGTCCAGGGTTGAGCCAACACTGTCACAGCAGGCCAAGTGATGTAAAAGTACAGAACAAAGGGTGGAAGTATGGCACAGAGGGCCTCCAGCGAAGAGAAGAAAATATTAATAGAGAAGATGACTCCTGACCTAGCAAAACCTGACTGGGTGGAATGTTGACTAAGGGTGGAGCTGGACAGAGGAGTTTTTTTGCAGCAGGTACCTCTGGCCCTCACTGGCCTACTCAGCCTCAGGGACAGGGGCGGTATCAGGAGGCATGTTAGCCTTTTCTCTTAGAGGCATTTTGTTTACAGGACTGTGCCCCAGGAAATCTGGGAGCAAGAACTTCATCTCTTCCAGATCACCTTTACAAAACCAAGGTTTGGCACACTGAGACAAATAAAGAGAGCTAGGAAATAAAGAGTAAACAGTAGATGAGATGGCAGTTGTAACTTGGCTAAATAGTTTCAGTACATGACAACTTGGCTTCAATCTGTATTATTCTGAATGTATAATTGATGTAGACCATCTGTTTCCAGTAAAGGATCTTTTGTTTTGCTTTTTTCTTCTCTACTTTCACCCAGAATGAATGGTTTTCTTATTAGGCAATGTTCACATGCCCTCAGAAAATGTGTTTGGAATAGGAAGACTCCTGAGAATCACAGAATAAGATGCCAGCAGAGTTGAGTATGTTCTTCCCCATTTTGAGCTAGTTAAATGAGAACCCGTGCCGATCACCATGCAGGGAACTTCTCAGGTACAACTATTAAAGCCATGGAACCATCAACTTAGGGTGGTATTAAAATCCTATGGCACTCTGGTGACAGTACTGTGGATTGGCAGCCAGAGCATCTTTTCCCACTCCAGTCACTATATTTCTTGGATTTATCAAGCAAGGCAACTAGGAATGCTCTGGGTTTTCTCACCCACCCTACAGATACTAATAAGCACTTTCTCAATGTCTTGGGCACTGAAGTACAAGATTAAGATCTAGTATTGTCCTAGCCGGGCACAGTGGCACATGTCTAAAATTCCAGTGGCTCCGGAGGATGAAGCAGGAGGATTATGTGTTCAAAGTTAGCCTCAGCAACTTAGCGAGGCCCTAAGCAACTTAGTGAGGCCTTGTCCCTAAATGAAAAAAAAAAAAAAAAAGAAAACCTTTAGAAAAGGTTGGGGATGTGGCTCAGTGGTTAAGAACCCCTGGGTTCAATCCCTAGTACCAAAAAATAAATAAATAAATAAAAAATAAAAAAGGAGGAGGAAAAAAAAAAGATCTAGCATACTCCTTGCCTTTAAAAGTTGAGTCATGAAGGAAACCAACCAGTAAAAAGACAACTATAACTTCAGACCTACTAGAGTGGTTATCATCTAAAAGTAAAAGAAGGGAAGGAAGGAGAGAAGAGAGTAGAGAGTGAAAAGAAGGAGAGAGAATAAAGAAAGGGAGGGATAGAGGAAGAAAAGTGTTGGTGAGGATGGGAAACAATTAGGACCTTCATAAATTGTTGGTAGGAATGCTACTGTAGCACAGTCTGGCAGTTCTTCAAAAATAGTTACCATGGGCTGGGCAAAGTGGCACACATCTGTAATCCCAACAGCCCAGGAGGCTGAGGCAGGAGGATCTTGAGTTCAAAGCCAGCCTCAGCAACAGGGAGGCACTAAGCAACTCAGTGAGGCCCTGTCTCTAAATAGAATACAAAATAGGGCTGAGGATGTGGCTCAGTGGTCGAGTGCCCCTAAGTTCATTCCCCAGTACCCACTCCCCAAATAGTTTCCATATAACCCAGCAATTCCACTTTGAGGTGTATTACTTAAGTGAATTGAAAATGTGATCACAGAACAACTTGTGCACAAATGTTCACAAAGGCATTATATTTATAAAAGCACAAAGATGGAAACAATCCAAATGTCCATCACCTAATAAAGGATAAACAAAATGTGGTATATACATACAATGCCATACTATTCAGCCTAAAATAGAATGAATGAAGTACTGGTACATGTTACAACATGAACAAAGCTTAAAAATATTCTGCTTAGTTAGTGAAAGGAGTCAGAAAGACAAATACTAAATACTATATGATTCTGTTCATGTGAAATATCTAGATGAGGAACGTCCATATAGATAGAAAACAGACTGATAGTTTTCAGGGAATTTGGGGGAAAGGTAAAGGGAAATGGCTATCCATATATGTGTGTTTCTCTTTTGGCTTGATGAAAACGTTCTGAAATGTGGCTGGAGATACTACCTTTTGAATATACTAAAATCATCTAAATTGTGCATTTTAAAAAGGTGACTTTTATGGGATGTTGAACTACATCTCAATAAACAAGCTAATTATAAGACAATGTGATGAGTGCCAGGTTACCCATTTGGGGTGATATAGAGAAGGGGTTCAGAAATCATTCTTCAAAGAACTAACTTTTAAGTAGAAAGTAAGAGTAACAAAGGAAGGATGGGTCAATACTACAGGAACAGCAGAAGATTACCCCATGCTGAGAGGAGAGCCAGTGGTACTCCTGGGGCAAGTAACTCCAGTGAGTAGCTCCACTGGGCAAAAACAGTGTTTGCAGTGAGCAGAAGGCAGAGGGAGGCCAGGGAGAGAAGGAGCCAATAAGTCATGACAGAGTTTGGACTATCCTAACAATATCAGGAAACCCTTGAGTTAATGGATGGGAATGACAAGATATGATTTCTTCAGAAAGAAAGAAATGTTCTAAATGCAGTGTGGAAAATGGATTGGAGGTGGAGCAAGAACAGAGGCTGGATTAGTGAGGACATTATTGCACCAATACAGTCAGAACTGACCAAATAGGGAAAACTGGAAGGTTGGGCAAGTGCTTTCAAGCTCCCTGTAATGCTCTGCCAACCATAACAGCACGAAGCTCTAACAAGAAGCAAGATGTGGTTTCAACAGGAGCTGATGCTGCTGAGGCTGCAGGCACGCCTCCCTGCAGGCCCCATTCCTGCCTTTAATCCAAACTTTATGTATAGTTCCCTCTAGATTCTAGAGGCAAGTTCCCTTTCCAGACAACTGTGATCATAAAGACCCTTATCATTTGCTGCAGGAAGATAGTCTACTATAGAGTAGAATGGACTTGAGAATCAGGTGCTTGAATTCAAATTCCTACCTTGCCACTTCTAAGCTTGGACTGTTAACCACTTAATCTTTGATCTCAGTTTCCTCAAATAAGAAATGAAGAAGACAATATGTATATCTGTTTTGAGCTGAGGATTGTATGTGATTACATGTGTAAAAAGCCTTGTACTAGGCCTACCATGTGGTAGGTGCTTAATACATTTTGTTTCTTTCCAACTCAAGTCCTCTGGGGTTTTAACTCATAGTTCAATGAAAGTATGACACCAGAGAGTGAGTAAATATGCATCAGGCTGGTGATCTCAATATCAAGAGGAGGAAAGACCATTTCACTATCATCCTAAAAATAGGTGTTTGCCACTGAAAACATGTTACTTGCATCTATGTTTCTGAAATACCATTTTGAATTCAAATGTATTTAAATTAATGCCCCTTAAAAAAAAAAAAAAAGAAAAAGAAGAAGATCTAAGAGCTTCTCAGACAAGTCATCAAACCTAGCTTGTTTACTGTCAAGCAGGGAGGCCAAAGTTCCAGGTAAAGGCCCTCCTTTCTAGAAACCAGCATAACTCCAAGGCAGCAGACCATATAAACAGCTGGAAGCACTGAGCAAATGGAATGTTGTCTGGAATGATAATGTAGAAAGAGAAAAACAATTCACCTAAACACAGCAGGCCCTTTAATTTAAAGGAATGCATTTTAAAAGCTAAGCAGAGCTTTCTAGGCACAACTGTTTTGTTGAGTTTTCTTATACAGAAAGGAATATATTTAAAAGCCAGGCAAGGACAGAAAGTCAAAATGTGTTTTAAATCTTTGCTATTAGCACTAAAATTCATGCCTTTAACTCTCCTAACAAGGCTGCAGTTCCTAGGATAGATTATTCTAGAAGTAAATAATTCCTTGGACCTTTGAACAGATCTCTCACACACATTTTCTCTCTCTCTCTCTCTCATATATATATATATTTTCATTCCATGTATTTGAATGTGTTTCCTTTCCTCTTTACCTCACACTATGAAGTAACATTTGTCCAAAGACATGACACCATTGTTGTTTCTTAGCTAATCATTGCAATGGATTTCAGGAAGCACAAGGTGGCAGAAGAACACTAAAAATGTAACTGGAAACAAACCCAGGGCAGCATGAGCATCATGGAAACCTCAACGAGATCT
Source organism: Ictidomys tridecemlineatus (assembly GCF_052094955.1). Taxonomy (NCBI): domain Eukaryota; kingdom Metazoa; phylum Chordata; class Mammalia; order Rodentia; family Sciuridae; genus Ictidomys; species Ictidomys tridecemlineatus. The sequence continues at coordinate 37,124,748 of NC_135482.1, read as the reverse complement.
ATTTTTTTTTTTTAACAATAAAAGAGGTCTTTTCCATTATAATAATAAACATGCTTAACAAAGTTTGGAAAATATGACAGGAAGATACAGGAACGAGAATTGTTATAACCCAGAAAAATAGACAACTTTTTAATTCTTCTTCCTATTATGATTATTAGTTGTGATTATAACAAACATGCAACTTTTATCTTCCCTTTTAAACTTTTAACAATGAAGTACTTTTCAACCTTACTTGTTCAAACATATATTTTTTTCCACAAAAGATTTCAAGCATCTTCAGTGTGTCTATATTTTTTATAAACCCTTTTAAAAAGATTACTGGTTAGAATGAGGCTTATTTTATCTAGCCACTTTTCTATTAGCAATGATTGTCAGACATCATGGTATCACCTGAGCCAGTAAGTTTATATTTTTAAAATTTGGTTTTAAAACAACAAAAGCCAGTTGTCTGAATCAAAACTAAACAAAATGAAATGGCAACTTCTTTTATTCCAAAACAGAATGAAATAATTGTATCCCTTTGTTTGAACCACATTCACGCAGACCTTATTAACATCAATAAAAAAGTACAGAATATATTACATTTGAGCTGTCCTGTAAGCACTTTGATCTTCATTTTCTCATTTTTCAAACCTCTGTCTACACTGTGTATATGTGCGTATAATCATTTAACATGCAGAAAATATTATATAAAATAATATTAAAATCACCCTTTTGGAAGATTGCCACTAATTAACTAAATTTACTCCTAAAAAATTAACCAAAAACCAAATTCACTTGTTGCTTTGGAATCATTAACCTGCACACTGTAAAAACTGTATGAAATCAATCATCTGCTTTAGACAGCTTAAAAAAACATTATTATTCCCCTCTACTAGGGCTTAGGCAAGTGAAGACTTCACTAATATGACTGAGTGAGAAACTCAGACCCCTGTATCAAGTACTGGAAAAATTCCATATCATATCTTCATATTTTGCAGCCTTAATTCACACCTTTAATCTACTAAAAGTAGTGTAGGGACTCTTCCTCCTTTTAAATGAAAACAGAATTTCCTCTATTAAATGAACAAAACCCTGACTTCAAATTCCATATTATATCTTCATATTTTGCAGCCTTAAGTCACACCTTTAATCTACTGAAAGTAGTGTAGGAACTCTTCCTTCTTTTAAATGAAAACAGAATGTTCTCTACTAAATGAACAAAACCCTGCTTCTGGGAAAGGAAATTCAATTGTCAGGAACAAATGTTACTATATTTCAGAGACTTCTGAATGGTTAATATTGACTCTCTCCTTTGTAAGAACTTACCAGGCAATCACAGGGAATTCCCTCCAAGAACAATGCCACTCATGATTCCCCAATCAGAACTCTGAAATAAAGGGAGCTCACTCTTAGGGCTTCACTTGTTTCTTCCTGGCTTCCTCCTTCCCCAGTAGCTTTGAAAATGTTTCCTATCTTATTATTCAAAGGCTCTCAGCCAGTTCAGAAAGGGGATTTCCTGAACTCTGTTCACCCAGGTTAAATCTTAGTAGTCCAACACACAGCATGTTACAAGTAATTGAAGAGGAGAGAAAGTCAGTTTAATGAAAATCATTAGCGTGACATTACTGTACTTTCTCAACATTTCTTCTCCTTAGGACTGCATAAGAAATTCAAGACTAAGTCTCAAAAATTTGACTATAAACTCAGCATCGGAACCTTCTTTTGTTTCCCTAGCTGATAGGGTTTCCCAGAAATTAGGCTTATCCATTTCCACAGCCCTGGAAAAGATTTAAAAACATGAACTATATTAAGTAACATGCCTTGTCTGTGGAACATCCACATTTTAAAAGCCTGGAGATCCTGGCTTGGGAAAACTGGAAAAATAAACACCAATTATGATGACTGGAGAAATTAATTTAAATGCCTTTGCTGAATCTTGTCCTCCAAACTTCAAATAAAAATAATTTAAGTTTTGACCCTCAGAACTATCCCTTAGATAAAAACGACTTACAATAGTTTTCCCTGTTTTTTGTTTGTTTTTCCCCTAGTTCTATTCTTTCCCACACAGATTAAACCAAAATAAGATTAGCCAAACCTAATTTGATTCTAATCCAAGCCACACACCCTATGTATTCTATTCCAAATCAAGTTTAATTTACTGACTTCCTTGGGTCCCAACTGAATGACCTACTGGAATCCATGAAAGAGGTCATAGAATAAGATTGCAGGCCAAAAAAAGAATGTGAAAAATACAAGCAAGCATGGAAATAACTGGCCCAAAAGACATAACTTGGGTAAGATGTTTGTTGTAGAATCCAAATGTAAAACATCAAGTCTTCCAACAGGAAAAGCAGCCAACAAAGAAGCAGATGCATAGCATTTACTCATTCAACGATTATAGAGACCTCAAATCTTAACAGTAGTGATTTCAGGAGGGTATTTCCTTTTTAGTGCCCAGTTCAGCAATGAAGCCACTTTCCATCACCTCTAGCATTCTATCTGTATGTTGTAAAATCTGTGAACATAAACTTTACTTTTTAATCTTCTCTTACTTTTGGAGTAAGCTGGGTTAAAAACCTCTCTTTTGATTTTGGTAACCAAAAGCTTTGATTATTTTAATTCAAAGAATTAAAAACCTTCATCTGAAGATTGACTGCCGCTTGTAACAACATAATAGCTGTAATATGGTTTTACACTAGTGAAAAGTCACTAATATTATTATAGCTCATTACAAACTTCCACAATATTTTTCACCTTCAAAATCACTTACATGAAATAGTAGCACTATTAATATGGCCATTTTGTATATTTAGAAGTACAGGCACAAAAAGGGGAGATGACATGTCCTAGGTCATTTAGGAAGCTGAATTCAAATTGTAAGACTATCGAATCAGTGTTCCACATTTCCCCAATTTAAATTTAGCTTAAGTTTAAGCTTTTGTGCACTTTGCTAGGGATTAGGACTATCAGGCTACAAACATGGAGAAGTCCTCCTATGATTCAGAAGATTCCTAATCAGTCCTCAATCTTTCATTCTGCTTTAAAAACAACACTTGGCTGGGCACAGTGGTGCACACCTGTAATCCCAGATACTCAGGAGGTTGTCAGGATGATTATAAATTCAAGGCAAGCCTGAGCAGTTTGGCAAGACTCTCTCCAGATAAAATAAGGCTGGAGATGTAGCTCAGGAGTTCAGTGAGTACCTGTGGGTCAGTTCTTAGTATTACAAAAAAAATAAGAATAAAATACATATTAAAATCCCCTTTGGTTTAAAAACAAAGATTAAACATAATAACATCAGATTACAAATATATCAGATTTCCATAAACAGAACAAAATGTACATTGCTTAGAGCATGTCAGCAGGAAAACAAGAAATTTTAAAAAGCTATTTTCGTTCCCATTTCAGCATTATTTAGCAAGAGAGCTGAGAGTCCCTCAAATTCTGTGCCTCCATTTTACATACTAGTAATTGGGCATAAAAATTGTCTTTTAAACTTTATAAAGCAGTACAAAATTAATGGTCATAAAATATTTTATCTCATAACTGGTGCTATTAGTATAAAAATTTTAAAAAGGAAGAGATAATTTTGAAAAGGGAGTTTCATCTCATGCAATACCTTAATAGCATTTTGTTTTTAGTTTTCTTGTTTAGTATCTAGAATATTGAGTTCACATTCAGTAAATTCTTTAAATTCCTTTTACTGACATCATTCGGGACAATGAACCCAAAATTATGTAGGCATTTTACCTGTTACACAATAGACTGATTGATTTGCACAAGTTACAAAGTAACTTAGTAGCAGGATCAAAGGTCAAAATCTCTGATTAATATCCTAACCATGCCAGACTGATTAGGTCACACCTCTGTAACAAAACAGAACTGTGACAGCCTCTTTAATATCAATAGAATTCTCTAAGATGAGCCTTGTTTTCACCATGTTTCCTTTGGTTCTTTTTCTTCCTCTATTCATGTTTAATAAACAACAAAACAGATAAAAGGAAAGCAGTATGTAAAAATGCAAAAGCAAAGCACCTGGATAATCCTCAAGCCAGAAAAACCTAACTCTGCCTAAATTAGAGTTAACTAAATGGGTATCTTCTCTGTAGTTTAGAAAATGAATTTTTCTTCAATTACCATGAATCTCAGGATAGAGCTGCAAGGCACAAAATAAGTTCACAATAAAATTCTGTTTTCATGAATTTTTTTATAGCCAGTTACAAAATGAAGGTAAAAATGCATAAATTAGTTGACAAAAAAGAAAAGAAAAAATCCGCTTGTGGGAACCCCACCACTGAACAGTAAAATAATCATGAAAATCTTTCAGGAAAGGTAGTCTAGTCACTGCAAGGAATTTATAAATTGACTGGAGGTCTACTAAAAAATATTTGTCCTTTCAGACGAGGAGGAAATGTATGGAATGGATAGACAAAGCATATGTGGAAATAAAACCAGTAATTTTGTATTCGACAAGTGACATGTAATAGTCTAGGCATTGGGGTTGCGGGGAGTACAGGGGACTGAACTCAGGGGCACTCAACCACTGAGCCATATCCTCAATCCTTTTTTGTATTTTATTTAGAAGACAGGGCTTCACTGAGTTGCTTAGCATCTCACCATTCCTATGGCTGGCTTTGAACCTGAGCCAATGGGATTACAGGTGTGCACCACTGCACCCAGCTAGTCTAGGCATTTTAAAAAATATATTAATCTTTACAAATGATAGATCCTTAAGATGTTTCCCTGATCCTTTAGGAAATTAACCACTCCTTCCTGTTTATTCATATTATTCAAATTATGTATGTCTTTTCTTGTTTTTTTATTTTTTATTTTTTTGCAATGCTGGGGATTGAACCCAGGGCCTCACACATACTAGGAAAATTCTCTACCACTGAGCACCCCCAACCCCACGTTATGTCAATCATTTTATAATATTTAAGCTTTCTGAAGATAGAGACAAAATCTATATTAGTACAACCTTGGACATTTAACATAGTGTCCTGCCTCCAAACAACAGAGTTTAAATGAGTGATTTTCTAACTTTAGGTACATAAAAGTCACCAGATGTTGTTAAGAGAAAATCCTTAGGTCTCACACACCTCAGAAAATTTGGGTCAAATCAGTATCTGATTTGGAAATCAAGGTTAATTTAGATATTTAACAAATACTTATTAAGTAGCTTATGTGATAGGTATTATTAAACTCCTTCTTATAGATAAGGAAGTAGCACCATGGGTATATAAAGTAATTTGCTAAAACAAGAAAACTTAGAGTCAGGATCCTCATGAATAGTATCCAAGGGCTGGGGCTGTAGCTCAGTGGTGGAGCATGTGCCTTGCATATGGAGGCACTGGGTTCAATCCTCAGCACCACACAAAATAAATAAAGGTATTGTTTCTTTAAAAAAAAGAAAAAAAAGAATAGTATCCAAGGTTTGTTATTCATTCATTCTTGTATTCACTTATTCAAAACAGGTATCTGAATACTATGGGCTTTCTGAAGGTCAAGGCATTCATCCAGATGCAATGATACACACCTAAACCCAGTTACTCAGAAGGCTGAGGATCACAAGTTTTAGGCCAGCCTTAGCAACTTAGTGAGACTCCCTGGGTTCCATTCCCAGTACCAGTAAAAAAAAAAGAAAAAAGAAGAAAAGGAAGCCAAATGTATCTAGACACCAAATTTCAATTATTTCTAAACTTTTAGCTGACAGTCCTACAATGTTTGTCTCTACCAATGAAGTTCTGCAGTAGACATACAGAAGGTACAAATCAAGAAGCAAGAGCAAAGCGATATTCTAGTTTTATTTCTAGAGATTGCACTTCACTAAGGAATATTTTTTCCCTTTGGCCATTTTTCCCCCATTCTAAAAGGTGCCCTTTTAATGTCTTTCTTCTTATGTAATGGCTGAGTCAGCCATATTTTAACTATTCAGAAAACCTATCTATGTCTTTAAAATTTATTAACTTTGGTGATCCCTATCAGTTTAATTTGAAGTCCCAAATATTTTCAGTTGAAAAGATTCTATTGCCCACTTGAATTTTTCTGTGCAATCTCACTCACTGGAGTCAGGAGGGCAGGGGGTTATCTCTGATTTGAATTTTATTTCTTATTTTCCACAAAAGTCACAATTAACCATACTTCAGACAAAGAGAGAAAGTATTATCATCCTCTAGTACATTCATCAGACATGAAGTCTAAGAATGGATAAGAGTAAACATATTTGAAAATACAACACAATGAAATTAGCCTGGGGTGCATAATTTCACATTAGTACATATAATTGGACAAATTAACTATCCACACTCCAGTTGGATTCTTTTTCTAATGCACAAAGCAAGCATTACTTTCAAATTTGCATAATTCAAAAAGAAAAATGTTTTCTTCTGCTCTTTCAAGTGCCCCAACGATAGACATCATTCCTAACACCAATGCCTTAGTATGTATACACAAATCAGTAAAACTGCTTCTTGTTAACAGGAGATCAGTAGACATTCTATTGCTTTGATATGCTTCCTTGTTCTTTGCTATCAGGACATACTATTAATTAGATTCACTGGAAAAAAAAAAAAAAACCAAAAAAACAAGTTGTTAGTTGGTCTGTGGCCAACCCCATGTGAATTCAACCTGAAAAAAGGAAGCCTGTTTGTTTAGTTGCCCTGTTTGTTTAGCATCCATATAATTTTGTTTAATGATACTGCCCTGGAATATATTTGTTTAGTAGTTCAGGAGAAGACATTTCAGGTAAAGACCTGTTGAGCCTGGGGATCTGAGATGAAGAGATCTAACTGGGAAATACTTGAATTTCTCAAGTAAACTAACTCAAGAAGCTTTTTCTTCCTGAAGGATGTTTTCCCTTACCCAGAACTTTATTCAATGTTTCTTGAATAGCTACAATTTAGCAGGGGCTGCAGAGATTATATTACATCCATGTCAACACATACTGCATTCTTTCTTAAGACCAAGTTATGATTCACTTCTATTCAGTTTCTAAGGACAGAGTCTTCCTAGAAAAGCAGAAATATAAGACCAGATGGTAGCTTTATTACTAATTCAGAAGCTTTTTCATAACTTATTTTTTTTTAATTCAGTAAAGACTACCATTATAATCTTTTCAACTTTTTTTTTTTTTAACAGTACTGGGGATGAACCCAAAGGCAGGTGCTGTGTGCCTGAACTACATCTCCAGCCCTGTTTATCTTGATAGTTTGAGACAAGCTCTCACTAAATTGCCAAGGCTACCTTTCAACTTGTGATCCTCCTGCATCAGCCTCCCAAGTAGCTATTATAACAGGCATGCACCGCCACGCTCAGCTCTTTTCAATCTTTATTGCTGTAAACCTCGTTATGAGCATACATTATGTCACTTAATTTACACATATCATCTCCTTCTTTCTTCATAATGATGCAATTAATTAGCCATTATGCAAATAATTAGCCATTATTTTGTCCTTGTTGTAGATGCAAAATTATAAAGCAACTTGTCCAGGGTCACATAGCTAGTGCTAGAATGGGGTTGAATTCTAGGTCTAATTTAGAGGATGGTGTTCAAGAGGCTCTAACTTAGCCACCACTTCATTAAGTGGTACGTGTATAGAGGTGTAATATCATTTTCTATGACTATGACTAATACCAATCCTCCCCCTCACAATTTGCTTGCCTCAAATGCTAGATTCTAAAGAAGTATCCCCAGTCCTTTAAGGAACTAATCTCTCCCTCCTCTTTGCTTATGTATATTCTTTTCTTCACACATGTAAGCTTTTATGAGAACAGTCTGATTCATTTAAGTATTTCTATTCATTTCAGGTAATTTGATACAAAGGAAGAAACCATCACATTTAATGTAATATTACTCCCAACTGTTATCTGTAAGAGTACATTAAAATCATGTTCTAAAGAAGCAAGTATAAAATTAGAGCTAATTTCTACTCTGTTCAAAAAATAATTTTTATAAATTCCTACATCTTGTTTTTAAATCTCTAATTTTCCTTCTAAACACATTGTATTGCAAACTAATCTTAATTTTCAGATACTGGCAAATACCTGTTTCAGTTTATATCATGTGACTTCAAGGTAAATAAAGCACCTCCCCTCAAACTTAATTCCACATTTGCAAAAATAATTTGCTTTTTAAAAGTTAGCCAGGAAGATGCTATAAACAAATCCATCTGAGATCAAGTAACAGCTCTTTCTCAAGTATCCTGAGGAAGTAAAATACTTAATAATTTGTTTTGAGAGTTTTTTTAAAATCAAAGTATAAAGTCTTCTAAGTTTCTAAGAGAATCGGGAGTAAATCCTGCAAATTGGCTCTAATTCCCCCAAGTACGTCCTTCCCAAATGAAATAAATCTTTAAACAAGAATCACAACAAAAAATAAAGTATCCTGTCCAATAACCAGGAAAAAAGTAAAAAGATGATTTCAACCACAGTGGGAGTGTTTCTCATGGAACTAGATACCAAGAACTTATAAATGTATACTGTACTTATTAATTCCACCTCAGTTGCAAAGCTCAGAAGAAAAACACAAGAAAAACCGTTCTACTTAACCATGAGTAACTTTGGGAATTTTATAAGCTATATGAATTGTTACTTAGAGACCCATTACAAACCTAAGAACAGAAACTGAACAATTACTAATGCTTCACATAATCAAAGTGTAGTGAAAAATGTGGAGCTCTGACCCCGACTGAGGATTTAATAGCACTGACTATTAAAGACATGACTTGTGGCAAAAATAAAATTTGTGAGCTGGGGTTGTGGCTCAGTGGTACAGCACTTGCCTAGCACGTGTGGGGCACTGGGATTGATCCTCAACCCCACATAAAAAAATAAATAAATAAAAATAAAGGTATTGTGTCCATCTACATCTAAAATAAATAAATAAATAAATAAATAAATAAAATTTATGTCATAAAATAACAGAAACATGAATTTGAATTCCCAATCCCCAACCACTCCCAATTTCTCAAAATTAGGGATACACACACACACACAAACACACACACACATCTTTTATAAACATTAACCTATCAGCATGATTCTTACAACACAAACTATGGCCCATGACAGATACTAATGCCATCTCATTAAATGAGTTCAATTCTTATGTTGAGACCAAAGAATATTTTTAATTAAGGAACCACCACTTCTCAACACTGTAATAACACTCTTTAATTGGATTACTAAGGAAAAACATGATATGACTTTTATTGTTGCTGTTATTGTTCACTGCTATGTTCCTATTACTTATAACAAAGCCTAACAAAAAGTAGGCACCATAGTAAATATTTGTGAACCAAGTTGCAAAATCCAAGAATTCTAGGCTATAGTTTGTTTCCACATTCTGGAAAAAAACAGTGAATTCTTCTTTTTGGATGGAGGTATTGGAGATAGCAGAGAAAGGGTTTTGCCAAAATTAATTATCAGGTGGACCCTAGGTGATGGCTGCCAGGAACTGGGCTTCATTCCAAGCACTGCAGAGACTCTTGGTGGCTTGATCAGTCACAAGGCAATTAATCTGTTTTTGGCCATCATTCAACACTCTTTCGTATCCAGGACTACCTTAAAACCAGCTGTGAAAACCCCAATCACTGGTACTTATCTGTATATTGACCCTCATTCAGATGTATCTAGTCTCTCTGTACTCATACTATGAAACTGGGTCAAATTTTAAGGTGGAGAATAATTTGGACACCACATTTTAAAAATCATGGGTTTAAATTCTACAGCACTGCTCTCTTTTCACAGCTAACTCAATGAATATCTACACATTTTTACAGTTATGTAACTATGTCCTAATTTGAACACAACTTTAAAGTGGTTTTAACTATTCAGAAAATAAAAATCTTGACTTTTATAATTAATCTTCTAATGTTACCAATAGGCATAAATAGATGTAAAATTTCAAAGAAAAATCAAGATATATCTAAGATCTGCCTCCTATTCAAACAAACAAACAACAAAAAAAAAAATGAGAAAAACAAAAAAGGGAAAAAAAGCCAACAAAAACAAACACTAGAGTTCTGTTTCTTACTTAAAAAATTAACAATTGTAATTGATTAAAGCACATTAAATATATAAAACAAACTCATGCCTTACCTTTGGAGGTTGCCAACATGCTGGCTCACAATTGCAAAATTGGCAAATAAAACAATCAACATGATTTTATCTTTCTTGTATTTTTAAGGAAACCAAGTAGTCGAAGAAGAAAAATTCCTCTTTAAAGAATTCCAACTACTAAAGTAAATGGAATGATAGAATTAGAAAACTATCACTTTGCAACATCTAATGATATAATGGATAATATCAGTTTGCTAAAACCATTATATACAAGATTAATGAGAAACTTTAACAGCAATCAAGTTAATAGAATCTGAACCTATTAATCAATCTTAACATCATTAAAAAGTGAAACAACCAGACATAATGTGCCTTGTGATGTGATTTCAATAGAAAGTACACACCACTATTGAATTTAATAGATTGTCTACATCTAACAACTTGAAGAAAATAGAGTAAAAGAGGGGCATGATAAATAATACCATAAAGATGCAGTCTGTTGAATTAGGGATGTTGTTCAGTGGTACATCATTGGCCTAGCCTGTACAAGGCCCTGAGATCAATCTCTAATATCACAAAGGATGTAATCAAATCCATAATGAAGGAAATTCTACAAATTATTTAACTTCTTCAACTTAAAAAGCGGTGGCATAAAAAATGAAGGGACCATTTAATTTATAGGCTAACAAAAAATAGACATAATAACCAAATACAATGGATAAAATTGGTTGGACCCTTTTTAAATAAACCAATAGAAAAAGGCCTTAAGATTCCAGGGGAAATCTGTACATGTATTAGATGATGTGGCGGTCATGAAAATAGACATCTCAGATGTCTAATTTCAGGATGGGTAACTGATAGTACCAGCTGCTGTGGTCTGAATTTACTATGGTCTTCACCTGAGGCCACACTTTGTACTGGCTGCTCCCTGCCAAATGAACATAACAAAAATACAATGGCAGGTCCATTCCTCCAAGATCTGAGACTACTAAGAGGAACATGCACCTTTGGGTTGAGGACTCATCAACCCTGCTAAACTTGTTTTAACAAGGAGGATAATTTGGGCACCACTTTTAAAAAATTATCCCAAGTAACCTCCATCTCTTTGCCTCAGCACTCAGCCCTGTACTGATTTCTGACAGCTCTCTCAACCTCCTCTTACCTCTTCCCAAATTTTCCTCAAGCATGTTCCCCAATAAATCTTTTATATGCCTGCATCTCAGAGAACCCTGACAAATAATATTCAGGAATTAGTATTAATTTTGTTAGGTATGATCATATTGTGGTTTTCAAATCCTCATTACTAGATTCATACTAAGATATTTATAGGTTGAATAGGATGATTGGAATTTACATCCTAGTTTAAACAAAATAAAATTGGTGAGATACTGATGATTTCCCCTACTTTTGTGTCTATTTGACATGTCCATAGAAAAATATGAAAAATACCTGACCAGTACTGAAAACTGTAATATCCAAGAGAGACATAATATAGAAGCTTGGACTAGATCCTATAGCATAAACAGAATAGCAAGTTAAACTAAGGAAATCTGAATCAAATGTGAACTTTAATAATCTATCGATACTGGTTCATTAATTGTGAAAAATGTGTAACACTAGTGTAAGATGTTAATATGGGTAACGATACAGTAGCATACAAGTAAACTATATTATCTTCACTTTTAATAATCTGTAAATCTATAACTGTTCTAAAGTTTTAAAAAAATAAAGTTATTTAAATGTTATATATAAAAAATAATGACGATGAATCAATACATATAGCCTATTATCTTTACTCTCAAGGATACAAATTGTGGATTTATCCCTACTGATCCATTAGCTAGAAAGGGCCACTGATTTTTCTGAGCTCATAAGGGAATAATCTTGAAGGTTTACACTCCTCAAGGACCACCCCACAGTGTCTATACATTTTTTAAAAAACCAAACCTGTAACTTATGAAACATGTTTATTTGTCAAGGTTTAAAGGTAGAAAAAAATGAATTTCAGTTAGCAAAACCTTCAGGCAATAACAGATAAACATTAATACGGAACAACAAAGATATCATTCCACAGTCGCTTGGACAAGAAAACTGATTCGAGTTCCAGAGATAATACTAAACTAATGGGGTTATGTCAAGCTGCCAATATCCACAATGAAGTTTTTACTGATAACAATCTTTTGCAATGAAAACAGCAAAAGACAAGGCCTTTTAAAAAAAAAAGTTCACATTTTATATATTGATACAATGTCCAAAAAGACAAATGAAGATCTTTGCTTAAAACATAGAAATGCATAATGTAACAGTTTGAAAGCTTTGGCCACTTCAGAAGTACCTATACATTGTTAAAATGATTGCTAGCTAGGCTTCACACTCAAAAGTTTCTAATTCAAGTGTTGGGTGGGGCCAAAGAATTTAGTATTTTTAACAGATTTCAAAGTGAAGCTGAATGCTAGTGGTGTGGTAAACACACTTTGAGAACCACTGGCAGAATATTTAACAGATAATGATTAGGTCACAAAAGTGAGTGTTACACCATAAAGCATCATTACCCTTCCAATCTGTATATCCTTCAGATTTTAAAGCATCAAATGAAATAATATGTAGCCAGATGTGGTGGCGCACACCTAAAATCTCAGTGATTTGGGAGGCTGAGGCAGAAGGATTTAAGTTCAAGGCCAGCTTCAGCAACTTAGAGAGACACTATCTCAAAATGAAAAGTAGAAAGGGGTAAGAATGTAGCTCAGTTGTACAGTACAGTGCCTCTGGATTCAAACTCCAGTACTACAAACAAAACTCATTTAAAACACACACACACACACACACAGAATGAACCTCACACACTAACATATATGGTCCCTTAGTAACTACTGAATACAATTATGCTATAATAAAGTAGGGTTAAAGCTATTCTTCGTTGTTACCTGAGTTGTCTAGATGAATGTAAACCACATTAATCTTTTTAAAAAGGATTACAAGAAACAGGAGGCACTTTTAGGCCTCCTATGCTCATTAATTACTATTTTCAAAGTGTCTATTCTCTATTCATTCCATTAAAGTAGCCACTAATTCAGATTTAAATAATAGTTAATATGAACATGACTGGCATCATTTTATTTTCTGTTATTGATTCTTCAGACTAAATTTCTTTTTCTTTCTTTTTTTTTTTTTTTTTTTTTTTTTGAGGGAGGGATCTTGCTAAGTTATTTAGGGCATACCTAAATTGCTAAAACTAGCCTCCACCTACTGGTCCTTCTGTTTCAAGCTCTCCCAGTTGCTGGGATTACAGGCATGCTTCACCATACCTGGCATCCTATATTTTTGACACTTCTTATTCCTGAACTACAAGAATAAAAGAAATCAGACATCTTTCTATTTATTTCTCTGAATAATTTTTATCTATAAATCTAAAATGTCCACTGATGGCGTTATGTATCTTTGGTTAGCCATAATAAATGTTCACATTTTAAAGAAATTCAAATATTTCTTTGGATGGAAGTTTACAACATAAAGATGGTGAATTTCATGTCCCCAAATATGTCTAAAGAATAACAACCGATTACATATGGAATAAGACTATATGATGAACAAGTGAGCAAAAGGTAACACAAAAAGCATACATTATAGCCAAAACTTGTTCTTCACATGTTTAAAGAAGTTCAATTCACCTTCATATATTGGCCTCAAATTTTTTTATTAATTTTTTTCCTATGTTGCTCAAATACTTGACACAAACAGAACTTTTTCCTTTATTTTAAAGCATTATTATGGCTAGGGATATAGTTCAGTGGTGGGCTGCTTACCTAGGTTCCAGTTACAATTAAGATTAATTAATTCTTGTAATTTTTGTCAATAGGCTTGCTAGTGGAAAACATCCTTATATAAGGACTTGAGATATTACCTAAAAAGACTGACAAGGATACTTGTTAGACATGTATGACATCACTGGGAAGTTCTAGAAGCAGACTGATTAGCTTGTATAGGTGTATGAAGAATGACATGAGACAAAAGGTTATGTAAACCATTTACTAAAGAAACAAAGACTAGATTTGCACATTTCTAGAGTCATACTTATCTTTTTCAAACTATGAGAGGTCTGAAATTCTTTAAACAGCATTAGATTTCATTTACAGTTCCAATTTTGAATTAAAAAACCATGTACTTTAAAAACACAAAGACAGTTAAAATTTCCTCAGCGAATACATATGTGCATTTCTCAATTCAAGAAGCCCATTATTAATGTATTTAGATCTTAATACTGTATTCTTTTCTTAAAATATTACTTCTTCTAAAATAATACATCAAGTAAATATTTTTATAGTGCTGCATACTGTTTCTGTATGATTTACAAAGCCAATTAGATTATAATTATCCATTAACTTAAAAAATAAAACTTATGGAGAGGAGTTCACTAATAGAACAGGAAGGAGAAAAACAAAAACAGACAAAAAAACAACCAGCATTGAAAAAATAAATGAAAACTCACTTTTTTATTGAATATTTATTATTTTCACATGCAAAGCATATTAAAAGTGAATCTATATTAACCTGACTATTCCACAATGAAAACATATGCAATGGGAATGATCAAAAAAAGGTCTAAACAATACTAATATGTTCAATAAATTATCTGGATTTTTCCCACCAATATTTGGGTTATCTGAATTACCTGGTTTTTCAACAAAATATAGTTTTTGTTCTCACATGGTCTTTGCTGGTACCAACAGCTACTTCTTAAATTTAGGAAAAACAACATGAAGGAAGATACTCTGCATAGCACAGCCAAATCTTTTAAAAAACAAGTTCACCAAAAAAGTCACATATCTAATTAGGTGTCCAGAGGAGAAAACAAAAGACAAGTACTTAATGTCCACCAAGTGATCATCACTAACATTTTATTATTATCAAAGTGACTGCCAATATGTGAACTATAGATTAAAGACAATTTCCATACTTAAAAATATACCATTAATCAATAATATATATGGAAATACTAACTTGAAATCACATTTGAATATTATCAACAGTTTGGTGTATCTGATATACACTGAATTCTTTTCACTTCGTTACTGCTTTAAATTCCTTAATAATGTTCTTTTCCTAAAGTACAATTATCTTAAAAAAATGCTAAGATACTTCTTATTATGCATCAGTTCTTTCTCTCCACTCATCAGTAAATGTTGCATCAAATTAAACAGTACCTACAGTAACTACATCTAAAAGACAATTTCTGGATAATTAATTCAAAATATTTTTGAATGAACTATCCAGATCAGACATGCTAATGTTGCATAAGACTATGTATGTTTTATGCTACTGAAACACACTATATAGATTGTACATTGCTAAACAGAAGAGTTGGTCCATGTCCATTGATTTAAAAATTCTGTAACACCTGTAACAGTACTACACTCAGGTGACTAATAAATACTTGCTGAAATAGGTATGAAAATGCAATACAATACCCACATACATACTTTTACAAACTCACACATAATTATTGTGTGGGGATAAGGAGAGAATATGATTTCAACTTATATACATCAAGGAAAATCTGAATAGCTTAGAGGAAGGTGCCTCTGTCATTGTGCTTATTTAGCAAATTTGCTATTAATATTATGCTCTCAGTTTAATGAACAAAAGAAAAGTGTCTCACTAGTGTAAGTTAAAATTCTCATTAATGGGATATCCTTTACTTATGAAAGCATACTTCCAATGCAAAAGGACTCAAGCTTTGCTGTTATATATTAGGACTGGTACAAATACAATGAAAACATTTCACACAAATCTAAACTTCTTATTTTAAAGGTCTGAATCTTGAATGCTGATTCTTTCTCATTTAACATATTCCCTCTAACGAAAAACTGATGTCCTTGGTTTCATATACTGCAAGAATGAAAATATACACCTAAATCTTGGAACAAGTTAACAAAATCATGATTAGTTATTAAGTAAGTACCAACACTACTTGGAACTTACTAGTTACTCAAATTCATAAAACTACAAACCAAAATGTGAAGGTTGTTTAGGACATCAGACCAATATCAAATCCAAGGTCTTCATTGTTTCGTCTTATGGTATTGAGCATATGGATATTTCTACTACATGGACCTGTACTGTTTTCAACAAAGTAAACGTGGACTCAAAAATTTACATTTAATTTCTAATTATAAAAATCCAGATTACTCCAGAAAACATAAACCAAATATAACTGAGGTAGGTTTTTCACCTTAAGAACACACTGCGCTTCTATCACAATTTAACATTTTTAAAATTTATTAAGAAAAAAATAAAACTACACTGCTTCATGTGCTTGCCCCAATACTTACTTTTCTAAATTTTAAACTACTTGACTAAGTGTAACAGTGCTATAATCTATTATTTAGTAAATCTCTCAGATAAAAAGACATCACAAATCCTTCTCCTTCCTTTCTAAAAATAATTGCATTACAATAAAATTATCAATAATTCTAGAAAATGAAATAAAGATTAGTAGTTATTTTTAAGTAATCCATAGAAGAATTAGGGTGGCGAGTCATGTTCATCTTAAAGATAATAAACTTTTAGAAAATGATGTCATAAATACATTAGAACTCTGTATGTGCTTTATTTTGCCACAAATTCCCAGGAAATATGAGAAACAATATTTCCTAATAGGACTAAATTTCATAAATTACTTGTACTTTACTGAAAATATGAAATTTTCTAGGGCAGTACACATTACTTAGGTTAACATTTTAAAGTCTCAACATTTTAAATAAATTTCAAAGAGAAATTGGAGCAGATCCTATTCATTTTTCAATAGGGTAAAAATTTGTATGTGAAATACATACACATTCTAAGGAGGTGGGGGAAGGACTGCATGTGAAATGCTTTGCCTAAATTGTCAGGCAATTATTGTATATGCCCTTGGTATCATTAAGATAAAAAAGCAAAAATTGAAATGTTCCCATTAAAAGAAGGGAAAATTTCAAAATAGCTCAGTCTTTAAAACTTCTGTAACTGATGTAATTTTTACAAGTAAAATGAATTGTTCCTTTATTTATATAATGAATTAAGTAGAAAATTCAAAGTAATTCTTGTACTGAAAAACCAATATACCAATATATTTTTGAGGTTGAATACTAACAACATCTTCACAACATATAAAAGGTAAAGAAGAATTAGGAAATGGGGACATTTCTGTCATATACCTAAGGATGGCTAAAGAGAGATGAGTACCTCACAACCAACATGGTAACTAGGCCTAGCACACTACTTTGACATGTGGGCAGCAGAACACTGTTCCTATACTAAGTAAAAATCTAGGAAGGAAATGCTTAATAGTAATTCTGTAACTATACCAAATTTGGAATCTAATATCGAGCAGTAAACATTTATATGGACATAAAAACTGCTCCCTGAACCAGATTAATCATTAAATAAACTAAAAAGAGGAAAATACAGATAACTGAAATTGTCGGTTTCAGGATCTTCACTGGGAATTACTGGAGCAAAGACACAAACACAATAGTATCTGATTCCAAAACTAAGTTATAATCAGAATCATCAGATCATAAACTTTAAAAATTCTTGAATCTAGGATTTCAACTTAAACCTATTCAGGAACTAAACTCGGAAACTCTTTGTAGTTTCTCAAGTGAGTTTGATGATCACCCAATCTTGAAACTTCTCAAGTGGAGAGTGGGAAAAGATAACTTGGGTGAACATAGAAATTTTCAGAATTTAACATTTGATATTTATAATTATTCCACATTTTCTCCCAACTGTCTTACCTTCCCTATTTTTCTAACAGTGAATAAATGCATGAGCTTGCAAGTAAAGGAAAAAAAGAAAAGGGTAACCAAAATGGATTTTGTTCAAGCCACTTTCATACATTGACAGGATAAAAGGACATCATTACTACTACTTGAGATTCACTACCAGGCAGACATCCTTAATGTATGTTAAGGAAGGAGGTGGGCTCTTACTCAACATAAAAATGTAATATAAAACAACCCTAAGAATATTTAATAGGAGAGACCATGTTTATAATTCTTAAAAAAAAAAAATAACTTTTTTAAAATTTCAGTGTTACAAAGAAAAAGCCCTTAAAACTGGTATAGGTGAATGGACTCATGAGAAACACTGTCAAAGGATTTTCCAACTTAGAAATGAGGCAATGTATTTTAGTACTACTTCTGCTTACATATTGTTAAAATATGTATAAATGTCTTAAGTGTGGATAAATATTTTGTTTCTGATTTTCATGCATATGGATAATAAAATGCTGAATTTTCTTCTTAAACATTGAAATTAAACACATTTTTGAGGCCTGATGAATAAACATCTTTTAAAATATACCATATTCACTAATAAAACTTGGGACAAAAAAAAAGTAGTACTTACACAGGAAATTACAGATTAAAATTACAACTGTGTTTTTAAGAAGCTGAAGTAATTGAAAAATTTTTCAATATTCAAAGACAAAATAGTAAACTCATTTACTATAGCATAATTCAAGCATTCTCTGGATTTTAGGCAACTAGGACATGATATTAAGTGACTTTTTATAACAGCTTTCCTTTAAAAGATTACGGTTACACAAAATACTGCAACTACTACTTGTTACTCTAAATCATTTGGAATAAGTGGAAAGAACAAATGACAGTAGAAAAAGACCTTAATGACCAAGTCTTCAACATATAAAAGGCTGCACACAGCAAAATAAGGCATTTGTAGGTAATTCCCCCAAATATTTGAATTCATGTAAACAATGACTATGGATATACCTTTATGAAGAAAATGTACTAACAGATAAAATATATTCAAACGGCTGTGACTTTAAACCATATATTATTTGAATACCACACAAAACCTAAAGAGACATTACCTATCATTTCAATAACTGAAAGATGTTATTTATGAAATAAAAGATTGATGCTTTTTTGAAACTAATAATGAAAAAGAAATATTTTGAAAATAAACATCCATTTTCTAGAAATAAATATACATAGTTACTTTAATGTATTGCAAGCATAGGAATATTGTCCTAGCATTAATCGTAACATTCAATCAGTAGTTATTAAAATATTTTTCCATATTGGGCCTTGAATCTTCTACCTTGTCAACTGCCCAACAACTTTCAAAAGAGTTTTATTTTCCTGCTTTAGTTGTTCATTTTCATCTTCTATGTCATCTAGGTCCTTAAAAAGGGAGGGAAAAAAAGAAAAATAATACTTTTAAAATATTTAAAAGGAGATTTTAAAATATTTTTAAGTACACAAAGATAATTCATTTAATTGTTAACTTTAAAATGAGGAAAGGTTCTAGAAATAATTTTAGTGGATTACGTCCCACCTAAAACGAGCATCCATTACTTGACTCTTCATTTTTATCATAAGTATATGGGTCAGTTCTTTCCAGATCACTCAGTTTTTTAAAGGAAGCCAAAGACAGGGTTTTAAAATAGTAAATTTTCCAATATTTAATTACAGTAAATAACTTAATTTTTTTGGTTAAAATTAAATTGCATTCACCTCTTCAAAACTGAGGGTTAAACAAAATATATACGTAGGCTACAGGTGGTATAGGGTCCAAGGTTACAATTATGTGTCAAATTGGGCATCAAAGAATACACATTCAAGTTCTAGACATACTCCTACCACTTCTTTTTTTTTTTCCCTAAAACTGGGGAAGAATGGAACCCAGGGGTGCTAAATTGATGGGATTATGGGTATGTGCCACCATGCCTGGCATTTGGGAATGACACTAAGAAGATGACAGAACTGAGGCAATCAGAAGAGGGGATCCAGAATACACACAATTGATCTGGTTCAATTTATATGTTGAGCTTCTTCATGGTCATTTTGTTTGAAGGAGAAGTTTTAAAGCTGAAAAAAACTGGAAGCCACTAAAAGCAGGCATTCACTCTCCAGCTTTAAAGTATATGATCCAGCTCTATGTTCTCTATATTAATCCTAGTCTCAAATACACAATCATCTAGTTAATACTAAAACAATCCTCTATAAGGTTTAGTTTACAAACAATATTTCAAGGCAGACTATATATCCATTGTTAGAAAAGACATTTACAGATTTATTCTTACTATTTATAATGCTAAAACTCGACACAATTTGAATCACAAGTATGCTATAGGATAGCAAGCAACATTCTTATAAATTTAGTACACTGTCTTAGATAATTAGGCAAATTATTTAAAAACTTGCAAAAATCGGAATTTGCATTTGTTTACAAACTGAATGAGGTTAGGAAATAAATCTGTTCAAACAACAACTAAAAATATGGGATTCCTAAAATTACCACAACTGAGATCTAACTAAAATTAAGAAGTAAATGATGAAATATGTTAAAACAAGAGATTTTATTCTTTTTAATGCTCACAATGCCTAAAAGTGCAAATACATTAATACATTAAAAACATTAATACATTAAAAATATTTACAGATTTTTTGAATATAATTCCATCACAAATAGAGGAACACCTACCTATGTTGGAACCAAGATGAAAGGCTATATAAAATCAAATACTGGCTCAGTCAATGACTATATGTGACCTTCAGCAAGTTCAACTGGGAGTATCACTGTCCTTTTCTATAAACCTGTACTTATTGCCTTCAAACTCTATAAGAACAATTCTGCACATAATGGAGCTATCTTTTCTTCCTTCATGGCTGTAGTTAAGACTGGATTGGGGGTCTGCTCCTTTTCTCCTTGAAGCAAACATTTCTTTCCTTCATTTTTATCTAAATTCCTGCAAAAAGCAAAATTATGGCATCTTTTCTCATCACTATTACAAAGGTCTGACCTGCCTGCTTCTTAAGGAACAAGTAAATTTGGGGGCTGGGGTAGGAGGTTAAAAAAAAAAATAGAGCTATAGAAAGGAATAATACAGAGCTTGGAACCTAAGCCTAAAGTTGAAATGTATAAAATACAACTAGATACAAAAACTGGTGAAGTTACCTACAAAGACATCTGAAGTTCTACTTAATAATAAAATAGCAATTCTTTATTGATGCAATTCTGTGCCAATATCCATTTTTATATAAGCTGCCTCTCACCTCGAAACTCTTAATGAAACACAAAAGAAACATCCAATTTCATCAGTCCATCCACCAAAAAATAAAATTAAGTGAGTTAAATGATAATTGCCCAGAGAAAATCAGTTTATGAAATGAATACTGGTTCTCACCATAAATTACTATCTTATTAACAAAAGAACAAACTCAGCAATGCAATTAAAGAATTTCTTCATTTTTATGTATTTTCATCCAATTGCCAAAAAAGGGTAATCTGGGAACTGAAATATGTGAAATACTTACTCTATTTAACAAATCAATTTCTTCTTTGAGTTTTCCAATCATTTCCTCTTTATCTTGCATCAGTCTCACAAGTCTTAGGTTTTCTTGCCTTTCTCTTACTACTTCCTAGTAAATATAATAACATAGCATTAATTGGGAAGTAAATGGTTATTTATAATCTTAAATGGCATACATCTACAGGTAACAGTAAAAGATTCTAAACATAGATAAATTGAAAATTTATCTATGTTTATAAATTGAAAAAGATCCTTAGATTCTTTTAGCCAAATTCTGACACTGAGTGCAAGATTGTCAGAATGCCACTTATTTCTTAAAGAGTAGATTATTTATAATCATGATATTTTTTAAAATTTAAAATATCTGTAAATTAACAAGGAAAAGGTAAATTTTAATTTTTTTCATGCTCCTCTAAAAAGAGAACTTGTACTAAGCACATGGTCTGTGCCTGTACTCCCAGCTACCTGGAACACTGAGGCAGGAGAATCACTTGAGCCTATGAGTTTGAGGGCAGACTGAGCAACACAAGGACATTCTATCTCAAAAAGAGGCAAAAGGACACACACATTTGCGAAGTTTGGTAAAGTTATCTTAGATATATGAAGATTTCCACTGAACTCCTTAAGACATTCAGTAAGGGAAGGAAGGGCCCACCCTAGTAAATAATCAGGGAATGGAGGGAATATAGGAGTTGTCAAATGTTTCTGATAAAACCCATGTTTTACTCACTTCTTTGATAAATATTGAAAGATTCAATGACTTTATTTAACTTATCACTACTGTTAGTTATGAACTTTTTAAAATTAAAAATTAGTCTTGACTGAGGAGATCAAAATTTTTTATTAAATGTATAAAGTTTCAAAACTAGGGGTATGACTTAGTGGTTTCAACTGAAAATTCTAAACTGAAAAAACAATGGTCCTTAATTTCACTTCTGGTTCTACCAGTTACTGATAATTATTCTGTTTGGATAATATAATATAATAAACACACAGTAGAACATATTGCCAGCTCAAATAAAGACTGCTCAGTATATTAGAGATTTACACACTTAGCAAAATAGGAATGACCATTAAATATTAGGGATATAAGAATTTGCTCCATTCTCAAATGTTTTTTGTTTTTTGTTTTTTTTGGTACTGGGGATTGAACCACTGAGCTATCTACCCATCTATCTATTTTTGTGGTGCTGGATGTTTAACCCAGTGCCTTGTGCATGCAAGGCAAGCACTCTACCAACTGAACAACTTGTGTTGCTCTTCCCTCAGCCTCCCAAGTCACTGGGATTACAGGCGTGTGCTACCATGCTTGGCCTAAATTTTAAACATCATCAAAATTCGAAAAAAAAAGTGCTAAGGAAGTTCAGAAAATACCCTGTCACTATATATCTAAGAACTAAAACATAAGACAGTGACTAAAAGCTATTTGATTAGCATGGAAATATGGATCAATATTAGTGTCTCCCATTAGTACCCTCTCCCCCACTCTTTTTTGACACTCTCTCTCCCCAGCAAATTTCAATTTATTTCCTCTCTCAGCTGCTCTGAAACTGAAGGAAAAAAAATCCTGGTGATGTATTAATTTTATCAATCTTAAATAATTTATATAGCATACCTTTTCAAGATCTTCAATTTTCTTTTCCAATGTGCTATTTGAGACCAAATTACTTGCAACATTTGCATCTCTGTTGTACCTACTGAACCCACTTCTGTCTATTCGGGTATATCTACTTGAGACATCATCTTCAGAGGCAGTAGTTGTGCTATGGAAATATAAAAACATATATCTGATAAAAGTCCCTAGTACTCCACAAGAAAAATGCTAAGAATATTTTCTATTCAGCTGACGCAATGAACATTCCCCAAGGACAAATGGTTATAATAGATGGCATATTTACAACTACAAAAATTAATCATCATTCTAACACAATAAGAAAAATGTAAAAGGAACATTAATCTTTCAACCAATATCTACAGTGTACTAGACATTGTTCTGGGTATTGACGATGTTAAAAGCAAAAACAGACATGGATTCTAGCTTTCAGTTAACAGGGAATACATTTAATTATAATATAGCAGCAATAAGACCATTTAAAAATAACACCAGCATACAGTACCACAAGAACTATGACCAAATAGATCTTAGAAGATCTAGATAATCTGTGTGAATAACCACTCTTTCCTTTTTTCTTTTAAAAATCCCAATCACTCATGGACCAGTATTTTCATAAAATAAAATTAAATTAAAATGATATTGGAAAATAAAAGTAAAAAAGATAAGAGTTTTTATTGACAGTATACATATAGGCAATTCACACAGAAACCTACTCTCACACTAGTAACTTTTATCATTCCACACCTCTAATTTAACCAAAAGTTATGAGTGAAAAGCAACTCTTCAAATTAAGCACCAATTTATGTACTGAATTAATAGCATATCAATATTTAAAAATTTTAATGAACTACATGAATTGTTTCTTGTCTGCTGTATCTATTACTATATAAAAATTATCCAGAGAGAAAATGAAAAGCAACCAAGACAGAAGATGCAGTGTTATAATCCAACCTCTGAAGTGACACACTAACACATCTGCCACACATATTAATCCTGGTATGAAAGGGGATTAAAGAGGTAGGTCATTGGGAGCTACATTGAAGGCTATAGCCACAACATTTATTAATTTATCTAATCTAGGTTGGACTAATGACAGTGTGACTCACAAGAGATAAACGTGTATATAAACTCTATATTTTGTTTTAATAGCACTCAAACAAACTAATACCATGGGAGTATGCTGACAGGAATAGGAGAGATTTTAAAGAGACTTCAGCAAACTCAGGATATTCCTTTTTCAGAACTTTTATCCAAAATGCAGAATATTTGCTCTTTAACATTTGTGCTTGATCTGTCATTAGCAGCCAGCTGTAATACTTTATCCAGAAAAATTATAGTGAAATCTAAAATAACATCTGATGAAAAAGGATTTCTGATTTATGAATTTCCTACTCATATTTTATTTTTATGGAAAATAAAATTTGTAAAAAAATTTTATGGAAAAGAGAAAATTTATTTAACATTTTATGGAATTTTATTTATCAAATATCAGATTGGTAGTGTAATCTGATTATAATATTTTCAAATGTGCAATACCAAGATCACTACCTATTTTACTGATTGTTGCTATATTATAGAATCCATCACAGCAAGGCACAGAAACATCCCTCTAAATTTCTAAGTTTTTTTTGTCCTTTGATGCTGTCTGCCATTAAAAAGCATTTTACATTTCTGCCTTGCATAGAAGGTTGAGATTTTTGTTTTTTTAAGTGAAGCCATCAGTTTAAAAAGTCTATTTCACATATATAAAAAGCTGGGGACCAAACTGTTTTTTTTTTTATTTTTTTTTATTTGTTGACAGACATTTATTTATTTATTTATTTGTTTGTTTGTTTGTTTGTTTATTTATATGGTACAGAGAATCGAACCCATTGCCTCACACATGCTAGGCAAGTGCGCTACCGCTCAGCCACAGATCTAGCCCCCACAAACTGGTTTCTTATCTTGCAAAAATACTGAGTTCATCTCAAAGTTCAAATACTCAACTGAAATTTTCCCTTTGAAAACCAACGTATATTTCAACATATAACAGTTAATGTTTAATTATGTTATTAACATCTAACAGTTAATACTGATTTAATTAAAATGTTAACAAGTTAATATTTAATTTTTTAGGAATCTTAAATTTAATGTATTGTGTTTAAATAATTCACAGTAAACTACTATTAATTCAGCTGATAAGGCAAGCATACATTCAACTGACACAGAAAGACTTTCTCAAGCAAAGAAGCAGGATACTGATTATATTATGGGTCAATCTCCAGCACAATTTTTGTCATTACCTCTGTATAATTAAAATGTATTACTACAAAAGCAAAGCAAAACTTCAAACCACATTCATTAATATTGTAGCCCTTCAAAGTTTTATGTACTTTAGTGCAGATTGTGTTTACCAGTAATGAAGCTGAAAAATAAATTCTTACTTCACATTATTGTCATGTTAACAAAATCAAGGCATTCAACAAATTTTAACAAAACTCCTTATTTGTCAATGGTAAGACAAATGAATTTTTATTAGAACTATCCTCCTAAATGCATCAAACTATGTTAGCCTTCTCAGCTACAGATTCAATCAACATTTCCAAACAAGCATTTTATTTTACTATTTATATGCAGTTTTTTTTTCAGTGTTGGCAATCTAAAGTGAAACTTTATTGAAGCTCACAAAATACTACTTTACATATGAAATCCTGAACATCTGCTTTCATCAATTTTTAATAATAATAGTTTTTAAAATAATGAATTTGGTTTTAGACATATTTATGTCATATGTATACATGCCAGCATAGCCTCAAATAATCCACTATGGTTAGCACTTTTCCATCAATTACAACTAAAACTTGATCTCAATCATATTAAGAGATAATGATTCTCAAAAAAAAAAAATTGAGTGCAAACTCCTTTGGTTTATATCTCTAAAATAATTTCTACTGTCACACTGACATCATTTAGTTCATTACTACTGTCACATTCAGAAACATGTTATCTTTTTTTGGTCCAAAAAAGACCAGTAAAGCTTGCTTTGTTATCAGTAAGTTAGAATTAAAAATAATGTTTTATTTCTAAGATTTAGAGAATACTTATAAAAGCAGAAACTTTTAAAACTGAAAATAATTTTTACTTATTTTTATTATTATATTTTTTAATTATATGTAGACCAAAATATAAATCTGATTAATAGCATGATTTTAAAAATAATAAATGCTTACATTTTCTTCAATTTTTATACGTTTCTGAGTTATAAATGGCTAACATAAAAATGTTGTAGATGGTGAAGATAGTGTTGCTGAGCATGACTAGCACACAACTCACCATGGCACTTGAATCAGTCTGTTCTGTACATCCCCAGTCCTTTTTATTTCAAGATAGAATCTTACTAAGTTACTTAGGTTAGCCTCAAACTTTCAATCAGCCTTCTTAATTACTGGGATTGCAGGTGTGCTCCATTGT
Source organism: Ictidomys tridecemlineatus (assembly GCF_052094955.1). NCBI lineage: Eukaryota > Metazoa > Chordata > Mammalia > Rodentia > Sciuridae > Ictidomys > Ictidomys tridecemlineatus. Next base: position 37,098,325 of record NC_135482.1, on the reverse strand, counting down.
GCCTGGCTGCAGTTCAGGTTTCTAAATGCTCATTCTAGTGTTAACTGGTCAAAGATAGGTAAGAGACAGTTCAAGGGCCACAATCTGATAGCACTACTATAGAAAATGTTTAAACTTAAGACTTAAAGGAGGACTAAGAATGCACAAATACCTGAAGCAAAGAGTATGTAGCCCATTTAAAATACAAAAAAGTCCAATATGACAAAAGCATGAAATGTAATCATAAAAGGTCAGGTAAGAGGCTAGAAAAGTAAGCAGAAAACCTGAAAGTTATTTTATATAATAATTTAAAATAATGGTCTCGAAATTTGTTAATTACGTACCCATGTCGATATATATTTACTTGTATGTTGTTTTATAGGATTTATAATATAATCATACAAAATTTATACATATCTGTATCACAAAAAATAGAACATAAAGGGATAAAAAAACTAAAATTAAACTTTTAATTGTTTATGGTACAAACACTTGTTCTCATAAAAAGTGACTATATACTGTCATCATTTCTGTTTTCCCTGAAGTTATGTGATCCTGGACATCAAACCCAGGGCCTCGTGCATGCTAGAGGCCTCAATCATTCCACTATTGAGCCACATCCCCAATCTTATCTTCATCATTTCTGAAAATCTTATTTTAACATTTTGTGATAGTGATTCAAAGAGCTATCAGTTTGCATATCTGACTCTTACTGGCTATCACATTAAAAAGACATGGATTACAAATATGACTGAATTTAAAAGTTTCACTTAAAATCTCAAAATCAGCATATAGTCTTTTTAATTTATGAGAAGAGATTTGAATTTGTGTATCTTTTTTTTTTTTTTTTGAGGTGCTGGGGATTGAACCCAGGGTCTTGTACATGTGAGGCAAGCAACCAACTGAATTATATCCCCAGCCTGATTTTGTGTATCTTGCTAGCTGAACGACCAACATCTTTGCAGTTACATACTTGGTTTGACTTAACCATTTGAGAGTAATAATTAGATAATACATATGTCCATTAAACAGACATTCAAATTACAGTATCATGTAACATGCAGAAAGGGAACAAAGAATACTTCTTTAGGTTACCTTCAGTATTAAGTAGCCATCTAACATATGAAAGAAGGGATGACTACTAGTAAACAGTACAAATTATTAAATATAAATGTATTACTGTTTTTCAGGGAAAAAATGGTAAATACAAATAGTCTTTCTAATAATTACTTCCTGCACCCTAGCAGATTATCTTGTGCACAACTCTACTGACTACTGGTTTAGGTTTCATATAAAAGTTATGGGAAGTCATTAAAACAGGGAAAGTTACAGAATCATTTTTACAAAATGAACAGGAGATAAGCTAGAAGTAGAGAGGCCAGTTTGGAGGCTACTGTGATGATGTCCTAGTGTGAAAATGATAATAAGGTAAGAAATGATGATGTTCTAGTATGAATTGTGGCAATGAGCAATTCAGTAAATAAACTCAACATGCCTTGGTGAATGACTGAATACAGTAAGGTAATTTTACAAAGTGTCATAAACAATGGCACCGTTTCTGACTTTGACAAGAGTAAACATGGATACACTACTAAAATTCATTATGGTTCACAAATTTATTTTTGAACACACTGAGTTTAGTATACTTCTCATATATCTAAAAGTAGATTGTTCTGTTTTGTTTTGCAGTACTGGTGATTGGACCCAAGGACACTTTACCACTAAGCTACATCCTCAGTTCTTTTTATATTTTATTTTGAGATAAAGTCTCACTAAGTTGCTGAGGCTGACCTCAAACTTGTGACACTCCCGTCTCAGTTTCCCAAGCAGCAGGATTACAGATGTGCACCACCATGCTCAGCTTTCTAAAAGCCGATGATTAATATTTGTTGGTTATACAGTATGAAGCTAATGATAGGGAGTCATCAGAACATGTATAGGTAGTAACTGAAGTTATTGGAATAAATGAAATTTCTAGTACAGATATAATGAACAAAAAAGAAATAGAGAGTTGAATAATGCTAACACATAAAGAATAGATATAGGAAAGGCAAAGAACTACAAAGACTGAGAAATACCAGCAAAATGACAGGAAGAAAAATCAAGAGTAAGATACCAATGAAGCCAAGCTGTGTTATAGAAGAGCATTAGCAACATTTTAAAGGATCCTTTTTTCACTTAAAAAAAATATGCCCAATACTCACCTCCTCCATAGAGAAAAACCAGGACAACAAATGAATGACCATACTTTAAGTGACTGAGGGAGAACAATGAAACTCAAGGGAGTGGCAAAAACACTGTAAGGCATGGAGACCTGGGAAGACAACACAGAGACAAGAACAAAGCACAGAGAGGAACAAAGCTTACAGCAAATAGGACCCCTGCCCCCACCCCAGTCAGATATAACTTCATATTGCCAGGAAGGTAAACAGGACAGCCCCACAGGACCCTCTATCATCACATGACCTACAGGTGTTCCACAGTCCTCACTAGCTCTGAAGTCAGTTTGGAGAACTGCTTCAGTTGTGACTGCATCCAGAGATGCTCCAGAGATGAAATTCAAGTTGAGTCCCTCCTCCAACTTGCAGAGTCCAAAGTGCTAACAGCATAAGCCATCTGACAACCGAGACACCAAAACAGTTCATTCTGCCCTAGGGATAAGTAGCCACTGCATCTTGCCATCCCTGAAGTCCCAGAAGTTTTCTACCATACTTGCATAAAAGAATGAAACTTCATAAACCCAGCTAAAACCAGCTATGCAATTGTGACTCTAGCACACTAGTCCGTATGGAACCCTGCCCTTCAGGATATAGGTGACCCAGGTCCCAACCAGGGGAACTGACAATCTCAAGCATGAGGGCCTGAAGATCCACCTCTTCCACACCCTCCTTACCCTTAGTGTCTCAGCTTCAGATGCAGCCACTAACACTCCTCTATGGGGCCCAAGGACATGCCTCACCACTATTATAGCTCACCTCATGGGGCCTGAGAACAAGCTCTTCCATGACCTATAGACCCAGCATTATGGGTACCACTGCCAAAGGTGCTGGCACCCTAAGTACATGCTGATAATGAACATGGTCCTTTGCAGCCAGCTGCCTCAGCATTGTGGCTACTGCCACCACCATGAATGCTTACCTCTTGAGAGTCTGAGGAACCCCATCCTTACAGTCTGCATCCCTAGCTGTGCAGCTAACACTACCACCACCATCAACACTTGCCTCCTCAGGGCCTAGGGTCACACTTTTGGCAGCTCATGTTCAACTGCAAGTTGCACTACTGCCTCCACAGACACTTGCAATCTTGACTGCTGAGGCATTTACAGACACTGATGATGACAACTACAGCTGAACAAATCACATAGACGTTATACACTCAGAACCAAAGCCAAAGCCCAAGACCCTACCCAACAAACACCCTTCAGTCTATGTAAAACTAAAGTATTTCCTTGCAAAAGCTAGTACATAGGGCTGGGGATGTAGCTCAGTGGTAGAGTGTTTGCCTAGCATGTGTGAGGCACTTGGTTCAATCCTTGGCACCATATAAAAAAAATAAAATAAAGATCCTTTGACAACTAAAAACTATTTTTTAAAAAGCTAGTACATAAAATTAAAAGAAGCAACTGTTAGAACAGATGTATAGATATCTACAAAGGGACATAAGCATAAAAAAACTAGGAGGGGCTGGAGCTGGAGCTCAGTGGCAGAGTGCATACCTAGCATGTGTGAGGACTGGTTCAATCCTCAGCACCACATAAAAAAATAATAAAAATATTGTATGTCCCTTTGTAGCAAAAAAAAACAACTTTTTTTTAAAAAAGCAAGGAAACATGATTTCTCCAGAGAAACAGTAATTCTCTAAAAACAGATTCCAACAGTCTATTAAATACCTGAAAAGAAATTCAAAATATGGATCCTAAGGAAATTCAGCAAGATACAAGAGAACACAGATAAATAGTTTGACAAAATGAAGAAAACAATTCATAATCTGGATAAGAAATTCAACAAAGAAATCAATCACACACACAAAAAAAGAGCCAAACAGAAATCTTGTTGTTGAAGAATTCAATCAGTGAAATAAAAAATACAAATGAGAAATTCAACAACAGATTAGACCAAGGTGAAAAAAGAACTTCAGAACCTGAAGATAGGCCATCCCTAACAGGAAGACATAGAAGAAGTAAAGAAGGAAGGAAAGCTGGAAAGAAGGAAGCCAAATAAACTTATGGGACAACACTAAGGCAAACAAATATTCTCATTACTGGAGTTCCAAAGGAGAAGGGAAAAGGCATTAAAAATCCATTTAACAGGGACTGGGGTTGTGGCTCAGTGTTAAGCACTTGCCTAGCATGTGTAAGGCACTGGGTTTGATGCTTAGCACCACATTAAAAAAAATTCAATAAAGATATAAAAAAGTCTATTAACAAAATAATAGCCGAAAACTTCCCAAGTCTTGAAAGAGATGATATCCAGATCCAAAAAGCTAAAAGAATGTTAAGTAGACTCAACCAAAATAGATACCCTGTAAAAGACATACTAGAATCAAATTGTCAAGTCAAAGACAAAGAGGATTCTAAAAACAGCAATAAAAAAAGCATTAAGTCCCATATAAAGGAAAACTCATTAGACTAACAGATTTCTTGCAAACTAGAAGAGAATGGGCTGATATATTCAAAGTTCTGAAAAAAAAAAAAAAAAGAAAGAAACAAAATAAAAACCTGCCAACCAAAGTACTACACCCAGCGCAGTTATCCTTCAGAAATGAAGAAGTAAAGACTTACCTTTAAAAGCAAAAAAGATGATAGAGTAGAGGTCACTTGAGACTAAGAGAGGACGCAGGAGTGAGGTCTTAGATATCGAACACCAAAACAGCAGGAATCAGCTATAGTATTCTATACCACAGTAGGGTAATTTTTAGTCTACAGCAATTTATGATGCATTTAAAAATAACTATAATCAAAAGATTCCTAAAATATAGAAATGATAAATGAGATGGAAGTGTTAATTACCTAACTTGATCATTATACATTGTGTACTGAATTTACTAGACCCTGTAAGTATGTATAAATATGTCAATTAAAAAGTAAAACACTATTTTTTAAAAAGTTTAATCTATCAACAATTTTAAAAAATCTCTTTTCATAGTAGGCTTGTTAATACACATTATGCAAGTTTAAAAGTAAGAAATAATTATTACTGAAAATAAAATCAGTGTTTTGTATCCCCAGTACATATTAGGTTTGAAAGGAATACTGTCATAATTATGAAGAACTGTGTTACTTGATTTTACTGCCAAATTTAGCTGCTTATCCTAAAAACAGAGCATTTTTAACCTATTTTGTAGGCCAGATATGCACAATGGAAAATACTTACAATAAAAGATTGTTTCATTAACTCCAAAAAGTTTGTAATGTACTACTTAGGAATGTTAACACAAATCTCTAACTAATAAGATCCAAAAGGAATCCTCCATTTGCTCTTAGCTACAAAGATATTAACCATAATGTTCAGAAAAGAGAAACGAATATACAGTATCATCAGAGATAAATATCACCCTTTATTGGAAGTTTTTCCCCTTCTGGGAATATTCTCATCTTTTGTGGAAAGATGAGAGGGTGTCATAGAAATAGCACTGTTATTCTAAAACTATCATGAGAATGAGATTGGAAGCATTAAGAGATTATAGCTAGAGGAATTTTCCACTAATATAGACATTTTAAAGCTTAATGATTATAAGACTTATGGGTAAAAATCTACTTTTAGATTGGATATTAAATATCCAGAAGTATTTAGATATATCACAAAATACCTATAACCAATAAGTACATGATTGGTTTCTGTATTTTTAGTGTCTTTCACTAACCTGTGCTCTCCTACCACTACTCCCACACCTCAAAACAGCCCTATGCTCTTTATAGGTTTCTCTCCTTTCTTCCTTAAAATTCGAACATTCCAACAACTAACAATCAAAATCAACTCTTAGACTCTCTATTAAAATGTTTATATATATTCACTTAAAAAATAAAAATTAATATTTCAGAAATCCCATCAACCCAGAGATAACTACTATTAACATTTTACAACATTAAGTTTTCCTTCTGGATCACAGACCCCTTAACAATATGATGAAAAAAAAAAAGCTTTTTTTTTCTCAGAAAAATAAGCAATATATCCTTTTACACACAATTTCAACAGCTCATGACATCAACAGATCTCAGATTAAGATTACTTGATAAATTTTGTTTTATTGTAGTCTTATGCTCTATCGGTCCTTCCCCATTTAACATAAATTGGTAATAATTTTCCCACGTTTCATTTTTTTTCCTATAGCATCTTTTTTTATAGAACTTTATTTTATTTACTCATTTTGATTTTATGTAGTAATGAGGATCGAACCAAATGCCTCACGAGTGCCAGGCAGGAGCTCTACCACTGAGCCACAACTCTAGTCCATCTATAGCATCTTGGTTTTTTGGTGCTGGGGATTGAACTCAGGAGGCACTCGACCATTAGGCCAGGCCACATCTCCAGCCCTATTTTGTATTTTTATTTAGAGACAGGTTCTCACTGAGTTGCTTAGTGCCTTGCTGTTGTTGAGGTTGGCTCTGAGCTCGTGATTCTCCTGTCTCAGCCTCCTGAGCCACTGGGATTACAGGTGTGCATCACCATGTCCAGCTCCATCTATAGTATCTTAATGGCTACATTGTATTGTTTACATGAATGTAATAGCTTATAACCTATCTCACTGTTAAAAATATAAGTTGTTCCAGCTGGGAATGGTGGTGTATGCCTATAATCCCAGTGATTTGGGAGACTAAGGCAGGAGGATCTCAATTTTGAGGCCAGTCCAGGCCAATGTAGTGAGACCCTCTCTCAAAATAAAAATTAAAAAGGGCTATGGGTGTAGCTCAGTGGTAAAGCGCCCCTGGGTTTAGTCCTCAGTACACAACCCAGTTATAGGATATCATTATACATCCTTATTTCTGGTTTCTAAAAGTAAATACAGTAAATTTATATTATTATATAAAGAACATAGTGGAATATATAGCTATTAAATATATAATATATTCACTATATTTAATTTTTTTCATTAAACACACCTGAGTATTCAAATATTACCACTTGAGAACTAGACAAAACATATCCAGAAAACATTTTTTTTCAAATGTAGTTCACAACATTCAGTAAAAACAGCTAAAACTGTATACTCCTCATCTTAACATGAGTCTCCCAAACAACTAGCACTGATTCTGAATGAATCAATAATGACATATAATGTTTATTATGTTTTTCTTTTTTTTTCGGAGGGGGGGGCTTCAACAAAACAATATAAAAAATTTCTGTTATAATAAAAATTACACAAAATTTGTACATGAACTTTTATATCAAATTATACAATGTACATAATATTTTGTTATACCAACCATCAACTAATAAATGGCTAAATAAATGTGGTATATTCACACATAGTGATATGATATGATATACATCCTAAAAATATACTAACTGAAAAAAGACAGGCATAAAAGGCCACCTATTATGTGTTTATATGAAATCTCTCCTATATACAGAAAACAAATAACTGACTGCTAGGAGATATGGGAAGAGAAAAATGGAGATTGAGTACTTAATGGGTAGGACCTTCCTTTTAGGAAGGGAAACAAACCCTGGAACCAGACAGTAGTGATACCTCTATAAAACTGGGAATATAGGGCTGGGGGTGTGGCTCAAGTGGTAGCTCACTCGCCTGACATGTGCAAGGCATGGAGTTCGATCCTCAGCACCACATAAAAATAAAAATAAAGAGATTGTATCCACCTAAAACTAAAAAATAAATATTTTTTAAAACTGGGAATACACTAAAAATTGGTGAATTATACACCTTAAAAGGGCGATTTTTTATGGTACTTAAATTACATTTTAATGAGACTTTTTAAAAATTAATAAAATGACAACAGTATTTTTCAGCTTTAGTGGTTAATTTACCAAGAAATAAAACATATAAAATGCATTTAATAAAATTATGGGGAAGAGGATGGTACAGCTCCTACTAAGCTATGCATGGGCTGAGTTAAATCCCTAACACAAAAAAAGAAAGTAAAATTATGCCAAACATTAGTGCATAGTTTCTCTTTCATAATTATATAGATACTTCAGAACTTCTAAAACCTCAAGATTATAATTAAGAACAAAAGTTATCTTAACAAAGAGAGCTGGGTAGACTGGGAAATCCAGGATCATATATGCAGTAGTCACTGGGGAAAATTTTTTTTCAAGCTTATATTAAACAAAAAATTCTAGCTATTGGAACCTTCCAAACACTTAAGAGACTAAATAAGCTATATCAAACTTCCACAATGCCCCATTCTTACCCATACTAGGCAAACTGATACTACCATGAGGTAAAGAAATATATGTTGACAAAATCTGCCAATTAATATGTTTAATCTCACACAAATCATTAAACTTCACTGTGTCTCAGTTTCCTTCTTTGTAAAATGGTGATAATATAAGCACTTTCCTCATAATACTATTGGGGAATGGATATATGTAAAAAGGAACAGTAACTGGTAAATAGTAAATATTATAAAAAATCTTAGCTAAGAATATTTACAACAGATAAATTCACAAATCCACCAGGGAAAAATTCAGTCCATAAACTGCACCAATATGCCAATTCACTTTAAAGTACCACTTTGTGGTTTTCATGTTCTTTTGAAAAGTTCATTAGCCAAAAGAGCTACAGATATTGGAGGCCTGGAAACATTTGGCAAAATATACAATATATTTAATACAGACACATTTGATACTTGTTAGTCTGGATTTCTCACTTTTTAAAGAATTTGACAGGTTTTTCTAGTTTGATCATTGGCCAACAAATCAAGGATATTTCTTGCTATTGCATGGTTCTCGAAATACATGTGTAATCAAATAAGAACTACTGGTTTTAAAACAATGATATAAGAAAGTTCCATTTAGAAAAAAAGTTAACATAGTTGTATTGCAACATTTTAAATCTTGCATAAATTTTTTTCTAAATAAATAATTCATTTTCCAAAATTAAAAAGGTTCTAATCAATTTCCTATGAAACAAATTTAGAATCAAATGAGAACTGAAAAGCTCTTGACAAGAATCGATTCCATTTTAAAATATAGCAGAACTAGTTTGAATGTTTAACAGACTCAGTGCTTAAAACAGACAAAAAAAGTACATTCTTGACATTTTGGGGACAGGAATTAAATACTTAATTAGTAATTTGTAAGCATATATTTAAAGATGGGTGCAGTGCCTGTTAATTCCAGAAGCTCAGGAGGCTGAGGCAGGAGGATTACAAGTTTCAGACCAGCCTCAGTAACTATGTCAGACCCTGTCTCAAAAAAAACAAAACAAAACAAAAAAAAAAACGGATAGGGATGTGGCTCCAATCCCCAGTGCCAAAAAAAAAAAAAAAAAATGCATGCGCGCGCGCACACACACATATATGCACATAAAACTAGTTCTGTGGTTACTTGACTCCTCTAAAGGCTTCTGAGTTAATTCCACCTGTTAGTGTGTGTACTTACATACATTTACACAATGTATGCTATTTTTTTCTATCATATGATATCAAAGTTTTATCTTTCAACCCATTCTTTAGTTTTACCATCTCCATCTGTCAACAGATACCCTTATTAAGAAACATGCATATTCTAGTCATTGCTACAACTTGCTGATAGGTTGATAAAAGAAATGAATTATTGATATAAGGTATAACACATTCCTATCAGATTTAAGAATGAATAATTTCAGATACTAGATTTTGATACTAATTTCAGATATAAAATCAGATTCTAGATCTGTGGGTTTTTTCCTTTTTTCTTATGATACTGAGATTGAATCCAGTTAGCACTCTACCACAGAGCTACATAACCAGTCTTTTGATTATTTTACTGGTCTACTTGTAGGCCATTTTAAAGTTATTATTTGCAAAGTTCATTGGACCCATGCAAATTCAGGGGGAAGGCAGTTTTCAAAAACTACAAGATACAACAGAATCATGGTTATACATCAAACTCCTGCCTATAATGTAATTTCTTTCTAAGAGCACAATGTTAAAGTTTCTTACTTTTCAAAGAGCTGCCCTGCACAGTTCTACTTGGTTAGGTAGAGTTCTACTTGATGTCAGACAGACATCACACTCATTATACAATATAAGTTAAAACATAAGGATTCTTACCTTTTATATCTGCCTGAAACAGTTCTAGATGTTTCCTGTAAAGTAAAAGTAATGACAAATCAGTTTGGACAGGGTGTGTGTGTGTGTGTGTGTGTGTGTGTGTGTGTGTGTGTGTGTGCGTGCGTGCATGATTATAAAAACAGTTGAAAAACTAAAAAAAAAGTTGAGAATATCAAATTTTGAAAGAAGCAATTTACAACGATCTTATTTTTTAAAAATTCACACCATTGGTCAAATAAAAAAACTATATCTGATTTTTCAGTCCAAACCAATCACTCTTATAATTAAAAAGCTTAAGTACTTAAAAAGCTCAGAAAATGGTTGGGGTACATAGGACATCATTAGTCAATTTAAATTCTTTTAGAAGGGCTGGGGATGTGGCTCAAGCGGTAGCAAGCTCGCCTGGCATGTGTGCGCCCTGGGTTTGATCCTCAGCACCACATACAAAGATGTTGTGTCCGCTGAAAACTAAAAAAAATAAATATTAAAATTCTCTCTCTCTCTCTCAAAAAAAATTCTTTTAGAAGTCAATGGACACTTAAAAGTCAACCATTATAATCTTCATATATTTCCCTTTGACTTTATTTTTTAAATATATATTTTTTAATTGTTGATGGATGAACCTTTATTTATTTATTTATTCATTTATCCATTTATCCATTTATCCATTTATTTATTCATTCATTCATTCATTCATTCATTCATTCATTCATTCATTCATTCATTCATTTATTTATTTATTTATTTATTTATTTATTATTTGTCTGTTTGTTTGTTCATTTATTTAAAAGTGAATCCAGTGCCTCACACATGCTTAGGCAAGTGCTCTACCACTGAGCTACAATCATAAACCTCCCTTTAACTTTTTTATGCCTTGTTTTTTAAATAAAAAGCCAAGTTACCACATATAAACAATGATCATTATTTTTACACTATATACAACTAAAAAATAAAAAGTGAGAAAGTATACTTTATTGTGATGACAGAAAAAGAAGGAAGGAAGGAAGGAAGAAAGGGAGGGAGGGAGGAAGGAAGGAAGGAAGGAAGGAAGGAAGGAAGGAAGGAGGAAGGAAGGGAGGGAGGGAGGGAGGAAGGGGGAGGGAGAGTAAGAGAGAGAAGGCAGGCAGGCAGGCAGAGGGAGGGAGGAAGGGAAAAAGGAGACTGCTGAAAGTTAACATTAACCACTAGGGTGGAAAAATTACCTTGCAACTAACCAGGCAAGCAGTGATTTTTATAGCCAAGGTTCTCCAAATATTTTTACAGTTTAATTTTAATAAAACAGGTTAAAATTAAATGAGTCTTTAAAAAACTGATTAATATCCTTTAAAAAATGTTTATCATTAAGTCTCCAGGAAAGACTCTATAATTAATTTCTAACCTAGTTGAAATCAAAGAATAAGCTCCCTTTATGAAATGACCAAGTTCCAGAGCTAGACAGTAAATACTGACTGCATAACACAATAAAAGATAGCCATTTGGAAAATTAGTACAGCAAACCAGATGGTTAAAAGGAAGAATTAAGCAAAGTTCCAACCAGACAGGCAACCTGGTAGACATAAAACTGTGTATTTAAACTTTTATCAGTCTTGGTCTCCTCATTATATATGGAATAACAATGATGCCAATTGGTTGTTGTAGGGATTAAATGACATGAGTAAAACAACACAACACCTTTTCAATAGGCTTAATTTAAATTTGATTACAATTTTTTAAAAGCTAACTGAGATATGGAAAAATATTTATTTTTTAAATATAAAAATTTTAAAAATATTTTTTAGTTGTAAATGGACCTTTATTTTATGTATTTATACGCAGTGCTGAGGACAGAACCCAGAGCCTCACATGCTAGGCAAGCACTCCACCACTGAGCGACAACCCCAGCCACTCTATATAAAATTTTAATAAATCTGTTTTAATCATTCCAAGTCAATAAATTCCCATTAGAACAGCCTAAATCACTTAAATATAACTTTATCTCAATTTTTCATTTATATATCTTCTTTTCTAAGTAAAATATAAGCTTCTGAAAGATAGGGATACCCCCTTGATTCACCTTTCTCTCTTTAAACCCAATAAATATATATGGACAGCTTAGGGAAATAACTTCCTTTGTAATCCACAGTTGGGAAAGCACCACTTGGGAAATTAAATGTATGAAGTAATCAGGCGACAGTATCCTGGACTGTTAATGTGGGGAGGGGGGGGGTCCTTATCCCATGAACAGAATTACTTCTAGGGAAGTCATGCTCTGACAGTTGATACAAAAACATTTTACATATCACTGGGAATCAGCTAGTCTTATTACAAAGTCAGCCACAAAAATCTAGAAAAATAAACTTTAAAGGATTTATTACCTGCCTATCATTAAAACAGATTCCCTAAACCATGCCTCCTAACAATAAGGAGACAGAATCTGACTCTTCTTTATGTAACAAACAAATCCCCTACTTATAAAAATATGTTATCTCCAGCAAATAACGGCAATATATATATATATATGTGTGTGTGTGTGTGTGTGTGTGTGTATATATATATGAGAGACATATATAGATAGGTCTGTATCTAGATAGATAGATCGATCGATCGATCTAGCTTTAAAATTATTTTTGAAAGCTTAATAGCTAGATTAAAGTGTTTATCACTGGCTGCTTAGATAAAGCAGAAGTATTAGACTCATATGTATCCACTCAAAGTTCATATTACTAAATGCGGACAATGATTTCATATGGAACTTTTGCTCCTAAAATTTCTCAAACAGTATTTCAATTAATATTTTATGTTTTTTAAAAAATCATCATCCTATATGAACTAAAACAAACATACCTTAGTGTTCATAATAAATATACATGAGAAAAAATGTTGATAATGCCAACCTCTCTAAAATTCTGAAACATCACATCTCTCATTCCACCTAATCTGAAATGTTTTAGTACATGCCACATTTATGCTTGATTGTGTAAGCTACCTCTTATTGAAATGGAGTAAGCAGAATTGCTAAAAGAAAGCAATCACATACTAGATTTATGGATTTGTAGGTTACTAGTTTACCAAATGAAATGTTAAGAATACAATTTCTGAAGCTTGAGATAGGTATTTTCCATAAATATTTCCATAAATACAGATGGAAAGCAGAATTTTAATGCAGAAATGGAAATGTAGGACATTTTCAGCAACATTAACCTGTAACAGCATAATAATAAATTTTACACTTTGACAAGTTTATAAAATAAAGACAATAATAAACTCCAGCTAAGAATACTAACAAATAGTCATGTAATAACATCAGATTTCTACATTTATTTACAAAATTTTACATTTTCGAAGCCACTAGTCACTTAAAACACATCTCCTAAGTTTTCTTCTTTTTTAATAAGTTAATCTTATTTATTTTTTTTTAAATGTGGTGCTGAGGATGGAACCCAGTACCTCACACATGCTAGGCAAGTGCTCTAACACTGAACCACAATCCCAACCCCCATCTACTAAGTTTAGCTCAATATTTTCTATATGACTAACTTGTTGCAGCTAATAAAATGAGAACTCTGATATGCCTGATCATTATTATTCTATGTCCAAATCATGTAAACAATTAGAATTTAAGCTATACATATTTCTAAATAAATAGTACTTCAATAGTTAAGAAATCCTGATGCAGACAGGTAACACTTAGGCTTATTCTTCATTAGTAAAGTTTAATTATTATCAGACTACACAGCTTGAAGCTAAATGTTATTTTGCAGTGATTCTAAAAGTGAAATTATAAACCTTAGAGATGGATGTTCACGAAATTGGTCAGACTACATTGTATTAGCATTATTAGAGATTAGAAGTGGTGGCAGCTTGTTTCTTACATGCATAAGAAACTGACACCTATAAATGGATTTTTAAAGTGATCTCTGTACCTTGCCAAAGACGAGAAAACTGGACATAAAATGAATTAGAAATGTTAGATAGAATAAACAAAATCAACCGTATAGTACAGCAAGAGTACTTTAAAATTTTAAAGAGAAAAATGTTAAACATTCCTTCACGTTGTAATAAAATTCTACACAAATATAAACTCCACCTTAGATTTGTTAATTAGAAATTTCTGTGGCCACAAAAAATTCTAAACAAAGGAACTTAACTATATGATTACTAAGAACATCCTTAATAATTATCATAATTATTTAAGTTAACAATTTCATTCTAAATGTAGAAAAAATGGAGAAATACAACTATCACTAAAATTGCTTATAGGAAGTACAACTGGTAAGACTGATATTGGTTTTAAAAGTTTTAGCAACTATGTAATTAGATATTCTAAAAACCCCAAAGTCTATTATACAACTGATTTCAAATATCCTTTTCCTTGAATAATCTTCCTTTCAATGAGACAGTTGACATTACTAAAGAAAAGGGAAACAACTATGTAGAGCCGAGAAAATGTTGGCAAAACACAGTGTTTTGTGTGAGTTTAATTAAACATTCTGCCTCATTTAAGCTTAGAATGGTCAATAAGGAAATCCCGTGAACATAGTCTTTACAGATAAGAACTTTTAACATATAAACAAATTGGAAGGCATTTTTAAAATAAGATCAGAAAAATACAAGTCCAGTGGAATATAGCAAAACAACACTGAGGTTTTTCAAGTAAACTAATTAGCAACAAAGCCAGAACCCTCAGTAAAACTTTGGTATACCATACTAACTGGCTCTCAGTGCTAACTTAAAATATCTACATTGGTTATATAATTTAGTCAGATACATTGCTGAAGATGGCTGCAAATTCCTATAATGCATAAAAAAATAACTAAAGAATTAAAAAAGAATTTTATTAAGAAAGATTTTTAAAGGGGGGGAACCCTCATACTTTGCTATCCTTTTCTGAATAAGTCAACCCCAAAGCCATTAGATGGGGTAGAACAAGGAAGGGAAGAAACTTCATGATTCAGACCAGGGTACCAAGAGACTAGCATTCTACACAAAGAAGAGCTGCTTGGCATAGAAAGTAAAGAGTTCAAGCAAAATGAGGAGATCACTATATAACAGAAAGACTAGTCTGGCCCAAGAAACCAGAACCTAAGCAAAATGAGAACAGTGTCTACAAAGCAGGGACAGAAGGTTCTAAGGTAAGGTTAGAAAGGGAGTCCCATGGAGGATCAGCTAGAGCTCCAAGCAGGGTATGAAGTTAATTTGTTCTGAAAATAAACAGAATAAAGTGTTGTTAGAATGTTAGTTTTAGAAGAGTAAAGAATATGGAACCTCAGAGAGCTCTGGGTATTCTGTACCAGAACTCAGGAAGGATGAAGAGTATGTCCACATGGAGAAGTAAAAACCTAACCAGGGGCTGGGGTGGTAGCTCAGTGGTAGAGCACTTGCCTAACATGTGGGAGGCACTGGGTATGATTCTCAGCACCACTTAAAAATAAAATAAATAAAATAAAGGCCCATCAACATAAATAAAAAATAAATAATAAACAAATTTTTAAAAAACCTAATCAGGTTGAGGACCAGTCCCCATGGAGGATCAATCCAGCATAAAGGTGCAAAGTCTGAGCATAATTGAAGAGAAATCCTGGGGAAGAGCAGCTGGTCAAAACAGCATGATAAGGAGGCACCCTGTAGCCTGGCATGAGATGCTTAAGCCTGAAAAGAGTAAGAAGAGTGTCCAGCAAGAGCCAGTATGTGATGGCAGAACTACTTGCAGTATGGATAGCATACGTGTGGAGGAAAGGTGACAAAGGAAGATGGATTACATGTGGAGGGTTTGAACAAAAAAGAAAACATGTTAAGGATAGTGGGAAACAGGTTTCTCAATGTCACAAAGGGGAATTACAAATGCTAGAACAACCTGTAGTGTTAGAATTGGAAGTATCAGTATAAATAAATTCAATATCTAGATGGACAGATATAGGTAGGCAGCTAGACAGGCAGACAGAAAACAAACAGGTGTATGTGTGTGTGTGTGTGTATGGGTATGTATACAAACATACATTTTGTAGGTCTGTGCATAGAGGACTGGGGATAATGACACCCCAAAAACAATGGACTTAAAATATTTGAAATCTAAAGCACAGATATGGGGACTTCAAAATATCATTTGAGAAAAAGGAATCAGGGCTCTTTAGGGACACAGCTGTTAAGCTGTGATAGGAAAAATTCAAAGTGAGTCTGTAATCTTATTATGCCAGAAAACAAGAAGGTGCTCCAAGAATGATGGAGACATGGCAAAAGATACAAACATGTAAAGGAATTCCTGCTGGTCAAAGCTAGTACAATTTTAATATCAAAACAAATGACGACGATGAGCTAGGCAGAATAATACCCCTCAAAGAATCTGTAAGGTTACATGACTATTAAAGTTTCTAATCAACTGAACTTAAATAAGATTATTCTGGATTATTTAATGGGCCCAATGTAATCACTTAACTTCATTAGAAGTGAAAGGGAGAGGCAGAAAAAGACCAGTGAAAGATGTGACTGATGAACAAAGGCCACAATGATACAATGTGAGAAGGTCTCAACTCGAAAGTCCCTGGCTTTGCAGAAGGAAAGGAGCCATGGACTAAAGAATACAGTTAGCCTCTAAGATGTGTGTGTATGTGCGGGGAAGGGGAGGGCGGGGGGGGGGGAATTAAGGAAACAGATTCCTCCTTTGTGTTTCCAGAAAGGAACACAGACCTGATTTTAGCCTATGAGTTCAGCCCAAAAGACCTGTGTCAGATTTCTAATTTACAGAACAAGAAGACAATAAATTTGTATTATTTTAAGACAAAAGGTTTTAAGACAATAAATTTGTGTTGTTTTAAGACAAAAGAAACTAACAAAGTAAGGCATATAATCTATAAAATAAATTAAGTAATAGTGAGTCACTACGGATACAGATAGACGGATGGATAGATATAAAGTTTGATGACTCAAAGTAATTATCCACAAAATTCTTCTTAGAAAAGGAAGAAAGAATAATCTTACAGTGAAACCTGACAAATAATCCTACAGTGAAACCTGCCATAATCACATGACCAAAGTGATCATCACTATCAATGGAACAAATCAAAATCATGTACCACCTGATAAGGAGCAAGAAAAAGAATAAAGCATCAATTCTATAACATTCCCAACAAAGATGTATAACCCGAATTAATCAGAAGTAAACATCAGATAACTAAAATTGCTGAATGTATCACCAAATAATTCATCTATAAACTTCACAAGTGTTAATATTTTAAAAATTAAGGAAAGACTGTGGAACTCTCAAAGATTGAAGAAAACTAAAGAGTCTGTCACAGGCAAGTACATGTAACACATGATTCTGAATTAGATCCTTCTGTTATAAACTAGGAAACAATTGGGACAATTGGTAAAATTTAAATGAGGTCTGAATATTAGATGATAATGTGTCAAATTAATTTCCTTTCCTTATTTTTTAGTGGGACAGGGGATTGAACTCAAGGGTGCTCTATATTGAGCTATTTCTTCATCTGTTTTTTGAGACAGGCCCTTGGTGAGGCAGACCTTGAACTTGAGATCCTCCTGCTTTGGCCTTCAAGACACTGGAATTATGGGCAGGTGCCACTGGACCTGGCTTAACTTTCCATTTTTAAAAGCTACATTCTAGTTATATCATAGACTATTTTTTTTCTCTCTTTTCTGGGAAACACAGTTAAGTGTTAAGACTAATGGAACATGAGATTAGCAACTTAATATCAAAACAATATGAGGGGGGAAAGTTCCTTTTTAAAAATTTTTTAAAGTTATAGATGGACACAATATCTTTATTTTGTTTATTAATTTTTTTTGTGGTGCTGGGGATCAAACCCAGCGCTCTGCCACTGAGCCACAACTCCAGCCTGGGGGGGAAAGTTCTTTATGTGGTACTTGCAAGTTTTCAGTAAACTGAGACTTTTTTAGAATAAAAATTACTAATAAGATACCACTGAGTACACAAACTGATAAGCTTCAAAAGTAACTGAGATGATATATATTATTCTTTTTAAATACTTAAAATGTTTTACATTTTTCAGCCCAGTAAGTTTCTCTCTGGAAAACTGATCAAAGAAAATAATTCAAAATGCAAAAAGGTTTAAACTATATAGATGTCAATTCTAGAATCACTTACAATAGTAAAAATGTTAAGCACTGAGGAATTCCAATAATAGGAAAGTTGTAGAAAACATTAAACACATCAAAAAAAAAACAAGAAAATTCTATGCCACTGAAAATAATAGAGTGTTTTGAATTAAAAAATAAAACTGCTTGTGTTGCAACAACTGCAAAGAACATCTTAGAAATAACCCCAAAATTATAAATATATAGTCCTTTCACCCAACAATTCCAGGGAAGGATTTTATCCTATAGATTTTATACACAAATATGCAAAATAACACATGTACAAAGTTTTTCATCACTGTATTATTTATAATAGCAAAACATAAACAACCTGAATGGTCCTCAATAGTTAGAAAAATTACAGTGTAGCTATAAAATGGAACATTCACATTTGTAAAAAAAAAAAAAACAAACAAAAAAACCAATAATAGTGAAGTTCTTTATGTACTATTACAGAAGTCTGTACACAGTCTTAAGCAAAAAACACAAGATGCAAAATAGCATGCTTAAACACTGTATGAGTAAAATGTGAAAAATGAACACATGTGGGTTGGAGGAGACAAGATGGAAGAGATGAGATAGGCTGCAGATCTCAACTTCTCAGGAAATCAGAGCAATAAGAAAACAGCTGATCAGAGGTGGATGACCGAATGCACTAATTCACAATAACTGGAAGGTTAGAGACTTTAAGGGACCTGAAAATTTTGGTTACTGGAAGAGAAAACAGGGAAGTATTTGTTAACCATGAATAAGCATCTGCACTATCAGGACAGGTCTGGGGGGAGAAATAACAAAGGGAGAAAGAAGAGGCAAAGACGGCAAGCTTACTTTCGAAACAGTGGTAGAGAAGAAAGACTGAGTTAAGTTAGGACAGGAGTTCAAAGCTACCTTGTAAACAAGAAATGCTTCATTTTTTCTCAATTCACTGGCAGAGAACTGTGCCAGGCAGCCATTTTGCAGAGACCACATCTAAGATTAGGAAGCAATTAAATCTCTACATCTTCATCCCACCTATAGATACTAGTTAATAATATCATAGGAAATGTCTTTGACACAGGTAGACAGTAACCTGTGCAGAACTGCTGTGACTGGAGGACTGACAAGCATCTGCAATGGGTGTAGGGTGAAGTAGAGAAGGATACCCCACACTTCCAGAGTGGGTGACAGCTATGGAGCTGAATACTAATGCAAGACACTGCCAACCACTTTGCTGGTAAGGGCAGTGCCTAGGGAGCAATGCAAGCCTCTGTTGCCAGCCACCCCTGTGCCACCACAGTTGGCACAGTTGTGCCATGACAACACCCCCACACTCCAGCCACAGGCCACCATCCTGCATCCTGAAGCCCCCCCAGCAACTTACCCTCTCCTCCATGCCCAGCCACTACCCACAAGTATCAACAAGCTGCTACCCCACAACCCAGCTGCTGTGGAGCCCCATGCCTCTTCTGTGTGCTGCCTCACCCAAAGCATGAAAACTACAAATGGATGAGCTCATATCTGTTTTATAACCAGGACAGCGTACAAAATAAGTTTCTCCATTTTAAATATCTCAGAAAAAAAAAACCTGAATCTTTTCATCATTATTACTGCATTTTTAATAGTTACAATTAATTTTATGTAGTCTTTCCACTGGAATTTTTCTTGATACCACTCTTCTCAGTTCCATTCTCTCCCTTCTCTTTTCCTTCTTTATTTCCTTATTTTTTCTGTCTCTTCCCCTCCCCACACTTTTTTCCTTTCTTTTTTTTCCTCTTCATCCAATTTTAGTTAGTATAGGTACATTATCACTAATGCTTAGCTTTTTATCCTATTCTGTATTACTTCACACCCACTTTTCTCTTTGGTTAGCAGAATTATAGAGATCATTAGCAGTAAGTTTTTTTTAAATATGCTAATATATGGTTTGTTCTTAAATTATCATGGTTGCTGGGCCCAGTAGCACATACCTGTAATCCCAGTGGCTCAGGAGGCTGAGGCCGGAGATCATAAGTTCATTGTCAGCCTCAGCCACTTAGTAAGGCCCTAAAGCAACTTAGTGAGATCCTGTCTCATTAAATAAAATATTAAAAAGGGATAAGGATGTGGCTCAGTGGTTAAACACTCCTGGTTTCTATCCCCAGAACAAAAAAAAAAAAAAAAATACCACTGTGTTACTGGCAGTTACTCCTTCCTCTCAAAGCAGTGCTGGTGGTGGATCTTAGCACTTTTATTGATCTGATATGATGTGTTGATACTAAGATATACCAAGTCCAGGGGTTATAATGAGATTCTTGCTCACCAAAAGACCCTCACACAAACGAGGAATAGAAATCCTTGACAGCTGATGCACAAATCTTAGGGTCTGAGAAAACAAACCAACAAGATACCTCCAAAAGTTTACAATCACTGAACAACAAAATCCACAAACATTAAAGTAGACAAATGCCCCGAATTTAAAAAGCTGACTGCTAAAATGATCAGTGAGTTAAAAAGATCTAAGAAAGGAATTAAGGGAGAACATATGGGACATGAAAGAGTATTTCAATATTTAAGAGTTTCTGAAGCAGAACCAATCAGAAATCTTGGAAATTAAAGGCACAATGAATCAAATAAAAACTTAGTAAAATTTCTGCAATTGATTAAGTGGACAGAATTTCAGAAGTTGAAGACAAAGATGAAACATTCAGATAGAAGGGAAGGACGGAGAGGGAGAGAGAAAGTGAGAAAGGAAAGGGAAAGGAAGAAAGAAACGATGATAGGAATACCTAAGAACTCTTGTACAGACAAGATCAGGCATGTTCAGAGTGGTATGGCCATAGACTCTAAAACTCTTACACAACAATAAGAGACCTAACTCAAGCCTCATAGGTACCTAGGAAGGAGCAGAGATACAAGCCACTGGTTTGGTAACATATTCAATGAAATAAGAGCAAAAAAAATGTTCAAACTTTGAGAATGAGATGGACATTCAGACACTGGAAGCATTTAGAACCTCAAATAGACAAGACCAGAAAAGAACCTCTATACAACACATTGTAATTAAAATGCCTAATGTACAGAACAAGGATAGAATTTTAAAAGAGCCTTAACATCAAACCACAATTAGAAGCATACCAATCAGAATAACTTCTGGTTTCTCAGCTGAAGCTACAATCCAGGAGGGCTTAGCAGTGGGTAAAGCCCTGAAAGAAAATAACGGCAAACAAGATTGCTATATCCAAGCTATCCCTCAGAATCAAAAGAGAAATAAAACCCACTCAAGATAAGCATAAACTAAAGGAATTCATGACTTCTAGACCAGCATTACAAAAGATAGTTATAGAAATCCCTACAGAGAGAAGATTAAAACAACCAAGAGAACCCAGGAAACAATAAATTTCATTGGGAGAGTAGAGAAGCTAATGAGAATAAGAATCAAAATCAAATATTGGAAAGGAATCAAATTGGCAGGAGGTAATAAATACCTCCTAAAATAACGCTGACTGTATATGGTCTAAATTCTCCAACTAAGACATAGACTGGAAGACTGAATTAAAAAACAAGACCCTACTATATGATGCCTACAATAAACGTCTCAAAGACAAAAGCAGACATCCACAGGCTGAAAGCAAATGGATGGAAAATGATATTCTATGCAAATGAAATCTGAAAATAAGCAAGAATGGTTACTCTAATAAAGCTGACTTCAAGTCAAGATTAATTGAAAGAAACAAGAAGGTCACTATATACTGGTAAAAAAACACTCCAACAAGAAGATATAATGACAATAAATATTGATGCCCCAAGTGTTGGCACACCTAATTACATAAAACAAACACTAATTGACATAAAGTTTCAAATAGATCCTAGTACAATAATACTGGGTGATTTCAATATACTTCTCTCACTAATAAATAGGTCATTCTGACATAAAATCAGCAAAGAAAAAACAGGCTTAAATACAATATAGGCCAAATAGACTAAACTGACATGTACAGAATACTGCATCCAAAAATAGTTGAATATGCTTTCTTTTCAGCTGCCCGTGGAACTTTCTCCAAAATACATCATAGTTTATGCCACAAAGCAAGTCTTAGCAAACAAACAAACAAACAAAAAGTTCATATAATTCTTCCTTCCATCTTTAAATATTATAATGAAATGAAATTTAAAATTAACAGCAAGAAACCTATAGAAACTACATAAGTACATGGAAATTGAATAGTACACTTTTGAATGATGAGTGGATCACAGAAGAAATCAGGGAAGAAATTTTAAAATTCTTACAATCTAATGAGAACAGAAAGACAACATACCAAAATCTCTAGAACACACTAAGGGCAGTTCTAAGAGGAAAGTTTATAGTTATCACCACCAAATTAACAACCTAATGATATATTTGAAGGTTTTAGAAAACCAAGAACAAACCAATTTCAAAACCAACAGAAGGAAACAAATAAATGTCACCAGAGCTGAAGTTAATAAAAGAGAATTTTTTAAAAATAAAAGGCTCAATGAAACACAGTTCATTCTTTGAAAAGCTAAATGACACTGATAAAACCCTTAGCCAAAGAAAGAAGACCACCCAAATTCATAAAATTAGAGATGAAAAAGGAGCTATCACAACAGACCACTGAAATCCAGAGGATCATCAGGGACTATTTTGAAAAGTTATATTCTAAAAAATTGGAATATTTTGAAGAAACTGATAGATTTATGGACACATACAATCTACCAAAATTGAACAAAAAGGAAATAGAAAACCTAACCAGAGCAATAACAAGCAATGAGATTGAAGTAGTAATAAAATCCCTCCAATAAAAGCAAAGGACTTGATGAATTCATAGCTGAATTCTACCGGACACTTAAAGATGAATTCATTCCAATGGTCCTCAAATTATTTTATGAAATAGAGAAGATATGTTCTCAAGTTAATCCTACCAAGCAAATTATTACCCTGATACCAAACCAAATAGGATATGTCAAGGAATGAAAACTACAGACCAATATTCCCTGATGAAAACAGATGTAAAATCCTCAATAAAACAGATCAAATTCAACAACATATTGCAAAGATTATACACCATGATGAAGTTGGTTTCATTCTAGGGATGCAAGGATGAGTCAACATACACAAATCAGTAAACACAATATACCACATAAATGGATCGAAGGGGAGGAATCACATAATCATTCTAACAGATGCAGAAAAGGCCTTCAACAAAAGTCAGCACCCATTCATGAAGAAACAAGGGAAAAAGGAGGACCTTACCTCAACATTATGAATGCTCTAGATGACAAACCCAAAGCCAATTTCATACTGAATGAGGGAAAACTGAAATTATTTCCTCTAAAATTAGGAACAAGAGAGTGATGTGCACTCTCACCCTTACTATTCAATATAGCATCCTGACATTTTAACCAGAACCATTAGGCAAGAGATGGAAATAAAGGGGATATAAATAAGAAAGGAAGAAGTCAAATTAACACTGCAAATGATATGATCCTGTATCTAGAATATGCAAAAAGCTCCACCAGAAGCCTGGCAGAAAAGATAAACAAATTAGCAAAGTACCAGAACACAAAACCAATACAAAAATATCAATAGCTTTTATATACACCAATAATAAAGCTGCTGAAAAAGAAATCAGGAAAACAATTTTATTCACAATGGCCTCAAAAGAACAACAACAAAAACAAAACAAATAAACAAAATCCAAAAAACAACAAAAAGCCCACTTAGGAACAAATCTAAACAAAGAGGTGAAAGATCTCTCCGATGAAAATTAAAGAACACTGAAGAGGACATTAGAAGACAAAGATATATCTCAAGTTTTGGCTATGTGATCTATAATTACCATCAAAATACCAATGACATTTATCAGAAAACTAGGAAAAGAAATCCCAAAATTCATATGAAAGAATAAAAGACCCAGAATAGCCAAAGCAATTCTGAGTAAAAGAGAGCAATACTGAATCCATCACAATTTAACATTTCAAATTATACCACAGAGCTATAGTAACAAAAACAGCTTGGTACCAGCATAAAAAGAGACAAGCAGACCAATGGAACATGTAGACTCAGACAAACCCACACAGATATCTGAAAAAGGCACAAACAACATATGCTGGACAAAAAGACAGCATTTTAAACTAATGGTGGAAAAACTGGGTATCCATATGTATGTCCCTCTCACTCTGCATAAATGTCAACTCAAGGTAGATCAAAAACCTAGAAATTAGACTAGAAATTTTACAATTGCTGAAAGAAAACATAGGAGAAACACTCTAACAATATACAGGCAGGCAAAAATTTCCTCAGTAGGACTCCTAAAGCTCAGGAAATAATACCAAGAATGAAGAAATGGGGTGGAATCAAATTAAAAAACTTCTGTACAGAAAAGGAAACAAAAGTATAAACAGATGGCCTGCAGAATGGAAACAATTTTTTGCCATTTACTCTTCTAACATTGAGAATCTATGAAAAACTCAAAAAAAATAAATAAAAACCCTGACCAATAAGTGAGAAAATGAATGAAAAAGATATTTCTCAAAAGTAATAGTACAAATGGCCAACAACTATATGAAAAAATGTTCAATGTCTTTAGCAATTAGGGAAATGCAAATCAAAATTACACTGAGTTCCAGGATTGTGGCTCAGTGGTAAAGTGCTTGCCTAGCATGTATGAGGCACTGGGTTCAATTCTCAGCACCACATATAAATAAATGAATAAAGGTCCATAAACATCTAAAAAATTTTTTTTAAAAATACTTTTAAAAATTAAACTGAGATTCCGTCTTATTCCAGTTAGCATGGCAACCATTAAGAATACAAACAACAATAAATACCATTGAGGGTATGGGGAAAAAGAAACTCTTACACAATTTGTATAATCACATAGATAATAGTATGGAGCTTCCTCAAGAAACTAAAAATGGAACCACATAAGACCCAGCCATATCACTCCTCAGTATTTATCCAAAACAATTAAAGTAACCGTACGTACTATAGTGACACATACACACCCATGTTTACAGCAGCACAATTCACAATAATCAAGTCACAGAACCAGCCTGAGTGACTATCAGTAGATGAATGGATAAAGAAAATGCCATAAATATACACAATGAAGTTTTATTCAGCCATAAACAAGAATGAAATTATGTCATTTGCAAGAAAATGGATGAAGCTGAAGAACATCCAGTTCAGAAAAATAAGCAAAGCTCAGCAAATCAGGGGACATTTTTTCTCTCATAGGTGGAGGTTAGAGAGAAGGGAAAAAAAAGATCTTATGAAAACAGAAGGGAGAACAACAGAGCACAAGATGAGGGTCAGGGAGAGGGGAAAGCTAGAGGAAGCCTTGGGAAGTGAAATTGATAAAATTACGTTTTATGTACATGAGCAAGTATGTCACAATGAATCACAGTGTATATAATTATTAGGCATTAATAAAAAAATTTAAAGAAATATATATACAGACATATAAGTATGAATATAGAAAAATTTTTGTTTATAGATCAGTCCTAAAAGAATATACAAAAAAAGGAAAGTATTAGTTATCTCCAGAGAAGGTAACCAAGTAGGTGAAGAAGCATTTTTATCATATATCCTTTTATGCTTCTGTGTTTTCTAACATAAAACTATATACCACTTTTTAAAAATTAAGTTTAAATAAAAACGATTTTTCTTATTGTTGTTTATTTTTGAGAGAGGGTCTTGTGCTATATGCCCAGGCTGGCTTCATATTTACAATCCTTTGCCTCAGCCTCCTGAGCAGCTGGGATTACAGGCACGTGCCACAATGCTTGGCAATAAATTACGTTTAAAGTCTCAAATTTAATAAACTGTTCTTTAAAAAACAGAGCATAAAAGAAAACTGATCAACCCAAATAATTTCCCTTTTCTTCACATGCTTTATTATTTTCCAAATTTCATTGATCATTGAAATTTGCCGTTTGACCAGAAATTCATTTGAAAAACTAATATCATCTAAAAAGTTTTAAATATGTATAAAATCATAGATAAAATATAAAACTTCTGAATTCTTATTATCTGTTAATACTATTTTGCATTTAAAAATTTTTAATTAGAAACTTAAAATATTCTAAAATTTCATAAAGCATACTGTCATGCCATACTCATATTACCATCCTGTTCATTTTTAAAGATTTGTTCCACCTCAGGGCTAAGATTCAGTCACAATACTGGGAATAGTCTTTCTATCTGTCCTATTCCAAAAGCTTTAAAGCAACCAATGACATCAGTAGTTTTGTTCTCTCTCTCTCTGTTGTTGTTGTTGTTGTTTGGAGTTGTTTACAAATGTGTATCCTTTATGAGTCACAGAATATGTGAGTATAGATAGTAACTCAGAGAAATCAACTATATGGACAGAGTATTCCCTATTCCCACTCCAACTTTAATGGGGCAGCTAGGGAGGCCCACAAGAAAATCTTAGCCTCACTCTCACTCTAAGCAAATAACTGGCAAAATAGACACTTGAAACCAAGGTAACCAATGAGTGATCAATAACTAATCCCAAATAATAATTTAAAGTATGCACAGAGGGTGGGGGATAGGGAGTGGCGGTGGGGTGGGCCTGGAAAGAGACTAGAAAAGCTACAGCAAAGAAGAAAAATTGAATGAAATGAAAAGCTCTTCAGAGCGTGGGTCAGTTGAGTTAACAGAGTTCCAAATCTGTCCATATATTTGGAAATAATATTAGACTGTGAGTGGATAGAGCCCTATGGCTACAAAAGAAAGCTCACTTTCTTAAGCCACTGCCTGAGGTTGGGTATGCCAGAGTAAGTAAGCATGGGAAAGAACTGAAACCAATATTAGACTCAATGAAATTAAGCTTTCATCTTGCAGGAAGTCTTCACTAAAATTTAATTTCAACTATGTTACACAAATGGAACAATTATTTTAGATAATGAACAGTCACAAAAATGCTGAAAGAAAGTTGGCTGATAGATTATACCATGTTAAAATATAGTACTATTTTTCCTAAAATTGTGATGATTACCATCACAATTCAGTAGCAGCAACTTGGGGGGATACAAAACAGATGAACCTATATCACTCCATGAAACTGCATGTCAATACATTCTGCCTCTGAAAGTAAGGAGAAAGAAGTTTCACTTCTGTGGTTCCTAATCACTTCAAAATATTGGGCCTTTATTTACCTTCATAATCTTATATAAATTGATATATTTCATCATTTTAAATCAATAAAATGGGGAGATGTGTATATTCCTCTGAAATTCTTTTTGAAGTGTTATAATAAAGCACATTTAAAAAGTCAAGATAGAACTCTGAAAAGACACACATTAAACTCAAGATCTCAAAATGCCACAAAAATAATTTAAGACCAGATTATATTAAGAGTATTTCCAAATTACAGTTTAGATAAAAAGATTCTAGGGCTAGGAATATAGCTTAGTGGTTAAAAAAAAAAAAACAAAAAAACATGCATATTAGCATGTTTAAGGCCCTGGGTTTGATTCCTGGCAAAACACAAACACACACACACACACACACACATAGTGATTTTTCTTATATACTAAGACATCCCTTCTTTTTGAGGGGGTAGAGGAGGACACAACCAGAGATTGCACTCAGGGGCACTCAACCACTGAGTCACACCCCGAGCCCTAAGTCCTATTTTGTATTTTATTTAGAGACAGAATCTCACTTGAGTTGTTTAGCACCTCACTGTTGCTGAGGCTGGCTTTGAACTCGAGATCCTCCTATCAGCCTCCCAAGCCTCTGGGATTACAGACATATAACACTACACCCAGCTACTGAGACATCCCTGTAACCTCTATTGCCAATCAAATTTTCTGTACCACAAAAGTCTAAAATAGCAGCTAATTACAAAGTGAGTTAAAATTCAGTTTAAAAGTATAATTACACAGAAATATAGATATTCCTAGAAATTCATGATCTATATATTGTGCTTATGATGTTTAAACATTTGACTCTGGAGAAAATATTATGTTCAATTATTTGCTATGTGATTCTAACTCAAAAAGCAGCCTAGCATAGAAACGGTAACTCAATCCAATTTACTAATTCATACTTTTTTTTTTTTTACAGCAAGGAGGTAATTGTTTTTCTTTTGTTATTTTTACACTTGACGCTACTTAAACCTGATAGTCAGTTGGCAAATACTCACTGATAAGAAACTAAAGCTAAACACTGCTTAAGTCAAAAAGTATTTGAATATAAGGAAATCAATGGTTAAATCTACTAGAAATAATTTTTAAAAGCTGCTGCTACCAAATGAGACTGAAAAAATTATTAACAACAACTTTGAAATTGTTGTTAAACTAGCTAGTGACTTCCTGATACTTTTAAATACTCACCGGTGGCAGACAGGAAGTGCCTGGATCTAATAAACTTACAGCTTCATTCTGCATTGTATTCTGCTGTGTAATTGCATCTTCTCGCTTCCGCTCTTTCTGCCCCGCTTCGTCATCTTCGTATTCATCTAAGCACTGAAAAAAAAAAAAGTTTCCATTTTATTTCCAAGTATAATAGGATTATTAATGTTTTGATGGTATATGCAAATGTATTTGATAGCATCAGAAATCTGTGTTCTTTTCAGCAATATACATACTTAATTCTTGTAAATTAAATCCTTTGCTTAAAACTGGTATCTCTATATTCATATGCCTGGCAATATATCTTTTTCTAAGTTCTCATCACCAGTGACAAGGTTTCTTATAGGGATGAAGTTCACTTGTTCTTTATTAATCTTTCAAGGAGTAATTTGTGTCTATCCTAAATAGGATAGAGGGTGACAAAAGATACATTAGAAACAAGTAATGTATAATCCAGTAAAGAAGATAAGATACATAAAGATAGCTTAGTGACTAAGGTCATTTTATAGTTTACTATTTATGAGAATATAAAATTGGTGCAACCACTATGGAAAGCAGTATGGAGATTCCTCAGAAAACTTTGAATAGAACGGAACCACCATTTGACCCCGTCATCTCATTTATACCCAAAGGACTTAAAATCAGCATACTGCAGTGACACAGCTACACCAATGTTCACAGCAGCAAAATTCACAATAGCCAAACCTGTGGAACCAACCTAGATGCCCTTCAGTAGATGAATGGATAAAGAAACTGTGGTATATATTCTCAATGGAGTATTACTCAGCACTAAAAGAGAATAAAATCATGGCATTTTCAGGTAAATGAATGGAGCTAGAGAATGCTATGCTAAGCAAAATAAGCCAATCCCAAAGAACCAAAGGCCAAATGTTTTCTCTGATATGTGGGTGCTAATTTGCAATGGGTGGGGGTGAGGATAGAGATATTCTGGATTAGAAAGAAGGGAGGAAAGGGTGGGAGGGGGTTTAGGAGTAGGAATGATAGCAGAAAAATTATACATTATTACCTTATGTGCATATGATTACATAACTGTGTAACTCTACATAATGTACAGACAAATGAGAAGTTATACTCCATTTATATATGATGTGTCAAAAATGCATTCTACTGTCATGTATAAGTAATTAGAATAAATTAAAACATATTTTAAAAAAAAGAATTCTATGCACAGCAAAATTTCAAAAATAAATGCAAAATAGACTTTTACAATAGCACCTGAGTATTTTTTAAAAGTTAAATGAAGTTCCTTACTAGAATAAAATGATATTACATGGAAATTCAGAACCTTTAAAGAACTTCTCAAGAGCATACGAAATGATAAATACATGAATACAAGAAATTGTATTTTTCTAATTTTTGCCAATCCCCTTATTATATAATAAATTGTTTAAAGCAAAAATAAGAATATTTTTTAAGATTTATAACATCCAGAAAAGTAAAAAAGCATGGTAAAGAAACAAAGGCAGGAGGCAAGATTTAGACGTGGCAAGGTTCTTACTCTTCATATGACAAGTTATAATAGTACACAAACAGACTGAGAAGAGTTAGTTATATGTAGTAAACCCTAGAATGACCACCAAAAAAAGCTTTTCAAACAGGTATGGTAATTAGCCAATACTGAAGAAAATGGAATGATTAAAAAAATATCTGACCCACATGAAGACAAGAAAAAAAGAGGAAGATAGGATAAATAGAAAACAAATACCAAGGTGAAAAATTTAAATCTAACCTCAATAATTATATTAAATGCACATGATCTAGCCATTTCAATTGAAAGGTGGATGTTGGACCTCATTAACCTAGGTACATGTATGACTACACATATGGTGCGACGCCACATGTATAACCAGAGAAAAAAGTTGAGCTGCATGTGTACAATGAATCAAAATGCATTCTGATGTCATATATGCCTAACTGTAATAAATAAATTTAATTAAAATAAATAAAGGTGAATGTTATGAGATTAAATAAACTCAAGACATACTAAATATTTAGAGATACAAATATTTTAAACCATGTCGACTAATTTGACTGACATTTATAAAATACTCTATAAAAATAAGGGCTCTTATGGTTCAGTGGTAGATCACATGCCTAATATGCATAAAGCCCAGAGTTCAGTCTCTAACACCACACACACACACACACACACACACACACACACACACACACACACACCCACAAAAATAAGAACATATACTTTTGACAAAAGCACACAATGTTTGCCAAGACAGAAAATTTTCTGAAACATAAACAACATCTCTACAAATGTAAAAATGAGTAAAATCATGCAAAGAATGTTCTCTGACCACTAATGAATTTGAATAAGAAATCAATGACAGAAAGCTGTCTAAAAAATCCTCTAAATATTTAGAAATTAAACAAAGTTCTAAATAATTCTTGAGTCACAGAAATCACAAGAAGAAAATATTTTCAAATGAGTTATTTAAAAAATTAGATTCATGGGCTGGGGATGTGGCGCGCTCGCCTGGCATGCGTTCGGCCCGGGTTCGATCCTCAGCACCACATACAAACAAAGATGTTGTGTCCGCCGATAAATAAAAAATAAATATTAAAAAAAAATTAGATTCAGCTAAAGCAGTGCTTAAACATTTAGCAGTGAATAAAAATAAAAACTGAATAAATAAGAACAGACCAATATATCTGGTTAAAAAAACAGACACAAAGTAATAATAAACAATAATAACAAAACAATAATAAACTGAATAAATAAGAACAGACCAATATATCTGATAAAAAACAGACATATTCAAGGGCTGGGGCTGTAGCTCAGTGGTAAAGTACTTGCCTAGCATTGTGAGGCATTGGGTTCAATCCTCACCACATAAAAAGTAAAAAATAAATAAAATAAAGTTGTATAAAAATTTTTTAAAAAATAGACACATTCAGTATCAGTAAATATTTGTTAGAAAAAAGAAAAGTCTCAAATCAATGATTTTATCGTAAAAAGCTATAAAAGGGCAAATTAAACCAAAATTCTGTAAATGGAAGGAAAAAATAAGAGTGAAAAAACAATGAAGGAAACTGAAAACAATAGATAAAGTAAAAAGTAAAACCAAAAGCAGTTTTCTGAAAATAATAAAATTAGTAAAACTCTAGCCGAACTGATCAGGAAGAAAAAAAGAAAGAGAAAAAATTATTATAACAAGTGAAAGTGGAAACATCACTAGAAATTATATTTGATGATGACAAAAAGATTAAAAGAATATTATGAAACACTCTAATTCCTTGAAAGCTACCCAAAAAAAGAAAAAAGAAAAGCTACCAAAAACCAAATCTTGAATGATCCTCTATGTAATAAAGAAATTAAATTTGTTTAAAAGCCTTCCTACAATGAAAACTTTAAACTATATGGTTGGTAAATTCTATCAAACATTAAAAGAAATACCATTTGTATAAAAATTCTTCCAGAAGGAGAAAATACTTCTCAACTTATAAGATGGCATTAATCCAATTACCTCCTCAAAAAATAAACAAAACCTTAATATACAAGAACAGACCAATATATCTGGTTTAAAAAAAAAAATCTTTACAAAATTTGGGCAAAGCAAATGAAAAATATTAGGAAAGTATAATCGTGACCAAAATAGGATCTATCCCAAGAAAGCATGGTTCAAGTATCAGCACAATTTGCCATCTTTACAAAATAAAGGGGAAAAAGCATACATATAAAATTACCATACATTAATAAGAAGCATGACAGAAACATACATCATCTTGATTAGCTGTCTTAACTTCATCAGGAAAATCCATATATAACATCCCACTGGAAAGTAAAATAAACAGATCTTTTCCCTAAAGGTATTCAGGTTGGTTCCGTACACCACTTCTTTTTTCACCACTTCTATACAGCATTATTATTGTCAGTTCAAGTCAGTAGGAAAAGGTAAACATAAGAAATAAAAGGTGCACATATTTCATTATTTATAGATGGCAGTATCTTCCTCATAGAATATAAGTAGAGCAAGATGACAAAATATAAAATAAATACAAAAATCAATTACATTTTTATACACTGACAACAAAAAAATTAAAACTTTAAAGAAATATTATTTAAAATACTTATGGCCAAATTTAACAAGAAATGCCACAGACATTAAAAACTACAAAATATTGCTGAGAAATATTAAAAAGACCTAAATAAGTAGAAAAATATATGATACTGGTAACATAATAAAAAGAAATTAACCCAATTTAATAGGACCAAAATTTTGAATTGATACTTCAACAAAGAAAATCTAAGAATGACAAATGAACACATAAAAAGAGGTTCAACCTAATAATCTTTAGGGAAATGTGAATTTTAAATACAATGAGTTATCATTATCCACCTACCAAAATGACTAAAAGTAAAGTCTGACAATATCAAGTACTGGTAAAAATTTGGAAAAAACTAAAAATCTCACACATAACTGGTGGGAACTGAAAATGGTACAGCCATGTAGGAAAATAGCTTGGCAGTTTCTTAAATACTTAAATATGCTACCAAATGACCTAAGAATTAAGACTCTGATTACTTAATCAAAATGAAGGAAGGAAAGAAGGAAAGAAGGAAAGAAAGAAGGAAGGAAGGAAGGAAGGAAGGAAGGAAGGAAGGAAGGAAGGAAGGAAGGAAGGAAGGAAGGAAGGAAGGAAGGAAGGAAGGTCCCCCCAAACTTACACAAAAATCTAGCTTTTAGCACAATGGCTAAAAAGTGGAAACAACACAAAAGTCCATCAAATAATGAATGGATAAACACATCCAAGTAGTAGAATACTAACTCAGCAACAAAATGAATTGACTCTCAAGTATTTGAAATTATAGAAAAAGCAAAATTCTAATGATAGGAAACAATCAACAGTTGCTATGAGCGAAGTATGGGGTTTGATGGGGGATGAATGAAAAAGGACAGAAGAAGTAATGAAAATGTTTCATATCATGATTTTCATGGTGCCTTACCAATCTCTGAACATATGTCTAAATTCATCCAAATGCACTCCTAAAGCAGAATATTTGCATGTAAATGGCTCCAATGAATGATATTTTAAGAAAGGCATGTGATGAACAAATAAGGTAGGAAATTACACACACACACACACACACACACACACACACACACACACACACACACACACAATCTGGTCAAGTCTCTTAGACCCACCTAATAATTATAGGAAATAGAACACAAGAACATATTAGACAACACCATGTAGATGCAATCATGAAAATTTAGATTTTTAGGATGTTCTAAACATTGACCAGAAAACGATAAAAAACCAAAGAGCAAATACTTTAAGGCTCTTGGGCTATATAAGATCTGCTTCCCCAGCCCCAAAAATAACCCTTTAAAAACGTAAAAACCATTCTTAGCTCTCTGTCATACAAAAATAAACCTCTGCTATAAAATAAAAAAATACATGGTCCAGTTTCCCTCATTAATAAATGGTAAGAGGAGGATTAAAGGGAGGATGTAAAGGGAACAAAGACAGGACAAGAGACCTATACATTTAAAAAAAAAAAAAAAAACAAAGGACATGTGAACCAATAACAATATTCTGACCTCACTATGTGGAAACTGCTCAAGGAAACTATTTTTTAAATTATGGTTTTAGAGTTTGAACAATGAATAGATAAATATGGATAAGATTAAGTAACAATTTTTTAACTTTTTCAGGTGTGATAATATTGTCATTTTTTTAAAAAAGTTCTTGTCTTTTAGAGACACATACTGAAGAATTTAAGAATGAGTGTGCTATTTGAAATTTGTTTCAAAAATAGTGCAAGAAGTAGAGTGTGTAGTGTGTTTTAGTACACATAAAACTGATCATGAGTTGACCACTGTTAAAGCTTAAGGATAGGTATATGGGTTGCTTCATTATACTTTTCTCATTTCTGTGCATGTTTGAAATTCCTATTAACATTTTTTAACTTTACTTTTTAAAATATTTATTTTAGTTATAGGTGGGTACAATATCTTTATTTCATTTTTATGTGGTGCTGAGGATTGAACCCAGTGCCTCACGTGTGCTAGGAGAGCACTCTTCCACTGAGCCACAACCCCAACCCCTTAACTTTTATTTTTTTTTTAAATTTTGCTTCCTTTAGAATCATCTGAAAAGTATGTGTTAATAAGAATTTAGATTTTTGAAATCAGAGAATTTAGATTTTGAAATCAGACCAGGTCTGATATTTAAAATTTAGGGAGGCCCTAACCAACTTAGTTAAGACCCTGCCTTGAAATGAAAAATAAAACGGATTGGGGATGTAGCTCAGAAGCAAAGTAACTCTGAGTTCAATCCCTAAATCCAAAAAAAAAAAATGTCTTGAGTCTGAGGATTAAAATTAAGTAACAAGCTTAAGAACACGAAGCTAATGAGTGGTGAAGCTAGAACTACAACCTAAGCAGTTTAACTCCAAACTCTGAACTCAATTTTCCAACAGCCAAGAGAAAGCAAAGTGTCAGTTATCAATCTGATGTAGTACAATGCAACAGAGAATTATTATAAAGAAAAAGAAGCAACTGAATAGAAAATATCAGTGATTGCTTTTCAAAACGTTTTGTGTAGGTTACTTTGGGTATATGCTAGGTCATTTTGTAGAATATGGAATTACTAGGAGTTGCTAGTAATTACTACAGAAGTCTGGAATGCTACATATTTTGAAATTTGAAGAGGAAAAAAAGATAGTTAAGAAATAACTAATGGCTAGAGGTGTAACTCAGTGATAAGAGTGCTTGCCTAGCATGCATAAGACCCTGGGTTCAAACCCCAACACAGAAAGAAGAAAAGAAAAAGAAAACTAACTCATATCCCATCTTATTGTAGAATTTAATAGCAAATAGACATGCAAACAGAAGGTAGTTCATAATATCTGAGGTCAACCACTTACCTATAAAAACAAAGGAGAGGAGGGAAATGCAGTATTTTAAAATATACAAGATTTTTCCAGGAAGACAGCTATCTTATAAACCCAGGGAATATTAAATTTTCACTTGTTTGTAATTTTACTTAAAAAGTTGCTTGACATTTAGAAAACATCACTAACAGCAAAACTATTCATGGTATTTGCATCATTAACAAAGCACATTTTAAAAAAATTTTTTTAGTATTTATTTTTTAGTTGTAGTTGGACACCATACCTTTATTTTAGTTATCTATTTTTATGTGTGGTACTGAGGATCAAACCCAGGGCCTCACACATGGTAGGCAAGCATTCTATCGCTGAGCCACAACCCTACCCCCAATGAAGCACATTTTTATCTTAAAAAAAAAAAAAAAAGTTTGAAAGCCATCATACTATGTTCTTATAATTCTAAGATTTTGCTTAATGCAACAGACTCCACAATCACAATTTTAGCATCACCACAGTACTTCATGCTCCTATTATAGAACATGAAATATATATATGTAAACTTTTTTTCAAGAAATGTTTGCTAAATAGGGGACTGTGTGGTAGAATGACTGGATCAGATTACAAAAAGGCTCTGAGGCTAGGGAGAAAGTCAAACTTGAAGTCTAAAATATAAAGAAACTAGCCAATCACAGTAACTTCTTGAGAGAAAGAGCGAGAGAGAGAGAGAGAGAGAGAGAGAGAGAGAGAGAGAGAGAGAGTCTTAAGCACTGAAATACACTTGACTTGGTGGTCTTAAGGGTAATAGTTTCCTACTACTAAGATTTCTATTATTTCACCTCCAAGGTTTTTAATGTATCAAGAAATCTGATAAGTTCATAGACTGAAACAACTTAAATGAACTCTTTCATGGTAATTTTTTCTTAGAAATTTTATAGAACAATTGCACAAATTCAGGGGTTCAGAAAAAGCAATCAACATACCACTTACCTATTTTATTTTATTTTTTAAAGAGTATTTTTATATACATTTTATTTATTTTTATATGGTGCTGAGGATCAAACCCAGGGCCTCCCACTTTCGAGGTGAACACTACCGCTGAGTCACAACCCCAGCCCTGAACACTTACCTATTTTAAACACAATTTGTTGTAACACATTTTAAGATACTTCTAATGTATATTAAATAGTATATTCCAGAGGACCTTTAACTGATTATTTTGACAGCTTAAATTTTTTGGCATACTGGGGCTGGGGTTGTGGCTCAGAGGTACAGTGCTCGCCTGGCACATGTGAGGCCCTGAGTTCAATCCTCAGCACCACATAAAAATAACTAAAATAAAAGTATTGTGTCCAACTACAACTAAAAAACATTTATTTAAAAAAATTCTTTGTCATACTATCTAGTTCTTCAAAGAATTCAGATGGATATGGCTTCACATTCTTTTCTTTTCACACTTGTTTCCTTCATAAGTGATGAGTCTTAAAAATGAATTCAATAATTCATTCATCTCCAAATAGAGAATAAAAACAACAGTTCATAAAAATTATTTAAATGATACTGATCTTCCATAATGCTTCTTTAATTTTCAAAATGTTAAAAATAATCTTTAAAAAATTAATCTCATTCTTTTCTAAATAAATGCCTCAATCTAAGTAACATATACAAATCTGACCTTAACATAAAGAATCCACATAAGATCCTTTAGGTGTTTTAGGTTTTCAATAAACATCAAATATGCTTTCCTACAAAGCTCTGGAACTACAGAAAATAGCGCTTTTTTTTTTTAAGTGAATCAGAATGAGGAACAGAACTACAATAAAACTAAGGTGAAATGAAAATTCCAAATAATGAAGTAAATTCATTGTATTTATGTATAAGTCATACAACTGTGTTCTAAAAGCAGGATGATTGTCAATGGCATGGAAGAGACAATTAAGTAAACAATCTTTGCAAAGCTTTTTTAGAAATTAAAAACAAAAAAAGTTACAATTCCATGGAGTGGGGGCGTCTATATTTGGGATTATACAAACCATGAAAGTGGGTTAAATAGCTCTGCTTTCCAAAATTAAAGTTACCATAGCCATGAAAGTAGGGGAGTTAGAATGAATTCCACTTCTTTCTTCAGCAATACCATGTCAATCCCATCAGTATTGCTGCTGATTTATCTGCCTCCTCCTCTCGTAATACCCTTTTCATCCTCCAAGTCATTTATTTTGCATATAGCACTCTGTCACTCAACTTTGACCTGGTTTTTCCTTACCTTCTATCCCTGTTTTCTAAGACAAAATTTATTTTGAAATGATGAAAAAAAATCTTCTCAACAAAAAGAAAACTAAAATAAGTTCAAATAAATAATTTCTTTGTGAAAAGAACTGGGAAATATAAACAAATGATCAATCCTAATTAGGTAGCTGACAAAAAGCTACTGCCTATCTGTGTTCCTTATTACAAAATGGCTACACACACTCTTGAATTAGAAAATTTGGCTATTAAGCAAAACAAATTAAAATATATGAATTTTCAAGGGTAATGACCAAACATCCAGATTTACTTTGTAAATCTGCAACCAATTTGATTGATCACACCAAATTAGCTATTCTTTATAACAACTTGCTAACATGTCTTGGAACATTTGATTGTATGGATTTAAAATAAGAGTATTCTAGAAAAAAAGAAATCTCATTTCCAAACAATCTGAAATTGTAACCCTCCAAAAACAGACAAAATTCCATTCTTCTCCAATTTTTAAAGCACCCATGGTTGAAATGTCATGTAATAATATCACATATAATTCAGCAATGGCTGGTACCCATTCATACTATTATTGTATCTCATCACATCTCAGAGCTCAACAGTATCCAGTTCTCTAAACAGCAATATTCATGATTACAAAGGCAGATCTGTCATCTGTTCCAACAAATTTAAATAAACTGTAATAAAGTAGTTTTAAAGAAAAATGACATTTTTACCTAGTTACAAAATTAATTATGTACCTTATAAAATCACTTTTAAAACTAAAAAAAAAACTAAAAATCATTCTTAATCTTTAGCTATTTCGTTGTGGTACAAATCTTTCTCCTAGAAGCATTTCTTAACAGAAAATTGTGGACATCACATTTTGAGATGTACTTATATATCACCTCATCATTTACAACAAAAACTTTAGTAGCGGCACAGTACAAATTGTAAATTCAGCATAATTTGTTTAATTTTATCTTTGTTGTGGGACACAAAATCTAAATAGGCTTTCACACAAATTTTTGTGTACATCTCTAATTTTTATGACTTTTAAAATAGGCTGCCAATTTTCCTCCAGAACAGTTGAAAAAGGTTGTCTTACCCTTATTTCCTTTTTTAAAAATAATGATTTCATTTGAATTCTAGTTATCAGGATCCTCTTTTGGCAGATTTTTACTGATTTTATGTATCTTCATTTTCTTTGCTGATGCCCTTTCTCTGACAATTTTTATTGGTATTTCCTTGAGATTTTTCTGTCATTTTGCTAAGAAAAGGTTTTCCCTACTTCAAGATCTAAGAAACACATATATCTTTAAATTCTGACTACTTTTAATATAATTCACCTCATATTTAATATGCTGTATACTGAGATTGGAATACATTGTAAGCAATTGTTCTAGTTATATACAGAGAATAATCCAGAGCTGCAAAATTGGCAGTGAGTTATGTGAGTTATGGCTCCTACAGGAGTAAGGGCCCCACCCACCATCCCTCATTTGTCACTCCTCTAAGGTCCGTACCCAGGGGCTCTAAATCCATCTCTTCACTTTTATGCTTTGAGAAACAAAATCAAATGGCTTCTGTCTCCTTTAGCCAGAATTTTCAAGAAAACAGCACCAGTGGTGAATACTGCTAAAATGAAATTACTAAATAACATAAGGTTATAGGAACAGGGATCCCAGAGAAGAATGAATTCAGTCATCATTAGATTCCCACATGCAGAGCACAAAGCAGATTCTACCTTTCTGGTTAAAGATCTGTATGGCTCATTTTGGCTTTTCTTTCCACCCCCACCCTTAGGAATATTCATTCATCACAGGGGAATATGTCCCTATCAAAAAGCTTTACATTCTTGTTTAAATCTCCTTGTACCCTGCACATCCTCACTCTTCATCCATATATTCATGTGAAAAAATTTAAACTTTTCATATACATCATTCATACTAATATATACTTTTCTGGAAGGGAGAGGGGATACTAGGGATTGAACCGAGCACTTAGCCACTGAGCCACATCCCCAGTTCTTTTCATTTTTTATTTTGAGACAGAGTCTTGCTAAGTTGCTTCAAACCTCGCTATACTGCTGAGGCTGGCTTTGAACTTGTGATCCTCCTGCCTCAACCTCCTAAGTCACTGTTCCTCTTAAAGAAATTTGAAGTTTTTCTTTTTTTAACTAAAACTGGCCTTGAATGTAAACTAGCACTTAGCACTGACGCTGGCACACTACAGGTACTTATGAACTATTAGACAAATGAACAACTTTACAGTACCCCAGCTTGTTCCTGACTCATAAAGGGGAGGACTGCTTGTTCTTTCTACATACAGCACACTCGTAGTCTTAAATCCTCCACTTCTCTCTTATCTCTCTGACCCAAGATTCAAGGGTTCTGCCCTATTTGCTGTATCTTCTCTCTTTCTCTGGCCCGTGACTCAAGTAGACAATTCAGCGTTTAAGACCAACAGAGATTCTGTCTCCTCAAGGTCTGTGATAC
Source organism: Ictidomys tridecemlineatus (assembly GCF_052094955.1). NCBI lineage: Eukaryota > Metazoa > Chordata > Mammalia > Rodentia > Sciuridae > Ictidomys > Ictidomys tridecemlineatus. The sequence goes on along the minus strand of NC_135482.1, from coordinate 37,058,094 downwards.
TCTAGACACACACATCTCTGTGATACTCGAGACACACACATCTCTTACATATAGAAGACATAGCAGAAGACTGGGTGGGAGCAAGAGATGCAAAACCAAAGAAATCAGTCCTGGAAGTTGGACAAGTAGAGATCTTGGATGAGAGTATGTATGTGTATATGTACATCTGAAAGTCTGAGAGGGATAACTAAATCATATATTCTATTATTTTGGCAATGACTAGATACTAAAGGAAGCGAAAAAACTAATCCTAATTTTATCTAATTATCATACAACACATCCATCATTAAAACACTGAGTTCATCTTACTTTTAAATTTTTAAATTTTAATAGACCTATTTGTAACCTTATCAGGTTTTGCTGAATATACACAAAAGCAATTTAATAATTATTTTTTAAAATTTTTTTAGATAAAACACTATACACATTAAATTAAATACAACAATAACAGCTGCAGCTAACAATCATTTTGCAGTTCTATGCTCAGCACTGCTGTAAGAGATTTTGATAGCAAAACTTTAACCTTCATGACAATCCTAAAAGACAGATATGATCATTATCCATACTTTACAGATTTGGAAGTAGCTGAGCAACTTTCGTAAAGTTACAAAGCTAATAAATGATGAAACCATGATTTGAACAAGATAATCTGGCTGAAAAGCCAACACTCTAACCACTAGGTCATGTGTACTATTTAATGATAGTTAAATTGTTTGTTCTCTATCTATCATGATATAAAACAAGATCCTAAATACAGCAGATAAATTTTATAGAATCCATTATATTAAAAATGAACAAAAGTATAACTAAGTCAATAAAACACAGTCAAATATCAAGGACCCCCTCAATACACAACTATTTAATAAATGTGACCATGAACAAGAAAGAAAAGCTTTTTTTTTATATCTGCTGTATCATTCCAGGAATCTATATATTTGGAAGAAATCAAGAATTTAAAAACAGCTTAGGATTGGGATTTAAATTGTGGCTAAGAGAATTTAAGACAATAAGCAAAATTTGTTTATCAAACACATCCCTACATTGGAATATATGCAATAATCTGTCACTGCTACCATAAAGAAATAATCATAGATTATGAGAATTAAACAACAGAAATTTATTTCTCATAGTTCTAATGGCCATTAGGTGTGATTCCTCCTGAGAGGAATTCTCTCCTTGGCTTACAGATGGTCACTTTTTTGTAGCAGTCTCATATAAACTTTTCTTTGCATGCATGCATCTGGCGCACGTGTGTGTGTGTGTGTGTGTGTGTGTGTGTGTGTGTGTGTGTGTGTTTTCCCCCCAACGCTGTCTCTTTCTATATGGATACCAGTCATACTGGATTAGGGTTCCACTCTTATAACTCATCTAACCTTAGTTACCTCTTTAATGGCATTATTTCCAAATCTAGTCAAAACAGTCCATAACAACTGATTTTATTTGAACCCAGTCCTAGAACATAAAATTTCGTATTTATGATAACAAGTCACTGTTGAGGTAACAGTAATACCTGTAGGATCAACAATTTAGAAAGGGAAAAAAAAAGACCAGGTAGTCAATTGATACTAAAATAAATAATTGCATGAATTTTAAAAAATTGTTTAAGGCTAAAGAAAGTATCCTTACTTTTGGTTCTTGCTATATTTGTACACTAGAATCAATTCACATTTTGCATTAAAAAGGTAAATCTTGATTTCAGGCAATTTTCCACATAACAGTTTCTACAATACTTACAATAAGAACCACTGTTTATCTGACTTGCTAGTAGTTTGCAAAATGATCGGCTTAGTACTTGCTCAATAAATACAAGAAGGAGTAAGGGGAAGACAATCAAGGAAAACAAGAGTGAAAGGAGAAGAAAATAAGCTAGATATCTATCAATTTAGGGTAAAACACTCTTAACTCTTACGTGCTCTAGTTTGGTGCACTACAGATTATTTGTGAATCAAAATACTTAAAGGTATGAATATATAGAGAGAAGTTTAAGGTATAACATCAACTTTGGTTGCATCTTGACTTCATGGTCATATCTCATAAAAATCAATCTTCTCAATAAAATAATCCAACTCCCCCTGAATGAACATGTAAATGTTATTTAAAAGGCAAAACAGACATAACTTAAAAAGACCTTTCAAAGCTTATGAGGCCTATAATTGCCAGGGAGTGGGCTGATGCTAAGGATTGAACCCAGGGCCTCCCTCAATGCTAAGTACTTGCTCTACCATGGAGTTACAACTCCAGTCCTAAGTGTTGTAAAGCCAGCACTTTGTTTCAAAAAAACCAATTTTTTTTCTTTTAATTAATCTACTATACAAAAAGCCTTCACAACACACAGAATTTACATGCAATACCGGCTCTAAAACCTACATATTCATAAATCCTTCACTGAGGAGCCAGCTCAGAGGGTTTTTTTTATACCTGTGGTTCAAGTCTACAAAGGAATAGTGAAAACAGGATAAATAAAGAGATATTCATAAATAGTGACTGGCTATTTTTCATCTATCAAGGAATACCAGAATTTTACATAGTGAAAGTAAAGCAATATGCAAATGTTTTGTTGGTGTCAACCATATGAAAAAAATATTTTATAAAATGTCAGTAGATTGAATATTAGCCTCAGGAACATACAGTTTGACATATTGAGGCTATGCTTCTTTATATATTCAGACAATTTATCATGGAGCAAATAGTAAGTCAACAACACTGCTTTATTGGTTCAGACATATCAAATCAAACATTAACACTCAACAGTTGCTTAGAAGGTAAAACATTCCTTCAGTATAAATGTGCTTATTATGTGGTTTTTCTTCTTTGTAACTGATATTTAATATTTGTTTAAATTGCCCAAATCCAGTAACACAGTTTTAGTTTGTTTTTAAAAGATCCAAAGTTCTTGATCTCATCAGGATAGAAATGGACTTTTACAATGAGAAAGGGAGAAACAAAATGTCTACAGAAAATAAATCAATTTTGATGTTTACTGAAAAATGCTCTTGAGCAGTATTCTTTTCAAAGTCTTTTAAAGAATGATAATAATATGCCTTTCCTATTACATAGTTGAGATCAAATTATATGCTTAACAATTATAATCATGAAGCATTCATTTACATACTTTCTTCCTTCAGTGTTCAGAATACATTTATTGTTGACCAAATCACTGAATCACTTAAGTACAAGATTTAAAATAGGACACTAGGTAACAAAAAATTCCATTTCTTCATACCTCAGTTATTTTCCTATTCCCTTTATCAAATAACTATTATTTACATTGTGCCTTTTTCCAGAAAGATGTTTAAAAACCCGTTTCTTATGTTAATGATTATCTTTAAAAAACTGCAAGCAAAATAGGAAACTTTGTGTGTTAATTTTGTTTGCAAGATGATTTCCAATTTAAAGACTAAAAATCCAAGGTAAAGAAAAGACCACCTGAGGTCTTAACTGAAAATAGGATTTAAAATTCCCTTAGATTTCAAATAGAATCCAAATAATAGCCCTAACAATTCTTAAATAAGGGTGACAGTTTCCAAACAGCACACAAAGGTGCAATAAACTTAGTCTCTTCAAAAGACAGTTTAAATTTCTGAGGGAAAACAGTAACTTTATCTATTTGTGGAACACTGCTTAAACCACTTGTGTACACTTGGTGTACAGAGGTACACCGTTTCAAAATTATATTATATTATATTCCTTTCCATGCCATCATATCTTTCCAAAACTGAGTTTCTATAATTAAAAGAAATCAATGTGGTGTAGGAAATGAGGGTAGAGTATCCAATCTGATTCCAAGAAAATTGTACATTGCCCAAGAAACACACATACCCCATTAGAAAGAAATTGTGGCTACACAAGAATAAAACAATTGCTTCAAACAAATTCAAAGAATTAATATTTATTATTTATGTAATGACTACTAAGTTATTAGAACATATATACTTGTTTGAACCTAACTAAGTAAATGAAACTATAGCCATGTTTTATAAACAACATTTCAGTCAAGGATCAACTGCATTAACTATAGTTGTTAAGATTATAATAGAACTAAAAAATTCTATCACCATGTAACATCATAGCTCTCACAGTAATGTCACAGCAATCATAACATCATAGAGCAATGCATTATTCAGGTGCTTGTTGTGATGTTGGTGTAAGCAAATCTATTATACTACCAGTAGTATAGTGGTATATATAGTATGTGCAATTATGCACAGCAACACAATACTTCATAATGATAAACAACTGTTACTGGTTTATGTTTATACATAGTTTTAATCACAGAATATATTCCTTCTACTTATAGTTTAGTATAAATCAGAGGCATGCATTGTTACACCAGCAGCAACCTCATACATCTCAAGTTTCCTGAGTCATCTGATTTTATCAAGAGGCCATGTCAAGTGATTGACCTATACCATGTAGGTTTATCAAAGTACATTCTATCACATTCACAAAATGATACAATTTTTAAAAATGTATCCCATTGTTTAAGCAGTGCATGGGGCTGGGGTTGTAGCTCAGTGGTAGAGTGCTCACCTCACATGTGGAAGGCACTGGGTTTGACTCTCAGCACCACATAAAAATAAAATAAAGGCACTGTGTCCATCTACAACTAAAAAAATGTTTTTAAAAAAGCAATGCATGATTGTATTTGGTGTTCAGAACTAAGGGCAAAAGGGAAAATTATGGTCAACTAAGAGTATAATGAGGACTGGGGTTGTGGCTCAGCAGTAAAGTGTTTGCCTCACGTGTGAGGCTCTGGGTTCAATCCTCAGTACCACATAAAAATAAATACACAAAATTAAGTTATTATGTCCATTTACAACTGAAAAAAAATTTTAAAGAGTATAATGAACTGAGAAAGTCTGGGGAACTTTTGGATATGGTATAAACTGAAATGCCACTGGAGCTATAATTAAACTCAGTGAGCCAATAATTAGCTTCTTTAGCATATATTATGATCAAAAGGCCATCAGACTTGTGTGAAGGCTATTATAATCTATATACAAATGTCTGAGTTTCACCTTTTTAAAGAACATTTTCTACCTGCTCCCATCTTGTCTTAACTGTGAAGTCCAGTCCTGGCCTAAAAAAGTCCAGTTTGTCTACAGCTCTCTCCAGAGAAAAATACTCTGTTTACACTGTATCACCTTCCTCTTTTTGTACATAAAAATACATCTAGTATTTTTATAAAACAGCCCAAAACTCTTCAACAAATTAACACAGGTCTTGGTAACAACAAATATTTTATCAATGATAACATTATTAATAATGCACAAAACTTTTCCAAAATGCTTTCAGAGCTATTAGCTTCCAATTATAGTGTTTCTTTATATAATGTGAAAGTCCAATGAGTCTATTCACTGTGATCCAGTTATAGCAATTCAGAGGTAGCACTCTCAGTAGACAAAGTCTAGCATCTCAATCAAGAACAAGTGGTTTCTTATCTAAGAACTAACCAGGTCCAAGACAGTGGAATGAAACTGACATAGTATTCTCATGTATATATATGAAAACAACAGAGTGAATCCCAAAACGATAAAAGAGGAGAAAAAAAATCTTTGATAGGAAGGGCAGCAGAATACAACAGACACTAGTATGGCTGTATATATAAATGTGGCTATATAACCAATGTGATCCTGCAATCTGTACACGTGGAAAAATAAGAATTTATACCCCATTTGAATCAAATGTATGATATGTCAAGATCATTGTAATGTTTTGAGCAACTAATAAAAAATTAAAAAATTTAAAAAAATCTTGGAGAACCATCACAATTAAATTTCCTATATGATTTTTTCACATCCTAACCTGAAAATTCCTATAAAGTTCATAAGGTAAATAAAATGACTAAAAGACAGGTAGGTAGATAAAAAATCATCAATAAATTAGATTTGCTGCATTTGACATTCCAAAGAGGTATTGTGGGCGGGGGGGGGGGGTGGCCCTGAATTCATCACATCATTCTTATCCTGGGAACTTAATTACATTATTGGTTCAGTTGATAAAGAATCATTTCAAACTGAATGCCCCAAACATCTCAAATGGTCATAGTTCCACTTTTCAATTAAGCAAATTCAGAAATTTTATGCAACCCAACAAAAAAAGACAACATCCATATCCATACCCAAGGGTACGTGCTTTACACTTTTATAATTTGCACCCTTAAAAAAAAAATCAAAGAAAACATTTAGCAATTAAACTAATTCCCTAAGTTTTCAGAAATCTTTCCACACTTATATTATCATAAAAAGTAATAATTTTGTGAAACTGAAGGAAGACTGCTATTTGTGCTTTTAAAATGTGCTTTTAATTTCTCTGACAACTAAAAGCTATAATAATGTCACTTAGGAAAAGAAGGCTGAGTGAGCATCTGAGGGTAAAAAGGAATGTTTTCACAGGCGCAGTTGGTAAATACCACTGGCTCTAACTGAACATTCTTCTTTGACTAGAAGCCAATCACAATTTAACTTTAAAAATTTCCTTTTACATACAGCAATGGAAGGTCACATTATCTCCATCATTCTTTCACCCAAAACTCAAGGGTTGAACTAATACTTTAAACACTATCAAGATTCATTCCTTCTTACTATGTTTCCAACTGAATCGGTCATATTTAGTTGAATTAGTTAACAGGTCAGAGATAAGTTCTCTAGTTTGAATAATAGAGAAGGCTAACTTTTAGACTGCATGTTTTCATTCTGATTATGCAAACATTCAATTTGCAAGTTACAATATACACACTTCAAGGGAAGTTTTGATGTGAAGGCAAATATAAAAAGTTAATATGAAAGCAACCTTTCATTGTATTATAGCACAGCAGTGTGAATAAAGCCAGTATGATAGAAATAATTTTACATAAATACATCCTACTGTAATAAATCTACAATTAGCAAACCTACTTCAGTGCTAGAATGAATACTTCAGTGCTTGATTAGAAATAACCAGGTACTTGGAACATGCATAAAGGATAATCTCAAGAAACAAAAACTTAAAATGTTACATTTCTAAAATTTAAAAATTTGTCTTTCTTGACACTTCAAGTGCTTACTCTAAGTGACTGCATACAAAATATACTGTAAACATAAAGAGTTGATTCAGAAACAGAAACACCATCCAATAAATAAGTCTAAATGTACACAATCTCAAAGAAAAGCAAATTACCAACAAGAGAGAAAAACTGACAAGGAATTTACATTTGATGTTTTCCTTCGTTAAGTCTGAATCCTGGATCCCAGATCACAGTCTTCCATATCTCAGCTCAGTCCCTCCAAATACAGCTGCCTCATCAAGCAGTTTTGTTTAAATCAGGTCAGATGATCAGACTATTCTTATATTCAGGCTAGTCCAAAAAACAAAACCTCAATTAACAATGATAAAATAAAAAAATAAAGGAATAATTCCATGGTTAAATTCTTTGGTCCCTTCCATGGTGGATTTCCTAACCATCTGTAAAGCACCAGAAGATACTGACACAATCAGTATTTTAAATTTGTGCTATAAAAGGAAAGGAGAGAGAGCAACCCAGTGTCTACCAACCTACTGATGAATACATACTCTTATAAACATATTAAAGAGGAAAATTCTGACATATGCTACAATGTGGACAAACCTTTGAGGACACTATGCTAAAATTAAGTAAAGGACACATATTGTATGGCTTCACTTCTATGAAGTACCTAGGGTAATCAAATTCAAACAGAAAGAAAGAATGGGGCTGCTGGGGGTAGGGGGAGTTAGGAAATTATTGTTCAATGAATGGAGAGTATCGGTTTCAGAAGATGAAGAAGTTTTAGAGAAAGACGGTGATGATGGCTGCACAAGACAAATGTACTTAATGCCACTAAACTGTATACTGTAAAATGGCAAGTTTTATATTATGTATATTTTACATTAATAAAGAAGGAAGAAAAGGTGAAAGCAATTAAGTTTACAAATGCAAAGACTCTAAAAACCTTTCAACAACATTATTGAAATTTAAACATTTAATGTATTAAGTAATAGAGAGATACTCATTGGCTAACTATACCTTGTAATACAAATTACAATCTTATGGAAATGAGGATTTTAGCTGATTATAAAGAGTGGCTTTCAATACAAGTCACTTTAAAGCTTTTGTATGAAAATTTTCTTCCTTGTGATTGTGAAGGAAATGTGACTTTTCAAAAGATGTTTGGAACGGGTTCAATCATAAAATAAGACAAAAATATGGCATATCTCCCACTTACATCATTTTCCAACCTCTATATTAACCTGTTCCTGAAATGTATTTACAAAGAATGTATATTCTGAAGTAAATCTTTTCATCAATCACCATGTGAAAACCTTTGGCAGAGACACTGTGCATTCCTGGGAGGATTTAAATTAGTTTGTGAAGGACTGAAACCTGGCTTATAAGCAATGAATTGGATTTAGGATATGATAGAATTTCTGTTCTGAACAACTGTTCTACCATGTGTTTACATGGTTATATTTTTCAACATCAGTAACAAAACAAAATGGAAGCTGAATTTGAATTATCTATTGGTTATTTTCCACACTTATGTGTGAGCTTTATTTGTTTACCACAATATAGTATCTGAAATCACCTTTCTTTTTCAGTAAGAGGAGAAAAAGAAGACTATGA